>NC_082707.1:191505416-192166666 GCF_030144855.1 Hypanus sabinus
TTATTACTCCTCAGCCATCATCAGGCTCTTGAACCAAAGGGGATAACTTCACTCAACTTTACTTGCCCTATCACTGAAATGTGCCCACAACCTATGGACTAATTTTCAAGGACCCTCCATTTCATGTTCTCGATACTTATTGCTGATTGATTTATTTTTTTTATTTCTTTCTTTTTGTATTTACACAGCTTGTCCTTTGCACACTGGTTGAACATCCAAGTTGGTGTGGTCTTTGATTGATTCTGTCATGGCTATTATTCAATGGATTTATTGATCATTTCTGCGAGAAAATTAATCTCAGGGTTGTATATGGTGATGTATATGTTGTAGCCCAGGGAAAAGTACACGCTCAGGACAACAACTACTTCTTTGGGTTTTAATTCCTTTATCTGTTTTGGATGTTTAAGTGCCAGAAGAGGGTCTTAAAACAAAATGAACAACTTTACAATCAGGCGCTGCCATTACAATCTCCGTTTAACCTTCAATCCACACACTTGTGTATCCACCAATTGCGTATGCAGTATAAAAATACAAAGAAAATCGCACAAAACTAATACAGTACTAATACGGTAGTGGCTATTCTGAAGGAACACAATACAAACAACATTAGAATCCCCCTAACCTTGTATCTTATACATAGCAGTGAAAATGTAAACGAATACATCTCACCTAAGACTTCTACTACTTTTGAGTACACACGTGCTGAACCCCCGAACAGAGACTAAACATTCACATTACATGCACAATCAGTCATGATACAATAAAGTTAGACTAAAGGTGCACTTTGGCACAACTTTTACAAGATATTGCCTGGTAGTTAAATTACAGAAAGACTGACCTACTTGGCCGGTGAGGAACTTTGCGAGCCATGCTCTCCAGCGTCGAGTTCTTCACTCATGAAAATCTTAAGCATCCACATGTAAAACATGTCAAATTACCGATATTCTCAATTTGCCAACAAGCATAATCGAATTCACATGGATATCGTAAATTAATGCTCACCTTTCCTCACCATGCCTAGCATCTCTGGGGGAACTTGATTCCAACGCCCCACCAGCTCCTGCAGCAGCAAACGAAATGGTCTTCCCACTATCCTGCGCATGCGTAATGACGTCACCATCTCCACTTAAAGGCACAACTATTCCCGCATTACCCAGATGAATGCCCAAGTACACTTTTAACGATAATGAATAGCATTCAATGGTCACCCGGTTACATATATGTACTTTGCTCATAAATTTACTTTGAACTTAGAAAAAATTATGATGAAAAACATTTCTATGTAATGAATCTGGAGTGCACTGCCCTGGCTAGTACTGAAGGCAGATTCAATTGCAGAGCTCAGAAGAGAATTGGATAGATGCTTGAAAGAACTTGCAGGTTTCTGCAGAGATGGGGCATGAGGTTGGAATAGTTAAATTTGCCCTTACATAGAGATGGTATGGACTTGATGGGCAAAATGGCATCCCACCTTATTATAACCATTCTGTGGTTTGTAACGGGAACTGGATATACTAAAAAAAAACCTAGTGATTATCAAGTCAGTGCAGGAAAGAGGCTCTGTGGTTGTCTGTGCATCTTTAGACTCCTGAACCTCCTCCCTGATGGTAGTAATGAAAAAAGATCATGTCCTGGGGGTGGTGAAGATATTTTCATGATGGATGCCACCTTCTTGAAGATATCATCTTTTGAAGATATTCTCGATAGTGGGAGGCTTGTGCTCATGATGGAGCTGACTGAATCTACAACCCAATGCAGTTTTTTTTCCCATCCCCTGATTGGCACCTCTGTACTAGACAGCGATGCAACCATCTTTAGAAATTTGCTAGCCTTTGGTGACATACCAGATCTCCTCAAGCTCCTAATGAAATATAACTGCTGATGTGCCTTACTTCTGGATTATATCAAAATGTTGGGCCCAGAATAGATCCTCTGACATATTGACTTCTAGAACTTGAAGCTGTTTACCCTTTCCACCACCCTGTGTTCTCCCAATTTCTCCTTCCTGAAGACCGCAATCAATTCTTTGGTCTTATTGAACTTGAGTACCAGCTTGAGTGCATCATCAACCTGAAACATTAACTCCATTTCTTCTTCCGCAGATGCTTTCTGATCTGCTCGGTACCCCCATTCATTGTTTTCTGTTAACACTTCGATTCTTCACATTTTAATAATAAATAATACTCTTTATTTTTAAGCATTCATTTTGGAAAAGTGAGTATCTCCGACTTGACCTGGGAGCAGAAGGAGAAAGTCTTACGCCTTTTGTTTGCAAAGATGAATGGATTGAAAACAAACAGGTATGTTGGACTGAAACATGATTCCCTTCTCATTGCTGGCAGTGATTAGAAAATGAACCTGTGTGATGGTATTGCACTGCAGTTTTGAATCATACAATTATGTGCGTAATCTGTCCTCAGTTACCACACTCTACCCCAATCTGAACCTTTCACTTGTTATTTTTTCTGGTTTCTTGTTTGAATCATATTTATTAAACAATAAAATATCTATTAATGCACTCTAAGTTACTTGTTCAGACATTCTGATTATTCATGAAAAAAATAAAAGAACCCCAGATACTAGATATTTGAAATGAAAACAGCAAAATGCTGAAAATACATAGGAGGCCAGGCACCATCATAGAGGTTAAAAAGTTAACAGGTGAGGTCAAGATCCTGTGTTGTATGAAAAACCAGTTAACTTAACATATTTGACTTTTCCCAGTTGTGATGTAGGTGTTTCAACCTGAAGTATTAACTCTTGTTTCTTTTTCCATTAATGCTACCTGACCTGCTGAGTGTTTCTAGATTTTTCACTTTTATGTCTGATAATTCAGTTATTTTATCTATAAATTCTCATTTTGCTCTGTTGCTGATGATGTGTCATTCAATTTTTGTCTAATTCAACTACTCAGTGCAAAAAATACACTGCTTTGAGTTAATCAGTGACAGGTACTAGGCTTATTTGTATTGGTTATTATTGTCACACATACTGAGATATAGAGAAAAGCTTCTCCTTGAGTACTATCCCAGTAGATCATTCCATACATAATTATAATGAGGTAGTATTGGTTCCTTAAGTTTGTTAGGTTAACCTTAAGGTTGTTATAGACAGGGGTTGGGGGAGAGGTAGTGGGGATAAGCTCCCACTACCCATTAAAAGTTCCCAATGGTGCGCATCTCAAATAGCCTCTGACAGCAAGAACAGCTCCTGGCCTTCATGTGTAGCTTAACTACTAAGTTTGTTGGAACTGTTTCTACTGAAAGGAGAAAGACAAAGGTATCTTAAAACCAATTGCTTCAGGCAAATGCCACCTGTGGTTGGCAGCTCATCTAGGAGAAGGAAAACTCTGATCTCAATCCTCTGCTGCCTTGCACCTATACTCACTTACAAGGAAGGCTTCTGGAATAAACGCCATGGAAAAAAATCTGGAGTTGGAATCCTATGTTGAGCTCAGTGCTGATTGCCAACTCTTGCAACACTGCTGGTGCTAAACTGTATTGATCTCTGCCGTTCCTTTGGATTCATTGCCCCCACGGAGAGGGGGAGCCTGCTACATGGGCAATTGCTTGCTCTCCATATTGCACTGCCCTGACTTGAGTGTCACATAGACAGCTAGGACACAATATCCACGGATCAACCCCAACCAACAGAGGGCATCATAAGTAAAAAGAAAACCAAATATAAAATCTAGAGTTGCAGCTCTATGCTCCTCATGATTTTATGAATTTTGATAAGCTCACCCCTCAGCTTCTCTCATTCCCACAGTCCCAGCCTATCCAATCATTCATTAAACCTCAAATTGAGTAGACCTAGCAACATCCTTATGAATCATTCCTGCACCATCTGTAGCTGAATGACCAGAACTGTACATAGTATTTCAGGATTTCACTAGGGAAGTTAAAATTACCTACTAATATAACCCTATTATTCCTACAGCTAGCTGCAAACTCTCTACATATTTGTTCCTCTAATTCCTGATGTTGGAGAGCCTGAAATATGATCCCATCAGTGATCACCACTTTCTTATTCCAAAGTTCTGTCCATGTAGCCTCACTAGATGTTCCCCAAGGAATACCCATGTGATATTCTCCCTAATCAAAACACAACTCCCCCCTTTTTGCTTCACCTCTATAAGCCTGTAGCATCTGTATTGTAGGACATTGAGCTGCCAGTTCTGTCTGTCCTTCAGCGGTGTTTCTGTAATAGCTATAATGTCACAACCCCATGTGCCTAGTCATGCTCTCAGCTCATCTCTCGTTCCTGTCAGACTTCTTGCACTAAAGTAAATGCAGGTTCGCAAATCAGATCTTCCTTGCTCCCTCTCCTACCAGGGTCAATTTCTTTAACTGCCATTTTATAAAAATGATTTGCAACCTGTGTACTGGCAGTTGCATATTCAGGTATATTCTTCAGATCATGTAAGCTATGCTCATAAGTGGAAAAAAATAGGATAACATCTTCAGTTGGATAGATAAATGGCAAGTGACACTGAGCAATACAAGCATCAGGCACAGACCATTCCCCTTTGACATTCATTGGCATGAGCATCACTGATGGCAGTGTGCTTGAACTGTGTTAGATCAACAAAGTAAGGCAGATTGGAAAATGGTTATCTATTGCAAATATGCTCACTCAACTTCCTAAATTTTCTGCACCACCCTGTGAATCAAATTATGTGTAATAGGACAGTAGGAGCTGCAATGACACCAAAATTACCTATCTATATTAGCCATACATTTGTTTTGATGCACTTTAAAAAAATATGAATGACATTTAATATTCCGCAGATTACACTTTACATTTATTTTATTCATATTCCCTGTAGGAAACAGTATAACAAAAGTCTGGTCTCCTCAGCTTCACCCGAGACTATCAAAGAGGCAGAACAAGCCAGGTAAGACTCAGGTCAATACAGGAAACTGCTTACAAATATTTCAATTTTACTTTCCAGGGTTCAATGGGGGAGCCAATTTAATTCTGCAAAATACAGTAATTAAGCAATAGTTTGGGAGTATCCAGGAGCATGAATGATTAAAGTGAAGGAGATAATGATGACTGGATGATAATGATTTGACTGAGATTATATTTTTATTTTATTTTTCACCATATACCTATATTTTAACATGCATCCCTCCCCTCTTATTCCACAACATAAAACGCACTTGCTTGATATTCCCTTTTTAATAGTTCACTTAAACTTTTAAATTATTTTCAACTGCACATTATTTTACATTGGAGAATGGGCATTGAGCTTGGGTCGTTTCACAATACATGAAAAATGTATCACGAATCCTTACCTCCTGAGCAGAAAACACAGTCTATAATGATATTCCTTGTGGCCACTATGGTAGTTAAAGGGTTATAATTTTTCCCATTTCATTACTTTTTGTCATATTTAAATTTAACATCAGTTTAATATGGAGCAATAAGTGTGTAAACTTTCCATGATGCAGCAATGATCTTTGTTCTTTTCCACTTCTGGGACAAGTTGATTTTACTGATGAACTTTGTTTATGTTGATGCAAAGATTGCTTACTCTGCATTTTACCTCAGGAGTATATTTAATTAAAGGTAACTACAGTTGGTCAACATTGAAATCAAGACTGTGCCTCGATTGCCATGGTAAATCATTAACTGTGCTTAAAATCTACTTACTATGGTTAATACTTTAGCTAACGCTCCTGGGGAAAAGCTATAGGTAATGGAAATCGAAAAGAACAAATGCTTTAGGGTCTCTGAATATTCATTAGGGCAGTGGCTTGAGCCTTTAACAGCTACAAAGTGTTTTGCAGTTACTCATCTAGGGTATTTCTACTGCATAAACCCACTACCCCTACCTACAAGCATTTTCATAGGAGCACCACCTGAAAATGCAAGTCATCCTCCATTCTGATTTGAAAATATATCACAGGACCTTTGTAACTGACTCAAAATCAGAAATTTTGACCTAACACCATTGAGTGCCACCATCAGGAGTGAACCAGTTCAGCAAGATGGCATCAAAGTGTGGCAACTCTTATTGCACGCTGCTCTCTGTAGATCTACTCATTACATTTCTTTTAATTTTGAAAGGGACCATGGTGGCAATGCTTGGTTATTGGTAGGTAGGGTTAATACCTGACTTTCAAGAGCACTTGTGAGTTATGTTCCAGCTGGTCTTAGTCCTTAAACTGCTGGAGAACAGTGTGGTAAGATCAGGTGCTGTTTTTTCCCAGTAGGGATTAGTGTTTAGTTCCAAGTGCTGCTGTCATGTTTTGTCACCCTGTGACCTTATCCTTCAATCTCTCTGAATTATGGAGGACAGCATGTGTATAAATGTCTCTCTCCAGCAGACTTCATCATGACTCCAGTATTTCTACTATTTTTTAATAATTCTTAATTGTACACATGGTTTTTTTTGTGTTCTATCGCTGAGCAGCAGTGAACCATCCGACTGGCCTATCAGAGTTCTCTTTGGGAACTAGTTGACTTGATCAGCATTTCTGATCTGGCTGTTGTTCACGATTGCACTTGATAAAAGAAAAAGGTAGTTCTCAATGGCGATTATGGATGGGCAATAACTGCTGGACTTGTCAACAAATGGCAGATGCCCAAAAAATGATTAAGGTTATAATCTCAAAGGTGAATATTTGGCTACTTGTAAACAGAAAAGAGATACTATTTTTATGGAATTCTGTCCCAGTGGATGGCGGGTGCTCAGTAATTAACAACCTTCGAGGTGGAGATAAACTTTGACACTTAAGAAAATAAATACAGTCAAGTTAGGACCTAGTCATGGTAGAGAAGATTCAAGATGTTCTATCGCCTACTTCACATCTATTTTGGTTCTTAAATTCAAGATTGTTTGCATCTGAAGCAAGCAGAATGAGCAGTACAGCATTCCTATATAACTTTATTCTTTACTAATAAAGATACTAAGTACAGTAAGTTCACTACTTGGATAAGTGTGACTACACCAGTAGCCTGTGGTTTTGTTTCCTTATCAGATTTTGAAAAGTTAATTGATATTATTTCCTTTGCAGCACACAAGATGAAAATCCCAATCCCACTTTTATAACCCAGGCTGCTATTGATTCGGTTTCAAGTCATGTCGGCACTTTACCAGATCTCCAGTTGCCGAAAGAAGTTACGTTACCAGAAATCGTACCATCATAGATTGTTAAAAAATTAAACAATGGATTTATAGTGAATTAGTATCTGAAAGGGTGTATGTGAGAAAAATCCTAAAATTGGTGCACAATTAAAGAATGAAATTTCAATTAAAATTTAGATTTTTTAAAAATTAAATTTTTTTAAGAGCTTCAAACATCACATTTTAAATAAGAAACTTTGCTCTAAGTGGGACAGAGTTGTACATTGGACAATGCAGAAGAAAGGCAAAGCTCATTTATCACCCCACTTAAACTATGATTTCAGCTGCATTGCCCCAGGGCTATGTAACCTAGATATTCGGTTTTCACCCTGGAATCAACAAATGGATTTCTGTGTGCTGGAGTACTTAACAGTTGCTGAAGAGCAACTCCCGAAGACACTTAAAGACTTTCCAGTCTAGAGGCACAGTGGATACTAACACCTAAAACTCCACCACAAAAAAATTCAGGAAGCAGTACTAGCATTTGACTTCCTCCAAGTTCAGCTGCACACAAATATTTCTCCACCTTACACTTGTTTCACCATGACCTGCAAGCTATGATATTAACAAATGGGCCTACTGTAAAGGGTGGTGTCAAAGATGCATCTACATCCTGACACTTACCTCAAATCTTTCCTGCTGCAAATTCCATTATGCCTTCAACAAACCTATGGGAGTGTTTAATCTTCAACTCTAATGGGAAAGTTTCACCTACATGGCAGAACTAAATGTGGCTGTACCCCTTGACAATAAGTACTCCTGTTTAAGTACTGTTAGGGGGCACAGCCTAACTGGGGGAAGCGGCAGTGGCCGTGCCTCTGGCACAGAGTCTGACCTTTTGGCTCAGAAGGGTAGGGGAGGTAAGAGGAAGGCAGTAGTGATAGGGGACTCTATAGTTAGGGGGTCAGACAGGAAATATGTGGACGTAGGAAATAAACTTTGATGGTAGTTTGCCTTCCAGCTGCCAGGGTCCAGGATGTTTCAGATTGCATCTAAGATATCCTGCAGCTAGAGGTCGTGGTACATATTGATACCAATGACATAGGTAGGAAAAGGGAAGAGGTCCTGAAAAAGGACTACAGAGAGTTAGGAAGGAAGTTGAGAAGTAGGACTGCAGAGGTAGTAATCTCGGGATTACTGCCTGTGCCACGCGACAGTGAGAATAGGAATAGGATGAGGTGGAGGATAAATGTGTAGTTGAGGGATTGGAGCAGGGGGCAGGGATTCAGATTTCTGGATTATTGGGACCTCTTTTGGGGCAGGTGTGACCTGTACAAAAAGGATGGGTTGCACTTGAATCCCAGGGGGACCAATATCCTGGTGGGGAGGTTTGCTAAGGCGACTGGGGAGAGTTTAAACTAGAATTGCTGGGGGTTGGGAACCGAACTGAAGAGACTGGGGAAGAGGAAGTTAGATCACAAATAGAGAAAGCTTGTAGACAGTGTGAGAGGAAGGATAGACAGGTGATAGAGAAGGGACGTGCTCAGACCGAAGGCTTGAGATGTCTCTATTTTAATGCAAGGAGTGTTGTGAACAAAACGGATGAGCTTAGGTTGTGGATCAGTACTGGGAGATATGATGTGCTGGCCGTTACAGAGACTTGGAAGGCTCAGGGACAGGATTGGTTACTTCAAGTGCTGGGTTTTAGATGTTTCAGAAAGGACAGGGAGGGAGGCAAAAGAGGTGGGGGCGTGGTACTGTTGATCAGAGATAGTGTCACGGCTGCAGAAAAGGTGGACACCATGGAGGGATTGTCTATAGACTCCTTGTGGTTGGAGGTCAGGAACAGGAAGGGGTCAATAACTTTGCTGGGTGTTTTTTATAGGCTGCCCAATGGTAACAGGGATATCGAGAAGCAGATAGGGAAACAGATCCTGGAAAGGTGTAACAATAACAGAGTTGTCGTGATGGGAGATTTTAATTTCCCAAACATCGATTGGCATCTCCCTAAAACAAGGGTTTAGATGGGGTGGAGTTTGTTAGGTGTGTTCAGGAAGGTTTCTTGTCACAGTCTGTAGATAAGCCTACAAGAGGAGAGGCTGTACTTAATTTGGTATTGGGAAATGAACCTGGTCAGGTGTCAGATCTCTCAGTGGGAGAACATTTTGGAGATAGTGATCATAATTCTATTTCCTTTACAATAGCATTGGAGAGAGATCGAAACAGACAAGTTAGAAAAGCATTTAATTGGAGTAAGGGGAATTATGTGGCTATCAGGCAGGAAATTGGAAGCTTAAACTGAAAACAGATGTTCTCAGGGACGTGTACGGAAGAAATGTGGCAAATATTCAGGGGATATTTGTGTGGAGTTCTGCATAGGTACGTTCCAATGAGACAGGGAAGTTATGGTAGGTTACAGGAACTGTGGTATACAAAGGCTGTAATAAAATCGAGTCAAGAAGGAAAAAAAAGCTTACAAAAGGACCCTGGTCAGAACGCAGTTGGAGTATTGTGCTCAGTTCTGGTCACCTCACTACAGGAAGGACGTGGAAGCCCTAGAAAGGGTGCAGAGGAGATTTACAAGGATGTTGTCTGGTTTAGGGAGCATGCCTTTTGAGAATAGGTTGAGTGAACTCGGCTTTTTCTCCTTGGAGCGAAGGAAGATGAGAGGTGACCTGATAGAGGTGTACAAGATGATGAGAGGCATTGATCGTGTGGATAGTCAGAGGCTTTTTCCCAGGGCTGAAATGGTTGCCATAAGAGGATACAGGTTTAAGCTGCTGGGGAGTAGGTTCAGAGGAGATATTGGGGTAAATTTTTTACTCAGAGTTGTGAGTGTGTGGAATGGGCTGCTGGCAACAATGGTGGAGGCAGATACAATAGGGTCTTTTAAGAGGCTTTTAGATGGGTACATGGAGCTTAGTAAAATAGAGGGCTATAGGTAAGCCTAGTAATTTCTAATGTAGGGACATGTTCAGCACAACTTTGTGGGTTGAAGGGCCTGTATTGTGCTGTAGGTTTTCTATGTTTCTGTGATCCAAACTTTAGTAATTATGCTCCAGCAAGCACACTTGCATTTATTTATTTTGAGAACGAGCATGAATAGACCCTCCTCTTTGGACTGTGGAGAAAAACCCACACATTTCATGGGGAGGACGTACAGGGACTCCTTATAGAGTATACCATGATAGAACTCCGATGCCCTGAACTGTAATAGCATCGTTGCCACTGTGGCAACCATTTGTGCTTTCTGAGCTGAACTTTAAGCCTTTGAGTGAAATGTGAGAAAATAGTTCTTACATTGTGTTAAGGCAAAGGCCCTCCCGTTTGCACCATATTGTCCACTGATAGTTACAGAAAGCCTCTAGAAAAATGGATCTTCCCCCATATTGTGGAGCCTTCTCAATGATTCATGATGAAATTCACCGCAGTCTTCCATGCTTTTTTAGCCAATTAAGAAAACAGGTAACTGAGATTTAAGATACCCAATCTGGAATAAAATGTATAGGTCCACTATAGATAGTAGTGATTCTCGCCCTCCTACATGTGATACCTGGAGATCTACGGCCATTAGCTTAAGGCACTCAAAAAATACCAACACTATTTCTGCCAAAGATCTCCAAACTCACCATTAGGGTAAGTGGACCACGTCAGCGTCGTCTGCCAGACCAAACATCCTCGGCACAGAAACTATAGTTACACACACTGTGCAAAAGTCTCATGCACATGAGTGCCAAAGACATTTTGCACAGTACTGTATATTGGTTGAAATTGGAAGGTGGTCAGGAAACAGAAGTAAGAGTACTCAGCTTTGTATTAGGTCAGTAGTATTAAGTGCTATTTGGAGACTGGAATGATGTTATATACTGTCCTGTGCAAAAGTCTTAGGCATCCAAGCTATCTTTTTTAAGAAATGAACATACCCACCAACAATGGAAATGAATAAACAGTTGATGTTTCAGGCTGAGACCCTTCATCAGGACTCAATATCTAATGAGGTCCTAAAGGCCCAAAACATCCCACTACCGAACACATTTTTCCCTCCCCCGCCCTTTCTGCTTTCCACAGGGATCACTCCCTATGCGATTCCCTTGTCCACTCGTTCCCCGCCCCCCATCCCTTCCCACCGATCTCCCTCCTGGCACTTATCCTTGCAAGCGGAACAAGTGCTACACCTGCCCTTACACCTCCTCCCTCACCACCATTCAGGGCCCCAGACAGTCCTTCCAGGTGAGGTGACACTTCACCTGTGAGTCGGCTGGTGTGGTATACTGCGTCCGGTGCTCCCGGTGTGGCCTTTTATATATTGGTGAGACCTGACGCAGACTTGGAGACCGTTTTGCTGAACACCTATGCTGTCCGCCAGAGAAAGCAGGATCTCCCAGTGGCCACACATTTTAATTCCACGTCCCATTCCTATTCTGATATGTCTATCCATGGCCTCCTCTACTGTCAAGATGAAGCCACACTCAGGTTGGAGGAACAACACTTTGTATACCGGCTGGGTAGCCTCCAACCTGATGGCATGAACATTGACTTCTCTAACTTCTGTTAATGCCCCTCCCCTGGATATATTTAGTTTTTTTTCTCTCTCTCTGCCTGTTCTCCATCTCCCTCTGGTGCTCCCCTCCCCCTTTCTTTCTCCCTAGGCCTCCCGCCCCATGAATCTTTCCCTTCTCCAGCTCTGTATCCCTTTTGCCAATCATCTGTCTGGCTCTCAGCTTCACCCCACCCCCTCCGATCTTCTCCTTTCATTTTGCATTTTCCCCTCCCCCTCCTACTTTCAAATTGCTTACTATCTTTCCTTTCAGTTAGTCCTGACGAAGGGTCTCAGCCCAAAACATCAACAGCGCTTCTCCCTATAGATATTGCCTGGCCTGCTGCATTCCACCAGCATTTTGTGTGTGTAGCCCAAAGCATCGACTGTTTATTAATTTCCATAAATGCTGAGCCCCTCCAGTATTTTGTGTTGTGCTCTGAATTTGCAACATCTGCAGAATCTCTTGTATTTGTCCTCACCAACCTATGAGAACCTCTTGCCCATGGAACAGCATTGAAGATGAGACTGAGAATCTTGAGGTCTTGTGATGGACCGTATCACAAACAAGCCAGCCTTCACATGTCCAAAAGGTGAAATGATCTACAGTGGCCTCATTAGTCAACTTATAGCCAAAGTGGAAGCAGACTCAATGGACCAAATGGCCTAATTCTGCTCCTATGTCTTACGGTTTTAAATCATTCTCGCTTTCCAGAGACTGCCCAAGAACCAGCAATTGTATCATTGAGTAAATGGCAAAAGACATTTTGAATGTCAGCTCTAATATATTTTTCTCTTTAAACCATGTTCACTTAAGACCACAGGACATCTAAATTCTCTATGAATGACACTGCATTTAAAAGACGCAAAGGAAAAAATATGTTCTAATATCCATAAAAATTACAAAGAAGATGCAATGTTTTTATTTTGTCAACCCACATCAAGTATATTCCACACGATTAAATACAGTAGTCCCCATGTACATCCTCGCCCACCCAACCTTGAGGGTGATAATGCATAACTAACTAATCTTCTGTTGTATCTGCCTAGATGAACTATACCTCACAGCACTGAAGTCAGATTTATTGTCCACATGAATTCAAAACTTGAGTACAAAAATCACATTGTCTGTAAAGATACCAGAACATTGGTTATACAACAGAAAGTACCACCCATTAACATGCCAGTTGCACACAATATTGTCACCTCAACTGGACATGAGGAAGACCAATTTATCATCAGTTTTTTTTTGGAGATCTGTGATATTCAAGTCAATTGTTGGTTGTTGAGCCAGACTATGAACAGGGCTGCAAATAAAAAATGTTTAAAAACAGTTTAGAATTAAAAGTCTTTTTACAACATTGTTTCTGCATGAATGTCATCCATGTTTGTTCTGAAGATTGCCATTTTGTTGGAATGAGGGCTCATTGATTCCACCTTCCCTACACTACCCTACACTCAGCAGCAGGCAATGACAATGATAAGAAATGGAGAATTAGTCCTAAATGAAATGTGAACTAGGCTGTAGCAGTTTGAACTGTGGGCGGGACAGAGCAGCAGGTTAGCTTTGCTTAGTGATTATCCAGTTAGGTGCTACATGATCAGAATTTGCTATCAACCTCTCCAGCAGAAACTGCTGCACACCATTCACAAGACAGAACCTTGTCAATGCCACAGTAACTGTGGCTCTGCTGCTTGCCCAGAGCAGGACATGGTTCTTCAAATGTCAGTTTCAGTTTGTTTTGACCTGTCTTTCGCAGTATCTCACCAGTCAAGGGACTGACCTGAGCCACTGCAACAACTCAATTTCATCTAACTTTGCCAGAGTGTACTTGTCTGAAACTCTCTCCCAAAATTAATCATTTTCTTAAAGGTTATTGGCATATAAAGCACCATGGTTAAAACTAAATCACATTTTCATAACCATAAGAGTACATTTTATATAGAAAAGAATCTTAGTCACATTTGCTTTTACTAACAATTGCTATATGGTTTCCTTTCCATGTACTGGAACTACAAGAACATCCTTTTAGAACAGAGATGAGGAATTTCTTTAGCCAGAGTGGTGAATCTGTG
This sequence comes from Hypanus sabinus, assembly GCF_030144855.1. Lineage (NCBI taxonomy): Eukaryota > Metazoa > Chordata > Chondrichthyes > Myliobatiformes > Dasyatidae > Hypanus > Hypanus sabinus. The sequence goes on from NC_082707.1 coordinate 191,519,105, forward strand.
GAACTCATTGCCACAGGTGGCTGTAGAGGCCAAGTAATCGGGTATATTTAAGGCAGAGGTTGATAGATTCTTGATTAGTCAGGGCATAAAGGGATACAGGAAGAATGCAGGAGATTGGGGCTGAGAGTGTAAATGAATCAGCTATGATAAAGTGGCGGAGCAGACTCAATGGGCCAAATGGCCTAATTCTGCTCATGAATCTTATGGTCTTATATAATGACTAATAACAAAGTTAAAATAATCATTACAATGCCCATAGAATTGCAGAATACATAATTAATCGGCCACTTCAGTTACATTCCCAACAAGCTGCAAAGATCAGGTACTTTCACGTACATGTTTTAATCACTTCTTGAGAGAGTAAACTAAGCAAACAAAAGCTCAAATTAGACAGGGAAGAGAATGATATCTTTTTTCTGTTTAGCATTTTGCTCCATTTATGAACAGATGTGTTGTCTGATTAGAAATTAATTTTTTTGCAGCAGCAGATCAGAAACACAGAGCAGGGATGTTCAAAGTTGCCAGGGTATTCAAGTGATTAGTTTCCCACCCCTTTCCATTCCTGTACATGCCTCTTACTATTGCCCAGGGTTAAGCTGCACCTTCCCCACCCACTTACATCCGGTCAGATAGGAAAGTCAAGACAAAGGAGTGTGCTGAACATGCAGCTTGCCATTTCAGGAACATGAACTTAGCGTCCCATTGTTGGCATGACAACAGCTGGGCTGGATAAAGTTGAATCTTCTTCCTTCCACTGTGAGGTTACAGTCTTTATCTGAGTGTAAAACTGAATGCCCTGGAAAAGTAGAAAAGCAGATGAATTAAACATATATACATAGAACATAGAATAGTACAGCACATTACAGGCCCTTTGGCCCACAACGTTGTGCCGACCCTCAAACCCTTCCTCCCATATAACCCCGCACCTTAAACTCCTCCATATACCTGTCTAGTAGTCTCTTAAACTTCACTAGTGTATCTCCCTCCACCACTGACTCAAGCAGTGCATTCCACGCACCAACCACTCTGAGTGAAAAACCTTCCTCTATCCCCCTTGAATTTCCCTCCCCTTATCTTAAAGCCATGTACTGAGCAGTGGTGCCCTGGGGAAGAGGCACTGGCTGTCCACTCTGTCTATTCCTCTTAATATCTTGTACACCTCTATCATGTCTCCTCTCATCCTCCTTCTCTCCAGAGAGTAAAGCCCTAGCTCCCTTAATCTCTGATCATAATCTATACTCTCTAAACCAGGCAGCATCCTGGTAAATCTCCTCTGTACCCTTTCCAATGCTTCCACATCCTTCCTATACTGAGGCGATCAGAACTGGACACTGTACTCCAAGTGATGGTACTGTTCCTGAAGAAGGGCCTCAGCCCAAAATGTCAACTGTTTACTCTTTTCCATAGATGCTACCTGACCTGCTGAGTTCCTCCAGCACTGTGTGTTGCTTTTGAGAACATGTTAAGCTATTGATCAATGGATAAGCTTGGGCGTCCATCTTTCACTTGATCAGTTTCTGACCAGGGTATTCTACTTTTTAGTTTTACTCTAGAGGTTTTGAAATTCAATACTAATCTGCTGCGAGAAAGCTCAAAATCAAAGGAGCAAAAATTAAAATAATTGAACAATGAATGATCACAATGAAGTCAATTACACTGAAGTATTACCCAATTGGCAATGAGAATCAATCGACTTCAATTGACATAGAGAAAACATGCACAAGGATGGATGTGTCGAGTGATCAGTGGCAAGGAATGGGTAAAGGGGAATTGCATTCAGATTGGGCAATCCTCTTCTGATCAATTCTTTGCCAATATAGACACAGATGCATGTGAAAGCCAGAATCTGTTCCTCATGAAAGTAGGTGTTACATGTATCTGAAACCTTTTTAAAAAATATAATTTTAACCTCTCTTCCATTAATATGGAGAGACCACTGAAATTCCTGGTCCTTTACCTTTTCACGCTTCTTAACAACACTTGCTGGATGACTGCCATGTCATCAGGATCTAAAATGCACCAAACTGGATCCCAAACCCAATGTGTACCAGATGCCTGACAGAGTTTGACCAAAGTTTTGTTGGTTAAACTACTTTGAAGGTTATATCTACATTTAGTATTAATTATTTACAGACAGGCTGTTCTAGTCCACCAAACTGCACAGCAATCCATCCATTTGACATTAGCCTAATCACAGGATTATTTATAATAACCATTTAACTTATTAATTGGACTGTGGGAGAAAACCGGAGCACCCGGAAACCCACATGGTTCACGGGAATGTACAAACTCCTTACAGACAGTACTAGAACTGAACTCCAAACTCCAGAACCCCTTGAGCTGTAATAGCTTCATACTAACTGGTATGCTCCTGTGGCTTTGAACACAAACTGGAGAGAACCTTCTGATCTGCCCCAAGCTTTTCTAGTTCTGCAGAGCCCTTAATTTTCTGATTTTACAAAAAAATGTATTGAACTTTTCTTTAAAATAATTCCAATGACCCAGCTTTCAAAACCAGGTGGTACTACATACAATTGTGTTAGGGACTAGCATACATACCTGTTTGCCATAAAAATTGGTGTCACCTCTGAATGAGCCCCTTGATCCAGTGAATGAGAACATGGGCAGCGGAACTGGGATAGGCACATTCACTCCAATCTGAAAATATTACAAATAGTTACAAAAGATTAAAACAGGCAAAACAACATCAAAATAGATGTTCTCACTGCAGTAACTGAGGGTTGTACATCCCTGTTTGCAATACCCAATTATCAAGATGCTTTAAAACATTGGAGGGTTCAAATGAGGGGGAAACCATGGCAGCAGCTGAATTGTAAGGTGGGAGTATAAAGAATAAAATAAAAGCAAAACTAGCTAGCCTTGATGATTCTATACAAAGGAGTAAATCTAAGTTCCAGTTACTCTGTTGGTTTAATGTAAACATTAAATTGCCCTCGGAGACACAAGAGACTGCAGCAGCTGGAATCTGGAGGTAAAAAAAGAGCTGCTGCAGGAACTTAGCCCACCAGGGAGAATTTGCGAAGGGAACTGGACAGTTGTTATTCAGGTGAAGGCACTTCATCTGGATAGGATCTTAATCCCAAAATGTCATTTGTCTGACCTGCTGAGTTCATACTTACTGATCACTGTAGAAGCTTTAGTTAGCAGACAAATAATGCTTTATGTCGTCTTTTATCTAGAATATCTTGCAGAATTCTGAAGGTCAATCTTTCTTTTTACAATATTTTTAAGAAGAAAAAAAATTTACAGAGTGCAACAAATAGATACATCTCAACATATCTTGTGTACATTCATATATTGTAATAAAATTGATCAAAATGTTATAACATAACACAAAGGTATACCACTCTGTAATCAAAAATTTAAAGATAGGTCATACATTATAAAAGAAAATTTTATAAAAAAAAAGTCAACCCCCTACCAACTACCAAAGAAAAAAGCTGATGGATGACAATGGATATTTAGGGAAAAAAACATATTCACTTAAGAAGAGAAGATAAAAATATACATAAAAGTCTGTGCACTGTTAAACTTTATAAATTGGAAAAGTAATTTAGGAAAGGTCCCCAAATATCATAAAAAGATTGTTTTGAATTTAAGACTGAGCAGCGGATCTTTTCTAAATTTAAATATGACATAATATCACGTAGCCGTTGAAGATGTGTAGGAGGGGTAGACTCCTTCCATTTAAGGCAAGATTGCTCTTCTTGCTAAAAGAGAGGTAAAAACTAAAACCTCGTCATTCTTTTCTACAATTTAAAGTGGTTCATAGAGCTTACATTTCTAAACAGAAGCTCTCCAGTTTTTACCCGAATGTTTCTCCACTTTGTAATAAATGCAACTCTGCTGATGCCTCTTTAATTCATATGTTTTGGTTTTGCCCTACAATTGAAAAGTTTTGGCGGGAAGTATTTCATACCTTCTCTCAACTTTTTAGGGTCCAATTTGACCCAAATCCCCTTACTGCCTTGTTTGGTATTATTGCAAATGAAGATATAACTTCAAATACTCCTGAAGGTCCATCTAAATAAAACTCTAGTGCCAGAGAAAACGCACAAACGCAGACATTTCAGCCCACATTGACCACTACACGACCCATTTACACTAGTGCTATATATTTTTCCCACGTTCCCTCTAAATGCTACCATTCACCTACACACTCAAGGCAATTGACAGTGACCAGTTAACCTACTAACCTGCATGTCTTTGGGATATGGGGGATAACGGGGGGCAGCTGAAGGAAACCCATGTGATCATGGGGTAGATGTGCCAACTCCACACAGACAGCAGCTGAGGGCAAGAATGAACCCCGATTATCTGGTACTGTAAGGAAGCGGAGCTATTAGCTGCACTGCTGTGTATTAAAGTCTTGTCCGTCATATTGAATTGTTTCCTCTCAAAACAGTTTCAATAGTTCAATCAATGATTAAAATTTTGTACTTTAAAATCAATCAGCAACCAGCTCTAACTAAAGTTAGGTACATGGAGAACCATTCAAGTAAACTTGCAACCCTCGATTTAAAACACACCTGCCCAACGTCAACTTGGTGCGTGTATTTACGAGCTGTGGCACCATTGGTGGTGAAGATGGCAGTGCCATTTCCATATGGATTCTGGTTGATGATATCAACTGCTTCATCTAGTGTGTCTACCTCAAGGACAACCAAGACTGGTCCAAAGATCTCCTCAGTGTAGCATTTCATATGAGGCTAAGGAGGAATGAGGAGAAAAAATACAATTTAATGATTTTATACACATTCTACTTTGCTTCATTGATCATCCTAAAAGATGGAGTTAGGTAGTCTGGTCCTACTTCTGCACCAAAACACTGTCTATCTCATAGAAATCTAAACTGGCCTATAATCCCCAATCTCTAATGAAGAAAGCTTAGAAAAAGGAGCACGTTTTCTCTTCATATATTATGAATAATCACTTCTCGGGCTTCCAGCTGGGTACAGTTTTAACCTTAAAATAATCGGTTTTAACCTTAAAATAAAGCTTAGTTTTATTTGTGACATGTACATCAATACAGTGAAATGCGTCGCTTGCATCAAATTAGTGAGCAACACAAACATAACTTGCCCACAGCTTATTAACCCTGACCCCTATGTCTTTGGAACGTGGGAAGAACCCAGAACACCTGAAGGAAACCAAGGTACTGATGGGAGAATGTACAAACCCTTTACAGACAGTTGGAATTGAACACCAAGCTTTCAGCTGGTACTAGAATAACGTTACGCTGATCGCAACAGTATCGTGCCACCCTTAACATTGATTTACACTGGTGCCTGTTGAAACAAATTTAAATGTCACCATCATTTTCATGTTACTTCTACTGGCTCTTCCCTGCAGACCTCTAGTTCATTCAGCCCTATAATCCTTCTAAAGTCAGAATCAGCCAGCTTCCAGTTTGTAGCCCAGGAGAAAGTGGCAACCTTAATCTTGAACCTTCAGTAGAATCAGGAAAATAGTTTAAAGTTGGGGGTAGTTAGAGCTTTTTAACCTAGGTAACTGAATGTTTAAACTAGGCACTTGTTATTTAGATAAAACAGATGAATGATTTAAACCCCTTCCATCCTAATTTATACGTGCAATTCAATTACTGGAACATACCCAGAACTCTGTTCATAAAAAGATGTTACTTTAGGATAATTAGCTAGCTAATACAACTGTAAGGTAGAGGGCATGAAGATTATTCCATACATATTTCTCAGTGACTGGTGCTAGCTTTATCAGTGATAAACATCCACGTTAAGGACCAAATTCAAACAAGTTATCTTGCATTTAATCAAGGGCTGACAAAGCTGCCTTACCTTGACTCCAGTAAGGATGGTGGGTCCTACAAAGTTGCCATTTTCATATCCTTTCACCTGGATAGCCCGTCCATCCAGCAGCAGTTTAGCACCCTCGCTCAACCCACCCTGGACCAGGTCACACACCCGGGCCTTTGCCTGAGGGGAGATGAGAGGGCCAAGGTCTGCACCTGGCTGGTCACCTGGTGTCAGGAAGTAAAAAATGTTAAGTACATAAATCAACTAAGTGAATCCTCACGCCTTCACAATTTGGGCAAATCTACTCCAGTCAAGATTGCAAACAGAGCACATAACAAGCAAGGTGCTTTTCCTCACTATTACAGTTTCTACAAATGTCAGGACAGCGAGAGTCAGGATGATTATAAAGGAATCCAAAGGGAAGTGGAAACCAGAGAGACAAAGGAAGTGTTTGAGAAAAAGATGAGGGGTCAACTTAAATGAGAATTCAAAAGTGTTCTTGAAGCTTATAAATAGTAGAAAGATAATACATGGAGGAGTGTACCAACCAGGAAAAGCACTGTAAAAGGTATAAATGAGTACATTACATGCATCATTGGTGAAGAGGGTGCTTCCAAAATAATGAAGATAGAGTTGTACAAAGATAAACTTGCAAACTAAGGCTTCAAGTCCAACAAGTTCTCACCAACTAACAAACACCCATTTATACAAAACCAACATTAATCCCATTTTATTTTCCCCACACCCCTATCAACTTAGCTTTATTAACTTGACTTTATGGACCAAATGGGAGACAGCCTAGGATTTTAAGAACCAAGCGGGCATAAAAATTGCAGGAATACTGCATCTAATCTTCCAGCACTCCTTGGTTATAGAGGTCATTCCAGAGGGATAGAGAGTGATAAATGTCACACCCTTGTTCAGAAAAAGTAGCAGACACCTACCGCATCGTACTGTTTTAACTCATTGTATTAAACCAATTGGAAAACAAAGGCACCTGCATTGACTCTCAATTTCTTTGACTTTTCCACCAGTTCAGGCAGCCAGGTTTTAGCTTCCCCAACCAGGACAGCAGTAGACAGGGCCATACAACGCTGCCCAGCTGCTCCAAAAGCTGCACCAACTAGCTGATTTAAAGTGTTCTCCTTGTTGGCATCAGGCATCACCACCCCATGGTTCTTAGCACCCTGAAAGAAATTCATAGTTAAGAGTGATAAGCAGGTTACCCAATACCCTACGAATAAATACACAACCAAAGACAGACTGGAACAACAGAACTTTTAAAGTAATTCCTATCTCAAAATACTAGTAATTTCAATCTACAAAACATTTACTAAACTGATTCCTTTAACTGAGTGAAATCCCAAAACTCACTCATTTGGGTGATGAGCAGTTTAAAACAGTAGAAAAATTCTGTCAATTGTGACCAGCAACAAATGCTTTAATTTAAACTGTGAACTTTTTACAGTTTATATCAAATAATCCATGATGTTCACTTTTCAAACCAAGGCTTATATCAAGTTACAAGACCTTCTGCATACATATTGTACATTAATTAAATTTTAACAGGTCACATTGCTGTAGGCTGCAACAGAACGCTGGTAAAACATACAGCCCGCACAAAGCCAGAAAGTACAATCCTAAGAAAGTCACTGCATTTATAGGTGGGCAGGAGGGCCAGGAAATAGAATATTTATTTTTTCTCTATATGAGGAAAGACCGAGTGGCAGGAAAGGCACAAGATATTCACCATGTTGGACTGTACTCTCTTGCCGTTTTTGGAGCCCCTTGTGTAGATGTACTCGCCAGCCTGATTGGACCCCACAAAGCTGATAGCCTTGATAGCCGGGTGATCACAAATAAAGTTCACAGCTGGAAATAAAATGAGAAATTACTACATTATTCTCATTTCTCAACAACGGTATAGCAAGAAAAGAAAAAGGTGCAACCTGAACATGAATCCTCAAACATGCTAAAGAGGTGTACAACCTTACACCAAATTTAGTGTGCTGAAATGCAAATAAATGTGTTATGTCAGTAGCCATCTATTATCCTGCATTGTAAAACTACAGTTACTTGACACTATTACATCCCATGTCTAAAATGTTTAAGGAATTAGTACAGCTTTGAAGTTAATTTTTATAGACAATTTACAGATATGCTTTAGGTTTTTACCGTCATGTTGACCATGGATAATATTAAGTGTGCCGTCTGGAGCTCCTGCATCTTGGAATATCTTGGCCAACAACATAGCAGCTCCAGGTACACGCTCTGATGGCTTAAGCAGATAGGTGTTTCCGCAGACCAAAGCCATAGGGAACATCCACAGTGGAATCATGGCTGGGAAGTTAAAGGGAGTGATGCCAGCACACACTCCTAATGGTAAACGGTATGTGAACGTGTCCATGTCTTTGGTGATGGAGGGCAGGGTCTCACCAAGCATGAGAGACGTGATACTGCAAGTATGCTCAACAACCTCTGTGGGAAGAAAAGGAAAGCAGAGATTTAATATACAGGACAAATAAATACCTCTAACGCAGCTATAAACTTGAAAAAGATGAGCTCCTGAATAATATTTTAGAAAATATTCTCAAAAGTATGTGACATGAAAAGAGAAAGTTGTCTCTACATCATGATTTGGAAACAATACCAGAAAGATTTGTAAATATTTAAAGGAAAAGCAAAGGAAGAAGGATAGGAGGAAGTTTAAAACAATATGAAAGAGATGGGCCAAAGATCTCTCATCTATGCTTACCTTTGTGAATTTCTATTCAAGGCTAAGATTTCAGTAGGAAAACAAAACACGCATCATTAAAGTTTTACACTTCACTTACGCAAGCCCCTGAAAACATCCCCTTCAGCATCTGCCAAGGTTTTTCCCTGTTCTTTTGTAATAAGCTTTGCAATTTCTCCCTGTTAATAAATAAAATAAATCCTGTTTGAATGCACAGAGATGTAAATCACTTTTTCACCAAAGCATTAACAATGATTATACTGAATAGAGAAATCGGTGTTCAGGAGGGGTTTAAGCCCATGATTTGAAAGACACAAGCTCTTCTGAAATAGCATAGGAAGATGCTAATAAATCACTTATCTAGTGAAAAGGAAAACCATACGTGTACATGAAGCTGCAATTTAGTCTAACCTTTGAGTCGCAGACTGACAAAATTGGGTACCCATTTAAGTCAATTGAGGATTCTAAGTTTCCCATTAAATGAGGCTTAATTTACCCTTTGTTATTGTGTAGCTCAGAGTAACTGGTTAAAAAGTACACTAGGACCTCAACCAACATTTTGGATGCTTTTTGGGAAATGAGAGCATGAAATGTATAAATCAGCTCTAAAAGGGGCCATTAAAACCATTCTCTCATTGAACACAAAACATCATTGTCATATTTTGTCTTGATTTCTCATTTTGTGTTATCTAGTATCTTGGCAGAACCTCTATTTTGCAGAGCAGACTTATGGGCTGAATAGCCAAATCCTGCTCCCATCTCTTATTGTCTCAGTTTTCCCCTAGACCAGTGGTGCTATAGTTAGCAAAGAAACGATCAGTCATGATTGAATGGCAGAGAAGAGACAGGCTGAATGGCCGAATTCTGCTTCCACATCTAATAAGTACACAGCGAGATATGGAGGCCTGATGGATAGTTGGTGGGTCCAAATGCAGGAAGTTGGTAGGAACTTTCCCACACTGTCTCAATGAGGTGACTTGATAAATAATTAGAAGGAACTTTTGTGCAACTGAACAAGTCAATTGTTTACTCAGGATTCTTCATCTCACCACCTCCACCTCAATTAAGGTTTCCCTGAAACTCAACTTGGTCGCACATTTATTCCACATGACTCACCAGGTTTTCTTTGATGAGTTGCTGGTACTTCAGGAAAATCTGCTGCCGGGTCAGTACTGATGTTTCTGACCATGAAACATAAGCTCGCTGACAGGAATTCACAGCTGCAAGCATCTCCTCCTGAGTGGCCTTTGGGACTTTGCCAATCACTTCATTCGTTGCCTAAGGGTAGACAAGTGAGACACAAAACACTGTATTTCTGAAACTAAATACAGCCCTGGCAAGGGCACACCTGTATACAGGTCTGGTCTTCCTATCCATGGAAGTATAACTCGAATACAATGAAGGCTAACTCCTGTGGTGAGAGGGTTGTCCTATCAAAAACAGCGAGGCAACCTGGGTTTGAAATCCTTGCCATTTAGAAGAATGACAGGCAACCTTAAACAAACATACAAGATCCTAAAGGGGTTTGACAGGGTTGATGTCCAGATGTTTACACTTGTGAGGAAATAATTACAAAATAAGGGGCCATTCATTTAAATTAACGAATTGTAGAAGTTTGAAATGATTGAGGAATTGAAGGTTATGAGGAACTGGCACAGAAGAAAAGTTGAGACCAGCATAGATTAATCACGATTATATTGAATGTCATGCAGGCTGGAGAGTCCTGGTTTACCCATGTCTACCCCTATTTTCTGTGTTTACCACATTAATTCCCGGGGATGAAGCACTGCCCTATGATGAGAAATAAAGAAGAGTGGACTTATAAACGTGAAAGAATATAACTATATAACAATTACAGCATGGAAACAGGCCATCAGTCCGTGCTGAACGCTTACTCTCACCTAGTCCCACTGGCCCGCACTCAGCCCATAACACTCCATTCCTTTCCTGTCCATATACCTATCCAATTTTACTTTAAATGACAATATTGAACCTGCCTCTACCACTTCTACTGGAAGCTCGTTCCACACAGCTACAAAAGGAATTCCCCCTCGTGTTACCCTTAAACTTTTGACCCCTAACTCTCAACTCATGTCCTCTTGTTTGAATCTCCCCTACTCTCAATGGAAAAAGCCTATCCACGTCAACTCTATCTATCCCCCTCATAATTTTAAATACCTCTATCAAGTGCCCCCTCAACCTTCTACACTCCAAAGAATAAAGACCTAACTTGTTCAACCTTTCCCTGTAACTTAGGTGCTGAAACCCAGGTAACATTATAGTTTCTTCTCTTAACCTATTTAGATGCTATTATTTGCTTATATTGTCATGTAAGTTCCATATATTTTATTAATTTAAATTGATGTTAGCTTGCATTTGTGACATTCTGTGCTACTGTTGTAAAGCTAATTTTCATGGCATCCAAATTTGGGTATGTATGTCACAACAAACTTCAACTTTGCTTATTCCAGCTTTGATTTCTCATGCTTTTATATGTCATGAAGAATTGAATCTCTGAACTTTCAACAAAGGAAGTTGCCTTTATCTTTCTCAAATGTAAAGTACAGCAGTTACAGGCAAGTGGTTCAGTGGGAAAATCGCAGCATGCCAAAACACAAAGCAAACTCAAGAGTTAAAAGGAACATTCAAAACAATACTTATTGATGTGCCACAGAGAGTATCCTACCCAGGCACATCACAGCAACTGCTCTGCACAAGAACGCAAGAAATTGCAGAGAGTTGTGGACAGAGTTAGGCCCATCATCATGAAATCCAGCCTTCCCTCTATGAACTCTGTCTGCACTTACTACTGCCTCCAGAAAGCATCTAGCATAATAAAAGATCTCTTCCATCTTGGTCATTCTCTCCCCGCACCCCCCCCCCCCCCCACCTTCCTTTAGACAGAAGATACAAAAGCTTTAAAATATTCACCACAAGGCTCAGCATCAGCTTCCACTTGCTGTTCAATGGACTTCATACATTATAGATGAACTTTTGATCTCACAATCTACCTCCTTGTGACCGTTGTACCTTACTGTCTACCTGCAATGCTTTCTCTAGAACTACAACACATTAGTCTACATTTTCTTATTGCTTTTCCTTTCAATCACCTTGAAGTACTTATACTTTGAAATGATTGGAATGGATAGCATGGAAACAAAGTATGTGCCAATAATAAATACCATTTTAATAATGTCCCTCATTGATTTCCCACTTTTATTTGATGCACAAATACAGACTAACAATACTTCTAGCATACTTCAATATGCATTTAAAATTTTCTTAATTTTTAAAAAAATTGTAAGTGGAGGGCTTCATAAGAATATACACAATTCAAGGACTTTTCTTTTTCTAAAACTGAACACCATTTCTTTGTTGATAACCTGTGTGGGTTCTCCAGTTTAAATATTGGGTGAATCAGCTATCTTAAAATTTAAGTCAAATATAAAAAAAGAGATACTCACAGGGTTGTGGATGTCAAGCCATTCAGAGGTATTTGATTCAATAAACTTCCCATCAATAAATAATTTTGTTGTAGGCTGTAAAACAGAATGAGGTCAGGGGACGGTAATGCACAGTACCAATAGATTAAAATGATATCTATGAGAACACTACTAAAGGATGGTGGCACTTTACGTAGTTGGAGGTAAGGGCAGAAAAGGTCCTGGGGAGAAGGCGAGAGAATGGAGCTGAGAGGGAAAATAAATCAGCCATGATTGAATAGCAGAGCACACTCGATGACCAAATTCTCACCTGCTCCTATGTTTCAGTTCTTAACGTTTACAGACAGAATTTATGCTTCCTGAGTTTGGCAATCTGAGCATTATGGGACTCTGTATGGAGCCCAGTGGCAGTGAAACAGAACTGACAGTGGTATCTGTCATTCAGTTTGTCTGCAACGGTGAATATCTGAACACTGTCTGTTCCTTGAGTCACAGGCAGCTTGATTTGGTCCCATCTCATCCACTTATTGAACATGAATCCATCTCAAAGCTCGTCAAAGCTCAAAATTTATGTTTATGCTGCCCTTTGAGGAACTTGAGTACCAAAAGCTATGAGGAAAAAAAAAGCCCCAGCTTTGCCAATCACCTTTCCAGCTCTCAGCTTCACCCCACCCCCTCCGGTCTCCTATCATTTCATATTTCCCCCTCCGACTTTCAAATCTCTCACTATCTTTCCTTTCAGTTAGTCCTGATGAAGGGTCTCGGCCAGAAACGTCGACAGTACTTCTTCCTATAGATGCTGCCTGGCCTGCTGCGTTCCACCAGCATTTTGTGTGCGCCCCTAGTTTTAAATGAGCCATCCTTTTAAACAGTTTCTAGTGCTGCACTTTGTTGAAACCCTCAGGATATTACATGCTTCAATCAAGTGCATTCCCATTTTTCAAAATTCCAACAAATTCAAGATTAGCTTATCCAACCTTCCAAACAAGGCAAGCAGCCTATTCCAGTTGCTTGACTATAACAACTTTCCATAAGTTGCTTCCAAGGAACTAATAATAAATAACATATTTAACTACGTGTACGGTGTACTGCAGTGTACATGTTGTTTCACTAATGACCAATCTCAGGCAAAACTTACCACTTTTGTATTAGATTCTGCTAACAGCGAATAACATTGTTAGCTTACTTAATGACTTGCTCTACCTTTAAAATAGCTTTTTTGCAAATCACGCACTAGAACATCTAGGTCCCTCCATCTCAGAACTCACCACTTGGATAACATATTTTGATAATTTCCCTGGCAAAATAGACAATAAATCACATTACTCAGACCTTCATCCACTCACTTAACTTATCGACATCCCTTTGTAATTTCTTTATGTCCTCTGCACAACAACACTTTCCTACCCATCTAGTACTGTCGGAAAATTTAACAACCATATGTTCAGTGCAACACCCTAGTCACTTATACAAATTGTCAAAGTCCCAGCATTGACTCATATGGTGCACCACTCAGTGCATCCTACCAACTGTCTTGTTTGTGCCCACTGACCATTTCCTTCAGCTTGCCTATCTTCAATCCACAATGTTACTTTAACACCATGACCTTTCACCTTCCACAAGGCATAACAGCAGAATTAGGCCATTCAGCCTATCGAGTCTGCTCTGCCATTTCATCGTGATCCACTTCCCTCTCAACCCTGTTCTCCTGCCTTCTCCCCATAACCTTTGACTAATCAACAACTTATCAACCTCGGCCTTAAATACACCAATGACCTGGCCTCCACATCTAAAAAGGCACTTCATAAGATATAACATTTAATGTGCCTTCTGGAAATCTATGTGTAGTACATCTCTGTTCCCAACTACGAAATGCTTTTTTTTTCAAAGAAATCCAAGAAATTGGTCAAACAGAATTCCCATATAACAAAACCATTTGCACACGACAGTACCTCAATACTTTGAACTTTTCTATATAGAATGCTGACTTGTTAATGTGTGTAAAGAATCATTCCCCTCTTTTATAATGGTAAATCATCTTGTGCCAATAAAAATGCACTGGCAAACTACAGACAGCAAGTTTATTTTCTCAATGATTGGAGATTCAGTTACAATTCTCACTCCCTGCCACCACAGATTCCTAGTGAGTTTGCATAAAACATATAAAAAGTAGTACTTGATGGCCCTGGCCCGGTGCTCACTGGAGCTTAGAAGAATGAGGGGTAATCTCATTGGATCCCACCAATTATTGAAATGCCGAGAGGATATTTCCAGTAGTGGGAAAATCTAGGACCAGAGGGCACTGCCTCAGAATACAAGGATGCCCCTTTGGAACAGATGAGAAGGAATTACTTTGGCCTGATAATGGTGAATTTATGGAATGCATTGCCACAGCTATAGAATTCAAGTCATTGGCCTTATTTAAAGTGGAGGTTGATAGGTACTTGATTAGTGAGGTTACTGTGAGAAGTAAGGAGAATGGTGTTTTGACGGAAAATGTATCAGCCACGAATGAACGTCAGAGCTCACTTGATGGGCCAAATGGCCTAATTCTGCTCCAATTGCATAATCTATAACTGAGCACATGCTACGTTGGGTGGACGAGGCTTTCCTAGATCTGTGTAAAATTCCTGAGAAACAAAGAGTTAAAACCTATGGACGATTCAGCAGTCAACCATCAACTAGGAGTATGACACAAGTATATAACTTAAGAGCACATTGTCATTGTCACCACTCACTTCTTTGACTTCCTGATCATTCTCAACTATTTAATATACCTGTAAAATAGCTTTTTTATTTTCAAGAGCAAACACAAGGAAATCTGCAGATGCTGGAAATTCAAACAACACACATAAAATGCTGGTGGAACACAGCAGGCCAGGCAGCATCTTTAGGAAAAAGCACTGTCGACGTTTCGGGCCGAGACCCTTCATCAGGACGAACTGAAGGGAAAGATACTAAGAGATTTGAAAGTAGTGAGGGGAGGGGGAAATGCAAAATGATAGGAGAAGTCCAGAGGGGGTGGGGTGAAGCTGAGTGCCGGAAAGGTGATTGGCGAAAGTGATACAGAGCTGGAGAAGGGAAAGGATCATGGGACGGGAGGCCTCGGGAGAAAGAAAGGGGGAGGGGGGAGCACCAGAGGGAGATGGAGAACAGGCAGGGTGATGGGCAGATAGAGAGAAAAAAAACAAACTAAATATGTTAGGGATGGGGCAAGAAGGGGAGGAGGGGCATTAACGGAAATTAGAGAAGTCAATGTTCATGCCATCAGGTTGGAGGCTACCCATCCAGTATATAAGGTGTTGTTCCTCCAACCTGAGTGTGGATTCATCTTGGAGGAACAACACCTTATATACACCTTTCTGTAACATTGGCAGAAAGACAGAACAAAGAAACTAGAGGTAAGGTTACAGCCCCAATGCTCCGCTGATAAAAGTGCTACTGGTTGCTGAACTTTTAACTTTGTTTGAAACAGATTAACATCAATAACCTTTTCATCAAAAGTGTGTACTGGCAATAAAAATATAAACCTAACATGCATACCTATGTGACATGCACAAATTGCTGGAGGAACTCAGCAGGCCAGGCAGCATCTACGGAAAAGAGTACAGCCAATGTTTTGGGCAGAGACCCTTCGGCAGGAGGGTCCTTTTCCATAGATGTTGCCTGGCCTGCTGAGTTCCTCCAGCATTTTGTGTGGGTTACTTGGATTTTCAACATTTGCAGATTTTCTCTTGTTTGTGAATGTATATCTATGTATTAATTACATAGCTCAGTGTAAAATTAACCACTTACACTCATGACTTATGTTCAGGTGCTGGTACAGCACTCAATAGCAATTTTTGAGATTTAACAGTAAAACAAAACAAAGTCATTACCACTGAGCCACTACTTTCATCGGATAATCGCACTGCTGCAGGTGTGAACTTACTGGAGATGATGAGTAGCACATCCGTCCCAAGGATGGAGTGAGCTGGAACAAAAAGATAAAAATAAAACTGATCAGCTGTTTAAAAATCCTGACCACCTTTTTTCACCTGCTCCATCAGGACTTCTCTCGCTGTATACATTTCTCTGGCCTATTTCTCCCTCACTTTCTTACAATCATGCCACTTAAATTTATTTTGGAGAATTCTGTGCTGGGCATGGAGGTTGGTGGGGTGGCAGGTGAGGACAAGAGGAACCCTATCCCTGGTAGGGCGGAGGGAGGATGGGGTAAGAGCAGACGTGACCTATCCTTGCAAGTGGAACAAGTGCTACCCCTGCCCCTACACCTCTTCCCTCACTACCACTCAGCTCCCTAAACAGTCCTTCCAGGTGAGGCGACACCTCACCCGTGAGTCTGTTGGGGGGGGGTCATATACTGTTTTTGGTGCTCCTGTATATCGGTGAGACCCAATGTAGATTGGGAGACTGCTTCACCGAGCACCTGTGCTCCATCTGCCAGAGAAAGATCTCCCAGTGGCCACCTATTTTAATTCTACTTCCCATTCCAATATGTCCATCCACGGCCTCCTCCATGTTGTGATGAAGCCACACTCAGGTTGGAGGAACAACACCTTATATTCCGTTTGGGTAGCCTCCAGCCTGACGGTCTTGGTGCATCACAGCCTGGTGTGGTGGCTCTAGTGCATTGGATTGCAAGAAGCTACAGAGGGTTGCCAGAACCCCTTCCCCAGCACCATCAACATCTTCAAGAGATGTTGCCTCAAGAAGGTGTCATTCCCCCATTAAAGATCCTCACTGTGCCCTCTTCTTGTTACTACTATGTGCTACAGGAGCCTGAAGAGAGACGATCAATGTTCTAGGAACAGCTTCTTCCCCTCTGCCAGCAGATTTCTGAACAATCCATAAACACTGCCTCACTATTCCTCTTTGCACTTTTTTTTTTGCAAATTACAGTACTTGTCTTATTACGGACTTGCTGCTGCAAAACAACAAATTCCAGTAAACATGATTTTGACAATATGTCTCTTACATTATTTCTCCAATAACTTCCCTACATTGATATAAAAATCACCAGCTGCAGATTTCCTGACTTATCTCCACTGTCCCTTTCCAGTAGGGAACAACATACTCACGCACTGTCAGGAAAACAAGAGGAAAAGATGCGCCGAAGTTGTGAACCAATGGCAGTCCTCTCCAGCAAGTACCAGCCAATAAATAACAAGCATTGGTAACCACCCACTAACGTTGACCCACAGGACCTGGCGAATGAACTACAGACCTTGAACACAAAATAAAAGGCACCTACTTTTCTTTTAGACATTTCGACCACAAGCTATAAGAAACAAAGATTTCTTGCGGCGCAAGATATCAGAATCGGTGATTAATCAGTATCAGCCTCAAAATGCCCTTGGTTGTGAAGCACGAAGTTAGAACTAAAATAAACAACGCCGAATTTTTTTCCTTTTCAGGGAAATCACTGGAAAGCAACTAAAGTTTGCAAACTGATCATTAAAGACGAGAAAATTAGACGGGTCTACAACTACATGTGCAAAAGTGCAAACTCGCTGCACACAAAAATGGCGACACAGTTTCTGCAACAGATTTTGCAGAGGAGTCACCAAACGAATCGAGGCAAAAGTAATATAAAATTATGCTATCACGGAATAAATCAGTGTAAGCCATTTAAACAGAACATTGTTGTTTCCGCTGGTTGATAAATAGGGAAAACGCACGAACCCCCCCCCCCCCCCAATGCTAACCACTTATATTGTTCACTGCCAAGGAAGGAGTTTGCGAATAGCTCAATGAAGGCTGTAGGATGAATTAGGTGTGCTCTGCACACAATTAAATAAATAACCGCTATTTGTTGCAATGAGGCTCTGGGAAGTCTCCAATGATAATTTCCTTCCTATTACTCCCTCCCCGCCTCTGCTGCCGGTTTACCTTGTGCCTGAAAGCTGCTCTGAGGATTGCTGCCATGATTGAAACAGCTGGACGGGGACAGAACGTCCGCGAAACGCCGACCCAGCGGGAGGCGGGGCTCCGCTTCAGCGTCTTGACGTAGCCGCGCAACCTCCACCCACCGCCTCTTGTCATTGGTCCATTCCGAGGTCCATCAAAATCCATCTAAAAAAAACCGCCCCTCGCGCATTCAGCGAGTGCATTTAAGCGTTATTCAGCGTAGTCTGCGGTCGCGAATTTCTGCTTTGAGATTAGAACTTATTTTGTCGACTGGAAGTAATAATAGGATGGCGAGCTTTTTCCACATTCGCTGACGTGTAGGTCAGGTGACGGTGCTGAGAAGATGGCGTCGCCGAGTGCGGGTAAATTCTAATTTGCTTTTGAGACTGAGAGAAAGTGCGTGTGAGAGTCGGCAGTGTGTTGGTCCGTACCGTGCCCTGGAGGCCGCTCTTCGTGCGTCTCTGAGGGGAAGTGAGATGAAAGAGACACAGATTCCTTCTGTCTCTTAAAAAAAGTTATTATTTTTCTTTTCGTTGGTCTCCACAACAACCCCCCCCCCCCCACGTCAGCATTGACTAGAAGCTGTCAACATAGGTACTGCTTTGCCAGTGGGAATGGTGATTGAAAAGTGGATCAAAACTTACAGCCGTTAGTGTGGGTAATAAATTTACTTCGCCCAGAGTGAGTTATTACCCAGCAGAGTTGTAATTACAAGTTAAGGTTGCTATTGGGAATAGACGGGTGCCTTGTCCAGTTGACGCAGGTCCAGAATTAAACCATTCGACTCATCGAGTCTGCTCTGCCATTCAATCAATTTATTTTTCAAACCAATTATCCATCCTTCTCCCTGTAACTCTTGAGCCCCCAATCAACCATGAAGCTGTCAATCTCCGCCCAAGTGCACCCAGTGATTTGGGCAAAACCCTCCACAATCCTCTATGACAACGAATTCCACAGATTCGTCACCTCTGTCTGAAGAAATTCCTCCTCTTCTCAGTTTTAAAGGGACGTCCCTTTATTCTGAGGCTATGCTTTCAGATCCTGGACTGTCCTGCTAATGGAAAGCCACTCCTTGTTCACTCTATCTAAGCATTTCAGTATCCATAAACACAAGAAATTCTGTTGATGCTGGAAATCCAAAGCAACACACACTAGGAATCAACAAGGAATTTAGATTCCCATTCTCTTTTTGACATATTGGTCCATGGCTTCATCTTGTGCTATGACAAGACCACTCTCTGGTGGAGGAGCCACACCACATATTCTTTTTGGATAACCTCCAACCTGATGGCATTACTTTGATTTTGCATGCGGCTATTTTCTGCTCAACCATCAGGTTTTGATTGCCTTATTCATTTGATAACAAAAGTCGATTGTGCTCTCTGGTACTGTAATGTTTGATTATTAGCTTCACAATCTTGTATTCTATTGATTTTGTTACAAATACTTTGCTTATTAATTGTTATTGATAAAAGACTTCAGCATTTAATATACATCACCTGAATTTGGTCGCCAACATATTTCGCCCATTTTATCTTTCACTGGACACTTCATTGGTCAAGACACAACTTATTGCCTATTCTATCCAACCCCTCTTGCTCCTGAATTGTGAAGACATCATTGAAGAATCAACCATATTTTACTTTGGCTTTTGAATTTTAATTTCCCAACAGCTGTGTTACAAAATAATGCAACCAACTTGTCCATGCCAACCAAGATGCCCAGCTGGTTCCATTTTGCCCATATCTTTCTAAACCAGGGGTTCCCAACCTCAGGTCCATGGACCCCTTGTTGAATAGTAAGGCTCCACGGCTTCAAAAAAGGTTGGAAACCCCTGCTCTAAACCTTTCCAATTCATCTACTGATCAAAAACTCTTTTAAATATTTTTGTTGTATCTTTCTCAATAATTTCTCTGGCAACTCTTTAGAACACACTGTGTCGACAATTTGCTCCCTTTGGTCTCTTAAATCTCTCCCTTCTGCCTTACACCTATGTTTTTGATTTTTTTTTTCCCTGGGGGAAAATGGCTGTGTACATTTGCATTATCTAGATGTCTTGCACTTCTAAAGGATCACTCATCAGCCTCCTACACTTCACAGGCTAAAGTCCTAGCCTGACAACCTCTATAATGGAGGCCCATGAGTCCTGTTTACATTCATGTAAATCTTTAGTCTTATTAGCTTGAAGATGTCTTTGCTTTAATGGATGTGGCCTCACCAACATATTATGTAACTCAGTAGGTTTCAACAGGTAGACTTAATGTCAGAGAAATGTATACAATATACATCTTGAAATTCTTTTTCTTTACAAACATCCATGAAAACAGAGGTGTGCCCCAAAGAATGAATGACAATTAAGTGTTAGAACCCCAAATCCCGCTCCCACGCATAAGCAGCAGCAAAGCAATGACCCCCCCCAATGTAAAGTCCCAACTTAGAGAGATTCTCTATACTCTGAATGATGAAGGACAGCATGCCAAAGGCCTTCTTCACTACCTTGACTATGTGTGACAGCACTTTCAAGGAACTATATACTGTAATATTACGTCCCTCTGTTCCACAACACTCCCCAAGGTTCTTTTGTTCACTGTGAAAGTCTTAACCTGGTTTGACTTCCTGATGTGCAATATCTTAAATTTATCTGAATTGAATGCCATTTGCCATTCCACGGTCCACTCTCCTAACTAATCAAGATCCCTCTATAATCTTTCATAACTACCTTCACTGTCTATGATACTTTCTATTTTTGTGTAAGCATGTACACTTGCATCTAAATCATTCATATAAATGGCAAACATGTTGCACTGGATTCTCCACTCTTATCTCCCTCTCAATGGTTCAGATTTCTGAGTACCAGTTAACGAACTTAACTACAATGCTCATGTTCCTTGCAGTAGGTTAGTCTTTTTAAAAAAAACACAATTGTTGACTTGTATAATTACAGCCTCTTCTCCAAGAAGGTGTTGTCTGTGGCCTGGAATTATTTATTAGTACAAAATAAAGACACAATGCTCATCCTTTGAAGTGAATACTGAATTGCATCTGCATATACTGATCTGTTTAACAAATGCCATGAAATCTGGTATACATTAAGTTCACAAAAGGCAATAGAATTCTGAATTCTCCCCAGAAAAAGCCCACGAAAATTTAAAAACTGGGAAGGTAAATAGATAAGTGGATTAATCCAATTAATCATACAGCTAAGATGTGATATAACCACAAAATAGTGAAAAAAAAGACACAGGGACAATTGACTTTTGTTCCCAATGGGGGTGGGTGGGGGGTGGGAAACAACTGTGGATGCTAGAACTGTTAAATTAGAAATACAAAATTCTGGTAAAATTCGGTGAACATTGGGGCAGAGAGATGAAAGATCAATATTAGTTCTGTCCTTTCTCCTCAAGTGCCAAGTAAGTGCCATTGATCTGAATATTTCCAAGTTTCTCTTCATCTGTTCTTATAAACTTGAACATTTTCTTCTATAATTTCACTTACCAACTGGCGATATATAAGCTAGTTTGATCAAAGTCCATGTAACTACTTAAATTGCTTGTCAGTTATGTAGTTGTAGCCAATAGTTTACTGCATGGGTGGGGCTAAATTTATGAAACCTGCCTGTCAAAATCTTCAATATTTAAAAAAGTAATTGCTTATCATCATAGTTAATTTCCTAGTAACTTATTTAAATCTTTCTTGATAATACTTATGTAATTTATTAAAGTTAATGGATGTTTACATAGGGATAATTTCTGCTTTTTTTTCTTGCTTCAACCATGGTACTGTATTCTTTTGCTGCAAGCATAGCCATAAAACAGCAAAAGTATTTGCAATTTGCTGTCGAGCTCAAGTTGAGGTTTATTATAGAAATCTACAGCATGTTACAGGCCCTTTGATAACACAATGTTGTGTTGACCACTTCTCAGCTCAGTTTTGCATCCTATCGATGTTCTGCTGTAACCTCTGACAACCCCTGCCCATGAGACATCCAAATCTTTGTAATGGCCACGACACCATAGTTCCATGTATTGATCCACACTCGAGGTTCATCTGCCTTGTTTATGATGCTCCTTGCATTAGAATAGACACCAACAAACCATCTGGCTGAGTGCATCTTTGCTCTAACACCTGCCTGTCCTTTCTCATAACCTACCTACAAGCTGTCTCTACCTCTGTGCCAACTGCATCTTCATTTTGGTTCCCACTCCCCTACAAATCTAGTTTAAATCCTCCTCAACAGCATTAGCAAACTCCCTCCTAGGATATTCATTCCCCCCTCCCCCCAGTTCAGGTGCAACACATCCCACTTGTACTGGTCACCCCTTCCCAGAAAAGGTTCCAATGATCCAAAAACATGAAACCCTGCCACCTGCATCATTTCCTCAACCACTCATTGGTCTGCGCAATCTTCCTGTTCTGACCTTCCCTAGCTAGTTGCACCAGGAGTAATCCAGAGATGACCACTTTGGAGGTCCTGCTCTTCAGCCTGCTTCCTAACTCCCTAAACTTACTACACAGGACCTCTACCCCTCTCCTATCTATGTCATTGGTACCAGTATGTACCATGACCTCTGGCTGCTCTGTTTCCCCTTCAAGAATATTCCGCAGCAGCTCAGAGACATCCTGACCCTAGCACCCGAGAGGCAGCGCGCTATCCTGGTGTCTCTTTTGCTGCCGCAGAATCTCTTCTGTCCCCTATGACTGTTGCTCTGCCTGACTTTACCCTACTCTTCTGAAGCTCAGAGCCGTCCACAGTGCTATTGGTTTGGCTGCTGCTGCCTTGCCCAGATAGGCCATCCCCATCTTCAGTATCCAAAGGGGTATACCTGTTGTTGAGGGGAATGGCCAAATGGGGACCCTGCACTGACTTCTTTCTCACTTTAACTTTCTCAGTGTTCACCAATGTACTTCCTGAATTCTGCACTGTGGGTGTAACCACCTGCTCAAAAGTCGTATCTATCAATTGCTCTGCTTCCTAGATGATCCTTAGTTCATCCAACTCCATCTCCAACTTCCTAATATGGTCTTTCAGGAGCTGGAGTTGGCTGCACTTCCCACAGATATAGTCATCAGGGAGACCATCAGGTTCCATGAATTTCCACATCCTACAGGAGGAGCATTCCACTGCCATATCTGCCATCCTGTCTGCACTGTACTGAGACCAAATCAGCAATAATGAAAGGAAGAACCTACCCTTATCTGCTTCTTTCGCCTTGATTTCTTGAGTCAAAGCCTTTAAGTTCCTACTCTGAATCTAGTTCCCATTCTGATGATGGCCGCTCTGCTAGACCCTATCTCTCTTGTATTGTTTAAAAAATAAGAAAAAACCTACACAAGGAGAAAATAACTCACTGCCTTTGGTGGTGCTGCCACCAATGCGTCGCACATAAATTTAATAGCGATTCTCTGATATCAAATTTGAAGGAACCATTGGTCCCATATAACATACACAAAATTCTGGAGGAACTCAGCAGGCTAGGCAACATCTATGGAAAAAAGTATATTTGACATTTCAGGCCAAAACCCTTGGGCAGAACTGATGCTGCCTGGCCTGCTGAGTTCCTCCAGCATTTTGTATGTGTTGCTTGTATTTCCAGCATCTGCAGATTTTTTTCTTGTTAGTGGTCCCATATGCTAGATGTAACATTTTGAATACATTAACTCTTCATTTAATTTCTCCAGTGCAAATTAATTATGCAAAATATGTTATTCTACTACTGTTTAGAAATTTAATGGCATTGGCCCATCAAGATCCAAATAGTTATTTCTGCTTCTATGCCATCAGGTGCAGACTTGGAGCAGTCGTTGCTGAGTTTTGAGAAACTGGACCGAGCTTCACCAGATTTATGGCCGGAACAAAGTAAGACACTATTGCAATGATTCAAATAGGTATCAAACAGATCCAATAGTTGTGTTAAAAAGGTTGTCTCGTATTGACATCTAAATGTAGAAGGTAATAGTACCTGCAGTGGACTATTCCCCCACATGGAATAACTGTGGGAATTCATGCCACATAATTTAATGTCTAGGGAAGATTGAAGACTAAGGAAGGCTCACAACAAGTCATTGGTATATCTCAGAGGATCCTGAAGCAGATTTGCTGTCTACAAGATTTGACTGCTGTATAACAGATCAGCATATACCATAATTGACTGAGCAGTGTCACACCAACAACCTCTCACTCAATATCAGCAAGACCAAAGAGCTGATTATAGACTTCAGGAGAAAGAAACAGAAGTCTATGACCCAGTCCTCATTGGAGGATCAGTGATGGAGAGGCTCAGCAACTTTAAATCCCAAAGTGTTATTATTTTGGAGGACCTGTTCTGGCAGCACATAAGAGCAAATACGAAGAAAGCACAGCAGCATGTCTACTTCCTTAGGAGTTTGTGGAGATTTGGCATGCCATCTAAAACTTTGGGAAAAGTTCTGTGGATGTGTAATGAAGAGTATGTTGACTGGCTGCATCACAGCCTAGTATGGAAACACCAATGCCTTTGAAAGGAAAATCCCACAAGAAGTAGTGGATATGGCCCAGTGCATCACACATGGAGCCCTCCCAGCCGCTGAGTCTATCTACAGAAATACTTTCTCAGCAAAGCAGCATCCATCATCAGTGACCTCCAGCAACCAGGGCATGCTCTCTTCTCATTGCTGCCATCAGGTAGAAGGTACAGAAGCCTCAGGACTTGCACCACGAGGTTCAGAAACAGATATACCCCTCAACTATCAGTTCTTGAACCAAAGGAGATAACTCTACTTGCCCCATTATTGAAATGTTCTCAGAACCAATAGACTCACGTTCAAGGACTCTTCATCTCATGTTCTTGATATTTATTGTTTATTTATTATTATTGTTTCTTCCTTTTGTATTTGCAGCACATAGATTGTTGAGTATGCCTACAAGACAAAAGAGTCTCAGGGTTGTATACAATGTACTTTGATAGTAAAATTTACTTCGAGCTTTTAAGGAGCGGCAAACTATGAAACCAACAGTCAGTCCTGACAAGGATGTTGCCGGTAATGGTGGGTTTGAGATACAAGGAGAGTGGATAAACAAGGAACTTTTTCCCTGGAGTATAGGAAACTGATGGCCATGACTTTG
The DNA here is from genome assembly GCF_030144855.1 of Hypanus sabinus. Taxonomy (NCBI): domain Eukaryota; kingdom Metazoa; phylum Chordata; class Chondrichthyes; order Myliobatiformes; family Dasyatidae; genus Hypanus; species Hypanus sabinus. The sequence continues at coordinate 191,544,086 of NC_082707.1, forward strand.
GAAAGGTTTATTTAAGGGCAGCATGGTAGTGTAGCAGTTAGCATGTATCTGTAATAGTGCCAGCGTTCTGGGTCAATTCCTGCTGAAGTCTGTAGGGAGTTTGTATGTTCTTCCTGTGGCTGCATGGGTTTCCTTCTGTATTACAAACATGTACAGGGTAGGGTCAGTATGTTGTGGACATACTATGTTGCTCCAGAATCATGGTGACACTTGTGAGCTGTCCACAGAACATCCTCTTCACTGTATGTGACAAATAAAAACACTCTTTAAAATCATGATGGGCACAGATAACATGAATAACCAGTCTTTTCCCCAGGGTAGTGGAATCCAAGGCTAGAGGACACAAGTTTGAAGTGAGAAAAAAGATTTGAAAGATATGAGAATTTTTTTCAGAATTTGGTGCACATTGAAACAAGCTGCCAGAGGAAGTAGTAGAGATGGTGCAATGACATTTTATAGTGCTTTGGACAGGTGTGTGGGGTAGGAACAGTTAAAGTAATATGGACTAAATGGGACACACAAAATGCTGGTGGAACACAGCAGGCCAGGCAGCATCTATAAGGAGAAGCACTGTCAACGTTTCGGGCCAAGACCCTTTGTCAGGACTAACTGAAAGGAAAGATACTAAGAGATTTGCAAGTAGTGGGGGGAGGGAGAAATACGAAATGATAGGAGAAGACTGAAGGGGATGGGATGAGGCTAAGAGCTGGAAAGACGATTGGCGAAAGTGATGCAGAGCTGGAGAAGAGAAAGGACCATGGGACGGGAGGCCTCGGGAGAAAGAAAGGGGGAGGGGGAGCGCCAGAGGGAGATGGAGAACAGGTAGAGTGATGGGCAGAGAGAGAGAGAAAAAAACAAACAACTAAATATGTCAGGGATGGGGTAAGAAGGGGAGGAGGGACATTAACGGAAGTTAGAGAAGTCAATGTTCATGCCATCAGGTTGGAGGCTACCCAGCCGGTATATAAGGTGTTGTTCCTCCAACCTGAGTGTGGCTTCATCTTGATAGTAGAGGAGGCCATGGATAGACATATCAGAATGGGAATGGGACATGGAATTAAAATGTGTGGCCACTGGGAGATCCTGCTTTCTCTGGCAGACTGAGCATAGGTGTTCAGCAAAACGGTCTCCCAGTCTGATATATATATATATATATATATATATATATCAGACTGGGAGATGTCTTCCCTTTTTAAATAAAGGGGCTTCCCTTCTTCCACCATCAACTCCGCTCTCAAACGCATCTCTCCCATTTCCCGCACATCTGCCCTCACCCCATCCGCCCGCTACCCCACTCGGGATAGGGTTCCCCTTGTCCTCACCTACACCCCACCAGCTTCCAGGTCCAACATATAATTCTCCGTAACTTCCGCTACCTCCAACAGGATCCCACTACCAAGCACATCTTTCCCCCCCTCGCCCTTCTGCTTTCTGCAGGAATCGCTCCCTACGCGACTCCCTTGTCCACTCGTTCCCCCCCCCCCCCCTTCCCACTGATCTCCCTCCTGGCACTTATCCTTGTAAGCGGAACAAGTGCTACACCTGCCCTTACACTTCCTCCCTCACCACCATTCAGGGCCCCAGACAGTCCTTCCAGGTGAGGCGACACTTCACCTGTGAGTCGGCTGGTGTGGTATACTGCGTCCGGTTATTCCGGTGTGGTCTTTTATATATTGGTGAGACTCGATGCAGACTGGGAGGCAGTTCGCTGAACACCTACGCTCGGTCCGCCAGAGAAAGCAGGATCTCCCAGTGGCCACACATTTTAATTCCACGTCCCATTCCCATTCTGATATGTCTATCCATGGCCTCCTCTACTGTCAAGATGAAGCCACACTCAGGTTGGAGGAACAACACCTTGTATACTGGCTGGATAGCCTCCAACCTGATGGCCTGAACATTGACTTCTCTAACTTCCATTAATGCCCCTCCTCCCCTTTTTATCCCATCCCTGACATATTTAGTTGTTTGTTTTTTTTCTCTCTCTGCCCATCACCCTGCCTGTTCTCCATCTCCCTCTGATGCTCCCCCGCTCCCTTTCTTTCGCCAATCACCTTTCCAGCTCTTAGCTTCATCCCACCCCCTCTGGTCTTCTCCTATCATTTTGCATTTCCCCCTCCCCCCCACTACTTTCAAATCTCTTAGTATCTTTCCCTTCAGTTAGTCCTGACGAAGGGTCTCGGCCCGAAACATCGACAGTGCTTCTCCTTATAGATGCTGCCTGGCCTGCTGTGTTCCACCAGCATTTTGTGTGTGTTGTTTGAATTTCCAGCATCTGCAGATTTCCTCGTGTTTGGACTAAATGGGACTAGCTTAATTCGCCAATTTGGTTAATGTTGATGATTAGGGCTGAAGGGCCTCTTTTCCTTGCTATATAGCTCTGTAATTCCTAAGAGAGATGTCCTTAGAAGCCCAAAGAGGCCTTCAGAACAATGTGTCAGGCATGTTTTGTGAAGACTAAAGTGGGCATTGGGCAGTAGTGTATGGAACAGCTGTTTAGATTGATGAATCTCTAGGGATTCTACCTCTGCCACCACTGAGCTTGAAGTAAGAGGCTGCCACCACTGAACTATACTCAGTGACCACTTGGAGAGGGAGAGGAAGAGATGAGTATATCAGAGATAAATTTAATGCCCCTAATTGTATGCACAGCGCAGTTTGGAAACCTTGTATGCAATAAAAGAGGATTGAATTGTACAGGGCAGTCGCATTCTTCATAATCACCATGGAATTGGGAATAAATATATTCTACAGCAAGTGATATTCTTAACAGTACAAATTACTCAATGACTTATAAGTGCCATGCACTAAGATTAAAATATGCAGACATTATTTTATTTGAAGTATGTGGTGGGGGGGGGGGGGTGGTAATCCAGCACACTCAGAATTTTGGTGCTGGATTGAGGTTTTTTTTGGGATCATTTAATGTTGCTGCTTTTAATACCCCATACACGTTTTAAATTCACTTCTTTTAGATGTTGTGCAACATTATAATATGGTGACACTTGAAGTCTGCCCTAAGCACATCCTTGGATTTGTTGGTCATTTGACGTAAGCAACAGATTTTACTGTATGTTTCAATGTTCTGCTGTACGTGAGGCAAATAAAGCTTATCTCATTTTATTCTAATCTTATTATCTCATTATTTCTTTCAGTGCCAGGGGTAGCAGAATTTGCTGCATCTTTCAAAAGTGTAAGTGTTTTTGTGCAAATTGATGTTCTGATGAATATAGTGTTAGTATTGCTGATACATAGTGTTATACAAATTGGAAGATTCTTAGTAAATAATTACATGTGAAGCTAGAATGCCTGTAAAAGCAGACTACACTGCTTTCTTAAATTTATTTACACGAGGAACTTTGCCTCCTTAACTGTGGATAAATAGTATAATATTTAAGATCCTATTCCACAATCTGTCTTGATAAATTCCAAAGTACCAGCTCCAATTTGAGTATATAATATTGTTAGAAACAAATGCTTTAAATAAAGCTTAATATTGGGAAAATAAAATGTATTTCCCTTTGTCATGTATGTATATTTGAGCCTTCATTGTAAATGATATACAGCTCCCATATTTGTTTCTCTTCTTGATGTAGCTTTAGATTGGCTCCTCTCCTCTTGAACCTTAACAACCCATGCTAATGCATTTTTTTACGATGGGTGAATAGGAGCTTCAATCCCAGAGATCTTTATGCTGTAGGAAAGAGATAATAAACTGAAGAAAGTGAAGAAAATATTCACAGCAAAGTTGTTTGGATTGGAGAACTTGAATCATAAGGAGAGATTAGATAAATTGGGACAGTTTTCCCTAGAGTAAAGGAGGCTAAAGGGTGTGTTATAAAATTGAGAGGTAGAAGGTTTGCATCTTTTTTTTAAACCAGGATAGGTAAGTCCAAGGCTAGAGCCCATTGATTTAAGATGAGCGGGGAAAGATTTAAAAGGGATTAGAGGGACAAGTTTTCTCCATGCCGAGGGTAGTGGGCATATGGAATGTACTGCCAGAGGCAATGGTAGAGGTAAGTGCAATCATAATGTTTATATATAAAAAAATCTCTTGGGCAGATAATATGAATATGATGAAAAGGTCAGGGTGTCAGGGCCTGAGTGAGAAACGGGCTGGTTCAGCTCTCTGCTCTGTCATGTTTGCTTAGCTCTGCACTGAACTGAGAGTCAGTGGATGAAGTTCTTTCATGAACTTCAGTTTTGAATGCTATTTGCATGCTTCTATTGTTTGCATGATCTATGTTTTTTTTCCCTCTCTGCACACTAGATGTTTGTCTTTTTCTTTGTATTGCGTTCTTTTGGGTATATTTCTTTTGTGGCTGCTTGTAAGGAGACGAATCACAAAGTTGTATAATGTATGCATACTTTAAACTTTGTATTAGAGGAATATCGGCCAAACATAGGCAAGTGAGACATTTTAGTCATGTGGGTCTGTTTCCGTATTTTGTAATTCTGAATCTAAGGTGAAAATACATTAAAAATTTAATGTGCCACTTCTTTTCCCCAAATCAAAAGTAAAACGTAACATGAAGTAAAGCTTGAACTGTAAGATCCAAATGAAGGCTAACTTGCACTTTTTTTTGTTGCAGCCCATTACCAGCTCTCCACCCAAATGGATGGCAGAACTTGAGAAAGATGATATTGACATGCTGAAAGGTATTTGTGCAGTAATTATTTTCAAATAATCTAGAATAGTACTGAGCCAGAACACATTAATGCGTGGACTCAAAGTTTGGAGTATAAATGAAATGGAATGTGCATTTGTATAACACCTTTCACAACTTCATAAAATTCCAACATACTTTATAAGGCAGGCTATCAATAAAGTTAAGGCAAAAAATCTTAAGTAATCACAAGGTGTGTGGGAAGTGTAGAAGGAATACAAGATTAGGAAACAAAGTGCAGAAAGGAACATATTATAGGTTGTTAGTGGGTTTTGTTCATGACATAAAAAAGAAAATATAATTATTTAATCCCACGTGGGCTCTACCATTTAGAGGAATCATTGTCCCTTAATATGTTAGCTTCATACATTAATCTTTGTACATTTCGTATTTCATACGTCTTCACACATTTGATTAACAAAAATTTGTCACATGTAGATTTGAAGTTAATGTTTAACATAAAACTGCTATCGACATTAACTACTGCCTCTTTTCTCATTATTACCATCAGAGAGAAGGCAGAGAAGCCTAAGGACACACAATGTTTTAGGAACAATGTTTTCTGTGCCATCAGATTTCTGAATGGACAATGAACCCATGTACACTACCTTGCTATTTTTCTCTTTTTGTTTTGCTCCCTTTTTGCACTACTTATTTAATATTTTATATACATTTCTTATTGTAATTTATATTTTTTATGTTTGTACTGTAACGTTGCTGCAAAACAGCAAATTTCATGTCATATGTCAGCGATAATAAACCTGATTCTGATTTTGGAATTTGCTGCAGCTGTAAAGATAAGTCCCAAATTTTAATTGCCCTTTAAGTTGAAATATTTCCTAAATCCTGTCCTCCAAGATGACCATATTTTAATGACCCACAATAAACCTTACCACTCTTTCTCCAATCATAATTGCCAAAACATTTTGTTGATTTAAATATCCCTGGTAAGTGTCTTCATGTACAAAATTATTACTTCCTCATGTGCTGGCTTAACATTTTGTGATTATACTGTTCCTAATTTCTAGGGTACATGCTTATTTATTTTTTTCTTTTAATTTAATAATTTTTGGCAAGTGCTCTTTTCCCTTAGTGATGTGGTTTTCAAGGAGGCGTTTATATAGTTTCTGTTTGTAAGTGGGAGATCAGTTGAAAGAAGTAGCAACTAAAATTTTCAAGTGAAAAGAGCAGAAAGGTCCTTTTAAAAATAAATGCAATGTTCATGGGCTGTTATGGTAATAGAGGATCTGGTCTTAATTTTCCTGTGCTCGCAGATGAAAATCCTGGCATGCAGCAGTGTCAGACTCCTGAATTTTCCAAACCTTTCCTTTAATATGTGTTTTCTTACTATTAACTGTTCATCCACTGTGAAATCCTTCAGACTGTTGTGCATTGGGAACTCCTGTGGAGAATTTTAATTTTGAATAGGATTTCACTGAAATATTTTGTTTTATTTTATATTATGATAAGCACAGCTCATGATGCACTGATGCAGGGTTTTAATCTGAAATTACTCTTTCCCCCTCTATAATGGTTCTAGGTTTGGAGATTGTCCAGAAATTGAAATAGTTTTAAAGTGAGTCTTGATGACAGGTCTTGACCCAAATAGTTGAAATTTTATGCTGCCTGACCCGCTGAGCTCCTCTAGCATTTTGTGTGTGCTACTCTGGATTTCTAGCATCTGCAGAATCACTTGTGTTTAAAATAAAATTGTCACATTAAGTTGTGGACTTGGTCTTAGCATATTGAACAAGTTTAATTGTAACATCTTGTCATGTTCTAGATATGGTATCTTAATGAATTGTGGTTTCTATCACAGAGTTGGGAAGTCTTACAACTGCAAACTTAATGGAGAAAGTACGAGGGCTCCAGAATCTTGCATATCAGCTTGGACTAGATGAATGTAGGTATCTGATTTTTGTTCTGAGTTTTACATGTTATTGTACTACTGCAATGTTATTTAACAATTTATTCACTAGTTTCTGGCCACTAAGAAATTTGATCGGAGACTTAAAAATAGGTGATCAATTACAGATTACTTGCTGTTGCTGCCCTAAGCCATTATTGATGGTAGCAGCATCATCTTTGGTTATTAAACCTAATCTGTTTGTTATATTTTTACAGTTTTGAGCTGAGGAGTTGAGAGCAGTTTTTCTTCCATTTTAGAGTAAAGACAGTTAAAGACAATTAATCCAATGTAGTGTAAAACAAAGTATAGGTTGCTTCATGTTCCACTCTTAGTCATTGTGCTTTGGAACAGGCCACTCATCCCATCTAGTCCATGGCAATCTGATCTTTTACTGAGTTCCATCATGGTTGCATCTGGACCATAGCTCTCCATATCATTCTCATTCATGTGTTATCCAAGCTTCTCTTGGATGTTACCATCAAACTTGCATCTGCCACTTCCAGTAGCTCATTCCATATGTCCCCTGAATGAAGAAGCTCCCTCTCAAATTTTCCGTAAGTATTTCACCTTTCACCTAGACATCTAGCTCTAGTCTTGCCCAACCTGAGGAGTAAAAACCTGCAAAAATTCACTCTATCTATATCTCTCAATTTTGTGTATCTCTTGTAACATCACCCTTCATTCTCCCACATTCCAGTGACTACTGGTGCTCCTTGGAGATCAGTGATGGGTCCACTACTTTTCACATTGCTTGTCAATGATTTGACTTTGTGGCCAAGTTTGCAGATGTTATGAAGATAGGTGGTGGTGTAGGTAGTGCTGAGGAAGCAATGCAATTGCAGGAGGACATAGACAAATTGGAAGAATGGGCAAAAAAGTGGCAGATGGAATACAGCATTGGGAAATGTATGATAATGCATTTTGGTAAAAGGAACAATAGTGCAACTATTATCTAAATGGGGAGAAAGTTCAAACATCAGAGTTGCAGAGGGACTTGGGAGTCCTTGTGTAAGACTCCCAGAAGGTTAATTTACAGGTTGAGTTTGTGGCGAAGAAGGCAAATGCAATTTTGGCCTTCATTTCAAGAGGTCTAGAATACAAGAGCAGGGATGTGATGCTGAGGCTTTAAGGCACTGGTGAGGCCTCACCTTGAGTATTGTGAACAGTTTTGGGCTCCTCATCTAGGAAAAAAATATACTGGCATTGGAGAGGATTCAGAGGAGGTTCACAAGGATGATTCCGGGATTGAAAGGGTTATCTTATAAGGAACGTTTGATGGCTCTGGGTCTGTACTCACTAGAATTTAGAAGGCTGAGGGGGGATCTCATTGAAACTTTATGTATGTTGAAAGGTCTTGATAGGGTAGATGTGGAAAGGATGTTTCCCACGGTGGGTGAGCTTAGGACTTGAGGGCATAGTGTCAGGATAGAGGGGCGTCCATTTAAAACAGATGCAGAGAAATTTATTTAGCCAGAGTGTGGAGATTTTGTGAAATTTATTACCACAGGCAGCTGTGGAGGCCAGGTTGTTGAGTGTATAATTTTGTTGGCCTATAATTTCTTGACTTATGTTTAGAGCCTTTTTTAAAATAACAGAACAACATTAACTATCCTCTAGTCTTCCAGTATCTCACCCGTGACTAAGGACATCTTTAAAGATCTATGCCAGGTCCCTTGAGGACCTTTTCTGCTGCATGCCTCAGAGCACTGTGTAAGTCTTAGTCTTGTTTGCCTTCCCAAAGTGCAACATCTCACACTTGTCTACATTAAGTTTCATTTGCCATTTTTCAGCCTGTATTCCCAGTTGGTCCAGATCTCTTTGCAAGCTGTGATGGCCTTCCTTGCTGTCTGCTACAGCACCCCCACCCCTCAATTTCATGCAAAATGTGAGAGGACACCTCAACAAGCCCTGGTGAATTATGCACAATCAAGAGAAAATCTGTAGATGCTGGAAATCCAAGCAATACACACAAAATGCTGGAGGAACTCAGCAGGCCAGGCAATAACAATGGGGGAAAAAAAAGTACAGTCAATGTTTTGGGTCGAGACCCTTCAGCAGGACTGAAGAAAAAAAGATGTCTAGATTTAAAAGCTGGGAGAGGGGAGAGAGAAACACAAGGTGACAGGTGAAACTGGGAAGGTGAGGCATGAATAAAGAGCTAGGAAGTTGATTGGAGGAAGAGATGCAGGGTTGGAGAAGGGGGAGTCCAACAAGAGAGAACAGAAGGCCATGGAAGAAAGAAAAGGGAGGAGCACTGGAGTGAGGTGATGGGTAGGCAAGGAGTTAAGGTAAGAGAGGGAAAAGGGGATTGAGACTGATGAAGGAGATGGCTGGGGGAGGTTGCCATTACCGGAAGTTTGAGAAATCGATGTTCATGCTATCAGGTTGGAGGCTCCTCAGATGGAATATAAAGTGTTGTTCCTCCATCCTGAGTGTGACCTCATCGAGACAGTAGAGGAGGCTGTGGATTGATGTATTGGAATGGGAAGTGGCATTAAAATGGGTGGCCACCGGGAGGTCGCGCTTCTTCTGGCGGACGGAGTGTAGGTGCTCGGAGAAACGGTCTCTCCATCTACGAAGTGTCTCACTGATATACGGGAGGCCACATCAAGAGCACTGGACACAGTAGATGACCCCACAGACTCAGAGGTGAAGTGTCACCTCTTGTTCTCTGATGTCAGGCACCCGCTTCTCCAGCACTGCATCTCTATCACTAATCATCTTCCCAGTTCTTTACTTTATCCCTCCCCCTCCCGGTTTCACCTATCACCTTATGTTTCTTTTTCCCCTCTCCCTCCTTTTAAATCTACTCCTCATCTTTATTTTTCTTGTCCTGCCAAAGGGTCTCAGCCCGAAACATCGACTGTACTTTTTATTATGGATACTACTTGGCCTGCTGAGTTCCTCCAGCCTTTTGTGTGTGTTGCTGGTGATTTATGCACATAATTCATCTCAAAACAGCAAACGCTGTTCAGTAATTTGGATACAGTCCTCACTACTCTTTTGCCTCCATTCTGTAGTCTCTGTATCCTGAATAAATATGGATGCAAAAAAAATCATTTAAAGTCTCCCCTATTTGTTTCAGCTCCATGCATAGGTAACCACACTGATCTTCAAGAGGACTAATTTTGTCTCTTGTTATTCATTTGCTCTTACTATAGTTAAAGGAATTATTTGAATTCTTTCATCTTGCTTGCCAGAGCAACCTCATGCCCTATAATAGCCCTCCTAATTTCTCTTTTAAGTGAATTCTCTCATGAACAGTTGATAACCCAGCAGTTTATAGGTAATAAATCCAGCCATCTATCCAGGAGGTAGAAGATGCCAGCAGCCTTGTAACAGCTGGAAAATCCATCTCATTGGTCTTCCAAATGCATATTTTGTTAATATAGGCTCTGTATAGTAACCTGGAGAGACCTATAGTGATGATTGGAGAGTTCCCATCATCCACCTTCACTGGCTTAATCATGATATTGGCATACATTGAGATAGTCATTGTGAATACAAATAGCTTTGTGATCTATGCTTAGTTATGATGTGAGGAAAAATATAAACATTAAGGCCTGCTCTTTGAAGCCTGTTAGATGTAGTGCATATAATCAAAGTATATAGACCTTGAAATAATATCCAAAAAGCTATAGTAGCAGCAAAATATAACTTCCATGTTCAAGAATTACAACAGTTGGGTTAGAATATGAACTGTGGTTGAGACAGTGTTCTTGTTGTCTTATCCTTCTTGGGCATTTTCTGTAGCATAGCTGGTGCTTTTGGAGTCAGGAGGTGCTGCACCTCTTTCACTTAGATTGCACATTTTCCTGTTGAAGTGACCTGAGGTTTTCTGAGCCCTTCTTGTTACTCATCCTTCATTTTTGTCACCAAGAACCAGGGCTTCAATATTATTAAAGAAGGCATTAACGGGGATTAGTGTGGAGTGTGTGGTTTGAGACATGCAAAGGATGAATGTCTCAAACCAGACACTACCCATTGGATCGGGCTGAGGGTAATTTGAGCCTTTTAATGCTGAAGGTATTGGCTTGACAGAGGATAATGACAATGAATTTAATTTGTGACATTTTTGGTAGTCTCTCTCCAGTGCTTTAAGGAGCCTGTTGTAAATAGATCATGACATTAAAGAACAGAAAGATGGGGATCAGTATTGCTTGGTAGAGCATGAGCTTTGCACTAGGCATGAAGACCTGCTTATCAAACATACTTTGCCTCAGTTGAGTAAAAATTGTGCTACTACTCATCAGAACAAGATTGGTCTTAAGGGAACTTGGCTATATGTAATAATTTCTTGACTTTCAGTGGTTCCTGGAATCATACCTCTGGACTGAGTCATATCCACAAATCTAAAGCTGAGTGTTGTAGAATATTAGCTATAGAGAATTTATTTGGAGCAACCTTAACAGTATGTTTTTTTTTGCAGATTTGGGAGATATGAAAGGGATAGGAAAAGCAATCACTTTGGATATTTCTTTTGGTTAGAAAATGGAGGATTATAAACTAATTCTACCCTAGAAATTTAAACACCTCCTCTGCAATGGTATATGAACTACATAAACTAAAAAATCTTGAACGGCAATAGGAAAGAAGGATATGTAATGTTATAGCATGTTATAAAATGGACACTGGCAACTGTTTGAAGATTGATTGAAGCTGTTGTATTGTCATCGTTGTGAACAATATGTACAATATAATGATCCACATGAGGTTATAATACAGAATATAATGGATCCCTGGGAATGATTACAAGACACTAATTTAATTGAGCTGTTTTGTGGATTTCCTAAATTGTCAGAACAATGCTTGCAGGGTTTACAACTGTCAAATGAAAGCAAAATTACAATAACATTGAAATTGTTTTGATTCTATTTTTAAAAGCAATAATGATGACTGGAAAAGGCCTTCGATGTTGATGTCTGATAGCATTCACACTGAAGAAATAATGTTTGGAACACAATTACAATAATATTTATGGAATGGCTGGAAGTTGATTTAACAGAAGTTTTTATTGCTGCATGATTTTAGAGTTTCATGAATATTCAATTGATTTATTCAAAGGTGATCTCAGTAATGGGTTAAGGTATCTTAACAGTGGTTGGAGTCCAATTATGGACATTGAATGAAAGGATAGATTCCATTCTACAGTGAATTGAGGCTGTGATGTGCTGTTTTTATTCAAACTTCCGTCATAGAAATGTATACTTGAGGAAACCATGCTATTACAATGTGTTGCTGGAGGAAAGCGAAGAAGATGTCTTACACTTAAAAGGTGTTTGCACTGTTTCATCTGTTCCAGTATAATTTAACAGTGCATTACTTCAGTATTTGCTTCAAATATATTTAATGTAGGGATAACCTGTTTTAATAATGTTGGTTCTGGGATCAATTCTTCCTGTAACACTACAAAAACCCTTTTGTCTCAAAAAAGGAAGGAAGCACCCCCATTTGTTGGCTGCGATTCCTTAGAGTTGCACTTCATTTGAACTTCCTCACAGTGACATGCTCTTCATTCTCCTGGTCCACGAGGGGGATAAAATGTATTTTTCTGCAGAGGAGCTTTAAACTTGCAATCTTCCAATTCAGAAGCCAAGCAGAAGCTGGTCATGTTGGACAAGTATGGAGTCGGGCATGCAAGTTTTATTTTCTTAAATAAAAATAAAAAGATATTAGAAACATACAGCAGATTAGGTAGTGTGTATTGAGAAAGAAACAGTTTTTGTTTAGATCTAAGACCTTTAGGCAGAACTGTGATAAAGAGAAAGCAAATTAATGTAAGTTGAAGTGGCCTCATTGGGAGAGGTGTCGTTGATGTGGCTCCAAGGTGACATAAAATAGAAAATGGGGGGAATATTCATGAGGTCACACAGTAGCTGTGGAGCTGACATTTCAAGACAATGACCTTTCATCGAACGCAGAAAAGCCAGAAGTAAAACAAGTTTCCAGTTATAGAGAGAAGTAGCAGGGCAGAAAGAATGGAAGAGAATGTCAGTATCCATGATTTGTAGGCTTTTCTGTTAAATACAGAGTTCCAATCAATCCTGAGTTCCTAACAATTCAATCTATGGCAATGATATGCTTGAGGAAACCATGTATAATATATCCACATTTGTTTATGATACAAAGTTGGATTATGAAAGGGATGCAGAGAGATTTTGGGCATTGGAGTATCAGACAGGATTAATAAATGCTTGGGGATGTGGCTAATGTAATGAGAGGGAAAAAGGAAAGCAGTGTTTTTTAAATGTTGGAAGATTTTGGGTTGAAAGGAATGCGGTGTAGAAGTGCAACAAACAATTTGTTTTACTGAGGTCACCTCTTAATATTTTGTGGCATTAGGTTTCTCTTTCCTTTAAACTTATTGCAATATATAAGTACAAGAAGAAGAAGAAGAAGGTTTCTTGTATATGGCTCAGTTGAGATTGCCTGGAACATTGCATGCCTCCCTATCTTGGAATAGAGGAAATTTCCAAATCTTTACTCTCTTGATTTCTGGCATGGGTTGGTGATGGATTATCCTCTTGTGTTCAGAAAAATGAGGTGACTAAATTCCTAGTATAAAGTATGATAGAATAAGATTCTTCCTGGCTGTAATGATTAAAACTTGGGGGTCATAGCCTTAGATTCAACTGAGAAAACCTTTCTGTATCTGTGCAGTAAATGCATTTTTAGAATTCAGTGACCAAGAGGGCTGTGGAGTTTCAGGCACTGAGTGTCTTCAAGATGGAAATCAATATTTTTGAATATAAACAGAATCAAAGGTAAAGGTGATTGCATAGTTTAAGTCATCTACTGATTGGAGCTTAACTAGCAGGTCTAATATATTGTTCTTCCTGTTTCAATTTCTGTTCTTATTTTAGTTTTCCTGTATTTGGATCCAAGTTGACATGCTTGATACTTCAAGTTTGGATCTGAGTGAGTTCATATGTAGCAGACCTGTACCTGAATCAGATAGTTACACAGCATTCTAGGGTAGTGCTAATATCCAAACATCCTGCTCTTTGTTGGAATCAGGAGGTATTTGAAAGGTGGAAGGTTTGCAAAAGAGTTTGGTGTTTGGAGAGGATCATAATGCATTGTGTTTAGGATAAAACTCTCATGATTAAGATGGACCCAGCTGGACAATTAACATTAAGCATACCAGTGGTCTGCTTTAATTTTAGTTGATTGATTTTCGTTAATTGTTTTGTGTATATCTGGAGAACCCTAACCTTTTTTCTCTCCCAGTCTATAGTAAATCTGTCAGAGCTTGTGTAATTGGGTTATGTGTTTACAAAGAGATTGCACATTCTACATTTGGTAGGCACAAATCACAAAAGGCCCACTCTCCAACGAAGTGGTAGAGCTTTCCATGTATTTGTGTTGAATGAAGTTCAATGGATTGATTGTTAGAGTGTCAGCTTCACCACAAGATGGCAGCACTGCCTTGAAATTGCAGCTCAACTGTTTGATGTGTGTGTGTGTGTTTTTCTGGTTGACTGTCAGTGACTAGTGTTCCACAGGAGTCTGTGTTGCAACTGCATCTTTCCATGTTATGTCATACGTCAATGATTCAGATGATGGAATTGATGGTTTTGTTCAAAGGTTCATTTATTCTCAAAGTGGGGAAGGAGGAGGGAACCTGGGGGAGTTGATGGGCAGGTGAGAGGGGGTAAGAGGCCAGTGTGGGGAATAGGAGAGGGAGGGGGAGGAAAAAATTTTTGTAACTGGAAGGAGAATTTGATATTCATGCCATCTGGTTGGAGTCTACGCAGCCAGAGGGAGGCAGAACACCTAAAGGTTAACTTGCAGGTAGAGTCGGTGGTGAGGAAGGCAGATGCAATGTTAGCATTCATTTCAAGAAGTCTAGAATACAAGAGCAAGGATGTGATGCTGAGGCTTTATAAGGCACTGGTGAGGCCTCACTTTGAGCATTGTGAACAGTTCTGGGCTCATCAAAGAAAAGGTGTGCTGGCAATGGAGAGGGTTCAGAGGTGGATCACAAGGATAATTACAGGAATGAAAGGGTTATCATACGAGGAATGTTTGAGGCTTTGGGTCTGTACTTACTCACTGGAATTTAGAAGGATGAGGGGTGATCTCATTGAAACCTTTCAAATATTGGAAGGCCTAGACAGCGTAGATGTGGAAAGGTTGTTTCCCATGGTGGGGGAGTCTAGGACAATAGGGCACAGCCTCCGAATAGAGGGCAATTAATTTAAAACAGATGTGGAGAGAAATTTTTCTCCCCATCTCTGGCAAATTTGTGGAATTTATTACCATAGGCAGCTGGGGAGGCCAGGTTGTTGGATGTATTTAAGGCAAAGCTTGATAGGTTCTTGATTGGACACAATATCAAGGGTAATGGGGAGAAATCTGGGGAGTGGGGCTGAGGAGGAGAGAGTAAAAGGACCAGCCTTGATTAAATGGCAGAGCAGACCTGATGAGACAAATGGCCTAATTTTACTCCTATCTCTTTTGGCCTCGTACAACTCTGAAATTATTCTTCTCCAGGTATCCATGAAAACAAGAAAGAACGGCAGCACAATCATCAACCCCCAAATCCCACCTCCCTGCACAAAAAAGAAAGATCGAGTGAAAAGCACAGAATATGAAAAAAACTGTAAGACTGGATAAAAAGTCTATAGTCTTCTTATGAACCAACCAATCCACTATTTATTCAACTAAACCATAGGTGTCAAACTCAAGGCCCGCGGGCCATATCCGGCCCGGCGTACAATTATATCCGGCCCACGAGATCATTTTAGATAGATCTATTATTTTAATTATTAATGGCCTGGCGATATGAAGCCTATGATTGTAAGTTAATACCAATCATAAAAATAATGCTTGCTCAGCAGTCTTCTTCATAAGAAACGGAATTTGTGAAGTGAAACACTTTGTAGTTATAGCAGAGACTGAGACACATGAGAACAGGCTGAAAAAACGGAGGCAATGAAAGCTGCGTTCACACGCGCCTGACTGATCCGGCCCGCATGAAGCTGCATTTTACCCAATCCGGCCCGGGACCTAAAATGAGTTTGACACCCCTGAACTGAACACTTTAAAATACAGAGGTTTTGAGATAACACTAATTATGTATAAAGTAAAAAATGGACAGTTACCAAAAAGAATCCAAAGATTGTTTAAAATGAGAGAAAGTCAACATGATTTGAGAGGAACACATGTATATTTCAAAACAAAGGATAAGATCAAATGTAAAAAATCACTGTATTTCAGTCAGAGTGAACAGTTGTGAGAATTTAAAAACATGCACCACACTCAATAAGTTTAAAAAATTATTAAAAAATGTAATGAACAAATATACATGATTTAAAATGAATGGGGGTAATGTAAAAATGATACTTGGAATTGGATTTTGTGTTAAAAGATTATGAAACTTTTTGTTTTGATGTGATGATGCTAAATATGTTTTTGTATAAGTAAGAGGGGTAGGTGTAATGAGCTGTAGTTTCAGCCTACACCCTTTCAGTCTGTTTTAAAGATTTTTATTATTTAATTTTGTCTTATGAAATTATCATTGAAAATTATGCTTTTGTTCTGTTTGTACTGACTGAAGTAAAATTTCATTCATTCGTTCATTCAAAAGTCTATAGTCCACATCCAAAACCCAGAAAACCTGGGCAACACCCTCCGGGCACGGCAGCAGGTTCACCCCTCTCCAGTACAGAGTAATCAAAAAGACAGGCAGCCAGTGCACACCCTCCACATTCACCTGGATGCTTCAATGTCCCTTATCTCTTTAATTAGCATCCAGTGGAGGCTTAATCATTGACATTGAGTCAATCATTGTTGTGGTCAAGGTTGTGGACAATAGGTGGAGGGACAGGTAGTGTGGAAGCAGTGAGTTTACAGAAGGACTATGATGGAATAGGAGAATTGGTAAAGGAGAGAGGAAGAAAGAAAATTATAGTCATATGATAAAATAGGCTGTGTAGGCATGATTTCCTCAAGGGAAAATCAAAAACTGATAAATCTGTTGGAATTCTTTGAAGAAATAATAAGCAGGATAGACAAAGGAGAATTGGTTGATGTTGTGCACTTCAATTTTTCAGAAGGCCTCTGACAAGATGCCACACGTGAGGCTGCTTAACGGACTACGAGCCCATGGTATTACAGGAAAGATTGTAGCATGAATAAAGCAGTGGCTGATTGGCAGGAGGCAGAGTGGAAATAAAGGGAGCCTTTTCTGGTTGGCTGCTGGTGGCTCGTGGTAGCCAGCTGATTCTTTTTATGTAATATGTCAATGATTTGGATGACTGAATTGATGGCTTTGTGGCAAAATTAGCAGGTAGTTTTGAGGAAGTAGAGAGGCTACAGATGAGGGCAATGGGCAAAGATGTGGCAGATGGAATGCAGTGTCGGGAAGTGTATGGTCATGCACTTTGGGAGAGGAAATGAAAGGATTGACTACTTTCTAAAGGGAGAAACAATACAAAAAACTGAGGCACAAAGGAGCTTGGGAGTCCTTGTGCAGAGTGCCATAAAGGTTGAGTTTGTGGTGAGGAAGGCATATGCGATGTTAGCATTCATTTCAAGAGGACTACGATACAAAAGCAAGGATGTAATGTTGAGACTTTATAAAGTATTGTTGAGGCCTCTCAGAATATTGTGAGCAGTTTTGGGTCTCTTATCTTAAGTGCTGAAACTGGAGGTTCAAGGGAAGGTCACAAAAATGATTCTAGGATTGAAAGGCTTGTCATATGAAGAGTGTTTGACTATGGGGCCCATATTCACTAGAATTCATTGAAACCTATTGAATGGTGGAAGACCTCGATTGAGTGGAAGTGGAGACTATGTTTCCTATGGGGGGAAAATCTAAGACCAGAGGTCACAGCCTCAACATCAAGAGGTGTCTTTTTAGAATGGAGATGAAGAAAAATTTCTTTAGTTGGAGTGGTAAATCTGTGGAATTCTTTTCCACTAGTGGCTGTGGAGGCCAAGTCTTTATGTATATTTAAGGCAGAAGTTGATAAATTCTTGATTGGTCAAGGCATGAAGAGATATGGGGAGAAGGTAGGAGATTGAGGCAGAGAGGAAAATTGGATCAGCCATGATGAAATGGCATAGGAGACTTGATGGTCTTGTGATCCGTTTGCAGAGGGAGCATTGACTGCCAGGTTCTGGAGTTTGGTGATGAGCTTGCTTAGAATAATAACGTGGATGGGTGGGGGAAGAGATGAGCAAGTGATGGGAAGGTGGGTTGTGGGGGGGGGGGGGGAGCTGTCACACCCACCCACCTTCCTTATCATCCGGTCTCGCCTATCACCGGCTAGCTTATACGCCTTCTCTCCACCCCGTCCCCCAAACCTTTTTCTGGCTTTTAACCCCTCCTTTCTAGTCCTGATGAAAGATCTCAGTTTGAAACATTTACTGTTTATTCTTCCCATAGATGCTGCCTGACTTGCTGGGATTCTTCAGCATTTTGTGTTTGTTGCTCAATAAACAACGTTATGATGTAGGTACCTTTACTATCCAGATGCTGCAGAGCGTAGGACCAGGGGGATGTTGCCCACCGTAGATCCATTTCGGCAGTGGGCAGTTTGCAATGGTTGAAGCTGAAAAGCTGAAGTCGATACATGTTATCACCAGCAACCTTGATGAATTTCTTGATGGTAGGTGTCAGAGACACTGGCTGGTGGTTGCTAAAGCACATTATCTTTTTTTTCTTTGGTACCGAGATGATAATGGCCTACTTAAAGCAGGAGGAACAGCCTGAAGCAGGCAGAGGTTAAAAATGTCTGCAAATAGCCCTGCCAGCTGACTCACACAGGATCTAAGGGAAACCATCCAAGCCTGATGCTTGTTGCAGAAGACTAGTTTTATGTCTGTGATGGTGACTGTAGATTTAGATGCACTGGAGGCTGTCAGGATGAGTGGTGACACAACCATTTCCCTTTGTTCAAAACGTGCAAAGAATGTGTTAAGCTTATCAGGAAAGGATCTGCTACTGTTGGCGATGCTGCCCAATTTTGTTTTATAACTTGTTAAAGTACAAAACTGGGACTCCATTTTGGACCTCATTTCTGACTTCTGAGGAACCTTCTGGACAATATCATTTCCAGATCAACACTACCCTCACAGATGAGCTCAGTTCACTGAGCCGTTAGTGATTCTTTTCTACAAGGTTGTCAGTAAATTGCACGGATTTTGTGTCAGGTCCTTTGAACAGCAGCAGGCTAGGTAGATGTTCAGCACAGCAGCAAGCAACCCTTGCTTATATCCCTTTTAAACTTATAGGGGTAGGAAGGATGTTACTGGTCAGCTTCTGGCCAAAGGTCTAAGTGCCCCTCTAGCAAATTGGTGTTTGGCAGGGTAGTGTTTAGTTGGGTACTGGTTTATTTATTTTTAATATATTACCTAATGTAGATATATATCTTGTTAAAGGCCTCTGAAGATCCAAGTAACATCCACTGACTCTACAAATTCTATTGTTGTTTTTAAAATCCTCAGTGCCTCCCCTTTCCTCACTCTATGTAACCTTCTGCAATTGTCCATTTGCGCTCCTTAAATTGTGCCTTCTGGCCTTCTGCACATTCTCATATTTCATCACTCTACTCTTGACAGCTGAGTCTTCAGCTGCCTAGATCTGAAACTTTAAAGTTCCTGGTACTGTCCTCCTTAATGCATACTTTCATATAATTTTAAGTCATCTATGTTCTCCTTGACACATACTTTGATAATATTCCTTGAGGCATTTTACTGTGCTAAAGTTGCTTTATAAATGCAACCTGTTTAATTAAGAATGAAAACTTGAAATAAAAGCCAAGCCTACTGAGATTTTCCACTATCTTCTGTTTTATTTTAGATTTCTAGCACCTGCAATGTATTTGTTTTTTTTCTTGTTATCAAAAAATCTTTAATGCAGTTAATGTAAGTGGAGTACTTTAGGACAGCACAAGATAAACAACAAGAGGAGCATTTAATCTTTTCCAGAGCTTTTGAACATTTATTTGGCTAATCCCCCATCACTCAAAGGGCTGTTTTCCAGCTTTCCGCTGGTATCTGTATTAATTCTTGGTGTCAGTGAAGATGCTGGTCTACTATTCAATATGTATGTTAATTTCTCGAACCGGCCAATTTTATAACCTTATTCAGTAGGATCAAAAAATAACTCCAAAGGATAAGATTAAATTTGTAGGTTGGTATGAATTAGGAAATGGGTTGAGGTGGCCCAATTTGCTGAACTTCCTTTCGGCAAAAGTGCCTATGAATAAGGTAAATTATATACTGTAGATTATTCATAACTGTCGGATAATACTCTGTAGTAAAATGTGTGTTTTTATTCATTGTCCGCCCAAGGAACATGGATCTCTTTTTATTGGCCACTGATTTGTAATAAGGAAAAAAAAGGGCATTATTTAAAAAAGATAGAGGCAGAACTTGAAGGGTTTTTAATCAGATATTTGATCATGCTCTCTGCACTATCATCAAAATTAATTTTAACTTTAAAAGTGGATTCACCTGGTAAAGAAATAATAAAAATAAATATATATTTCAGTAGTTATTCCAAGTAGTCAAAGGATCAACAAACATTTTGTATGTAATTTTTGTTGTAGTATTTAACATTTAATGTTCCCTGGGTATGGGTGAGCAAGAGGGCTCAATACTTGTGTAGCTTTACGAATGAGCTTTCTAATTAGAACGGTTTTGCAATGCAGATGTGATAGGCCAAATAGCCTAATTCTGCTCCTATATTTTACGGTCTATATCTTATGGATTTTAGGCAGAGATTTGATCGTGTATTGTGCATTTTAACTTTAAGAGTGGATTTATCTGTAAAAGAAATTTTTTAAATAAATATATGCATTTTTGTTATTCTTCATATTCAAGGCATCAGCACATAATTTATATTTAATTTTTGTTGTAGTATTTAATATTTAATGTGCCCTGGATATGGATGAGTGAGAGGGCTCTGTACTTTATATAGCTTTATGAGTGAGCTCTCTAATTGGTTCCACCTCACAGCTCTTTCCCATAGATTTAGTGTTTTTTTTTTTCCTTTTTTCGGTATTTACCAACTCTATATTGAAACTTGCTAATGAATCAACTTCCACTAATCTTTCATGCAGTGCATTCATAAACCTGCTGCTGAAAAAAGTGTTTTCTTTTATCAATTGCCTTCAGAATTCTCTGGTTATCAGCTGTTCTTCCAAAGAGAGGAGTTTCCTCCTACGTATTCTGCTGAAGTCTTTCTTTATATATATATATATATATATATATATATATGTTTAATTTTTAGCAAGATGTTTCCTATATTATTAATTGTTCTTTTGTGACATTCCATGCTGGGGTTATAATTAGGTATGCTTTGGATTGCTACTAACTCTTTGGACTGGATAGACAAATATAATTAAGGCTAATTTTCATTGTACATCTATTACCAGAATCTTCTATATAAACTTGCCAATTGCCTCTCCACAAACTATTGGAACCTCTGAGTAAGCATTAGAAAGTACATGCAAATAGTTTTTAAATGTAAGAAACGTCATTCTGTCCTCTGAGACTAGCTGCTTTTAATATCATATTTTAAAAATCAGTTCTGGTTATGTTTCATGGTGCATGTTGAAGGTTACTTCATGTTACATTAGATTAATGACAAAAAGTAAATTTGGTCTCTTTGACAGTATTCTATCCATTCAATAGTTACTAGAGTTGTTCAGCAGTTACTGTTCTAACTGAACATGGAAGAGAAAATAATTGAAGGGATGGTGTAACCTTTGCAGACAAGTAAAGAATGAATTTAAATAATATGTGACTTTTTAACGTGTGGGGTGGGGGTGTGAGAATTGGAAAAGCTATAGGCCTTGGAATAGTTAGTTACCTGTTTAAATGAATTGACCAGACTTGACTTTAACAACACTAATTGTATATAGTTCTGGTCACCTACATATCTACGGGAAAGGTATCAATAACATTAAGAATACAGAGAAAATTTACAAGGATTTTGCTTGATTTTGAAGACTTGAGTTTATGGAAAATTTGAATAGATTAGGACTTTATTCCCTGGAGTGTAGGAGAATGAAGGGAGATTTGATGGAGGTATACAAAATTGAGGGGTATAGATAGGATAAATACATGCAGGCCTTTTCCACTAAGGTTGGCTGAGCCTAAAAGCAGAGATCACGGTTTAAGGGTGAAAGGTAAAATATTTAAGAGAAACTTCACTGAGAGGATGGTGAGAGTGTTGAATGAGTTGACAGTGGAAGTGATGAATGTGGGTTTGATTTCAACATTTAAGAGAAATTTTGATAAGTACATGAATGGGAGGGGTATGGAGGACTGTGGCCCAAGTTCAGCTCAATGGGCCTAGGCAGAATAATAGTTTGGCATGGACTGGATGGGCCAAAGGGCCTGCCTTTGACTAAGACTAAGGAGTTGGTGGCGGACCTGAGGAGGGCTAAGGCACTGGTGACCCCTGTTTCCATCCAAGGGGTCAGTGTGGACATAGTGGAGGATTACAAATATCTGGGGATACGAATGGACAATAAACTGGACTGGTCAAAGAACACTGAGGCTGGCTACAAGAAGGGTCAGAGCCGTCTCTATTTCCTGAGGAGACTGAGGTCCTTTAACATCTGCCGGACGATGCTGAGGATGTTCTACGAGGCTGTGGTGGCCAGTGCTATCATGTTTGCTGTTGTGTGCTGAGGCAGCAGGCTGAGGGTAGCAGACACCAACAGAATCAACAAACTCATTCAAAAGGCCAGTGATGTTGTGGGGGTGGAACTGGACTCTCTGATGGTGGTGTCTGAAAAGAGGATGCTGTCCAAGTTGCATGCCATGTTGGACAATGACTCCCATCCACTCCATAATGTACTGGTTAGGCACAGAAGTACATTCGGCCAGAGACTCATTCCACCAAGATGTAACACTGAGTGTCATAGGAAGTCATTTCTACCTGTAGCCATCAAACTTTACAACTCCTCCCTAGGAGTGTTAACCCTGAGCCAATAGGCTGGTACTGGACTTATTTCCACTTGGCATGATTAACTTATTATTTAATTATCTATGGTTTTATATTGCTATATTCTTCACTATTCTTGGTTGGTGCGGCTGTAACGAAACCCAGTTTCCCTCAGGATCGATAAAGTATGTCTGTCTGTTTCTGTGCTATAGTTCTCTTTCACTTGTGCTGAAGTTGCAATGAAGTCCAAACAATCTGTGTTGGTATTTGTCCTCACAAAATTTTCACTTTTAATATAGTGTGGCTGCACTGTAACTAAGTCATTTCTCTTTTCCTGCAACTACCTATCTAAGTTATTGTTATAATGTTTTAAAATTAATTGAAACATTATTAGCAATAATTCTTGATAAGTGATGCATCGCACAGAAGTTTAAATCCCAATAATAAAAGGAAAAAGTTTCTCCTGATCTCTGTGCTGCTCTCATGTATTTAATGTTATGCTGTGTCCTCGTGCTCTGGAGCTATTAATCCCTGGGACCTCTGCTTCTACTCTGTCCCACCCTTTAATTATTTTATACACCTCTATTAAATCATTCCTCATTTATAATGAGAACAGCCCCAAAGCTTTCTGTCTGACTTTATAGTATTCAAAAGGCAGGTCTTGATCTCTTTTCTAATTATCTTTGAGACCTCATCCATAACATAAATCTTTTGTATGTAAAATTTCTCCTGTCACTACTTTAGTAAAATAGCCAATGAGTGTGCAAAATGTAAAATCCTGTTTCATATTCACACTGACTTTTTTGATTCAGTTATTGACTGCAGGAATTTCACCCTGAGGACCACCTTTTGCCTGCCATTTAGTTCTTGCATTTAGAACAGGATGGTAAGGCTGAAGAGATTTAAAATTTAACACTGCAGATTACCTGCATGTCTAGAAAATGCCTTTACTGCTCATAGAATGTATTTTCCGTTAGCAATGAGTTGGTGGGCAGAACACTGTCTTCTTGCAATGTCAGTAGTCACCTTTGTTTATTGAGGGAGGAAGCAACAATTCAGAATTTGTCAGGAATTGAATGCAGATTTTTCTCTTTTCCAATACCATGTTCCATTTAGCTTGTATGCCTGCTGACAATACTGTTTCTTGGTAATGAGCCCTGGATTGTGATGCAATTGCTGCAAATCATAATATTTGGAAGGAATTATATTATTCCTCACTTCCTGCAGACACACTGGCCTTGTAGTAGTTTGCTCTGACACCCAAATGTTATTGGCTCAGAACCACCAAGACATGAATGTAGTGCATATATGCACGTGTGGGCACACTTATTTGCAAAAGTACTTCTTTCCTCCAATTTTCTTGACGTCTTCCCCCCTTCCCATGTCACAGCTTTTACCAGCATCCTATTTTGAAGGCAAAATCTAAGAATGAGATAAAGGAAGACATCCTGCAAACAAAACAAACTTGCCTATTGCTAATCTATAGAGAGATCAATATAGCTAATGATGTGTGGTGGCTGGTAGCCTGGTGATGGTTAATTCAATACAATTACACATTAATTATTTCTCAAAGGCATCGTAAAGTTTTAATTGTTATTAGTTGTACAGTTAGAAAGAGCAGTAAGTTTTTGCAATAGTTACGAGTGCCTGACTGAGGTACCACCATTGTGCCAAATTGAGGCCATGCCTTGCAGAATCCATTTGAAGGCATACAGATCTGAAAGAGCAAGACACACACACACACTGTTGGAATAATTCAGCACAGAGGGGAAAACAGTCGATGTTTCAGGCAGAGACCCTTCAACAGGAACTCAATCTGAAGGAGGAAGTCCGTGAGCCATTCCCATTGTGATAGTTTACAGAGCAGCATTGGCTGAGGCCTCATTTATCCAGCATTGATAGAAAATGGCATCCAAAGTGCCTTGATTAGGAGAGAAACCACCATTTCTTAGGCTGGTACATGATGCATTTTCTCATTGTATAAATTAATCTGTCAGTTCAGTGCATTCCATCCGAGTCAGTGAGTTACTCTGTCTTTCATTAGTCTCAGTTCCAGACTCTCATAGGCAGATGGGTATGAACATTGCACTGGTGAATTGTTACAGGTCTCACTTTAAAAAACAATCTAGATGGTAGTTACTTGTGCTATCAGCTTGGATTTGCACTTGACTGCATATCAAGCTAGCGTCAAGTGCACTGAGGGCCCGTCTAAGTGATGCTGATTAAAACACAAGGGTCCCCAGTGCCTGTGCAGCTGCTGTGCCACTGGTGGCGCCTGCCACTCGAAACTCAAATAATTACATGAATCCCCAGTAGAATTGATGGGTTTCAGTAAGCACGTGGCACATCTGTTACGCTCTGCCTAATGAATTGTTCTGCAGCAAGAGGCTGCAGCTTGTCATCACAGCTCCTTGTCCCTCAGGGGCTCTCTGCTTGTTTTCTAACTAATGTTATTTATAGTAATTGAATTCGGATTACTCTCTTGGGTCTTGTGAGTACGTTGATAGTTAAACACTTGTTGGTTTTGGCCAGATCCTGTTTTTAAATATATTTGCGAGGAGGATTTAATAGATCATCATGTTGAGGCACAATATTTAGATCATTTTGATCTTGTGCTTTAAGCTTTCTTTAATGCAGAGTACTTTTCCAGAGCAAACCTGATTCATTTAACTTGCAGCCCAATGAATCCATGGTTCAGCTGCCACCTTAAGATGTCTTAGTCATGCTGATGCTATTGCTGCAAATAGAATTTGCAAATTTCTTCAAGAAATTTTATGTCTGGATTGATGAATATTTTGTATTTTAAATGTATGCAATGTTCAAAATAAGCAATTAAGTATTTTTCACCAATCTTTAATTTCACTGTAATATTACAAAAGCGGCTGGCTGAAAGTGCTGTATATCATAATACAGGCCCTTCTGCCCTCCAAGTGCTCACTTACAATAATGAGCAAGCTCTAGGCCTTGGGATTGTGCAAGAAGCCCATACAGTTGCAGGGAGAATATGTAAATTTCATACAGGGAGAATTGGAGCTGGAGCAGGTCACTGGGTCTGTGGAACAGCAACGTAATTAGTCCTGTCACTGTGTTAACATGACTAAAACTAGTATTAACAAATACAATTAGTTCAGATTCATCCCTGTATCTGGCACAAGTTTGAAGCATTATAAGGATTCAAGCAACTGAACAGAATCAATGATAAAGGTCCATCTTGTTTCCTGGAAACCTCTCACTCTCTTGTATTTTGAGTAAGCACATCTGAACACTTAATCCTTGGCAACCTCACATTTTTATAAAAATTTTCTGTCTTTGTTTTTCATCATTATGTTAACATTCTTCTACATTATATTCCAATTGCTATGTCCTTGCCCAGTCGATACTCTTCACACGCTGAAGCCTTTCTGCCATCTTGCATTCTATAAAGTCCGTACTTGGATACATCACTTTTAATTTCCTTGCCCAATTAATTAATTGTTAAAGCCTCTTAATGGCCCAGTTATTCCTGCCCTCTGTTTTCTATCCACAAACCATTTTTTAGCTCTTGCCTATAGTCCTTCACTGTTTCAAAATAGACAATCATAATGTATTTGTTCAAATTTTACATGATTTCTTTATTCTTTATAATTTCTTCACTCTCTAGTGTTAATTAGTCATATTGGATATGCACACAATAGCCACTTTATTAGGTATGCCTGTACACCTTGTTAATGCAAATATCTAAGCAGCCAATCATGTGGTAGCATCTCAATGCATAAATGGTCAAGACGTGGTCAAGAGGTTCAGTTGTTGTTCAGACCAAACATCAGAATGGGCAAGAAATGTGATGCGATGTGACTTTGACCATGGAATGATTGTTGGTGTCAGATGGGGTGGTTGGAGTATCTTAGAAACTGCTGATGTGGGATTTTCATGTACAACAGTCTCTACAGGTTACAGGGAATGGTATAAAAAAAAATAAACATCCAGTGAGCGGCAGCTCTGTGGGTGAAAATGCCTTGTTAAATAGAGAGGTCAGAGGAAAACCACCAGACTGGTTCAGGCTGACTGGAAGGCAACAGTAACTCAAATAACCATGCATTAAATGCGGTGTTCAGAAGAGCATCTCTGTATGCACAGCACATTGAACTTTAAAGTGGATTGGCTACAGCAGCAGAAAACCACACTGGGTTCTGCTCCTGTACCTAATAAAGTAGCCACTAATTGTAGCATGTCATTTGAACGAAAACCTGTAGGTGATGTTCCTAATCCTCTAGTGATAGAAGAGGAGTCTCTGCAGTAATTTTTTTTTAGATATATGAATTGCAGGTATCATGTATGATCGGTGGTGGAGATAGATGTTTAAGGGAGCACATGAGCCATCAGTTAAGCAGACCACTGTATTTTGAATGGGGTCAACCTTTTTGAGAATTACTAAAACAATTCCAGATAAGTAGAGCACTTCACTGCATTCCCCACTTCTAATGAAATTGTTTTCAGGAGCCAAGAGGTGAATAAATAGGTGTGTGGAGTGTGTAACAGAGGATAACAACTCTTTAGTTAGGATCTGTTCTTCACTGGGTAAAAACATTAACTTTTGGCCTATCTGCAACTGGTCTTGAAGATGGCTGAAAACTGCTGTCTTGAGCCTTTGTACTTTTACAGTACATTTTATGCTGGGAATGATTCAACCTGATAATTACAAAAGTGTTGGTGCTTCCAGAATTTCAAGGTGGCTTGGTTATAACTTTGGGACCTGTTGTTGAAGTAGTCTTGGTACATTGGTCTGTGCATCTTGTACACGAGATTGTAGCTACTGTATTGGTGATGGAGAGAGTTAATGCTTAAGATGGAGCATTGGGTGCAAGTTTAATAGTTTGCTTTAAGACACTCAAGTTAAGTTTAAAAACAAAGTCCTGGCTGTGTTGTGCAGGTCAGGGTAAGATATGTGCAGATATTTAAAAAAACAGTTCCTGTTTCAGTCAATGACAGCTGAGAAAATGAGAAGAGTAGTTATCAAGCATGTGGATTGGGTGTTGTGTTTCATGGAAGATAATACAGTGTAGTGGAACATTTAGTTTCTGAAGTATCAATAAGTGAGGTAACAAAATAGGGAAGGAGAGTAACTGTTAACATTTTTACTTGTATCATCTGAACTTCAAGAAATAAACATGAGATTCTGCGGATGCTGGAAACCCAAAGTAATGCACGGAGAATGCAGGAGGAACTTAGCAAGTTAGGCAGCATCTATGGAGAGGTATAACCAGTCAACATTTCTGGCCGAGACCCTTCATCACACTACAGACTGCCCTAATGAAGTGTCTCATCGTGAAATATCAACTGTTTATTCTTCTCCATAGGTGCTGTTTGACCTGCTAGGTTTGTCCTGCATTTTGTGTGTGGAACTTCAAAAAGTGTTGATTTGAATATTGTTCCAAGATTTGTGGGGGGGAATTTCGCATTATGTGCTTCCTCTTTATGGGATATGCCATGCACCTTTTTCCTTTGTTAAAGTTGCAACTTTGAAAAGGTTAAACGTCTTTGTTTTAAAAGAAAAACACAGTTAACAGAATGTAGCTGGATGAAGTACATGGAAGATAGAAAATGAAAGACTGACAGGAAATCAGAAGTTACTATAGCAAATATGACTAAAACTGTATACCTCAACAATCAAGTTCCTCAGCATATTGCTTGTGTGTTACTTTACACCTGTAATGTCATATCACTATTCAGATCTTCTGAGTGTTAAAACTGGTGATCTGCCTTCTAGATTAACAAAATAAAATTGTAATAAACAGAATACAGCAACAACAGAAAATGAAATGTAAAATAAAGTCAGATTGAATGTAAACAGGAATAAAGAGAATAGATCAAGAAGTGGGGAAGGAGACAAGAGAATTGTTTGAATGAACAAACAGATGAAGCTATTGTGATTGGGCTGTGTTTGGGAGTTGTACTGGGCTTTGAAAAGTTTAGTGAATAGGAGGGAAATCTATAAAATGGTATTGACCAACCGAATGAAAAACCATCAGCCTTGTCCTTCAAGAACAGCAAAGAGATCAGTTCTGTCTGCTTTACCTTCTAGCAACAAGGTAGTCACGTAATACAGTGATTAAACTGTTTTTGACTAATCACTGCAGTTGGTTCAAGGCAAACTCAAGGATGCTGAGCTTTGGGAATCATAGGTCCGAATCATTATCTTCCTTGCACGCCTGCTGCATGTAGCATGTCATATTTCAAATTCCTCTCTTACAGCATTCCAAAGTTATTTCCTGGAAAAAAAACCCCTCTGATTTTGTATTTCTCAGCCTCGTAACTATTTTACACCACTTTTCATCTGATACCATCGGCATTACTGACACAAAGGTAATGCCAAGACAGATTAAAGAGTTTTAAAAATCCTCCAAGAACAATTCGCTGCCAGCTCAATTTAGACTGTACATTCATTGGTCCTTTTCTGGGCCTCCAAGGTTTAGTGTCATGTAAGGACAATAAATCACATTATTAGCAAGGTCAATTTAGAACTACCAGCATTAAATGGCTGCAGCAAAATTAATTTGTATTATCAATGTAAATCGAGCAATTTCATGAAACTTTATTTTGGTACTGTGTTTCACGTCGAAGTTTTAGATTTTCCTTGTATTTCCAAGGTGAATGCTGAACTGATGCAAATTGCCTGCCAATTTGTAGCAGGTTGGTACTTGTAGCAGACCTCTCTCACCAAAAATTGCTCTCTTTCCACCCCCCCCCCCCACAAAGTAATATAGGCTGAACACAGTGAATACCACATTCCCACTTTGTGTGGATTTGTATCCTGTTTTAAGAGTTTGACCTCCACCTAAATTCAGTGGTCAGTGAGAAGATTTCATGACTATAAGTCATCCAGAATGCAAAATCAAATGACAAGAGGATCTTCTGTTTGTGAAGGGGTTTATCTGCTCTGCTTAACTTTCCTCTACAAGCATTTAACAGTTTGTTGTATATTAAAAAAATCCTTTATTTTATTGCAGAGAATCAGATTAAAAAAGAAGCTGATGGCTAAGAGGATTAATAGAGAAATGAGTGCAGTTTGATCTGAAATGGGTTCATTAGGTCCCTGATCTCTTTGTGAATTTGTGTTTCTGACTTCCTAATGAAGCTCTTTAGAAATAAATCACCTGTCTGAATGTCCGTCATTACAAGATTGAGGGAATATACTGCTGTTATGTTAGTGAAGTCCCCTGTTTGGACATGTAAGTTCATTTATCTTGGTGACTCGTTCTGTGACTAATGTAACCTCTTTAATTGTCAGGGGAGACCTACAAGGACAGTACAGTGACACAGCTGCAGCAGCCCAGGTTTAATCCTGGCTTCGTTTTGATGTTTTCCCGTGACCATGAGGATTTCCCCAGCTGCTCTGCTTTCAGCACATACCCCTCAGAAAATGCTCATTGTGAGGTTAATTGGCTACTGTATGTAATGTGCAAGGGTGGTAAGAAGTTAAGGGGAAGTTAATAGACTGGATAAGAGAATAAGTTACAGGGAAATAAGTGGGGGAATGGGTTAGGTGTAAGAACTTGCATAGACTCAATGGTCTGAATGGCCACATTCTATACTATATGGAAATATGAGAATCAAGCAATTAACTTATGCAAACCCATGTTTGTACACTTGGCTATCACTATATCTGCAGCCTTTTATTTTTCCTGCGAATTCCATGTCAGGGGTGTAATCTTAAACACTTTAGCAAAATTGGTTAACCTTCTTGCATATTGCAGCAGTACATTGAGTCATACCAGCACTGAGGTATGAATATATAATAAAGTGCATGAATCATGCAATAATTTACATCTCATTGAGCTCTCTCGACTCCTTGTAATCAGATATGTGGTGCATGTCCTGTTGCAGTTTGCAGTTGAGAAAAATATGACTTCCTCCAGCTTTCTAAAATAAACTCAGCAATAATAATCTCATTGAATATCAGGGATAGGTAGTTAAACTTAATTACAAGAGATTCTTAAGATGGTGGAAATCCAGAGCAGCACAAAATGCTGGAGAAACTTCGGTCAGGCAGCATCTATTTAGGGGAATAAACATTCAATGTTTTGGGCAAGACCCTTCATCAGGACTGGAAAGGAAAAAGGACAAGCTGGCAAGTGATAAGTGAGACCAGGTGAGCAGGAAGACGGCTGGGTTGAGGAGGGGGGGAGTTGATGTGAGAAGCTAGAACATAATAGGCGGAAAAGCTGAAGTGCTGAAGAAGGAGGAATCTATTAGGAGAGGACAGTGGACTATTAAAGAAAGGGAAGGCAGAGGGAGGTGATTGACAGGTGAGGAGAAGAGGGGAATTGGTAAAGGACAGAAGGGGAAGGGAGGAGTAATTACTGGAAGTTAAAGAACTCAGTGCTGTTCATGCCATCAGGTTGGAGACTTCCCAGATGGAATAAAAGGTATTGCTCCTCTAATCTGAGAGTGCCCTCTTTGTGGCAGTAGAGGAGGCCATGGACTGATATGTCAAAATGGGAGTGGGAAGTTGAGTTGAAATAAGAAATCCCACCTTATGTGGTGGATGGGGCATAGGTTCTTGGCAAAGCGCTCTCCGAATCTATGTTGTGTCTCATCAACGTAGAAGAGGCTGCACTGGGTACGGCAGATGACCCCCAAAAGACTCTCAAGGGAAGTGTCACCTCAACTGAAGAACTGTTTGGGGCCCTGAATGGTGGTGATAGAGGAGGTGTCAGGGTAGGTGTATCACTTGTGCTGCTTGTAAGGGTAAGTGCCAGGAGGGAGATCGGTTAAGAGGGATGAGTAGATAAGGAAGTCACTTAGAAAGTGCTCTCTACAGAAAGTGGAGAGTGAGGGAGGGGGTGGAGGAAAAGATGTGTTTGGTGATAGGATACATTAAAGATGGCAGAAGATACAGAGAATTATGTTAATGAGGCTCATGGGGTGGTACAAAGTGGATCAAGAACCCTATCCCTGGAATGACATTAGGACAATGGGGGTGAGGGGAGATGTGCCAACTTGTACTCCTTTTCCTCCAAGTACCCTATTCTGACTTCTGCCCCCTTCCTTTCCAGCCTGGTGAAGGGTCTCAACCCGAAACTTGCTGAGTTCCTCCATCAGTGTCTGTTGCTGAAGATTTCCAGCTTCTGTAGAATCTCTTGTGTTAATGCTAATTTAATTATTAATTTGAAGTCTTGAGTATGTTAGATTATTGCTGGACATGGTACAGAAGGATAAAGGAACCAAGGCTTGTGGATGGAATTAAGATGCAGATCACCTACAATCTCATATCAATGCCCTTTTGCATTCTTATATTTTTATGTAAACAATGTGCAGTCACATAAAATGGATTTACCAGAAAAGATCAATATGCATTGTTATCAAATACAAAAAGAACTTTGCGTCAAAGTTATTGTGAGTTAGTCTAACTTTGATCAGTTGTCCCTTTTGACTTTAAAGGATAGCAGCAGCTCCATCTTTCATTAATCATGAATGTGGATGAGCCAAGGTCACTTGTCCATGAGTGAGTTTTACATTGTGTTCAGATGGGAAAAGCTCTGAGCTGAAACTGTTTGGCTGACTTCATTTTCTTCTGTATAAAGAAGAGATGTTGTTATGTGTTCTTTGTGCAGTTTTGTGTGATCTATACAGTTGCATACTTTTTCAGTACCACATTTAGAGGTCACTTCTTGTATACATGTTTCTTTTATAGAAGGAATCAAAATACTTTTTTGAGGCCCAATGAATAGCATTGCTGGTAATATCAATAAGATTGAAAGAGTACAGAGAAAACTTAACAAGGATATTTTGCCGACACTTGAGGACCCGAGTTGGTAGCACTAGACAGAATAACAGTTCAGCATGGAGTAGATGGACTGAAGGGTTTGTTTCTGTGCTGTCGTCCTCTACAGTATGGTCATACTCTACATATGGACTCTATGGTAAGGTCATAGTTGATAGGGATATGTAAATCTCAAATCATTGTATCCTGTTTCCTTGACTCTTGTGTGAGATAGATCAGATAATCCAGTGTACTCTATTGGATTCTTTGTGTTGCTGTTTGTTGGTGGTACTTTCTTGGATGCTTTTAATGTATGGCCTGTTGGATTGTTCCTGTTATTGTTGTCTGTTGGCAGGTAGCAGCTAGCCCTCCCAGGAAGGATTAATAGAAAAACTGTCCTGCTACTCTCAGTCTATGGCCCATAGGATTATTCCATCCAGCTTGTCTTGGGGATTCTGATTGGCAAGTTCTGTTTGTGCAAGACAAACATATTGGAAAAAAATGTCACACCACTGCCTATCAAAGATATTCAAGTTTCTATGAACATCTCTGGAACCCACAAGTATTCATAACAGCAAGGTGTGTGTGCGTGCGTGTGGTGGTGATGGTTGGGGAGAGAAAATACAAGGTAGCAGATGATAGGTGAAACCAGAAGTTGGGAAGGGATAAAGTAAAGAGCAGGTAAGTTGATTGGTGAAAGAGATAAAGGGCTGTAGAAGGGGGACTCTGATGGGAGAGGACAGAAGACCATGGAAGAAAAGGAATGGGGATGTGCAGGTAAAGAGATAAGGTGAGAGAGCGGAATGGGAATGGTGATGGGGGGGGGGGGGGCAGTGGCCATTACCAGAAGTTCAAGAAATTGATATTCATGCCATCAGGTTAGAGACTGACCAGACAGAATATAAAGTGTTGCTCCTCTAACCTGAGTGTGACCTTGTTGCTGCAGTAGGGGAGGCCATGGGCTGACATGTTGGAATGGGAATGGGAAGTGGAATTAAAATGGGTGGCCACTTGGAGATCCTGCTCTTTCTGGCAGATGGAGCATAGGAGCATGAAGCAGTCCTACTACCAAGCACGTTCCCTCCCCCCCGCAACTTTCTGCTTCACACAGGGATTGGATTGCTCCCTGCATGACTCCCTTGCTCATTCGTCCCTCTCCACTGATCTCTCTTTTGGCACTTGCCTTGCAAGCAGAACAAGTGCTATACTCACCCCTATGCTTCCTCCCTCACTACCATTCAGGGCCTTAAACAGTTCTTCCAGGTGAAATGACACTTCACCTGTGATTCTGTTGGGGTTATCTGAATCCAGTGCTCCCAGTGTCGCCTATATATTGGTGAGACCCAACGTCGATTGGGAATCTGCTTCAACGAGCACCTATGCTCCATCAGCCAGAAAAAGCAGGATTTCCAGTGGCCACCCATTTTAATTCCACTTCCCATTTCCATTCTGACATGTCAGTCTGTGGCCTGCTCTACTGCCGCGATGAGGCCACACTTGGGTTGGAGGAGCAACACCTTGTATTCTGTCTCAGTAGTCTGCAGCCTGATAGCATGAACATTGATTTCTCGAACTTCTGGTAATGTGACCCCCCCCCCCCCATCCCACCATTCCCACTTCCCTCTCACCTTATCTCCTTATCAGCCCATCATTTTCCTCTGTCCTCCCTCTTCCCTTTCTTCCATGGCCTTCTGTCCTTGCCTAAAAGATTCCCCCTTCTCCGATCCCTCATCTTTCACTAATCGACTTCCTGACTCTTTACTTCACCCCTCTCCTGGTTTCACCTATCACCTACTACCTTGTATTTCTTCCTCCCCTCCCCTCACCTTCTTAATCTGACTTTTCATCAATTTCCTCTTGTTCTGATGAATGGTCTTGACCTGAAACATCAACTGTTTACTCTTTTCCATTGATGCTGCCTGGCCTGCTGAGTTTCTCCAGTATTGTGTGTGTGTTATTTGGCTTATTATTAACTTCAGGAGGGGGAAACCAGAGGTCCATGAGCCAGTCCTCATCGGAAGATCAGAGGTGGAGATGGTCAGCAACTTTAAATCCTTCGGTGTTACCATTTCAGAGGATATGTCCTGGCCCCAGTACACAAGTGCAATTACAAAGAAAGCATGGCAGCGCTTCTACTTCCTTAGGAGTTTGCGAAGAATTGGCGTAACATTTAAAACTTTGACAAACTTCTGTAGGTGTCTGGTTGCATCACAGCATGGTATGGAAACACCAATAACCTTGAATGGAAAATCCTTCAAAAAGTAGTGGATATGACCGAATCCATCATGGGTAAAGCCCTTCCCATCACTGAGCACATGTACATAGAGCACTTTCTCAGGAAAGCAGCATTCATCATCAGAGACCCCCACCACCCACGTCATACACTCCTCTTGCTGCTATCATCAGGGAGAAGGTACTGGAGCCCGTAGACTCATAGCACCAGGTTCATGAACAGTCATTATCCCTCAATGTCAGGCTTTTGGACCAGAGGGGATAACTTCACCCAATTTCACTTGCCCTATTATTGAAATGCTCCCACAATCTACGACTGTTCACCTCAATTTCTTGATATTTGTTGCTTATATATTTATCATTGTTATTATTTATGTTTGTATTTGCACATTTTGACATCTTTTGTACACTGGTTAAATGCCCAAGTTGGTGCAGTCTTTCATTGATTCTATTATGGAGTTATTGAGTATGCCTGCAATAGAATGAATCTCTGAATTATATATGGTGACATATATGTAGTTTGATAATAAATTTACTTTGAACTTTAATACAAAATTAACAATATCAAGATTTTTTAAACAAAATGAGCAAATAAGCCAGGAAGCAATGAAAAAATGTGTAGGGGGAAAAAAACACTTTTTGCTCACAAACAAGAAAAAATCTGCAGATACTGGTTTATGCTCAGCTCCTTTTAAAGAAAATAGAAATTACCAGTAGTTTACTTAGCTTCTTTGGAACTACTCTTTATTGAAGTGAATGAGAAAAGTGATTAGAGGAGGAGGCTAAATACACAGCCTTGTGGTGCACCTATACTGATCGAGATTGTGGGATGTTGTTGCCAATCCAAACTTACTTGGATCTGCAAGTGAGTCATTTGAGCATTCAATTACAAATGGAAGTTTTGAGGCCAATGTCTTGAAGCTTATTGATTAGTTTTTAGGGGATGATGGTATTGAATGCAGAGCTGTAGTTGATAAGAGTATCCTGATGGATGCATCTTTGCTGTCCAGGTGCTCCAGGGTTGAGTAAAGGGCCAAAGAGATGGCATCTGCTTGTGGACCTGTTGTGTTGGTAGACAAATTGGAGTGGACCCAAGTTGCTTCTCAGACAAGAGTTGATGTGTTTCATCAGCACCTTTCAAAGCACTTCATCACAGTTGATGGAAGTGCTTCTGGACGACAGACATTGAGGCACATTACCACGTTCCACTTGGGCACCAGTATAATTTAAGTTTGCTTGAAGCAGGTGTGTGCCTCAGACTGCTAAAGTGTGAGTTAAAAGATATTGGTGATCAGCACAGGTCTTCACTACTCAGCCTGGTACCCATTCTGGGCCAGATGCTTTCCATAGATTCACCCTCCTGAAGGATGCCAGCCCCAGAGACTGTTATTATTTTTTTTCTTTTGTATGTGCAGTTTGTTATCTTTTACATATGGGTTGTTCTTCTTGTTGGGTGTGGTCATTCATTGATCTATTAGTTTCTTGGATTTACAATGAGGCCTGCAAGAAAACTAATCTTGGGGTTGTATATGGTGACATATGTTCTTAGAAATTTGAAACTTGAAAGATTAAATCTACACACAGGTTTAGTTGGTGCTTCCTAGGAAGCATTGAATTTTGCCAGGAATTGACTGTCTAAATGCAGTTGGAATGATAGCAGTGAGGACTTCTTAGAATATTGGGGATATTGCTTGAGTGTCTCTCAGTTTCTGATTACCAGTGTTTTTCTCCCTGCTGACTTAGTTGTACACCACTGCTTTTGGTAATAGTGAGCTTGAAAATTACCAATTTCATTGCAGAATAGAACTATAGAGATGTACACTAAATGTTGGCTTTGACAGTTTCATCTATGTCCTGTTGCTTAACAACTAGTCCCATCAAGTCTGGATGTCAGTACAAGATAATTGTATTTTAATAATGGTATAATTTTTGAGTAATGATAACTGTAAACGTACAAGTTATGTAAGCCCATTATGGTTGAACATTCTTGCACATGAAGATTAATTTTGAGATTAGCTTTAGTTGTTACATGTACATTGAAACAGAAATATGTTGCTTGTGTCAACAACCAATACAGTCCAAAGATTGCTGAGGGCAGTCACAAATATCATCACCCTTCCAGCTCCAACATAGCCTGCCCACAGCTCACTAATCCTAACTGGTATGGCTTTGGAATGTGGGAGGAAACCAGAGCACCCAGAGGAAATCCTGTGGTCACAGGGAGAATGTCCAAACTTCTTACAAATAGGAATTGAACCCCAATCAGTGATCACTGACATTGTAAATCTTTGTAGAAAGCTATATGCTCCCATACTGGGAATTTACTTAAGAGCCAACGGTAGCAAATTAGAAAAGGATGCTGCTTAAAATCATTGATGTGATCTTCATAGTGTGTAATTCTTTGGGGGAAAAGGAGAGTAAGCATTGAGTCAAGATTTAGGTCTTTAATTTTATATTAACTTTGTTGCATTGTATCAGCAAAATAGATGTGATAAATTGATAGGCCACCTCTAATCACTCCCATTCTCCTTTTCCAACAGTCATCTAAACTCTTTGATTAGATTATAGCTTATAACTGGATCTGAGGTGTAGCCACTTGCATCCCTCAGGCCGAGATAGTGTGGATGTGGAAGGGTGTTTCCTATAGTGTAGGTGTTTCGCATTAGAGGGCACAGCCTCAGAATAGAGGGACACCCATTTAGAACAGATGAGGAATTTCTTCAGCCAGAGAGTGGTGAATTTGTGGAATTCATTGCCACTGATGGCTATGGAGGCCAAGTGATTGGATATATTTAAAGCAGAGGTTGATAGATTCTTAATTAGTAAGAGCACCTAAGGTTACAGGGAAAAAGGCAGGAGAATGAGGTTGAGAGAGATAATAAATTGGCCATAATGGATTGGTGGAGCAGACTCAATGGGCCAAATGGTCTAATTCTGCTTCTATGTCTGATGATCTTGTGTGCAATTCATCTGGTATATTTGTTGTATATATGTGCTTAAATACTTGTGATGAAAATGCCTTTTCCCCCAAAAATATTGAACATAGTAAGTTTTAGACAATCTGGATGTTTAGTTCACATTGACAAATTTGTTTTATATTCTTATTCAAGTATTTAATAGTAGCTCTTTATTTCTTGGGTCAGATAGCAAGTAGTTAGCTGGAGCAATAAATTAAAACCTTTTAGTTTTATGGCTTCTGAGTTTACTGTATCAGTCTGTAGTATTTTTTCAGGCAATTCAAGGAGAAAACTTGGATTTGCATAAGTAAATTGAGATTCAAGGACTTGTCGGCTAATAATCATAGCATCATAAACCTTGCACAGTGTTTAATGAATGAATCCAGACTGAAGACCTATTAATATGGACGCCTTAGGAATTCACCTAGGGATGCTGGCATTGAAATAAAGATGAGCAGGCCCATGGGAAATCAGGCTCCACGTCTGCATTTTAAATATCCTTGTGAGGTATCAATAATGGTGTAATTGAATCCTGAACACAAACATCACATACAGGTGGCAAGGGAGAGGAAGGGACTGTCTTTTCCTCTGTACTGTGCACACCCTGCGGGATCAGCCCAAATAGAATGGCCTTTAAATCCATTAAGTAAAGATTACGCACTGTAACATTTCAAAATGGCATTTTACCTACATAATGGGTGATGCATTTTTTTCTGCATTCCTACTTAACCTGTTCTGTGCTGATGTAAATTTTGAAAGGATGGTACTTTAACTACTGTATAGCTTCTCATTCTAATTTAGATTTTAATGATTTTCTTTCTTGTAATGATAACTTCTGCTGCAACAAGGATGTACCAAAGCATGTTTGTTTTTATTTTGTGTCCTTTTTGCCCTGTTTTTCTCCTATTTCATACTGCATGGTTGGAAAATCTTTGGATAATAAGGTGTGGATGTCATTGACAAGGACATCTATTATTGTCCATCCCTATATGTCTTGAATTGAGAAGGCAGTTTGAACACGAGATATTGCTGGAAATCCAGACCAACACACAAAATTCTGGAAGAACTTGGCAGGTCAGGTGGCATTTATGGAAATGAATGAACAGTCAATGTTTCAGGCTGAGGTCCTTCATCAGGACTGGAAAGGAAAGGGGAAGATGCCTGACTTTAGAAAGTGGGGTGAGGGGAAGCAGTTAACCTAGAAGGTGATAGGCACAAGCTAGACAGTGCATATTTGAAGTTGGGTCTGAAGCCAAGTGGACTAGATCATGTTAGAGTTGTACCTCTCAGTGAACCCTGTAGGATTTAGACCATAAAACATACCGTTTAGATAAAAAAAAACCATACCAATTAGACCATTCAGCCCATCAAGTCTGCTCTGCCATTCCATTATTGCTGATTTATCATCCCCTCATCCCTGTTCTCCTGCCTGCTTCCCATCGCCTTTGGCTACCTCACTTATTAAGACCTCATAAACCTCCAAACTAAATAAATATACCCAATAACTTGGCCTACACAATTGTCTGTGGCAATGAATTCCACCAATTCACCATCCTCTGGCTAAAGAAATTCCTCTTCATCTCTGTTCATGAGGAAATAACAGGCAGAATAGACAAAGGAGAGCAGATGGATGTTGTTTAAACATAGAACAGTACAGCACATTACAGGCCCTTCGGCCCACAATGTTGTGCCGACCCTCAATCCCTGCCTCCCATATAACCCCCCACCTTAAATTCTTCCTTATACCTGTCTAGTAGTCTCTTAAACTTCACTAGTCTATCTGCCTCCACCACTGACTCAGGCAGTGCATTCCACACACCAACCACTCTCTGAGTGAAAAACCTTCCTCTAATATCCCCTTTGAACTTCCCTCCCCTTATCTTAAAGCCATGTCCTCTTGTACTGAGCAGTGGTGCCCTGGGGAAGAGGCGCTGGCTGTCCACTCTGTCTGTTCCTCTTAATATCTTGTACACCTTTTACTTGGATTTTCAGAAGAACTTTGACAAGGTGCTGCACATGATCCTGATAAGATAAGAGCCCATGGTATTAGAGGAAAGATATTAGCATAGATAGAAGATTGGCTGATTGGTAGGAGGCAAAGTGAAGGAATAAAGGAGGCCTTTCTGGTTGACTGCCAGTGACCAGTGGTGTTCTGCAGGGGTTGGTGTTTGGTTGTTTCTTTTCATGTTATATATCAGTGATTTGGATGATGGAATTAATGGCTTTGTGGCCAAGTTTGCGGATAAGAAGATGGGTGGACCTGCAGATAGCGTTGAGGAAGCAGGGAGTCTGCAGGACTTGGAGTAGGAGAATGGGCAGAGAAGTGGCAGATGGAAGTGTAGGGTCATACACTTTGGTAGAAGGAATAAAGACTTAGGCTATCTTCTAAATGGAGGAAACATTCAGAAATCAGAGGTGCATAGGGATTTGGGAGTCTGTGTGTAGGATTCCCTGAAGATTAGCTTACAGGTTGAGTCGCTGCTAAGGAAGGCAAATGCAGTGTTAGCGTTCAGTTCGAGGGGACTAGAGTATAAAAGCAAGGATATAATGCTGTGGCTTTATAAGGCATTGATCAAACTGCATTTGGAGTATTGTGAACAGTTTTGTGCCTCTTATCTAAGAGAAATAATGTGCAAGCATTGGAGAGGGTCCAGAGGAGGTTCATGAGAATGATTCCAGCAGTGAAAGGGCTAACCTATGAGGAGTGCTTGCTTGAGTTTATAAACTTGCTTGAGTTTAGAAGAATGAGAGGAATCTCATTGAAACTTATTGAACATAGAAATCTACAGCTCATTACAGACCCTTCGGCCCACAATGCTGTGCTGACCATGTAACCTACTCTAGGAACTTCTTAGAACTTCCCTAGTGCATAACCCTCTATTTTTCTGAACTCTATGTACCTATCTAAGAGGCTTTTAAAAGACCCTATTGTATCCTGAATACACAGGACAACAAAGATTTTGCTTCCTGAATATTTTTGGGTGTATCTTAAGGACTCTTGGCTGCTGATCATGAAAATCACTATGAAATTTCCCTATCACACCATTAAAAAAAATTACTTATTTTTGTTATGTCAATTCTTATTTTGTGTCAAAATAACTGATGCCAAGATTAAGGAAGGCATTTTTGTTGGTCCACAATTCAAACAGGTCTTCATTGACAGGCACTTCGAAGAACTTCTAGTGGGAATGGAGAAAGTCTTATGGAAAATTGTTGAAAATGGTCTTGGCAACTACATTCAGCTGGTTGACAACATACTTCAAGCATACCAAACCATGAAGTGCAACATGTTACTTAAAGATTCATTTTCTGTATTCCCATTTAGACGATTTCCCTGAATATTTTGGCATTGCCAATGACAAGAATGGTGAAAGATTTCACCAGACATTGCTGTCATGGAGAAACTGCATCAGGGCAACTGGAACTCCATCTCAATGCTGGCTGATTATTGTTGGACACTTGAGCAAGAAGCCTCAGACACTGAGTGCAAACAAAAATCATCAAAACATTTTTAGCTTAGTTGACCTATTGCAAAGCATTAGGATTGTTATGTATTTAAACATATATTCCATAAAGGTTAATTTCTTGTTTCT
This sequence comes from Hypanus sabinus, assembly GCF_030144855.1. Taxonomy (NCBI): domain Eukaryota; kingdom Metazoa; phylum Chordata; class Chondrichthyes; order Myliobatiformes; family Dasyatidae; genus Hypanus; species Hypanus sabinus. Next base: position 191,585,096 of record NC_082707.1, read on the forward strand.
CCAAATTCCTATGTGATACAAGTCTGAAATCATATTTGTTCTGCTTCAAGTGGTCTATCATAAACAAGAAAAATTGAGTAAGTAATACTTCAGAAAAAAATTTGTATTGACAAAAATAATACAAAAAATGTCAAAGGTAAAATTTATTATCAGAGTGCATGCTTGTTGCAACGTACAACCCTGAACTACTTTCTCTTGCGGGCACACTCAGCAAATCTATAGAATGGTAACTAAAAAGGATCAATAAAAGAGGAAGAGCAAAGAAGACAACAAACTGCAAATGTAAATATTAATAAATATTGAGACCATGAGTTAGAGAGTCCTTGAAAGTGAGTCCATAGGTTGTGGGAACAGTTCAGTAACAAACAAGAAAAAATTTGCAGATGTTGGAAATGTAAGCAACACACTCAAAATGCGGGTGGAACTCAACAAGCCAGGCAGCATCTATGGAAAAAAAAGTGCGGTCTATGTTTCAGGCCAAGATGCATGGCAGGACTGGAGGAAAAAAAGATGAGTAGATTTAAAAGGTGGGGAGGGGAGGTGGGAGAGAGAAACACAAGGTGATGAGGGATTAAGGAAAAGGGAATAGTTCAGTGTTGGTGTAAGTGAAGTTCAGGGAAGTTATCCCCTGTGGTTCAAGAGCCTAAGGTAATAATTGTTCCTGAACCTGGTTGTGTGGGGCCAGAGGTTCCTTTACCCTTCTTCCTGATGGCAGTAGCAGGAGAGGGTTTGACCTGAATGGTGGGGGTCCTTGATGATGGATGCTATTTTCTTGCTACATGTCCTTATAGATAAAACCAAAAAATAAAGTAGCAGAATTAGGCCATTTGACCCATTGAGTCTGCTCTGCCATTTCATCAAGGCTGATCCAATTTTCCTCTTCTGCTGTCTCCCTGTATCCCTTCGTGCCCTAATCAATCAATAATCTATCAACCTCTGCCTGAAATATACATAAAGAGTTGGCTTCTGCAGCTGCCTGTGGCAAAGAATTCCACCGATTCACCACTCTCTGGCTAAAGAAATTCCTTTTCACCTCCATTCTAGAAGGATGCCCCTCTATTCTGAGGCTGTGTCCTCTGGTCCTAGACTCTTCCCCCTGCCTCCTTCCCCCCCTCCTCCCCCTCCTTCTCCCCATAAGAAACATCCTCTCCACATTCACTCTATCAAGACCTTTATTGTACTCAATGGTGAGGAGGGCTTTCCCGTGCTGTATTGGGCTATATTCACTACCTTTTGAAGGCTATTCTGTTCAAGGGCATTTGTGTTTTCATACCAGGCAATGATACAACCAGTCAGTATACTCACTACTGCACATCTATAGACGTTTTTGTCAAAGTTTTAGATGACATGCCGAATCTTTGCAAACTTCTAAGAAAGTGGAGGAACTGTTTTGCCTTCTTTGTGCAGGACCCAGGACAGATCCTCTGAAATGATGATGCTGAGCAATTTAATGTTGCTGACCCATTTGATTCCCTGATGAGGACTGGCTCACGGATCTCTAGTTTCCTCCTCCCGTATTCAATAAACAGCTCTTTGGTCGTGCTGACATTGAACAAAAATTGTGGCACCACTCAGCCAGATTTTCAGTCTCCCTTCTATATGCTGATTTGCCACCACCTTTGATTCGGTGTCGACAATGGTGTCATCAGCAAAATTAAATATGGCATTGAAGCCGTGCTTAGCTTCACAGTCTTGGGTATAAGCCAAGTAGAGCACGGGGCTAAGCACTCAGCCTTTTGGTACACCTGTGCTGATGGTGATTGTGGAGGAGCTACAATCTGCCTAGACCATCAACCTGCACCTGGACCATAGTCCTCCATAACACTCCCATCCATGTTCTTATCCAAATTTCTCTTAAATATTGAAGTTCAACCTCACGTTCCCCTCAAACATTTTGCCATTCATCCTTCGTCAAAGACCCCCTATAATCTCATCCAACCTCAGTGGAAAAAGTCTGCCTTTATTTACATATTATTATTATTATTACATTATCTTTATTTCACACTTGCATTTGCTCCCAATCTCCTTTCAGGCATTAAAAGTGTGTAACTAGTCTGGTGGTAAGTTTTTCCTCTCTCTAGTTGTAAGCCCAAGCGCCTCACTTGCAAATTCTCATTATAAAGTAGATGAGATTAAACACTCATTAAGAGAAGTGCGTTTGCACGGGAAAGAGCTGAACTTCTACCTTGTTTATCCTTGAGCACTCTATATTAATACTGCAGCATTGGTGCTATAATGCTACTTAATTGTAAAAGTTTAAAGTATTAATTAACTTAAGCATGATTGAGCTGATTAACTTGCCCCCTCACACTGCTATTGTGCAACCAGCATACATAAACTTGTGGGGAAGCAGCTTCACTGTAGGCAAAACACATGCCTTCCTTTCTGTACTTCCCTTGGAGATTTGGATATTGTGGATGAGTCCAGTTTTGAGTCTTTCTTCTTTGTGCATCAAGCTAATACACAGATTGTTTTGGATCTGATTAAGGTTTGGGGTTATTTATTAAATTACAAAGATGTTCACTAACCTTGCTGAAGTAGTTATTTGTTTTTGACAATTTTAAAAAAACAATCAATATTTTAAATTAGTAAGCCTGTATCATTACATTTAACATTTGGAGCTGAATATTCTATTAACTTAGGGGAACAATTGAGTATTTAACCATCATTAAACGAATGCTTAAATGCTGTTTCAGCATCTCATTGATGTTTTACCCATCAGGCCTCCAATTTCCATGGATTAAGTACATTTGCGTATTTGTTATTAAATCCAATGTTAGCATCGTTCCTTTAATAATCAGATGAGCTGTCTGTATGTTGTAAAATAACAGCTGGCTTGATGACAAGGGGCTAAGTAGCTGTTTAATTTTCTGTTGATTAAAATGTTTAATTGATGATCTGTGAATTTCCATTGGTGCCACATATATATAGTACAGCAAGCCACTAATCTCTCCAGTTTCATTTGAAATGGTGCCTGCTGAGTCCCAGCAAGGAGTCATAATTATGATTTATGTAATGATTTTCCTACAAATTGGGTTGAAATTAGCCATTTGGTTCCCATTAGAAACAAGAGGAACTCCTTGAATTCTGGAGATGGAGCAATTGGAAGTTGGGAATCTTATCCTCTACTTAAAATTCCTTGATGAAGATGAACCCTTTCTTTCTCTGATACTTGTCTTTGGCAATATCTTCCATTTTTTAGCACCAAACCTTCCTTTCTCTCTATTGCCAGCTAGCACTAGGCCCAATTTCTTCCTCTGACTAGTAATTATAGAATGTAGAACAGAATTAGAATCAGAATCATGTTTAATATCACTGGTATACATCATGAAAAGTAAAGGGGAGAATGAGGGGTGATCTCGTAGAACTTATTAGAATCATGAGGGTTATGGATAATGTGGTCAGTCATAGTCTTTTCTCCAGGGTCAGGAGCCCTGGAGACCTCAGATACAAAGTAAGAGGGGAGAGATTTAAGGTATTTGGGAGGCAACAGCTTTACATAGAGGGTTGTAAGTACCTGGAATGAGCTATCAGAGGAAATTGTTGAGGCAGGTACGATTGCAACATTTAAGAAGCATTTGAATAGGTACAGTACAAGGAAGGGTGAGGCTTAGAAGGTTATGGGCCATAGGTGGGCATCTGGGACTAGCAGGGGGGGGATGTGTGGTTGACTTGGACTAGTTGGGCTGAAGGGCCTGTTTCTGTGCTATTTCAATTTCTCTGACTACTGTATATCTGGTAGTTCAGCTGGCAGAAATGCGAAAGTTGATCAGTTGGATGTGGAAGCTGATGGGATAGAAGGTAAGCACTTGTGTTCCTGCCCTCTCTAGGAGGAGAAGGGCTAAGAATTGAGATGTGGTGAAGGGCTCTGTTGACTGTGATAAAGGGGGTACTGTGGTTCAGGAAAAAGGAAATATTTAGGAATCTATACAGAATGTTATATCATCGCCACAAATGTGACCGAGACAGAAGCTGGGCTAATGCAATCATATTCTCATAAGTGCATGTTTCTGTTTTTTATCATAGATTCCTTATTGAAGACACTGTATATGATGTGAAAGGTGGCTTTCAAGGCATTACTAGAAACTATGACAAATGTAATTGTCGTAGTTTGCCCCGTCACAAACAAGAGAAAAACTGCAGATGCCGGAAATTTGAGCAACACACACAAGATGCTGGAGGAACTCAGCGGGCCAGGCAATACCTATGGAAAAAAGTACGGTCGACATTTTGGGCTGAAACCCTTCAGCAGGACTGGAGGAAAAAAAGCTGAGGAGTAGATTTGAAAGGTGGGGGAGGGGATAGAGAGATGTCAGGCAATAGGTGAAACTTGGAGGGGGACGGATGAAGCAAAGAACTAGGAAATTGATTGGTGAAAGAGACAGAAAGCTATGGAAGAAAGAAAGGGGTGGGGATGGAAAGAGCACTAGAGGGAGCTGATAGATGGGCAAGAACATAACTTGAGAGGGAAAAGGGGATGAGAAATGGTGAAGGGGGAGGGAGAGGCATTACTGGAAGTTTGAGAAATCGATGTTCATGCCATCAGGTTGGAGGCTACCCAAACCAAATATACGATGTTGTTCCTCCAACCTAAGTGTGGCCTTATCCCGACAGTGGAGGAGGCCATGGATGGACATGTCAGATTGGGATGTGAAATTAAAATGGATGGCCACTGGGAGATCCAGCTTGTTCTGGCGTTCAGAGCATAGATGCTTGGCGAAGCGGTCTCCCAACCTACATCGGGTCTCACCGATATACAAGAGGCCACACTGTGAGCACCGAAGACAATATATGATCCCAACAGACTTAAAGGTGAAGTGTCGCCTCACCTGGAAGGACTGTTTGGGGCCCTGAATGGTAGTGAGGGAGGAGGAGTAGGAATAGGAATAGGTGTAGCACTTGTTCCGCTTGCAAGGATAATTGCCAGGAAGGAGATAGGTGGGGAAGGACAAATGGACAGGGGAGCCACATAGGGACTAATCCCTGCTATAAAAGCGAAAGTGGGGAGAAGGGAAAAATGTGTTTGGTGGTGGGATCCAGTTGTAGGTGGCGGAAATTTTGGAGGATTATGTGCTGGACGCGGAGGCTGGTGGGGTGGTAGGTAAGGACAAGGGGAACCCTATCCCTGGTAGTGTGGCGGGAGGATGGAGAATGAGTAGGCATGCATGAAATGGAAGAGATGCGGTTGAGGGCAGAGTTGATGGTAGAGGAAGGGAAACCATTATCCTCAGCTTTTTTCTCCAGTCCTGCTGAAGGGTTTTGGCTGGAAACATCAACTATACTTTTCTCCATAGATGCTGCCTGGCCTGCTGAGTTCCTCCAGCATTTTGTGTGTGTTGCCCTGTATCAGTTTTATGTTTTAAAAAAAAGGCCATCATGCATAAGCTTAATGGAGAAGCCTGTGATCTCTAATTCTACCAGTGGTCACTATCTGTAGTAATATTAAATGGCCTTTCAATAAGCCCAGAATTGTTATATGGGTGGAGTTAACCCTTAAGGTCTTAGGAGATGAGAAGGAGAGCTGCAACTTTTGAATGGTCTTGTTTAAAATTGCTTTAGATTAAAAAAAAATGACTTTTGCAGCTTAACTTGCAAATGCAAAATGGCTTTATACAAACAGATGACCTGTGACTGTATCTCTTAGGAAGGTGCAGTTCCTTACTCAGTATCTACCAGAAGATAGAAACAAAATTGTAATCAGTTTACCTCTCCTGTTGGAGTGTCGGTGGGGGGTGGAATATCATAACATTTTAGCAATTATAACATGACGTGGTCAGTAGATTTCTAGTTGTGTTTTTTTAATCATGTTACATTGGAAGGCTCTGAATGGCATTGATTAGTGCTGTCAAGGAAGGGTATTTTCCACAGACCATGGGTATCATCTTCATAGAAACATAGAAATCCTACAGCACAACACAGGCCCTTAGGCCCACAAAGTTGTGCCGAACACGTCCCTACCTTAGAAATTACTAGACTTACCTATAGCCCTCTATTTTTCCAAGCTTCATGTACCTATCCAAAAGTCTCTTAAAAGACCCTATTATATTCACCCCTACCACCGTTGCCGGCAGCACATTGATTAGCATTTATTGCCCATCACTAATTACCCTTGAAAAGATGTGAATTGTCTTGTACCATGCCAGTCCTTTAAGGTTAGGAATTCCAGCATTTAGCTGCAGTGACAATGAAAGAACGGAGATGTTTCCAAATGAAGCTGATATGTGACGTAGAGGGAACCTGCAAGTGGTGGTGCTTCTCTTGGCCTGCTGTCATTGTCCTTAGTGCTAGAAATTACAAGTTCAGGAGATATTGGAAGACTGTTACTATAGTGCTTTCTGTAGGTGGTATAACCATGGTACACTAGTGGTGGAGTGACCTGAATGTTTAGGATTGAAGCTATTTAGACTTTTCTAATCTAAATTACATAAAACAGATTTAGTTAAAAAAATTATTTTAAAAGGAAACTGGAGTATGTAAGAATGTTGTTGCGAGCCATCAAGTTATTGTCGGCTCATGGCGACCATATGGATAGTGTAGTTGTCCATAACTTTTCATGGCAATATATGGAAGTAGGTTGCCAGGCTTTACTTCAGCACGGATATTGCTGCTGCCTGGGTTGGGACCTGGCTGGTTTTGAACTCAGGACCATTCGCTTTTAAGTCCAGTTCTGATGCCACTATACCACCGGCCAACCCCATGTAAGATTAAGGAGTGAAAAAAGAATACCAAGAAGCTAAAACGAATGAATGGAATGGAGGAAGTGAAATGCCCCAACACTGAGCAGATCACGCAAGTGACTAGTTTGTGCTGCATAGTTTATGTAATTCCAGTGAGAGAGAATACTTTTGACACACAGAATCTGCTCCTTTCACTTAGTATATAAATGTGAATTATATTTATACCATAATTTAAAATTGCTTTTGCATGGCAGGGTAATTGAGGGTTCTGGGGAAAAGGCAGATAAGTGGAACTAAGATCAAGTCAGCCCTGATCTGATTGAATGACAGCAGATCTGATGGGTAAGATGGCCTACTCCTTTATGATGGGACAAGCTCAGATCATTTTGTAACAAAACACATTGATGAAGGTAGAGCAGTGGATGCAGTGTATATGGATTTCAGTAAGGCATTTGATAAGGTTCCTTCAGAAAGTAAGGAGGCATGGGATCCAAGGAGACATTGCTTTGTGGATCCAGAATTGGCTTGCCCACAGAAGGCAAAGGGAAGTTGTATGGAGGTTGGTGACCAGTGGTGTTCCGCAAGGATCTGTTCTGGGACCCCTCCTCTTTGTGATTTTTATAAATGACCTGGATGAAGAAGTAAAAGGATGCATTAGTAAGTTTGCTGGTGACACAAAGGTTGGGGGTGTTGTGGATAGTCTGGAGGGTTGTCAGAAGTTACAGCGGGACATCGATAGGATGCAGAACTGGGCTGAGAAGTGGCAGATGGACTTCAACCCAGGTTAGTGTGAAGTGGTTCATTTTGGTAGGTGCAATTTGAAGACAGAGTAAATTATAAATGGTGGTGCAAGTGGTAAATCTAAATCTATTATAAATTATAAACTCTTGGCTGTGTGGAGGATCTGGGAGATCTTGGGGTCTGTGTCGTTAGGACGCTCAAAGCTGCTGTGCAGGTTGGCAGTTTTGTTAAGAAGACTTATGATGTGTTGGCATTCATCAACCGTGGCATTGAGTTCAAGAGCCGTGAGGTAACTTTACAACTATATAAGAACTTGGTCAGACCCCATTTGAAGTACTGTGTTTAGTTCTGGTCACTTCACTACAGAAAGGATGTAGATACTATAGAGAGAATGCAGAGGAGATTTTCAAGGATGTTGCCTGGATTGGAGGGCATGCCTTCTGAGAATAGGTTGAATGTAGTTGGCCTTTTCTCCCTGGGAGGATGAGAGATAACTTGATAGAGGTGTATAAGATGATGAGGGGCATTGACTGTGTGGATAGTCAGAGGCTTTTTCCCAGGGTTGAAATGGCTAACACGAGGGCACATAGTTTTAAGTTGCTTGGAAATAGTTACTGAGGGGATGTCTGGGGTAAGTTTTTCACACACACAGTGTGTGGAGTGGAGTGGCGGAAGTAGATACAATTGGGTGTTTTAAGAGCCTCTTAGATAGGTACATGGAGCTTAGAAAAATAGAGGGCTATGTGCTAGCGAAATTTTAGGTGGTCTCTAGAGTAAGTTTCATGGTTGGCACAACATTGTGGGCTGAAGGGCCTGTAAGGTGCTATAAATTTCTATGTTCTATTATGCACACATCATCCAAAAAAGCAAAATTTCATGTTGTACTTACCATTAAAGTTTATTTGTCCCATGCGCATCAAAACATACAGTGAATTGTGTTGTTTGTGTTGACAACCAACACTCTCAGGTGTCCATGGGGCAGCCTGCAAGTGTTACCACATATACCCCAGGACAGGCCTCTGGAGTCCAGCCTACAAAAACCTGGCTTCGACCTCCCCAGCAGACTCTCAAATATCTGGTATCAAAGTTCCATCACTTGTATTTTGTGATTCATCTTTGATTTCTTCTGTTTCCTTTCCTTCCCATCCATTCTCAGTGAATGAGCTGTCAGTTGCCACACCTCTGCCATGGAACATTCTTAAAATGCCTCGCCTTAAAACTCAGCTTTCCACTGACATCCACTTCCGTTTTCTCAGAAATCCTATAAAGCTCATTAGGATGTTTATCACGTAGATAATGCTATTAAGTGTAAGTTGTTTTCCTTTTCTTAAAAAAAGATCCAATACACCCATAAAATCAATCCTAAGCTACAAAAACGATTGCCTATGTCATGGTAAGGGAAAAAAACAATTGGCACGTAGCCTGCATACTCTTTTTTTTATGCACTTGGTTGTTGTAACCCACTGAACCCACTCGTGCATCTGTAATTTGTTTAAATTTCAAACAAAAACGGGGAGAGGTTTGTTGACCAAGTTGCATTTTTAATTATAGTACCACAGACAGCAAATACCTCCAGAGTCTCTGGGCAAATAATTAAAATGAAAGAAAATAGTGTTTCTGAGTTACAAATGAAGGGCCTGAAATTGAAAAGGAACTGACTTAGAGACACAGTTTTACAAGATTTTCATCAAGAATAATTTTCTGTAATATGATAATTACTTCACCAGCTTAGTAATTACAGGTCATCTTCATTTGTTTCCTATCAGTTAATTCTGATGGCTTAATTCCTTTTAGGGAAATTGGTGGCCAGCCACCACTGATTATTTTGTTAAGTGTTATTTGAATAGACAGGACAGAGGGCTATTAATCAGCCCATTTCCAATTAGCATCATGTTTAACCTAGTGATGGACACCCCAAGGTGATGTATTCATAATGATTTTTGGATTGCTATTAGTCAATTTAGCTCCTCTCAACTGAATCATAATTAAGTACCTTATTTCTTAGCATGGCTTGATTTCTTTGACTTTTAAAAGCTGCCTCCAGTACTTAATTTTAAAATAAGACTGAACTAGATGCTGGAAGACATTTTTGGCATGCAACTGTTAGCTTAAAGTAAGCAGAATATGAAACAAAAATCAAGGACGGTTTAAAGTATTGAACAAAAAACCACTGATATTACATTATGTAGTGCTGTGTAATTATAATGGATGGCAGATGGTATGTGAGTAAAGCATACCCAGAAATTGATACAAAAGCAAAAATATTTATGTGGAAAATAAATCTTGGCTACAACTTCAATTCAAGTTTTGATTATCAAAAGGTAAATTAATTTAAGGATAAAAATGTCGAATGTTTGAACTTTTTAAACTATTTCATAAATCATATGGCTTATAGTTTCTAATTAACCAGTGTGTTGGGAACAATAGTAAAATTGAAATACTACACCCCTCATCCGGTTATGGAAGAACTACAAGATGACAGAAAGTCAACCTTATGAATATCCTGTTGGAGTCTGCTCTTGTGTATAGTACTCAAATCTCCCACAAGTAAACAATGAAGAGATCAGCTTTTGTTAAAGCCAATGTCCTTCCCAAACTTTCCTTTTGGTAGGATCAAACGTTATGACCCCTGAGCCGCCTCTCGTTGATTCACGTTCTTTCATTAAACTGCTGATAGCTTTCTCTCTGATTAGCAGGTCAGCTCTCCAAGTCACTCTCTCTACACCACATTCAGGCAGACATTTCTCACAGTTCACTCACTGGTAACAACTGTCATCTATGCCTCCCTTCCCTAGTCTACTCCTTGCAAGTCAGTTCAGAAGGGCTTTTGGGTCTAAAGATTTCACATTCTTATTTTGGGGAAATCCAGTCTATGGACATGTTTCAGGAAAGGAAACCATAACCCTGACTATTTTATGCAAGATAATTGGTTTCCACTGCATACAATTTGTTCCTGTTCATATGATGTCACCTGTGCATTGTTATTTTCTGTATTTATTCCAGCGTTCTGTGTTTTCTCAAATTCAAGATTCAAGATTGTTTATTGTCATTCATTAGTGCCTGAGTATAAAGGAGAGCAAAATGATTGTTACTCTGGATCCGATGCAGCTTAAAAACACAATAAACATAAAGGGCACAATAAAAAAAACAAAAAAAAAGTATAAAAGCAGTTCCATAAAATGCAAATGTTATATGTGTGGACTGATTTTATGTACATAAGGTGATGTGTATGACATAATGGTGGTATCAGATGGGTGGGTTAATGGTGAAGGTGTGGATCAGCTTGATGGCTTCGGGGAGAAAGCTGTCTTTGAGTCTAGTGGTGCTGGCGTGGATGCTATGTAACCTCTTCCCTAATGGAAATGGTACAACTGGTCCATAAGCAAGGTGGATCTGATCCTTCATGATATTGCTGGCCTTTGTCTGGTGGGTAGACCGGTGCTGGTGATGCATCAGGCAGTTTTAAGTACCCATTGTAGAGCCCTCCTATAAAATGCTGTTAGTGAATTTCCAGCCTAATTGAACCATGGTAGAATAATCAATAGTGTGAATTTTTTTCCCTTTGATGGTTGCAGAATTGGCGGAGGGATTTGACAGAGGTGAGAGATGAATACAATACTATTAAAACAAACTGGGACAGTATATTGCTGTTGTATGAATGGCATAACTAGCAGCGTTGCCACATTACATTCTGAAAACATTATCCTCTGAAATACCAATGTATGAAACTTGGGAATGTACGTTACTTTCAGTGAAGTCCTGCGCCTCTGCTGGATGTTCTGCTTAACAGACTTTTTTGGCGTAATCCTCAAAATGTACTACCTTGCAGCTATACCCACTCATGGGGAAGTCTTTGGGAGTAAAATCTGGAGATGCAGTCCCTAAGACAGTCCAACATTGAGTTCAACATTGTCTGGCAACTCATGTGATGCCGTTGGTGTCAAACTGTTTTGGTCTCTGGCTTTCCTTTGGATTCATCAGCTATATGGAGAGGGTTGGCCTGCTGTATAGGCGCTAGCTTTCTTCCAATGTCGTATTGCCCTGGCTTGCCAATCAACAGCTAGAACACAATGTCTGTGGTTGACCCTCATGAATGGAGGGCCTCTGTACTTTTTATGATTATTATTATTTCTAAAGAGTGGATAATACTATATTTTCTATGTTAACCTTTGCATGTATTTTTGAAGTGTTTAAAAAACATTGTTACAAATTGTGCTTTTTACTGAAAATCAAAAATTGCAGATGCTGGAAATTTAACCCTCCAAAGAATTTTCCACAACGATTGCCCCCTGTTTGTTAGCCTGCCATTGCAGGGCACTAGACATGTTCTGGAGTTGATACTTGTGGTGTAATTAATATTGGGGAATTTGGACATCCACAGGAGGGAGGGCTCAATCCCCACAGGACATTTATTTGAGATATTGCTGAGCAGTTACTTCACCATTCACCAGAATATCGGGAGCATTATGATTAGCAGAGATCTATTTCCGTAATACGATATGTTGCAATGTGACAACCAGTTTAGGTAATGCTATTCATTTACAAAAATATTTATAATTTACCCTGCACTGTTATTGTTTTAAGTATAGAACTTACCACTTACACTTTTCAACAAGCACAGCAAGCATTTACAAAAGTACCCCTTACCAATAAATAATTATAAAAGATTAATTTATCCAGGCCACCCTCCTTGTCTGCTTTCAGTTTGTGTAGTTGTTTACACGTGTTAAAGTTCTGTTATCTTGGTGGTGAGGTTTGAAATGTAACTGCTAAATAGTTTCTATTTTATTAGTATGGGCATCGTTGGGAAGGCTCTGATTGCCCCTTGAGAGAATAATTTGCAAAGTAATTTCAGAGGATGCTTGATAGGCAACCACTTTAATATGGGTCTCAAGTCAGATTAGAGAATCAGAGTTTACAACAACATGGTATTTTGTGGCCTCATTACTAGAGTTGTTGTGTTGTTTTTAATTCCAGATTATCCAATTGAGTTTAAATTTCTCTGTCACCATGATGAATTTGGGCCTTTGAGTTGTTAATCCAGGTCTCTGCATGACTGTCTTGGCCTGTGGTGTTGATTTCACCTTTCCTAATGTTATTGAGTAATAGGGCACACAAAGGATCCTTCAGTCTAGCTCACACTCGCCGACCAAGATGGCAGTTGATGCTAGTCTCATTTGCCTGCCTTTAGCTTGGTATCCCTCCAAAGCAGGGGTTCCCAACCTGGGGTCCATGGACCCCTTGCTTTAAGGTATTGGTCCATAGCTTAAAATAAGGCTGGGAAACCCTGCTGTAAAGTAGCAGTTGCTATTATTTCCATAACCATTTTTCAAGAGGTGGAGGTCACTATGTGGACATTTCAGCTTTTAAATCTTTTACTTTTTTGCTTTCATAGTCACTGCATCATGTGCCCGAAATATCTTAACACTCAATGTACCTGCTTTGCATAGGGGGCATTGGACCGTTTTGTAATTCCATGCCTTGACAAACAGTCCTAATACTGAACTATAGGTGAAATGGCCAATGCTCTTTTATTGATTGCAAAAGATGTTTAATTCTTCCTTTGTGTACATGTTATAACAAGACAAATAATTTGCACTAGAGAACAAAATTGACTGGACGAACTCTAAAATGGAAACAAGGAACTCATAAATAAAATGGGGTCATATGTATTATTAAAAGCAAATACCAAACTGTTAGTTTGAGGCTGCAATCTAATCTCTGGATTCAAATGATAAAAATCAATTTGGGTTACAGTGAAGTTAATCCTGTTTTTCTATCTAGCCAAAATGATTTAACATTGCTTAGTTATCTTAAAGCAAAGTACAGCACCACACAAATTTAAAAAGAAACAAATCTGTAAAGAAGTGTTGATAATTAACATTATTAAATAATTTTAATACAGATTGTTTACATGTAATCAGTACATTCCTAACTAACGGCTTAATTGTTTTACTATTTTATTTTACTGAACTTTTATTTTCCATTTCCTTTGTCTGCCTGAGTGTTGGCTCCAAGCCAAAGAATGATTTTATGGTTGGCAATATTTTGATAGGTTGTCATCAATCTCAACATAATGTCACTATCCACTATTTGGCTGAGGGCAGCAATGTATATCCCAAGTAGAAGAAAAAAATGGTTGTGGGGTGGGGGTAGGAATCACAGATGCTGAAAATCAGAAGAGAAACAGAAACAGTTCATCCAAGAATACACTTGGATCCAAACAAGTTTAGTTAATGCTATTCATTTACAAAAATAAATATAATTTACCCACACAGTTATTGTTTTAAGTATAGAACTTACCACTTACACTTTTCAACAAGCGCAGCAAGCAGTTACAAAAGTACCTCTTACTAATAAATAATTATAAAAGATTAATTTATCCAGGCCACCCTCCTTGTCTGCTCCTTCCTTCCATTCAGTGCCATGACAGATTTACACAATGGTTAGAAAGTGCAAAGATTTTGCATTTGTATTAGTATGGTGGATAAAGATGCAACAATAGCCTGCAAAGGGGAAATAGAATAAATGCAAAAGGAAAAATGAAGATCAAAGAAAGAGTAGAAAACAGGAGATTAAACAAAAATAGAACATGATGGTAGAAAGCAAAAAAGAATCACAACTTGACACAACTGGCCTCTTGACACAACTTGTTCATTAGACATTTTGGTCTTAAAACATTAATTTTGTCTTTCTGTAGATGATACTTATCCTGCTGAGTGTTTCCAGCAATTTTTGTTTTTGTTTCATAAATCCATTTGAAGTTGCTGAATAATATTCTGTTACATGAACATTCCTTAATCAAACGATTATAGTAGCAATTGTCAGCCTCTGTTTACACCTTCAGATCCATCGTTTGTTTCTTGCGATTCTTTTTTGTTTTCTAACATCATGTTCTATTTTTGTTTAATCTCTTGTTTTCTACTCTTTCTTCGATCTTCATTTTTCCTTTTGCATTTATTCTATTTCCCTTTTGCAGGCTATTGTTGCATCTTTATCCACCATACTAATACAAATGCAAAATCTTCGCACTTTCTAACCATTGTGTAAATCTGTCATGGCGCTGAATGGAAACATGACTTTGTCCTTCAAAAAGTCCTATTCTATCTTTAATATTTTCACATTTATTTATTTTTGCAATGTGCTCACTGGCAGAAGTTGTTTAACATGGTGGTCACATCTAATAGCCTTTAAGAAGATAGTGGTGAGCTTCTACCTCCTGTGTAAGAACTTGTGAAAGGGATCTTCTGCAGAAACAATTACGCTTCTGCTCTCTTCTGTGTAGTGGAGATTAGAGGTCTGGAAGGTACTTGGTAATTTATTGCAGTACATCTAGATAGTGCACACTATAGACCTGGTGCACAGTAAAAGGAAGGATGAATTTTTATGGTAGCTAATATGATGCCATTCAAATATTTTGTCCTGAATAGTGTTGATCTTGAGTGTTGGAGCTTCACTCATCTAGGCAAGTAGAGAGATTAGAGTTTGATTTATTTTATATAATCACACACAAAACTAAACTTTAATACATTGATGCTGCAGTCACACTCTTGGAGACAGATGTAGAGAGCAATGGTCATGTCATTTGCTGCTGGATCTTCTCAATGTCTATTAAGTAATACTTCATGGAGATTAATATTTGATAGCTCCATTTAAAATAAACTGATATCTTTTTACTTCTGTTCCATATCACAAACGTTGACATTCTGAGGTTCATGCATTCCAGTCAGATGTAATATTGTTGGAAGGTCAGTAGAAACCTAATTCATTCATTTATCTGAAGCTTCTGTCAAAGTTGTAGCACCAATGAGGAGGACTCGCTGGGGAATTTCTAAATTATTGATGCTGAGAAAAGTCTATGCTATTTTTTTGTAGTCTAGTTCCACCTAACGATGCAGTGATCAATGTTGTTGCCACATTGTATAATAACACTGTTTATTGGCAGCCTTTGTCCTTCATGATGTGTAGCAGTAGTCACTACTTTTCAATTAAATATTTTCCTACATTAGGACAGTCTGGTCTAATATAATCTACTGTACATTTATTGTGGCATCCATAACATAAAATGCACAAAGCACTTCACATCAGAACGAGAAGAGTAATAGAGATAGTGGGACTAGGAAAGAATACTGTATCAGTGATTTAATAATAACAGCTGTTTGCAAGCAGTATGGAACAGCAAGAAGAACATCTCCCAGCTTTTCACTTCAACCCACCCACCTACTTTCCACCTCACCTATCACCTACCACCTTGTTCTCCTTCCCCTCCTCCACCTTCCTTTCCTGTCCTGATGAATTGACATTTCAGCCCGAATATTGGTTGTTTATTCCTCTCCATAGACTCTGCCTAACCTGCTGAATTCCTTCAGCAGTTTGGGTGTGTAACTCTGGATTTCTAGCATTTGTGGAATCTCTTGTTTAGGTCAAGGGTTCAAGTGGATTTGCAGGATGAGAAGCCTTAGAAGTTAGGGATTTCATTTTGGAACAGATTAAAGGGTCGGTTCAAAAGACACGAGACTGTTGCAGAACTCGAATAAGTAATAGATTTTGATTTTTCATATGATGAGCAAAAAAAAAATCAAGAGCCCACCAAAAGCAATAGGTTACAAACAGAGGCTGCAGTCATCTATTCATTGTTTCACTTAAGCCCATCAGAGACATAGTATGGAATAAATGTTTATCTGTGCCTCAAATCATCTTGACAGAAAAATCCCATTCACTTTATTAAGTTCATGCTGTCTTCTGTAGGGCAACCCAATTCTTATTAATCCCATTTACGGTCTTGGTCTATAACCTTCAATGCCTAGGTGATCTAAATGTTCATTACACACCTCTTAAATGCTGTCAGTAATTCTGTGGAGGTGGGTTCAAGGTACTTGCCATTCTCTGGGTGAAAGGAATTATGGCTCATGATCTGTTATCCTTCATCTAAATCTCTGTCCTTTAGTTTTAGATGAGAGGAAAACTTTCCAAAAATGTACCCTGTCTTTACTCAATTTATTATCCCTGCTCTTTGGAAAACTGATCTAGTCTCTTCAGTTTCTCCTCATTACTATATTGCTCCATCCCAGGCAACATCCTGGTGAGTCTCCTTTGTATCCTCTGCAATGCAATCACATCTTTCCTATACCTTGGTGACTGGAATCACATCATTACTCCAGTTGAAGTCTGACCAATGTTTTATAAATTTGGAGCATGACTTCCATACCTTTATATTCACTGCCCCAACTAATGAAGGCCAGCATCCCATATGCCCTTCTAACTGTGTTATCTACCAGCTCTACCAAATTCAAGAATTTATAGACTTGTACTCTAAAGTCCCTTTGTGTCTTGATTCTCTCTAAGGCTTTGCCATTCATGCCTTTGTCTTGTTAGTACTCACAAAATGCATCACCTGTGATTTCTCAATCCATTTCACCATCACATTGATATCACCTTGTAACTTACGACTACCCTCCATACTGTGTACAACTCCATTGATCTTACTCTTAATCTAACTGATTATGGCCTTCGTACTTTATTTGTCTATCTGTACTACACTTTCTCTGTAACAGTAACACTACATTCATTAGGTGCACCTCTACACCCTAATGCAAATATCTAACTAGGCAGTCATGTGGCAGCAACACAATGCATAAAGCCTTGTAAACATGGTCAAGAAATTCAGTTTTTCAGACCAAACAGCAAAATGGGGAAGAAATGTGATCTAAATGACTTTGATTGTGGATGCGGTGGTTGGATTATCTCAGAAACTGATGAAATTCCTGGGATTTTCACAAACATTCTCTAGAGTTTACAGAGAATGGTGCGAAAAGCAAAACATCCAGTGAGTGGCAGTTCTGTGGGTGAGAACTCCTTGTTAATGAGAGAGGTCAGGGGAAAGGCCAGACCGGTTCTAGATGACAGGAACTTGAATAACCACTCTTAACAGTGGTGTCGAGAAGAGCATCTCTGAATGCACAGCATACTGAACCTTGAAGTGGATGGGCAGAAGACCACAAACATGCTCAGTGGCCCCTCTATATGGACATGAGGTATCTAATAAAGTGACCACTGAGTTTATATTCTACACTTTTATTTCCATTTTGGCCCCACATATTTTTATTTATTTCTTTAATGCATTTGCTTTGGAAAACTTCAGTGTGCTGTGAATCAAAGTGTTTGGAAGGGCTACTGTAACTGTTCAACCACTGAGGAAACTCCACGCCAATGCAATTGATGTTGTCAGTTATTGACAGGTACAGCACAGAGCCCTCCATGTTTGCTGACAGGTGCCAGTGGCAAGAATCTGGTTATTGACTAACACTTGACAGCTGATTGGAAAACAAGCTGACCTTTTCATTTTCATGCTGGGGACTTGAAAGCTGCCTGTCAATAACCCCTTGACTCAAATGGTCATACAGAATTAAAGTATGAACTCAGAAATAGTAAGGCCACAATAAAATCACTTACTTTACTATCTCTAGGTGAATTAATATGTTCTCTCAAGAAAGACATTTGATTAATTCTCTTCCTTATGAAAGTGACATATATATCAGTTCTGTGAAACGAAACACAATTCCAGCCTTTTCATGGTCTACTCCCAATTGTAGGTGTTACATAGATTAAAAAAACACTAAAAACCCCAAGTTTTGCTTTAGTGGTGGTATGAAAGCATAGGGGTTAGTGTAAAGCTTTATAGCATCAGCCATCCAGATTCATTTCCTGTAAGGTAGTGGTCGCCAACCCGTTGATCACGATTGACTGGTCGATCTTTGAGACTTTCCCAGTAGATTCCGAAAAAATAAATAAATACAGAAATACTGTTGAGAGTTTGTTTCCAGGTTGCAGGGTTTTAGTTTCGTTCCTTCTGCCCAGTGCGCATGTGTGTAGCTCCCCTGCACTATACAATGTACTTCAGTGACCCCCAACCACTAGGATGCGAGGAAACGATATGAGTCAGCTGCACCTTTCCTCATTCCTTGTCACGCCCACTATTGAACTTGAATGCACACGAGGTCATCAGTCGCCTAAATGCCGTGATACCCTCGTGCCAGGGATCACTGGTTGGCCTCGCGCAGCTAGCGGGAAGTGCCGTTGCTACTGGCCCGGAGCGCGGACAGATGGGCGCCGCCTCTAAACCTGTTTAGCACACCAAATGTTCGTGGGGAACCCGGTGCAAATATATTCGCAGACCTAATTCGGGTTTTGTAAGTAGCAGAGCAGCTACCACACTGCAATCTACTGAAGCAAACTTCTGTCGGCCGATAGATCCTGCGGGGTGGGGGCACGCGTCCTGTCGCACTCCTCGCTTTGTTGGTCGTTCTCTCTAGACTGCGACAGCCATAGCCCCGGCAAGGGGACCTCCGGCCCTGACCTTGTCCTCTCACCCCATTCACGACCAACCGCACTTGGCCAAGGTGTCTGGTGGTGGGCGGGTGGGAAGCTGGAGTTCGGGCCCGGAAGCTGTCTTATGAGGCAATGAAGCACTCAAAACTGCTTCGGTACCTTGAGTCCAAGCACACTGCACTTAAAGACAAACCAGTTGAGTTTTCTCAGATGAAAAAACGTGAGCAAGCGGGACAGAAACTAAGTGCTGAGAGCTGTGAAAACTAATTTGCGGAATAGACTGGACATAAAGAACCTGCTTTGAGTATTGCTGTATGCCCGTCGTGTTTAACACCGCCCCCCCCCCCCCATCGGCCAGTCTGCAAGAATATTGGCAATATTAAAGTGGTCTGCGGTGCAAAATAGGGTGGGTACCCTTGGTGTTCATACATTATTTCTACTTCCGGGTTGCGGTGTTTTACTTCCGGTCTTTTTCTGCCCCAGTGTGCTTGTGTGTAACTAATCGATCTGGGGTCGATCTTGCCTTTCACTAAGGCCGAGGTAGAAGATCTAGGGCTTCAAAAGGTTGGTGACCACTACTGTAAGGTGTTTGTACATTCTCTCCTGGAACTGCATGGGTTTTCCCCCATGTGGTCTGGTTTCCTCCCACAATCCAAAGACATACGGGTTAGTGAGTTAGTAGGTTAATTGGTCACATTGGTGTAATTTGTTGGCATGGGTCCATTGGGCTGGAAGAGCCTGTTAATTTGCTGTATCTCTAGAGAAAATAAAATCAGTTTTTGAGGATGTGACTAAGTCTGTCACCAGTGGTGTGCCTCAGGGATCTGTTCCAGGACCCCTTCTCTTTGTGATTTTTATTAATGACCTGGATGAGGAAGTGGAAGGATTAGTTAGTAAGTTTGCTGATGACACAAAGGTTGGGGGTGTTGTGGATAGTGTGGATGGCTGTCAGAGGTAGGACATTGATAGGATGTAAAACTGGGCTGAGAGGTGGAAGATAGAGTTCAACCCAGAAAGGTGTGAGGTGGTTCATTTTGGTAGGTCAAATATGATGGCAGAATATAGTATTAATGGCAAGACTCTTGGCAGCATGGAAGATCAGAGGGATCTTGGATCCGAGTCCATAGGATGCTCAAAGCAGCTGTGCAGGTTGACTCTATGATTAAGAAGGTGTATGGTGTATTTGCCTTCATCAACCGTGGGATTGAGTTTAAGAGCTGAGAGGTAATGTTACAGCTGTATAGGTCCTTGGTCAGAACCCAATTGGAGTACTGTGCTCAGTTCTGGTCACCTCACTACAGGAAGGATATGGAAACTATAGAAAGAGCAGGGGAGATTTACAAGGATATTGCTTGGATTGGGGAGCATGCCTTACAAGAAAAGGCTGAGTGAACTTGGCCTTTTCTCCTTGGAGCGATGGAGGATGAGAGGTGACATGATACAGGTGTATAAGATGATGAGAGGTGTTGATCGTGTGGATAGTCAGAGGCTTTTTCCCAGGGCTGAAATGGCTATCATGAGAGTGCACAGGTTTAAGGTGCTTGGAAGTAGGTACAGAGGAGATGTCAGGGGTAAGTTTTTTTTAATGCAAAGAGTGGTAAGTGTGGAATGGACTGCCAGCAATGGTGGTGGAGGTGGATACGATAGGGTCTTTTAAGAGACTCCTGGATAGGTACATGGAACTTGGAAAAATAGAGGGCTATGGGTAACCCTAGGTAATTTCTAAAGTAAGTACATGTTTGGCACAGCATTGTGGGCTGAACGGTCTGTATTGTGTTGTAGGTTTTCTATGTTTCTAAAATAATTTTCCTTTTTTTATTCTTTGGGATATTGTTCTGTGTTAGATATTTCTGAACATGATGAAAATCCCAATGAACTAAGTGAAATACTGTAGTTCAAGGTTACCAAAGAGCCATGGCATTGAGTGGTTGGTAAAAGAGCAGAGATTACTTTTTTGGGTGGGTTACGGGAAGAGTTCACAGGTTGGGTTCATGCCCTGACAAGTACTTATGAATACTGAGGTTACTGCCTGATGGCATGTCAGCCATAGTGCTCAGTAATATTGGCACTAAATCAGAACCCTTCACTATCAACATGGGTCAAATGGGGTTGTATCATTGTGCCCACCCCATTTGGCATTTTTATTGCTTCCATCCTTCACCTCATTGGCCATGACACAGGGAATCCCAACTGTGTATAGAATGGACAGCAGGCTTTTCAACCTCAACTGGTTCAAGGCCAAGAACAAAGTCAGCACCACCACTGTCATGGAGCTTCAGTATACAGATGACAATGTCTTTGCACCACGCTGTGAAGAAGAACTCCAGTGTATCCTGAATGTCCTTGCCAATGCATATAAAACGTAGTGTCTTCTTTGAATATAAACAAAACATAGGTACTATATCACCCAACACCCAACCAGCCATTTATCCAGTTCTCCATAAAAGTTGATATTGCCCTTGAAAATGTGGACTACTTTCCCTACCTTGGCAGCATTCTCTCCTCAAAAGCAGATAACGACCCAGATCAACCACCTCCTGAGTAGTGCAATGGTCTTTAGAGCAGTTGTCCTTCCTCTGAATGGAATTGAACCATACACCACCTACAGTAGACATCTGAAAGCCCTTGCATAGTATCACCAAAGAACCTTTTGAAAGATTTTGAGGATCAGCTAGAAGGACAGATGCACTAACAACAGCATTCTGGAGGAAGCCAACATAAACAGCATCTCCACCATGATAAAGTAACACCAACTCCAATGGATAGGTCATGTCAACACCTCTGCCCCAGTAGATCTTTTAATCCCAGTTGAAGGAAGGTCAGTGAGCCCCTGGTGGGCAATGGAAGTGCTTTAAACATAAATTCAAAATCATCCTGAAGAAATTAAACATTACCTCTTAAAAACTAGGAAGACATTGTACTCAATAGATACACCTGGAAGAAATTTGTTCAAGAGGGAGCTATGTTACATGAGAGTGACCTCCACTGTGCTGCAGAGAACAAACAGTAGCTGCAAAAAGGGAGACAGAACAACCAAAAGTCCCACCCACTAACCACAGCCACCACTTACTTGTGTGAATACTGCACCAGAACATGTGGATCCTGGATCAACACCTCTCTGCTTGAGGACCCACCAATAGACAACCCCTTAGGAGAACATTTTGGATGACTCAGGTGATTGCAAGATGTAGTAAAGAGCAATGGGATGCCCTTTTTGGGTGGTTGAAGGGAAGAGTTCATGTGTTGGGTTCAAACAGGAAAGGAACAGATTACCTCCGGTATTTTCATAGTCATACAGCACAGACAGGCTCTTCAGCCCACTGAATCCATGTCAGCCATTAAGTAACCATTCACACTAATCTTATTTTAGTCGTCCATCTTCTCATTAACTCTCTCCAGATTATACCACACACCTATCCTCGGGGCAATTTACAAAGGACAATTAAATGACCAACCCACATTTCTTCGGAACATGAGAAAAAGCCCACTGTTGCAATCTGCAAACTCCACACAAGCAGCACCACAGGTCAGGATCGAACTAGATCACTGAAAATGTGAAGCAGCAGATGTGATGTAGTGGCATTATAATGTTCTGTGACTGATATGCTAATATTTGGATAGCTCCTTCAAAGAATTGATAGAGATATGAAGATCGAAATGATCTGTGTGCTGCAATATTGTTTACTTTGTGTCTTCACTCCTAGCAGTTCATTCAATTTAGTGGTGAAAAGGATATTTTGACACCATTTTTCAGCCACTCTGCTCCCCTTGAGAGTTCACGTTAACCAGGAAGTTCACTCTGAGAGTTCAGACACTAATCCTACTTTGCTGTCAGTCTGAATGCAAGAAGTTCCAGTGTTAGAAAGTCCAAATTTATGTTTGCAGATTTATGAACAAAGCAATTTTGATTTCATTTCAAAACATGGAGGGAGAAATTAGTGAGTGTTTTGCATTTGAAAATTAGCCCTTTGATTTTCTGAATTAATTTAGGGAGAATTCTAGCAATACAGATGATACTTCTCCCAAAATTGACAGTAGCTGCAAGGATTCCTCTTTATTATTTGCCACTCATTCCTCTGAGTGCTGGTGATGTCTAGAAGAATTTCAGGATTGTGACTCTTGACATTGCAATATTTTGGAAGATTAAGCTTTTTTGGGGTGTAGACTTGCTAGCTAACGTGCACCCCTGTCATTCATTGAGACTCAAAAAGACGCTGGTAAAATAACCACACACGTAGCAGAAACTACAGCCATGCTGTGTCATTGTGGGCATCAGCAGGGCACTAAGGAGTCAACAAGAAAGAAGCGAATCTTTGCTTTGGTATTGGTTTATTATTGTCACATGTACCAAGATATAGTAGAAAACTTGTCTTGTATACTGTTTCAACTCATTTATCACAAGTATGTAGAAACATAGATACCCACATTGTCCACCCACATTGTTCAGCAATACAGAAATCTCTATCATTTAGAACATAGAACACTACAGCACAGTACGGGCCTTCGGCCCACAATCTTGTGCTGATCTTTTAACCTCAGATTCAGATTCAGTTTATTGTCATTTATAAACCACAATTACAATGCAGTTAAAAAATGAGACAACGATCTCCGGAATGATATCACGAAAAAGCACAAAACAGACCACACAAGAAAAACCACATAACTTTTGGTAATCCCCAATCCAGAGTCCAGAGAGGCTGCTGCGTATCGATATCGTGCTACCGTCTTAGCACGTTCCCCGGAAAGGAACTACAAACCCATCAAACAAACCTAAAGCTACAAGACCTACACAAAACCACATAGATTACATATAGTTTCAACAGTGCAGACAATACCATAATTGATAAAAGACTGACAAAGTCCACATAATTATACCACATAGTTTCAACAGTGCAAAGCAATACCACAATCTGATAAAGAGCAGTCCATGGCACGGTTTAAAAGGAAGGTCACTAAGTCCCGACAGCCCATCATCTACTCTAAGATCTGCCTAACCCTTCCTTCCTATGTAGCTCTTCAGTTTACTCTTATTAATTTGTCTATCTAAGAGGCAATAAAATGCTCCTAATATATTTACCTCTACCACCACCATTCAACTTTGTGTATATAAAAAAAATCTTTCCTCCAATCTCCTTAAAATTATATCCCCTGGTATTAGCCATTTCTGCCCTAGGAAAAAGTCTCGGCTATCCACTTGATCTATGCTTCTTATCATCTTGTATACCTCTGTCAAGTCACCTTTCATCCTTCTTTGCTTGAAAGAAGAAAGCCCTATCTCGCTCAAGCTATCCTCATAAGACATACTCTCCAGTCCAGGCAGCATCCTAATAAATCTCCTCTGCACCCTCTCTAAAAATTGTACATCCTTTGTATAATGGGGAGACCAGAGCTGAACATATTTCAAGTAGGGTCCAACCAGTGTTTTGTAGAGCTGCAACATTACCTCGTGGCTCTTGAACTCAGTCCTCTGACTAATGAAGGCCAACACACCATGCACCTTCTTAACCACCCAATCAACTTGTGCAGCAACTTTGAGGGATCTATGGATGTGGACCCAAAGATCCCTCTGATCTGTAATTATACAGGTCAAATCATTACACCATGCATTGAGCTAGACTAAAACAATAAAGTAAAATGTAAAAGTTACTGAAAAAGTGTAGCACAGGTAAATGATATAGATCTTTCATCTTCCCACACAAATGGTCAGAACACTATTATGGTGCAGATGAGTCCTGTAGAAAAAAGTTTGAGAAATGGAATTGATAATCTATTCATTGCAGAATATCTACAGTTTTACTCTGAAATTAAGCTGCTTGTTGCTCATCACCTACAACACATTGATGTCGGGGGGGCATGGCAGTGGTAGTTTTACTGCTGATCGGAAGAAGATTGGACTTTTTTCTTAGTGGAGTGGTCAAAATCTCTGGCTTGAACAAAATCTTATTTGAGTCTTCCTGTAGAGGTGTTTGAAATATGTCAAGCACTGTAAGATTTTCAAAGAATAGTATGTATCTTGACTTCTGGAAAGAATAGCTAAAAATACATAGGCCAAGAACATTCCCCTGAATAACTCCTGTATTATTGTTCTGGGTTGCTAGATCTTTTGTTCTATTTAGAATAGAATGTGATGAAGAATTCTTTACTGTAAAGATGAAACTTTTTTGATCAGGTCCCTCCTGCCAGGCTCTTTGTATTGGATAGGTTTGTGAGGATGTAGCCAACTTCCTCATGAAGTACCTAGCAGGTCAGCAGATTTATGCAGTTCAATTTCACAGATAATAATGTATATTCTTTAATTTCTTGCCATAACCACCAACCAACCACATTGTCTTTTAAGATGACTGACAGGCAAGATGTTTTTATTTTTAAATCTTTATTAATTTTTAAGCAAACATGAATGAAACATGAATACAGAGAGTTTGAGAGTACATAGTTAATAGTTTAAATAGACATTCAAATATATGATAATGAATATATAATAACCTCCCAAACTCATAGTATCTATGAAGAAAAGAAATAAAAAACACTAACCAACATGGGCCATTGCATAATGTCAAATATATACAGTAGTGCCAATAACTCCGAACCTCCATTCAAATAATTAAGGATAATAAAAGTGAGGTTTAGGAAAAGACAATTTAACTCATGAAAATGTTGAATAAATGGTCTCCAAGTTTCTTCAAATTTAACTGAAGGATCAAAGACAACACTTCTAATTTTTTTTAAGCTCAAACAAGAGATAGTTTGAGAAAACCACTGAAATATAGTTGGAGGATTAATTTCTTTCCAATTCAATAAAATAGATCTTCTAGCCATTAATGTAGCAAATGCAATCATTCGTCGAGATGAGGGGGATAAACGACTATTATCCGCCATTGGTAAACCGAAAATTGCAGTAATAGGATGCGGTTGGAAATTGATATTCAGAACTGTTGAAATAATACTGAAAATATCTTTCCAGTAATTTTGCAAACAAGGGCAAGACCAAAACATATGGATCAATGAAGCAACATCAGAATGACATCTGTCACAGGTTGGATTAACATAAGAATAAAATCTAGCAAGTTTATCCTTAGACATATGAGCTCTATATACAACCTTAGATTGTATTAGGGCAGGTTTAGCACAAATAGAAAATGAATTGACTAATTGTAAAATTTTCTCCCATTGCTCAGTGGGTATAAGATAATGAAGTTCTTTTTCCCATTCCTTCTTAATTTTTTCTGATACTTCAGGCTGTATTTTCATGATCGTATTATAAATGACAGCTACTAAACCCTTCTGACAAGGATTCAGAGCTAAAATTCTTTTCGCAATGTCCAATGGACATAGTTTCGGAAAAGACTGTAACTCATTATTCAAAAAATTTCTAACTTGCAAATATCTAAAAAAAATTAGTTTTAGGTAAATTATATTTATTAGATAGCTGTTCAAAGGACGTAAAGCTATCAGCTAAAAATAGATCACGAAAACATGTTATACCTTTTGTTTTACATAAAACAAAGGCTTGATCCATAAAAGAGGGCCAAAAAAGAAAGTTAAATATTATAGGGCTTGATAAGATGAACTTATTCAAGCCAAAAAATTTACGAAATTGAAACCAAATTCGCAATGTATGTTTGACTATAGGATTAGTTATTTGTTTATTCAATTTAGATAAAAAGTAAGTAAAAATCCTAAAATTGAAAACAATGAAAAGACTTGTACAGATTTACATTCCAAATTTACCCATTGTGGGCAAGGCAAGATGTTTTTACACAAATCAGTCCATGTGTTATTATATTCTACCATATTTTGTTTTCCAGCACGAGAAATGACAAGAGGAAAGTTCTTAAACATCTTGGAACGGCCCAAGAAGTAGCTGTATAACTGCAAACAGCTTGCTTCTGCAAGAAGACTCAGCACTTGTTCAGAGACAGTCACTGTCTGCTTCAGATCTACAAATGCCTTCACGTGGCATCTGTTCAAACTGCCTATATAATAGTGCAACACAAGACCACATTTTGTGAAGAACTCATCTTTTAGCCTGCAAGGCAAATTGTTTTTAAAGGCAAACAGAGATCACAATTAGTGTCAAAGGGACAGAGTTTGGTTTATCACATGCATGTTAAATAACAAAGTTATTATTGTGGTGTACTAATCTAGATATATTTTCCATAATCTACTGTTCTCCTGCAGCAGCGGTGAGGTTATGCAGAATGATAGCACTTTAGTTAAAGACATGTGATTCTTAACAGCACATGTCCATCTTTACAAAATAGTATTACTTCTGACGGGGTAACAAATTACAAAAATATACAGTGCCTGGGTATGCAATTAAACTGCTACCACAATTCTCACTTCTGAATACCATGTAGATTAATGCAAGACAGTGCATTTCAAAAGACGTAACAATCTTCTAGGTTTCAGATGAGGTCTGTCGAGCATTCAGCATTTCTGATAATTTGAGAGATCATCTTGTTTTTATTATTTTGCTGCCTTGCAGTGTTTTTTAATCCATATATTGTGATAGGATCTATAAAAAATTTAGTTGACTCTGTACTGAACTGGTACTCTTCAAAGTAAAACAGCAAGAAGGTTTAGTTGGAAATTCTCATGTTACATTAAAGTACATTTTCCACCATCATGCTATAAAAGACTGGGCTGGCAAACCAAAAAAAAATTAGAAGGAGGAAACAAGATAAGGTATATAAATAACATGCCCATTGACAAAACCGAGCAATTAAAATTGTTTCTGGATCTTTTTGATCCAGAGAAAGGCCATATGAAAAAAATTGGAAAGAGTACAACAGGTAAGAAATTCTGATTTAAATGAATTTTCCAGGGAAGTAAATTTCACTTTCTGTCTGCTTTTTATTCTTTAGTATCACATTAAAATTGACACATTTAATTATTGCCTGATTAACTTTGAAAGAAAAAAAAACTTACTTTGTTTTGCTGACCCTTCCTCCGGGAGGACTTAGTCTGTAATGTTCTGTGATCAACTTGAAGGTTTATTTAAAGTAGGCTGCTAAGATTGTAGGTGAATTTTTGGGACAGGGTTATATTAAAAAAAATATATTTTAAACCAAATTTTGATTGAATATTTTATATTTGAGGTAAAGAACATAAAGCTAAGCTCTTGATGTACTTTATGGTAACCTTACACATCTGGGACAGATGTCATTAGAAATCTTGGGGAGTGGAAGGACTCCAAATTTTCATATCCAGTCTGATGTGTTGCTCTGCAAGATATTGTTCAGCCCAGTCTAATAAACACATGATAAGGTGAAAGCCATCCTCTAAGAATGTATTTGTAGCCTTATTGAGCTGAAGTCCAATGTTTTGGAATAAGGATCAGGGCGAGATGATAGGAATAGACTGACGACGGATATAGCTGGAAACTTGACCACTGAAGCAGTTTGGAGGCATCCCAAACAGATTAGGCCTTACAGTTTTATTTGTAAAAGGATTGGCTCCCAAGTCTCAGTCACATGTATCTTTGAGGCCTCTCTTCAATGGATTTTTACTTATGTAGATGTATCTGGACTATTGCTGTTTAAGTTTTATGCTTGGGTTTAGTTTTTTTTAGACGTGTGAAACAGGACTTATTTTCTTCAGCAGTCTTGTGCACTAATTAGTCAAATACTTCTATGATACATTTTATTTTTGAATTAATAAATGTGAATTACTTTTAAAAAATCTTCTCAATCATTTGAATGCAGCCCTTGGAAATAAATATTTAATTGAAAATCAACCACTATTGCATTTTCTAATAAATAGTTTACTATGTCCATGTGGGCAAATGAGATTGACTTCTGGGAGGTGTTTTTTAAATGATTTTCTGCCTTTATGGGGAGAAATAAGGGTGGAGATTAAAATGAGGGAGAGTGTTGTAAAAGGAATGTTTTGGAGCAAATTATTTATTAATTGTCATTGTAAATATAATCCAAAAAATGCTGTAGTGTGCATCTTGTCCTGAACGACTTTAACTGGATTTCCATTGTCCTTCAGATTGCTCCATGTTTATGCTGTTCATTGTTTGAAAATTTGATTTGTTTCACCTGTCAAATGAAAGAAGTGGATAAAGAAAAATAACAAGGAAATAGCAATGACCAATTAGGGTGAATCTAGTGGAGAAAAGATGACTAAAAGAAAAATACACATTAATTATGTTTGTGAGTGTAATTTTGCTGTTTGTGAAATTAAGAATGAATGGTGTCAAATGTTAAATGTTCTTGAGCTATTGGGAAGTAGACAGTCGCGGATGCTGGCAATCTGAATTTAAAATGTAGAATCTTTGAAGTAACACCATCTGCGGAGAATTGAGATGCTTTTCTCTCTCTACAGATGGTGCCTAACATGCTGAGTATTTTCAGCTTTCATTTTAGATTTCCAATATCTGCAGAGTTTTGCATTTTTAAGATTTTTGTATTGGATGGCTTTGGCATTGCTTTTTCTTTTTCTACTTCGGTTTTCAAGCATCTTCCTCTGTTTACACCTTCTTCAGATAGATTATCACTCATTTCATTCAAATCCCTGTTAGTCACCACCTATGTTCCCTCTAAGCTGTGCGCGTACACACGTTTTTCAACCAGCGCACAAAGGAAATTAATGTGTGCACAAAAGGTTAGTTACCTAAAATAATGTAGTAATTAATAATTATTGAAAATAATCTTTTAGTTGAATGTTACTGTTAACTAGTTAGTCGGTTTTTCAAATACCACAATGCACGTCACTAATTTATATCACCTCACCTTTCCTGTTCTGGTTTGTACAGCTCCATCACGGCAGCCATCTTTGGCGGACAGTGTTCCTATCGTAAAGTTTACAAAGATCTGTTTCAAATCCTGTAGGTAGCTTACTAAGTTTTCATTGGAAAAAAAAATTGATTCACTATGTTGAATTCAAAAGAAGCGAAGGGCGTGAAGCGCAAAAGAGCTGCAAATTTGTTTAAAGTTGAATGGCTTAACAAAATAGTAGAAACTGCTGCACCGAAAACATCACAGTAGATACAAGTTCGCTGTTCATTTTTATAAATAGTCCTTGTGTTCATTTAGGAGAAAAGTTGCCTGAAGATGAAGTACAAGAATGGTCAGCTTTTGATTTCTCCGCAATTGCAGATTGTGACTTCACATTTGGCGATGAACAAGTTAATGCCATATGTCTAAAATATCATGATGTTTTTAGCTGAAAATACTGCAATAGTTAGACAGTTTAATGATTTCAAATTTTCTGTGCAAGAAAAAATTAAATCCAGACTGATTTCAAACTTTGCTCAAATGGTGGCATTTGTACTTCAAAATGAACAGTTTTGCGACCTTGATGGACATTGGGGGAACCTTTCTTGCGTCTAGTGTGGACTGTGAGCAAGGTTTTAGCTTAATAAATTAACTTAAAAACAAGCTCAAAAACTGTTTAGGTGAATCTGATTTGAATATGTTAATGAGAATCAAAAGCTATCAATTGGATGGAAACTCTATTAGTCAAGATAGAGTTTACGAAGAACGGGTAAATGACAGACAGGAGAGAGAAAAAATAACTGAGTGACTTAAATATTTGTTATTTTGTTGTTATCCTATGCAGTTTTATGTCAAATATTTTGTAAACCTACATAAACTCCACCATGTGTACATTCAGTGCGCACATACTTTTGTCACAGGAAAAAAATTGGTACAACATAAGAATTTTGTGCACACTGACCACTAAAAATTAGAGGGAACCTTGGTCTCCACCCTGTCATACACATTCCCTTTTCCCTTCTGTACAATTTGAAATTCTTCAGGCCTGAAGCTTTGCTCCAGCTCTCCACAGATGCTGCCTGACCTGTTGAGCATTCTCTACATTTTCTGGTTTTATATCAACAGCAATTTTATCATTCAACCTCTCCTCAGCTACACCCTGTCCCAAACTTCTATTGTTTATCTCCTTGCAATTTAAAAACTTTATTCATTTCTAACTTTTAACAGTCCTGAAATATGAACTATGTTTTTCTCTCCACAGATGCTGTCTGACCTACTGAGTAGTTCCGGCATTTTCTGTCTTTACTCTTGAGCATGAAGTACTGAACCAGTGTGATCAGTGTCTAAGAGCAGCGTAACCCTTTTCAGAGAGGCACAACTTTCTGCCAAGATAGAATTAAAAAATCTCTAGGAATAGCATATCTTTATTGTTATCAATCTCTAAAGTTGGATATTAAATCAAGTCAATTTATTAGAAGTCCTTGCTATCTGAGTTGCCAGCCTGAAAGAATTGCAATCAGAATAATTTGCACTAATGACATAAATTCAGCTAAATCTATCCAGCTCTCAGTTCTCCCAGTGGTAATCAGAGTTTATTTGAGGTCCTCTAGAAATTCTGTGCTGTTTTGGTAGAATTTAGGTGCACCATTGGAAGAAATAGCCCCAATATTGCTAGCACTCTCCTTGTGACTTTAAAGTACACAAGCAGATTAGTTTCATCTGCACATTTGCAAGATGCATGGCATTATCTTCTCTTGTATTTTTCCCTCCTCAGTTAGCTCCATAAACAGAGAATTTGCTCTTCACTTCTCAGTCTTTTAAATGGTAGATTATTTATCACATGTACATTGAAATCTACAGTGAAATGTGTCACTTCCAATCAACACACCCAAGGGTATGCTGGGACCAGCCCACAAGTGTTGCCTCACACTCTGACACCCACATAGCATGCTCAACGTGACACACAATACAGGACAACACAAGCAGTAGCGATATCAAGAGAACAACTGCAAAACAAGCACCTTTACCTCACTCATCCACCCACTGACATTCCTTTGCCCTGCACATTTAAACTCGCGGACCTCGGCACTCCAACCTCTTGTCTCTGGGTTGGACTACCAGACTTGCACACATTGGGCCTCCAATCTTCAATTTCTAATCCACCCCAACCTCTGGACTCGCCAACCAGTCTTCGGCCTTTTGGGTTTTCTGCTTCTGGACGTGGAAATTTGAAAGAACTTTCCTGTTTCAAATGCAGATTCAGACAAAGAGGCTCCTTACTCCATCTTCCAGAGTCATTCAGGAAGTCTTGTCATTGATAACTGCTTGTGCTGAATACAAACTATATGGTACCAGGCCTCCACTCAGCCAAGCTGAAAAATGAAAATTAAATCAAGTTCAAGTTTATTGTCATTTCAACCCCATACATGCATACTGCCAAGTGAAACAAAGTTCCTCTTGACCAAGTGTTCCCAACCTGGCATCCACAGAACCCTTGGTTGATGGTAAGGCTCCATGGCATTAAAAAATTTGGGAACCCCTGCTCTAGAACAATGCTCCCTGTAATTTGTAAAGACCAGTGTGTGTAAAAATCTTGTGCTATGCAATTTTTTGCCCAGTGACAACAAAATGTGCATACTGAATTTTTAAGTGGAATTTTTTGCACTAGTAGCTAAAGATGTATGTGCTAAAGATATATGAAAAACGGGGTGCGTTTTTCCCGGTGACATCATCGATGAGAATGGCAGCTTAAGTCACTAGCTCCTCCGGAAAAACGCGTATTAAGCCCCGTTATCCCATCAAATATAATATTTTTCAAAAAATATTTGAACTGAAAAGAGGGGCAAGAATGGGGAGAAGAAATGGAAATTAAAAAAGCGACACTGCGGAGCCTGTGGCCGAGAGGAGTGCAGCGAGCGAACGCGTGCGAGCCAGGCGGCTGCTGGGCCTCGTCCAGGCGAAGCGGCGAATGTCTTCAAAATCCTGACAGAAATAATGGAGGTCCAGAAAGATATAAAGCAGCAGCTCCGTGATATTAAGGCAGAGCTCGCCAGCGTTAATAATAAAAAAATAGCGGTGGCAGAGACTCGAATTGAGAAGGTGGAAGATTGCGTTCAAAACGTGGAACGGATACTGAGTAAGACAATAAAAATAACACATCACCAAGAAGGTAAACTGCTTGACCTGGAGGGAAAATCACGGCGGAAAAATATCAGAATCTACGACATTCCTGAAGGAGCGGAGGGCTCGTCTATGACGGAGTTTGTGGGAAAGTTACTGCAGGACACGCTGGATCTTCCCCCGGCTATGAAGCTGGAAGTCGAGAGAGCCCACCGCGCGTTAAGCCTAAAACCTACCCAGGATAGAAAGCCACGCTCAATAATAATAAAATTCCTTCGGTACAGCACCAAGGCGGAGATTCTATGAAGGGCCTGGGGTAAGAAGAGAGTGTTTTTAGAGGATAAATTAAAGTATTTCGACCAAGATTATCCCCACCCCATGGTCCTCCAGAAACGCAAAGAATACTCTGAAGTAAAGCGAGTACTAAAGCAAAGTAAGATTAGATTTCAAACTATGTACCCTGCTAAACTTCGAGTATTTTATGACAACCGGATGCGGTTGTACAAGACAGTGGAAGAGGCGACTACAGACATGAAGGCCAGAGGGTTGCCCGTCGGTGTGACCATAACAAGGGAAAGCCTGATTGAGGAATTATCCCGCTCCTCTTGGGAAATAATCTGAGAAACGAGAAGGCAGGAGGAGGCCGAGAGAAATATATCAGGAAGAGACTTGGAGTTTCCCAAAGACAGTCCTCACCCCCTTCAGAAGAGCCATAAGGTTTGGCTAACTTTAAAAATGTTGAGAAGCTAAACAGAAGCAAAAGTACACGGTGATATACCTATCTTGAGAAATATTTATTATAATGTGGATTTTATATTACTTAGTTGTTATTCTTTATCCGCTCATTTACTCCCTTTTCCCCACCAAAATGAGAATATATGTATATGTGTGTAATGTGTGTATATATGTATGCATGTGTATATATATACATATTTTGAATATATATAAATTGAATATATATGTGTATATATATATATATATAAGTACACAGTGAAATCTTTTCTGTGTAATGGATTTGTTCACTGACTTTTATGAATACTGCAAAGGGGGCCCTCAACTCACAAGTAGGAGGGGCTATCCCCCACAGCTAGGCATTTCTTCTAGCACAACGCAGGGTCATCTACTAGAGACCTCAGCCTTGGAATTACACGTTCAATGCCATTTTGTTATTATTTGCGTTTCTTGGTTCTTATTTGTTCAGGGAGTAGAATAAGTTTTATTCTAATTTCAATGATACATTGACAGATAAATACAGATGGCTAAGGACAAGGTAAAATTCATTTCTTTTAATGTAAATGGGCTATTAAATCCAATTAAACGTAAGAGAATTTTATCCAAAATGAAAAAAAAACAAGCCCATGTAGTATATTTACAGGAAACTCATTTAAGTGATAATGAGCATAAAAAGCTAAAGAAAATGGGCTTCACTAATCTGTTTTTCTCCTCATATAAATCAGGACATAGGAGAGGAGTTGCTATTCTTATCTCAAGTAAGCTAAATTTTGAAAAAGTATTTGAATTGGGAGATAAAGAGGGCAGATATATTCTGGTAAGGGGGAATATAGATGGCAATTCAATTACTCTATTGAATATATGTGCAGCCCCGGCAAGTGATATTGGTTTCTTTCAGAAAATTACTGATATTATGGTAACGGAAACAGAAGGTCTCCTGATATGTGGGAGAGACTTAAATTTACAATTACAACCAAACTTAGACTCTTCCAATAGAAAAACCTATGAAACAAAATCTTTACATAAGAAAGTTAATACACTTTTTGAGGATGTTGGTTTAATTGATATATGGAGGGACCTTTTCCCTGACAGAAGGGATTACACTCATTATTCTGCTCCACATTCTGTATATACAAGAATAGACTATTTCATAACATTTGGAAAAGACAAAGACAAAATAAACATCTGTGGAATTGGGACAATAGATGTAAGTGACCATGCACCTATATATTTATCTGTTGATTTTGACCTACAACCAAAGAATACTATTTGGAAACTAAATTCAAGTCTACTCAATGATCCGTACTTTAAGGAACAAATTAAAAAAGAAATTGGTCTCTACTTAGAATTTAATGATAATGGAGAGGTTTCACCTCCCATTTTATGGGATACTCTGAAGGCAGTCTTAAGAGGGAAAATTATAGCGATATCTTCATATAAGAAAAAAATAAGAAATAAAACACAGGAATTACAAAATAGGCTGAAGGAACTAGAGAAAAAAAAATTGAATTTGGCACAGGATACATTAGGGGAAATTAAAAGAATTAGGAATGAAATAAATAATTTGGCTACGCAAGAAATCAGAAAAAATTTAATGTTTCTGAAATACAGACATGATGAAAGTGGATCAAAATCTATGAAAATACTGGCGTGGAAACTGAAAAAAAAAAGATAGCAGAAAATACGATTCATAGAATTAGGGACCCAAGAACGAAAATGATAAAAAATAATCTAAGTGAAACTCAAGAAGCTATTGAAGTGTTTTACAAAACTCTATATTTCAAAGTTCCAGGGGGAAGCATAACCCAAATTGACACCTTCTTTAATTCTTTAGAGTTGCCCACTTTAAGTGAAGAACAAAATAGACCGATGACTGCTGACATAAATGAAGTTGAATTAAAAGCTGCAATTAGTAGGCAAATTAAGCAAATCACCACAATCAGATGTGTATATGGCAGAGTGGTACACATAATTTTAAAATGAGTTAATTCCTGTTTTACTCCCCACACTGAACTGGGCTCTAAAAAAGGCATAAATGCCATCCAGTTGGAAGGAAGCGATAATCTCAGCTATACCGAAAGAAGGCAAGGATAAAATGGAATGTGGGTCATTTAGACCAATATCTGTTCTTAATGTAGATTATAGGTTATTTACCTCCATCATGGCCAAACGATTAGAGGAGTTTCTACCCATACTGATACATAATGATCAGACAGGTTTTATACGACAACGCCAGACTCAAGACAATATATGAAGGACACTTCACATTATGGATCATATGTAAAAAAATAAAATCAAAGCAATAGTGATAAGCGTGGACGCTGAAAAAGCATTTGATACAGTTAATTGGAATTTTCTTTAGAGTTTTACCTAGATTTGGTTTCCAAGACACTATTATTAAAACTATACAGACTCTATATGACAATCCTACTGCTAGGATTAAAATCAATGGATATTTATCAAATAGAAAGGGGTAATACCCTAGAAAGGGGTACGAGACAGGGTTGTGCATGGTCACCACTACTCTTCGCATTATATCTGGAACCATTAGCTCAATACATCAGACAAAATGAAGATATCAGGGGAATTACTATTAAAGGGACAGAGCATAAATTGGCTTGTTATGCGAATGACATTTTGATCTATGTAGGGCAACCAACATACTCTTTACCTAAATTGATGCAATCCTTTGAACAATATGGTCAATTATCAGGATACAAAATCAATATAGTTAAAACTCAATTACTTTCATATTACTATAGCCCACCAAGAGAAATTGAAAGTCGATACCCCTGGGC
Source organism: Hypanus sabinus (assembly GCF_030144855.1). Taxonomy (NCBI): domain Eukaryota; kingdom Metazoa; phylum Chordata; class Chondrichthyes; order Myliobatiformes; family Dasyatidae; genus Hypanus; species Hypanus sabinus. Next base: position 191,621,213 of record NC_082707.1, read on the forward strand.
ATGGCACACAGAGTCTTTCAAATGTTTGGGCATCATTATGCCAAAAGATTTGGCAAAATTATCAGAATGTAATTATCAGCCTTTATATAAAAAAATTAAGCAAGATGTGGTAAGATGGAACCTGATTCCTTTTTTTCAGTCTCAGTTCAAGGATTGAGTCTATTAAAATGAATATACTGCCCAGACTGTTATATCTCTTTCAGACCTACCAATAAAGATTAATCAAAATCAATTCAATGAATGGAACAAGATGCTATCAAGATATATTTGGCAGGGTAAAAGGCCTAGAGTTCATCTCAAAACTTTGCAATTAGCAAAGGAAAAGGGGGGATGGGGCCTACCTTAGAGATTATTATTTTGCAGCACAATTGAGAGCTGTGACATGTTGGTGTAACCCATCATATGACGCTCAATGGAAAAACATTGAGGAGCGGGTACTTCCCATCCCCATACAAGCAATTTTGGCTGATAACAACCTGTAAAGGTGCATAAATGCTATTGATAACCCATGGGTGAAATTGACTCTTAAAATATGGAAAACTACTATAAAAGACTATAATCTAGAGGGAGATATTGCAATTTTTAAATGGTGTGCATATGACTTGGATTTTACACCAAATAAATTGGATGCTAGATTTAAGGACTGGACAGCTAAAGGAATAACAGTTCTTTGCAACATAATGAAAGAAGGAACACTGTTCAGTTTTGAAATGCTTAAAGAGAAACACTTATTAGAAAAGCAAGATTTTTATCGGTATTTACAGATGCAACAATACGTTAATAAAATGCTTAAAAATGTAACCAAGGCAAATACATACTTGATAGAGCTCTTTAGAAAAGCATATAATTCAGATAATGGCAGTAGAATCATTTCAAGCATGTATAAGGGGTTGTGAAGTCTTAAAACATGCTCGACTTCATACATTAAAACAAAATAGGAGAAGGAAGGAGGGATAATTATATCTGAGGAGGAATGGACAACAATATGGAGATATCAATGGAAGTGTACCAGTTCACAGAAATGGAGGGAGTTTGGATGGAAAAACTTGATAAGATATTTTATACACCCTCTCAGAAATCCCATTATGATATTAACCTCCCTGTTTGCTGGAGAAATTGTGGAAATCAAAATGCAAATCATTATCATATTTTTTGGGACTGCCCTGTTATCAAAAACTATTGGAGGGGGATACACAATGCCCTACAAGACATCTTTAAATGTGAAATACACTTAGAGAGTAAGACCATATATTTTGGATATATACCTCAAGAATGGTTGAAAAGAGGTAAATATTTAATGAATATACTTTTGGTGGCTGGTAAAAAGTCTCTTACTAGGAAATGGTTATCACAGGAGAGCCCAACTTTAAATACATGGATGGAAATTACAATGGGCATTTACAAAATGGAGAAGATAACAGCATCTGTTAACCATAAGCTGGAACAATTTGATTCATACTGGGAAAATTAACTACATAATGCCTCATAGGCCTGATTTTATTCTCACAAATCAATGAATATGTTGTAAAAAAAAGATCACTCCCTACTTGTACATAGTTCTTTCCTTTTGCTTGTTTTTTTTCTTTCCACTCTTTTCTATAAGTGTATACCTCAGATAAATACTTTGAGGAGATTTGTGATATATATGTACAATGTCTGAAATACATCTTATGGAAATGTTTGATGATGAACTTCAATAAAAAATAAATTACAAAGAAAAAAGAATGAACGGGGTGGGGGATCTCACTTGCCTCAATCTCCTCAGAAAGTGGAGACCCTGCTGTGCTTTCTTTGCTGAAGAGGTGGTGTTGAGGGACCAGGTGAGATTGTCCATTCTTTGCACTCCCAGAGACTTGGTGCTCCTAACTCTCTCCACAGAGGAGCCGTGTATGTGCAGTGAGGAATGGTGAACTTGCAACTTCCTAAAGTCCATAATCACCTCTTTAGTTTTGTCTATGCTGAGACTCAAGTTGTTGTGCTTGCACCATTTTGCCACTCACTCTACCTGCTCTGTACGCTGTCTCGTCATTGTTGATGAGGCCATCTACTGTTGTGTCATCCCTGAACTCTGTTCTACTCAGAAAACTGTGTGCCTGCAGTTTATTGAACTAAATGTATACATCCACCATGCTTCATCTTGAAAATAACATAGGTTTCTATATTTTTGAGCATCGCATATTGCTTTATCAGCAGTGCTGGAATGAAAAATCTTGAACCTCAGTTGTTTATTCTTCCACTCTAGATGCTGCCTTTATTGAATGTAGTGATTTCTGATCAGTGGTCACTTTGTCAATACACCTGTACATCTCATTAATGCAAATATTTTATCAGCCAATCATGTGGCAACAACTCAATGCAAAAAAACATCCAAACATGGTCAAGGGGTTCAGTAGTTGTGCAGATCAATGATCAGAATGGGCAAGAAATGTGATCCAAGTGGTTTTGACAATGGAATGATTGCTGGTGCCAGATGGGATGGTCTGAGTATTTCAAATATTGCTGATCTAAGATTTTCACTCACAACAGTCTCTAAAGTTTACAGACAATGGTGTGGTAAACAAAAAACATTCAGTGAGCTGCAGTTCTGTGGACAAAAGAGCCTTGTAAATGAGACAGGTCAGAGGAAAATAACCCAACTGACAGGAAGGTGACAGTAACTCAAGTAACCACAAGTTACAATAGTGGTGTGCAGCTGAGCATGTCTGAACTCACATGTCAAACCTGGAAGTAGATGGACTACAGCAGCAGAAGACTATGAACATACACTCAGTGGCCACTTTATTAGGTACCGCATGTAGATGATGATTAAAACCTGAAAGCTAATTTCAGGTTTTTATCATCTTTATGCATTTTAACTGTTGGCAAATATCCCAAGCCCTTGCCACTCCCTAACTTCGGCTTCACCATCCCTTTCAACCATGAGCTTTTTGTACTTCAGTTCTGTCCTGCTCTGCATTCTAATTGGCAGCCATGCCCTCAGACATAAGACTTGCAGCTCTAGAATTTCCTCTCTCAACCCTTCTACCCTACTGTATTTCCATAATCAACTGTAATGCCCTTCAAAGCAAAACTAATTTTTACACCAGACTTTTGGCCTTCCACCCTCTTGTCCTTTCATTTATTTGGTGTAAAGACTTTAAATATTACCTTTATTTGTCATGTACACCGAAACATACAGTGAACTGTGATGTTTGCATCAATGGCCAACACAGATGTTAGGGAACAGCCTACAAGTGTGACCATGTTTCTGAACATATCATGCTCCCAACTCAACAGATTGAATAGGTACATTTAATGTCAGGGAAATGTATAAATATACATCCTGAAATTATTTTTCTCCACAAACATCCACAAAAACAGAGGAGTGCCCCAAAGAATGACAGTTAAATGTTAGAATCCCAAAGTGCCCCACCCCCAGCTCCCCCTCCCACGCACAAGCAACAGAAAGGCAACAGCCCCCCCTCCCCACCGGTAAAAAAGCATCGTCACCCCTCACTGAGCACTCAAGCGTGTAGCAAAGCATCAATAAAGACACAGACTTGCAGTACCCCAAAGACTAGTCATTACTAACACTAACCTTAACGCGTACGACTTTGGAGTGTGGGATGAAACCGGAGCACGTTAAAGAAACCCAGACAGTCGCTGGGAGAATGTACAAACTCCTTACCAGCAGTGTTGGGAATTAAACTCCGGGTGGTAATCACTGTTGCTGCAAAGTGCTATGCTAATTGCTCTGCTACCATGTCATCCCGTCTTCTCTGATAACATTCTTGTGAAAGACATTGGCGCAGCCCACTATGTTACAGGCATATACAAGAGCCTGCTGGTGGAAAATAACTTTTGAATACAAGAAAGGGAAATTTGCAAGAAATAACATGAGGAAGCAATTCATTCTTTCAACACACTGATGCAGGATTGAGGGTCCCTTCCTGTTATCATTCATTGATTCTGTGATAGGTTTATGGTAGTTCACTTCCAGAGTGAGAAATAGCATGGATACAAGCTCATTCGAGATTACACCAACCGTCAAGGCAGCATGGTAACATAGTGGTTAGCATAATGCTATTACAGAGTCAGCGACCTGGGTTCAATTCTGCTGCTCTCTGTGAGGAGATTTACATTCTCCCCATGTCTGCATGGAGGCTCCAGTTTGCTCCCTCATTTCAAAAATGTACAGCACAAAATGTTGGAGGAACTCTCATTATGGGCTGAAGGGCCTGTACTGTTGATGCACCATCAATAACTCACACTGAGACGTAAGGCGAGATATCGGCTTTTATTGACTGGAAGAAGGAACCAGGTGTGAGTGTCTATCATACAATGTCCTGGAGACTGAGGCCGAGCGTCAGGCCTCAGACCTCCTTTATACAGGGGCCTGTGGGAGGAGCCACAGGAGCAGTCAGCAGGGGCATGTCCCGACAGGCACATAGTTCACCACAACTGTGCTGTGCTCTTCTATGTTCTATTAACTCAGCAGGCCAGGCAACATCTTTGGAAAAAAGTACAGTTGACTTTTCGGACTGAGACCCTTTGGCAGGACATTTTTCTTCCTTGGAATGTGAGAGGAAACTCCTATGGTGAAATTGCAGTCTCTATGCAGGGAACACCCTTGTTGGGATTGAACCCAGGTCTCTGGCACTGTGACACAGCATCTCTACCAACTATGTCACTGAGTCACCCACAGGCAGGCAGTTAAACCTGCACTACATCACAGTGCTATGTCTTCCTACCCATCACACTGACATTACAGTCTGCTAACCATCTTGCACTCATTTACACTAACTCTACATTAATTTTGCAGCATTCACATCCACCTGCATCAGATTTTACTACTCACCTGCACTCAAGGCGCAATTTACTGTGGGCAGTAAACCCACACCCAGAGGAAGCCCATGCAGTCATAGGAAGAATGTTTACGACAACACCAGAGATCAGGATCGAACCCTGGTCATTGGAGCTATGAGACAGTGACTCTACCAGCTGTGCCAAGGTGAAGAGATATACTTGTCAGTATTGCTGAGGTGGGTTTAAGGCTCACACTTTGCTGCTTTGTGTTTTCTGTGCAAGAGTTTGCCCATTCTCATCTGCATCATAATCCCCCTCATTATTTGCAACACCTCTCAATTTCCCACTATCTGCAGACTTGGAAAATTTGCCTCATACCCTTCCCTGAAGACCAAGCCAGAGATACACAGGCCATCCCTGGGTTACAAACACCTGATAATGTGGATACAGGAGATTCTGCAATGCTGGAAACCTTGAGCAACAAGGACCTGATGAGGGCTTTTGGCCTGAAATGTTGACTGTTTATTCCCCTCCATGGATGCAGCCTGTTGGTAGAGCTTACAGGTATTCACATTTATATGCAGGTGAGCCTGCAGTTAACAGATGCTTTAATACATTTTTCTTTTCTTAATAATGTAATGCTTCACATAGAGATTTCTAGTCAATGTGGTTTTACAGTTAAGCAGTCTGCGTCCAATCACTTATTGAGGCTAATGCTCTGTTTTATAGTGGAGATAAAACTGTACTGGATTTGCCATGCTCCCTAGAGTGGATCTTACTTAGTACAAAGGATTAGAAGGTGAAAGGTTGGACAATTTGTCATGATGACTTGATCAGACAACTAATCTGCTAATCTGCAGCTTTCTGGTGCAATCTCGCTAAACTAGATGAAGGTCCATTCCTTTCTTCTCTTTTCCTTTTAGGTGCTTTCTCTCAACTCACACATTTTTAAAAAATGGCTTGTATAAGCATTTTACATGCTTAAAGAAGGGAAATAATTTGAAAGGTTTTGGGGATCTCTTGTTTGTATAATCAGTCTATGTATGCAAGTGTTTACGTTTGTGTTTTTAAAATTATTGTGTTCCTTATTGTGTTTTTTTGTACTGCATCAGATCTGGAGTAACAATTATTTCATTCTCCTTCACACTTGTGGACCGGAAATGGTATTAAACAATCTTGGTCTTGAATTTTGAAATGTATACATTTGGAGGAAATTACAGGTGATTTGATTTGCAAGTTTACAAATGTACTGAAAGTTGGTGCAGTTGTGTATAGTGAGGAAGTTGTCAAAGAAATTGTCAAAGAAGGTTACAACAGGATGTAGAACAATAGGAAATAGGGGCCAGAAAATGGCAGATGGAATGTAATTTGGACGTATGAACTGCTGGATTTTGGGACGTTAAGTGCAAGAGGAAAGTATGCTATAAATAGCAGAACCCTTAGAAGCATTGATGGATAAAGGATTCTTGGAATGTACTGTAAGACCAAAAGCATGGATTCATTCATAAACCTACATGGACTGCCCAAGACTATCATTATTTTTGAAAAGGTCTGATGCCATGTAATAGATGATTAACATTTTACTGTCTTCTACCTACTCCTCCCTATCTTAAGTAGGTTGCTTATGTTTGCTTTCTGTGGGAATTGTTCTGGAATTGATAAAATGGTAGAAGTCAACTACCAGTGCATCAGATTCTGAAATGGTTCACATAGAAGTAAATGTGATTAACTCTTATTCACAATGTTAATTAAGACAAGTAGGAGGGAGAAATGCAAGTTGAAATCTCTGCCCATGTTGGCTGTTGGCTGATTAAGGGTCTTGCTGCTGTTCTTAAGGTGTTTGTGGCACAGCAGTGTAGCACAGGCTACACTTTGCAGCGCTAGCAATCAGGGTTAGATACCTGTTCTTGTCTGTAAACAGTTTAAGCATTCTTCCCATGACCGCATGGGCTTGGGCTTCTTGTGGGTGCTGTGGTTTTGTATGAATTAGTAAGGGTTGTGGGCATGCTATGTTGGCATCAGAAACAGGCAACACTTGTGGGCTGCCCAGGGCTCATAGTCAGACTGTTTTGGTCATTGACACGAATGACATATTTCACTGTACGTTTCGATGTACTTGTGACAGATAAAGCTCAGCTTTACCTTTACTCTTGCAGTTCTCTGTCAATCATAGTTGAATGCTAGCAGATTAGTTTATGAGTCAGGAAGTTGTAGGCTTAAGTTCCATTGCAGAGAATTGAGCACACTGCATTTGTTAACATTCTAATGCAAGTGTTGCATCTGGCAATCCATTTTATTAGGTGAGATGTTAAACTGAGGCCCCCACCTGTCCTCTCAATATCTGTAGAAACATGAAACATAGAAAACCTACAGCACAATACAGGCCCTTTGGCCCACAAAGCTGTGCTGAACATGTCCTTAGCTTAGAACTGCCTAGGCTTACCCATAGCCCTCTATTTTTCTAAGCTCCATGTATCCATTCAGGAGTCTCTTAAAAGACCCTATCAATTCCACCTCCGCCACTGCCGCCAGCAGCCCATTCCACACACTCACCACTCTCTAAAAAACTTACCCCTGACATCTCCTCTGTACCTACTTCCAAGCACCTTAAAACTGTGCCCTCTGTGCTAGCCTTTTCAGCCCGGGGAAAAAGCCTCTGATTATCCACATGATCAATGCCTCTCATTATCTTGTACACCTCTATTAGGTCACCTCTTATCCTCCATTTCTCCAAGTTCACTCAACCTATTCTCGTAAGGCATGCTCCCCAATCTAGGTAACATCCTTGTAAATCTCCACCTTAAGACCTCTGAGTTGGCCTCACACTTTTTCCTTTGTAATGGAAATGGCCCTCACTCCTTCCCCCTAACACTCAGACCTCTGGCACAGCAATACAAAGTACTCATTAAGTTCATCAGCCATTTCTTTGTCACTCATTACTTCCTCACTAGCATCATTTTCCAGTGGTCCAATATTAACTCTCGCCTCCCTTTTACACTTACTGTAACTGAAAAACTTTTAGTATCCTGCTTTATATTATTGGCTAGTTTGCCCTAATTTTTCATCCTTTCTATTCTCGTGGCATTTTATCTGCCCTTTGTTGGATTTTAAAAACTTCCCAATCATCCAACTTCCCATTCATTTTTGCTACATTATATGGACTTTCATGTGGCTTTTATGCATTCGTTAAGTTCCCTTGTTAGCCATGGTTGCCTACCACTGCCATTTGAGAACTTCTTTATTGTTGGACAAATGCATCTTGTGCCTTGTGAACTATTCCAAGAAACTTCAGACATCTCTACTCTGCTGTAATCCCCGCCAATATCACCCTTAAAGCTCATCTCTCACGCCTCTCTCATGATACATCTGACCTGTGCTTTTCCCTCTGAAGGGATGCTTGACCTTCACACTGAAATCCTCATGATGTGAAGCCTTACAAGAGACTGCAGATACTAGAAGCTAGAGCAACAAACAAATTGCTGGGAAAGCTCAGTAGATTGAACACCAGTGGGGTAAAAGGAATTACAGTTTTGGTTGAAACCCTGCATCTGTCCTGATGTAGGGTTTTGGACCCGAAACATTGACAAATTCCTTTCTCTCCAAAGATGGTACTTGACCCACTGAGTTTCTTCAAAATACAACAAAATTTTCTTCCAAAGATACACTCATCCAAACACAGCTTAGGACAAATGAGGTGCAGAAACCAAATAGCAAGTTTTGCTGAATTGAATGTTCTTTGTGAGTCAATTAATTATGCACTAAATGCAAAATAATTTTGACTTGTTGTAAAAAATCATTTGCAATGGTCATTCTTGGCCTTCCTGAAATAGAAAATCAGGATTAAACTGTCTGAGAATTATCTGAGCTTTAATCTGGAGTGGAATCGTACACAAGCTCTGTGACTGTAGCTGTAATCAGTTATGCAGCAACTGCCTTACCAGTAGAAATTGGACAGTTTAACCATTTCCTCAGCATCATTTCTGTACATAGCTTTGAATAAAACTCAGTACAACATGCCCTCTTCTCAATGAGGAAGGAGGTACAGCAGCCTATCAAAAACACTCAATATTTTAGGAACAGCTTCTTCCCCTCTACTTTCAGATTTCTGAACGTTCCATGAACTCTACTATTTCCCTTTTGCGCTGTTTATTTTATTTCTTATTGTGATTTATAGTACTTTTTTATGTCTTGCACTGTACTGCTGCCACAAAAAGAACAAATTTCATAACAGTATTTCCTTCATTGTATTCATCAGAATTACATTTATTATAGTTGACACATGTTGTGAAATTCATTATTTTACAACAGCAATACAATCCATAATACACAATACACAACAGAATTACAGTAAGTTTACAACAAGAAACATTAAGAAAGGCTAGTGCTAAAAATAGAGCAAAATAGTGAGGCAGTGTTTATGGGTTCATGGACAGTTCTGAAATCTGATGGCAGAGGGAAAGAAGCTGTTCCAAAAGTGTTGAGTGTGTGTCTTCCGGTTCCTGCATTGCCTTCCTGATGGTAGTAGTGAGCTGGCATATCCTAGATGGTGAGGGTCCTTAATGATGGATACCACCTTCTTGAACCACCACCTTTTAAGTATGGCCTCGATGGTGAGAGGCTAATGCCCATGATAGAACTGGCTAAGTTTATAACTCATTAAACTAAGTTTATAAGTTTGGTGCCTCCACACCAGACAGTAGTGCAACCAGACAGTGTACTCTTCATGGTACATTTGTAGAAATTTGTTACAGTCCTTAGTATCATACCAAATCTCCTCTAATCAAATGTAGTTGTCAGCATGCCTTCTTCATAATTACATCCATATATTGGCCCCAGGGTTGACCTTCAGAGATGATGGCACCCAGGAACTTGAATTTGCCCACCCTTTCCACTCCTGACCCCTTGATGAGGACTGGACTGTGTTCTCCAAACTTCCTCCTCTTGAAGTCTTCAATCAATTCCTTGGCCTTATTGATGTTAAGTGCAAGTTTGTTGCAACACCACTCAACCAGCTGATCTATCTTACTCCTGTACACCTTCTTTGCCTTCCATCAACTTCACTTCATTCTAACCTCTGACACTGCAGTACAATAGCTTCTATTTCCAATTTCACCCAGTATTCCATAGAACTGACATCAGTTCATACATTATTTCTCCATTCTGTATTTGTCACTCTAAGAGAGGACTGCTAAGAATGGGGAGAGAAACCAAATGCAGATTGGACAGTAGTTTCGTTGAGCTGCGCTGCTCTGTCCTCAAGTATTATCTTGAAATTCTGTGATTCGCCTGTTTTCTGTCATCCTTCCCATTTCTATCTAGTAGCTCTCAAAGCCATGCTGACTATCCCTCAAAGCTATGCTGACTATCTCTGACTCTGCTTCTCCAAATCTTGTGCCTAAAAATTCTCTCCAATAGTTCCCCTACCACCAAAAAAGACTCATTGGTCTATAACTCAGAATTATTGTTATTACCTTTATTAAACATCCTCCAATCCTCTGCTACTACTCTTGTGGCCAGGGAGGATGCAAAGATCATTGTCAATACCCCAGTAATCTACTTCTTAATTTCCAGTAGTAACCTGGGACTCCAGGATATTATCTATCCTAATGCTTTTCAGAAGATCTAACACTGCCTCCTTCTTAACCTCAACATGTTCCAGCATTTTAGTTTGTTCCATGCTGTCTGCACGTTCATCACATTCTTTCTCCCTGGTGAACACTGAAGCAAAGTATTTATTAAGGACCTCCCCTACCTCTTCTGCTTCCAAGCACATATTTTTCCCTTTATTCCTGAGCATCCTACCCTCGTTCTAGTCATTCTTCTATTCCTCATGTACATGTAGAATGCCTTGGGGTTTTTCTTAATCCTACTCACCAAGGCCCTCTCATCTCCTTCCTGGCTACCTCATAACCCTCAAGTACCCTGCATGATATTTTGCTTCCTAAACCTCCTTCTTCCTCTTGACTAAATGTTCCACCTCTCTTGGTTCCTTCACCCCACTATCCTTTCCCATTTATACAGCCAGAATTATCAATCAAAAGGTCAAGCCACGTAAGGAGATAAATAAAACAAGTTGATCAAAGAAGTAGATTTTAAGGGCTGCTGTAAGGAGAGGAAACAGGTGTAGAAGAGGTGAACAGAGTGAATTTTGGAGTTTAGGGCCTAGGTAGCTGAAAGTATTTGCAAATACTGGCACAGTTCCCAGAAAACTTCCTAACAGATAGGTCAGGCCTGCAGCTGGTAATTTAATCTCTGGATTATTATTTTCACTCGCCACTCTGCCAAAAGGAACTAGCATATCGCAGTAGTTTGAATCAAAACTGGAAAAGGACACCCTGAGGAATCCAGAACAGAAAGAGAAGCAAAGCTTTGACAGCGTAACACACACAAAATGCTGGAAGCACTCAGCAGGTCACTCAGCACTATGGAAAGGAATTGTTATTTCGGCCCAGGACTCTAGCCATGACTGAACAATTTATTGAGTTAAATAAACTACCAACTGAGAATCGAGCTGGGATTTCCCAAAGCAAGAGGCTCTCACCTCACTTACCGGTAGTCCAAGAGCAGTGGTCTGTCTCAAGAGCAGTAATTAGCACAATAACAGCATGGCTGCATCACCCAGGAGCCACACACTTGTTTAAAAAAAAATCAGGAAAGTAAGTAAGTATGATGTGCACTGAGTTTTACTGCATGCACTGTTTCCTCTTTAATGAGATTTCAAAACTGGGGCTTTCACAAACATTGCTTAAAAATAATATTCCACATTGTTGTCATTTTAACCGGACCTGACATAATTACTGTGGCCGTTTCGCCGTTAATTAGCACACTTCCAGCACGGATGCAAGGAGCAGCCTGGTAAAAGCAATTGGACAGACCGTGGCAAAGGGGAACAAAAAGAGGGCCCTTTCAGAATAATTAGACAAGACAATGGCTGGGTCTTTTCTCAGCTGGGGTTTGCTGTGAAGACCTGGGCTATTTTGGCTACTACTGGCAAGTTATGCATCATGTCAGGACCCTAATAAGCCCTTAATTGCTGTACATATTCACACGCTTTCCAGAAGGAGACGGCACTGCTGTGACTCTGGTTTAAAGAGGTTGCTTTACTGCTCGGAACTCTGCTTAAATGAAAACAAAATAGTTACAAATGTCTTTATTGGGTTTAGGCTCATTGTAGGGAGTGGAGGTTTCCCCAAAAGTGTTCAAGTTTGATCAGCAATGCACTCAAAATGCTGGAGGAGCTCAGCAGGTCATGGAGCATCTATGGAGGGGAATAAACAGTTGACATTTTGAGCTGAGACCTTCATCAGGAATATGGCATGCTTGCCTTGATCAGTTGGGGCATTTGTGATGTCATGCCAGTCTATGGCCTCCTCTTCTGCCAAGATGAGGGTACTCTCAGGTTGAAAGGCAACGCCTCATATTCCGTCTGGGTAGCCTGCAACCTAATGGCATAAATATTAATTTCTATAACTTCCTGCAATTTCTCTCTCTTCCACCTTCTCTCTATTTCCAACCCCATTCTGGCTCCCCTCTTCTCCTCACCTGTCCACCACCTTCCCATTATTCGATAGTCCCCTGTCCTCTCCTACCAGATTCCTCCTTCTTCAGTCCTTTACCTCCCAGCTGCTTACTACATCCCACCCCCCCCCCCCCCCCACGCCTTGCCCCTCACCTGGTCTCAGAAGACTCCCGCAGATACATGGTGAAGAGTTGCCATCACATCCTGGTTTGGAATCTCCAATGCACTGGATCGCAAGAGACCGCAGAGGGTCGGAGATTCAGCCAGCTAATCACAGGCACAATCCTTCCCAGCACTGAGAGCATTGTCAAGAGCCGGTGCCTCAGGAAGGTAACATCCATCGTTGAGACCCTCAGCATACAGGACATGCCCTCTCCATTCCTACCATCAGGGTACAGGATCTTGAAGACCCACACTCAACATGTTAGGAGCAGCTTCTTCACTTCCACCATCAGATTTCCCAGCAGTCCCTGAACCTATGAGCATGACCTCATTATTCATTTTTTCAGTATTTATTTTGTATTTTATAATAATTTTATATCTTTGCACTGCAGCTGCAGAACAACAAATTCCATGTCACAGAAGGCAGTGTTAATAAGCTGGATTCTGATATGGTTTATTTAGTGTGGTGAAGAGGACATTGCAGAATAGAACTGAGATAGTATTTTATTTTAGTAAAGGAAGATGGGTTTTCATAATTATTAGCACCATTAAATCCTGCTCAATTTTGACATAAATTTGAAGGCATTCCTTTCCCCCAAGCTGGAAGCAAAAAGTAATTAATTTGTACAAACAATTGTCAAAGGAATAATCCTAGTTAATCTGCAGATGGAGGGCAGGCTGTGATATTTTATACTACAACTTGTAGAATGAAATTGCATTTAAATGTTATGCATTTAGCTGGAGTACTAATGAATTTTATAAACCTGATGAGGCAAGAGTATAGTGCAGTGTGGCACTCTATAGCAAATGCAGAGACTTTCTACATTTAACAGCACGTTCCACTGGAAACCATTCAGCTCTTCCAAATTTCTACGTCCTGGCTACAATGAAATTATTAATTTTATGAATAGATTGAAGTGATACCCAATCATCTGAACAATCCCTCACTGTTATAAAGGAGTCGATGAACAGAAGAACACAAGAAATAGAAGCAGGAGTTGGCCATCTGGCCTGTCGAGCCTGCTCTGCCATTTAATAAGATCATGGCAGATCTGCTCTAGACTGAGCTCTGCCTACCTGCTTTTTCCCAATAACCCTTCATTTTCCTGCTATGTGAACATCTATTTAACGGCTTCTTAAATAAGTTTAATGAGGTGGCCTCTACTGCTTTCTTGGGCAGAGAATTCCACAGATTCACTACTCTCTGGAAAAAGCAGTTTCTCCTCATCTCCATTCAAAATCTATTCCTCCAAATCTTGAGGCTATGTCCCCTGGTTCTTGTCTCGCTTACCAGTGGAAACAAACTTCGTCCCTCTATCTTATCTATTCCTTTCATAATTTTATATGTTTCTACAAGATCTCTCTCTTCTGAAATCCAGAGAGTATAATCACAGTCTTCCCTCAGAGGATAATCCCCTCATCTCTGGAGAGCCTTCTCTACACCGCCTCCAAGGCCTGTATATCTTCCCTCAAGTAAGGAGACCAGAACTGCCCACAGTACTCCAAGTGAGGCTTCACCAGTTCCCTGTACAGTTGCAGCATAACATCCCTGCTCTTAAATTCAATCCCTCTAGCAATGAAGGCCAACATTCCATTTGCCTTCTTTTCTAAATGGAAAGAAAATTCAGAAATTAGAGGTGCAAAGGGGCTTGGGAATCACCCTGCAGGAATCTCTAAAGGTTAACTTGCAGATTGCATTGGTGGTGAGGAAGGCAAATGCATTCATTTTGAGAAGACTAGGAATATAAGAACCAAGGATGTAATGCTAAGGCTTTTTAGGGTATTGGTCAGACCACACTTGGGGTATTAAGAGGAGTTTTGGGTCCCTTATCTTGGCATAGGAGAGTGTCCAGGGGATGTTCATGAGAATGATTCCAGGATTGAAAGGGTTAATGAATGAAGAGCCTCTGGGCCTGTACTCGCTGGGATTTAGATGAATGAGGAGGGAATGAAACCATCTGAATATTGGAAGGTCGGGATAAAGTAGATATGGAGAAGATGCCTCATGTAACGGGAGAGTCTAGGAAAAGAGGGCACAGCCTCAGAATACAGGGAAAATCTTTTAGTGCCGAGATGAAGCTGAATTTCCTTAGCCACAGAGTGGTGAATCATTGTCTCAGACGGTTGTGGAGGCCAAGTCAATGGGTATATTTAAAGTTGATGTTGATAGGTTCTTGATTAAGCAGGATGTCAAAGATTATGGGGTGGACATCAGGAGAATGAGGTTTGAGAGGGATAATCAATCAGCCATGATGGAATGGTAGAGTAGACTCAATGGCCTAATTCCCCTCCCATGCTTGATGGTCTTATAACCTGTTTCACCTGCAAACCAACCTTTTGCAATTCATGTACAAGCACTCCAAGCACCTCTGCACAATAGACTGCTGCAATCTATGGTTCATCACTGATCAGTCTGAACAGTGAGATCAAGTCAAGTCAAGTCACTTTTATTATCACTTCGACCATAACTGCTGGTACCGTACATAGTAAAAATGAGACAACGTTTTTCAGGACCATGGTGTTACATGACACATTACAAAAACTAGACTGAACTTACACAAAAAAAGAAAAAAAAAACACACAACAACTACACTGGACTACAGACCTACCCAGGACTGCATAAAGTGCACAAAAGAGTGCAGGCATTACAATAAATAATAAACAGAACAATAGGGCAAGGTGTCAGGCCAGAAGCTGGCTATTGAGGAGTCTGATAGCTTGGGGGAAGAAACTGTTACACAGTCTAGTCGGTACAGAAACCCATCCCCAGTCTTACAAGATTCTTCCCTGTAGAACTTCGGTTGACCCAAAAACGGTTCATATTTTCCCTCTTAGGCCTTCATCCAAATAAAAAACAATAGTTCCCCCTTCCTGATTTGACACAACCTACCTGTTGTCTTACACTTCTTGTCAGTCCACCAGATACAGATTTATTTATCACATGTACATTGAGACTTTGTGAAATGTGTCATTTGCAAGACAGAAGGACGTGGACAGGTGGCCTATCCCCTTGGGCTCCTGTCTCATCACTCTCATCGTTATACTGATCACCTCCCCTCTCCATTCTCTGTCCTTATGTGGGGTCTCATCCTGAAACATCGGCAGGTTTCTCCTATAGATGCAGCTTGCTGAGTTCCTCCAGCAGATCGTCTGTAAATTCAGGCAAGCGTTGACCAGCTGGAAGTCTATGAAGAGGTTTTGTTGGATTTCAACCAGTTTAATAGTCATTGCAGAATACTGCTATGGATCACAGTGCTTCTGTACTTGTACCCAACTAACCTATTACTTCCATCAAGCACCCCCATCATCCTAGCCATGCTCTGTTTTCACTGCTGAAGGAAGAAGACACAGGGCCCTTAGGTCCCACACCACCAGCTTCAGGAACAGTTATTGCCCTTCAACCTGCGTAGATAACTTCATTCACCTTAACACTGAACTGGTTCCACAACCTATGGACTCACTTTCAAGGACTCTACAACTCGTGTTCTCAATATTATCTATTTATTTGTACATTTTGCCTTTTCTTTTTGCACATTTGTTGCTTGTCCATCTTTGTGTGCTGTTTTTCATGGGAGTCAGAAAAAATATATTTGGTGCAAGCAGTGGCAGGGGATTTGAGAGAAGCATCAAAAATGGGAAGTAATAGCAGTTGCTACTGCACAATGCTTCAATAAAAGGCTGATTCTTTAATGAATTACACACACAAAATACTGCAGGAATTCAGCAGGTCAGGCAGCATCTATGGAGGGAAATGAAGATTTGATACTTTGGGCTGAGATCTTTCATTGGGACTGTTCATTCCTCTTTCACAGACACTGCATGACCTGCTGAGTTCCTCCATCATTTTGTGTGTGTTACTCCAGATTTCCAGCAGCTGCAGTCTCTCTTTAGTAAATAAATGATTAAAGTGATCCAAATTGAATACAAATTAAAACACAAAATAAAATTGGTTACACAAGTATTCACCCCCTTCAAGTCAGTATTTAGTAGATGCAACTTTAGTAGCAATTCTAGCCTTGAGTCTGTGTGGACAGGTCTCTTTCAGCTTTGCACATCTGAACACTGCAATGTTTCTCCATTCTTCTTTCCAAAACTGCTCAAGCTCTGTCAGATTGCATGGGGATCATGGGTGAACAGCCCTTTTCCAAGACCAACCAGAAATTTTCGATTGGATTGAGGTCTGGTCTCTGACATGTCCACTCCATGGCATTAACTTTGCTGCTTTTAAGCCATTCCTGTGTAGTTTTGTCTTGGTGCTTGGAGTCATTATCTTGCTGGAAAATAAATCTTCTCCCAAATTGCAGTTTTCTTGCAGACTGCATCAGGTTTTCCTCCAGGATTTACCTGTATTTTGCTGCATTCATTCTACATTCACAAGCCCTCCAGGGCTGACTGCAGTGAAGCATCCCCACAGCACGATGCAGCCACCACCAGGCTTCACGGTAGGGATGGTGTGTTTTTGATGATGTGCAGTATTTGGTTTACACCAAACATAGCATTTAGTCTGATGGCCAAAAAGCTTAATTTTGGTTTCACTGGACTGCAGAACCTTCTTCCAGCTCTTCTAGCTGAGAGTTCATTTGAGTTTTTTTTCCAACTCTCCATTGTTGAAAACAATTTTTTTTGCCACTCTCCCATAAAGATGCGACTGGTGAAATACCTGGGAACAGTTGTATGCACAGTCTCTCCCACCTCAGCCACTGAAGCTTGTAACTCTTCCAGAGTTGTCATGGGTCTCTTGGTGACCTCCTTCCCTAGTCCCCTTCTAGCACAGTCACTCAGTTTTTGAGGACAGCCTGCTCCTAGTAGTTTTACAGCTGTACTTTCCATTTCTTGATGTTTGACTTAACTGTTTTCCAAGGGATATTCAGTGACTTAGTAATTTTCTTCTATCCATCTCCTGACCAGTACTTTTTCTATAACCTTTTCACAGAGTTGCTTGGAGTATTCTTTATGGTATAGCCTTTGCAAAGATACTGACTCAACAGCAGTTGGACCTTCCAGATACAGGTGTATTTTTACTACAAACAATTGAAGCACCTTGACTGCACACAGATGATCTCAATTTAATTAATTATGTGGCTTCTAAAACCAACTGGGTGCCCTGATGATGATTTGGTGTGTCATATTAAAAGGGGTGAATACTTATGCGATCAATTATTTTGTGTTTTATATTTGTAATTAATTTAGATCACTTTGTAGAAATCTGTTCTCACTTTGACACAAAAGAGTCTTTTTCTGTTGATCAGTGTCAAAAAAGCCAAATTAAATCCACTGTGATCCAATGTTGTAAAACAATAAAACATGTACACTTTCAATGGACACTGTAACTTTCTCTGTTAATGAAGACCTATGAGTTTATTGGAATGCACAATAATGAAACCCCTCTTGATTGTTTTAACAAAAGACATATAATTGCAGGAGGGAATTTAGTAAATTTATTAAAAGGGAGGAATTCAGCCATTAGAATAGCTTCTGCCGTTTGATTCAGATGCAGCTACTGTTGTGGTCTGAATCTGACCACTTTCCAATCTTGTGCCAGATTTATGCTCTTCCACTCTCTTTTGACTAATTGATCCCGTTCCCTCAATGCACAAAGAAACTGTTCCCTAATTTAGTGCCTGGTATCTCCCAGATGATACATATAAACTGCACTACACACTATCTATTCCTTCTGCAAGACTCTGCCTTATCAAGTTGTGCATTACTCTGTGGTTGTTTTACTCTGTGGAGTTCAACCAAGAAGTGTGTAAAGTGATTTACACAACCAGACTGATATTTTGGAAGTTTGCCTGATGAACGCATGAACTGATTTATCAATCTGAAGTCAAGAAAAATAGTGAAAGTCTGATACAGCCTCAGGTATAGAAGGCCAGGATTGGCCAGTGAACGGATTTTATGTTCCCCCTGAACCAGGTCATGCCTTGGGCATACTACCATCAGGAAGGAGGTACAGAAGCCTAATGATTCAGGAACAGCTTCTTCTCCTCTGCCACCCGATTCCTGAATGGACATTGAAACCATGAACACTACCTCACTACTTCTTTTAATTTCCATTTTTGCTCTGCTTATTTAACTATTTAATATACAGTATATAACAAATATTTAATGTAATTCATGTGTTTCTCTCTCTATTATTATGTATTGCATTGTACCGCAGATTTTCACAGTGGATAAATTTCACGATGTACACTGGTGATATTAAACCCAATGCTGATTCTGACTCATTTAATTCTTATCACAGTTTTGTCTGTAAGTCTCTGTTATTCAGAAAGGCATGCGATCCAGGGAAGCTTGACTGTGTGGATACAGAATGGGCTTTCCCAAAAAAGACTGGTAGTGGATGGAGCATATTGTGCCTGGAGGTTGGTAACCAGTGGTATCCCACAGGGATTTGTTCTGGGACACTGCTCTTTGAAATTTTAATAAATGACTTTGATGAAGAAGTGGAAGGGTGGGTTAGTAAGTTTGCAGATGATGCAAAGGTTGTTGTAGGTTGCAATAGGATATAGGATGCAGGACTGGGCTGAGAAGAGGCAGATGGAGCTCAACCAAGAAGTGTGTAAAGTGATTTACTTTAGAAGGTTGAATTTTAGACAAAGTACAAGTATAATGGCAGAGTTCCTGGCAGTTTTGAGAAACAGAAGGACCTGGGGGGTCCACATTCTTAGATCCCTCAAAGTTGCAATGCAGATTGATAGGGCTGTTAAGAAGGTGTATGGTGTGTGGATCTTCATTAGATGTGGGATTGACTTCAAAGGCCACGAGGTAATGTTCAGTTGTATAAAACCCTGTTTAGACCACACTTGGAATATTGTGTTCAGTTTTGGTCCCTCATTATAGGAAGAATGTGGAAGCTTTAGAGAGGTAGCAGAGGAGATCTACCAGGATGCTGCCTGGACTAGAGGGCATGTCTTATGAGGAAAGGTTGAGTGAACAATTTGGAGTAAAGGAGGATGAGAGTTGAACCTGATAGAGGTGTATAACATGTCAAGATGCATGGAGTGGATAGCTAGAGACTCTTTCTCAGTGCGAAAATGACTCATTTGAGGGGGCATAATTTGAATGTGATTGGTGGAGAGTATAGGGGGGTGTCAAAGGTAAGTTCTTTAGACAGAGTGCTGAGTGTGTGGAGTGTCCTGTCTGGGGTGGTAGTAGAGGCAGATTCATTAGGGGCACATGGATGGAAGAATACTGCAGGGCCATGTAGAAGGGAGAGGTTAGATCTTAGAGTAGGTTAAAAGGTTGGGACAACATTGTGGGAGAGAAGGGCCTATACTGTGCTGTAATATTCTATGTTAGTTAAGAGAACAGTACAAAACTCTGCTTCTCGGGCATCAGAGTATAGCGTAGCATGGTTAGCACAATGCTTTACTGCAACCAGCTGTAAGATCGGGCTTCGATTCCTGCTGCTGCCTGTAAGGAGTTTGTACGTTCTCCCCGTGACCACGTGGGTTATCTCTGGGTGCTCTGGTTTCCTCTCACATTCAAAAGATATACGGGTTAGCGGTAGCGAATTATGGGAATGTTATGCTGGCACTGGAAATATGGCGACACTTGTGGGCTGCCCATCACGATTCTCGCTGATTTGATTTGACACAAACAACGCATTTCACTGTATGTTTTGATGTTGCAATGTACAAGTAACAAATAAAGCTCATCTTTAATCTTCAGATTAAAGTGGATATCAACCGTGATTTTATTGAATGATAGAGCAGGCTGAAAGGGCTGAATGGCCTTTTGAATTTTGTGTCAAATACAATGCTTTTAAGGTACTGAGGATGAGATCCCACATGCCTAATATAGAGTATTATATTTCTGAATATGGAAATCTTATATATCACCTTCTTTATTTCAGTACATTGTGTAAGAAACTATGAAGAGAATTCTGTGCTCAGAATCTAGGGCACAAAATTATGATTCCTGGATAACCCCTGAAACTCAAAATTAACACACGATTGTCCGGACACTAGAGGAAGAGTGTTGCCAATCCAATTCCAAATCTTCTGATTACCTCAAGAATATTTCTCCTTCAGGAATTTGTAATAAACAGCCTTTTGCAGCTTCACAAAATACGGCGATATATTTCTTTCAGCCTAAATTTCTTTCCTCCTGTAGTACATTATTTCAAAATCTTGAGTCATGACGCCATTGTTAACTATTGTGTGGTTTTATTGAGCTGTAATGATGCCCTTTTGAGCAGAAACACACTTCTTATTTCTACGTTTTAGGAGCAACATGAGTGTTATAAATATTAAAACATTTTGCCCAACTTTAACTTTACAGTGGCATCCATTATCAGTAGCTTATTTGTGGTGATGGGATCCACTATTCAGTCTGAGGTTAAAAGCTGCCGTTATTTTTCCCCAGTGACCCACTTGTCAGTTTCAGGTCAATTTCATACATTTTAAATGGACTATGTCATGAGGAATTTCTGATTGGGTCTGGATTGAGTCTGATCAAACCTATTTCACTTAGGATCCCTAACACCTGGCAGACACAAGATTTCCGGGTCCATCAGTCTGGATTTGAAGCCCTAACCCAGAGATAAAGGAGCAGGTTTATTGCACACAATGCCATAGCTACTGACAAAGATCATTGTCCTCATGGTTTCGGCTAGAAGTGACACCAGACAATTTTATATAGTTTCTGAATTAAAGACGTCAGTTGACAACCTAATCATGTGGGAACATGGATTATCTATTCAACAGCCCAGGCTTGCTCCCCCCCTCCAATTAGCTCAAGGCTGATCTGTATTTTATGTCCACCTCCATAATACCCTTGTTCAGAATTATCAGTGTCAGGCTTCAAGTGCGTCTGGGGGAAATAGTTACAGAATTCCACTATATGTTTGGACGATCTACAGAAGCGTGAAGGCACACAATCAATGATTCAGGAACAGCCTCTTCCCCTCTGCCATCTGATTTCTGAATGAACATTGAACCCGTGGACAGTACCTCGCTACTTTTTCCTCTCTTTTTGCCCTACTTATTAATTTAACCTTTTAAAAATACCTGTATGCTTCTTACTGTAGTGTTTTCATTATTATGTATCACACTGTACTGGTCCCGCAGAACAGCAAGTTTCACAACATATGCCAGTGATATTAAACCTGATTCTGATTCTGCTTGGTGACGTCACCCTGCTGGTAATTTAAGGCTTAAAATTCCGCCTCGCTCTAATTTTTAAGGATTTGTGCTGCACATCCAATCAGATCATGCTTGTTCTGTACATTAAGTCCAGCTCCTTAACACCCTTGCCCCAATAAAGGTTTTTGGAATTGTTAATATCGGGCTTCAACTGTGTTCTGGGGAAGAGAGTTACAGAGTTCTATTTTAAAGCTTGTTAAACATGACTTGGTGATATCACCTTTGAAATGCCCAGCTCTTATTGTAAGGGCTTGTGCTGTACCTTGTTTCTATATCCTCAACAGATTCAGAATCAGGTTTCATATCACTGACATATGTTGTGAAATTTGTTGTTTTGTGGCAGCAGTACATTGAAATACTTACTAATAGAAACATTAAAATTGCAATAAGAAATATAGAAACATAGAAAACCTACAGCACAATACAGGCCCTTCAGCCCATAGAGCTGTGCCAAGCATGTCCTTACCCTAGAACTACCTAGGCTTACTCCTAGCCCTCCATTTTCCTAAGCTCCATGTACCTGTCCAACAATCTCTTAAAATACCTTATCATTTCTGCCTCCACCACTGCCACCGGCAGCCCATTCCACGCACTCACCACTCTCTGCGTAAAAAAACTTACCCCGGACATCTCCTCTGTACCTATTTCCAAGCACCTTAAAACTATGCCCTCTCATGCTAGCCAGTTCAGCCCTGGGAAAAAGCCTCTGACTATCCACATGATCAATGCCTCTCATTATACACCTCTATCAGGTCACCTCTCATCCTCCGTCACTCCAAGGAGAAAAGGCCAAGTTCACTCAACCTATTCTCATAAGGCATGCTCCCCAATCCAGGCAACATACTGTATATAAAATTAATTTAGTGCAAAGAGATGGAAAATTAGTGAGGTAGTGTGTATGAGTATATTGTCCATTCAGAAATCTGACGGTGGAGGGGAAGAAACTGTTCCTAAAATGTTGAGTGTATCCCTTCCTTGATGGTAGCAATGAGAAGAGGGCATGTCCTGGGTGATGGGGGTCCTTAATGATGGATGCTGCCTTTTTGAGGCATTGTCTTTTGAAGATGTCCTCGATGCTGGGGAGGCTAATGTTCACAATGGAGCTGATTGAGCTTGCAACTTTCTGCAGCTTTTTCCAATCCTGGCCCTTCCATACCTTCCATACCAAACAGCGATGCGACAAGTTAGAATGCTCTCCAGAGTACTTTGCAAGTGTCTTTGGTGACACACCGAGTCTGCTCAAACTCCTAATGAAATATAGCTGCTGTCCTGCCTTCTTTGTAATTGCATCAATTTGTTGAGCCCAGGATGGATCTTCAGAGATATTGACACCCAGGAACTTGAAACTGCTCCCCCTTTCCACCACTGATGTCTCAATGAGGTCTAGTGTGAGTTCCCTCAACGTCCTCTTCCTGAAGTCCACAATCAATTCCTTAGTCTTACTGATGTTGAGTCCAAGGTTGTTGTTGCTACAACACTCAACCAGCTAATCTACCTCATTCCTGTTTGCCTCCTCATCACCATCTGAAATTCTGCCAATAATAGTTGTGTCATCGGCAAATTTAGAGATGGGTTTGAGCTGTGCATAGCTACAGTCATGTGTGTAAGAGTAGAGTAGTGGACTAAGCACGCATTCTTGAGGTGTGCCAGTGTTGATTGTCTGCGAGGAGGAGATGCTATTTCCAATCTGCCCTCACTGTGGTCTACCGATGAGGGAGTCAAGGATCTAGTTGTAGATGGAGGTACAGAGGCTCAGGTTTTGGAGCTTGTTGATTAGAACTGAGGGTATGATGATGTTGAACGCTGGGCTGTAGTCAATAAACAGAAGCCTGATGTAGGTATTGCTATTGTCCAGGTGATCCAAGGCTGAGTGGAGAGCCAGTGAATCCACTGTAGACTAACTGTGGTGACAGGCAAATTGCAAAGGGTCCAGGTCCTTGCTTAGGCAGGAGTTGATTCTAGCCAAGACCAAACTCTCAAAGAACTTCATCACAGTAGGTATGAGTGCCACTGTGCGATAACCATTGAGGCAGCTCACCCTGCTCTTCTTGGGCACTGGTGTGATTGTTGCCCCCTTGAATCAGGTGGAAGCTCCAACAGCAGCAGTGAGGATTGAGGATGTCCTGAACATTCTTGCCAGTTGGTCGGCACAGGTTTTCAGTGCCCTACCAGGTACACCATTGGAGCCTGACACCTTGTGTCGAATACTTTCTTGCTGGCTATCTTGCAAATTCCTGGGGCTCAAATATTTTGGCTTTATGCTGCCTCAGGATTGTAAATTTTCATTTCATTTTACTGACAAAGCTCTGTGTATTGTAATTAATGTTAATCCTGCAAAATTTACATTTTTGTTCATTTCCCTACAGGTACGACTTTCAAAAATGTGGATGTAGGTCACTGATCAAAACTAAGAGAGTGTGGGATGTGTTGGTCAGTGCTATGAACATAGGCCAGCAAACTCAAAATGCAGCGGAAAGTGAGGCAGGAGAATAAAGGCACTTGCGATCGGGTTGTTACGCAGACCAGGCCCTCGAGCCGTGGGGTCGCCTGTTGCAGCCACTCAGTGGAGGACACACCAGAGTTGGTGGGCACAGTGGGTGTCCATTCTGGGTTGGGGCTAGCCCCTACCATTGGTGCTGCTCTCCAGAGTTTGCTTGGTGGAAGGCAAACTGGACCGCGTTCGTCCGCAGCTGCGTGAGTGCGAGATGAGGAACTGCTGCTTGTTCTTGCAGAAAACATGGCTCCAGGACATCATCCCATGCAACATCAATCTACAGGCTGTGATTCTCAGGGACTTGAGCTACATTATTATTAATTTATATTTTCTCAGCTCAAGCTAATAAAACCTCAGGTACGGGCATAGTTAAGCATGCTCATTTGTCAATTGCAAGGAACTTTTGAACCGCGCTAGTGGTGTTTAGTAGTGTGGCTTTGTGAAGATTTACATGGATATTACCGTGTAGCCCTAATTGTTTAACACTATTGTATGGCGACTTTGGGATGATACAAGTTGTAGATATTATAATTGGGACAATGTATACCCTGTTCATGTTCCATAGTCTTTCAATTTCCTCTTTTAATTCAGCGTATTTCTGGTGGTTTTCACTTATTGATTTCTGTATGTTATGTGGGATATCGTCCATGGAGAGTCATGCTCTTCCATTGGTTATCCTTTTCTTCAATAGTAGTAAAGTCTTCAGTCTTCTGGGTTGTGCTCTCGTTTAAGTTTAATGGTGTGTGCATCTTATCAGAATTGCCTGTGCTTGTGTGGAGTGCTGAATCCTGTTCTTGTTCATATATCCTTCCAAGTTTTATCTGACTGCTGTGTCAATTGTTAATGTCTGTTATTCCTCTTCCCCCTTCTGTCCCAGGTATTGTGACTGTATGTTTTATGGCCTTGAACTATGAAAGAAAACAAAAAAAGTGAAGAAATTATTAAGGTCTAATAGTTATGGTCTAATAGATTTTTATGTCATTAGTTTTTGTAGAGTCTGACAGTTGATACATGATGGAATTTTTATTAATAAAAATATTATATTTTTCCAAATACCAATATAAACTGAGAAAATGCCTTAACAAATGAGAGATTCTGCAGATGCTGGAAATCCAGAGCAACACGTACAAAATGCTGGAGGAACTCAGCAGGTCAGGCATGAGTCCTGATGAAGGGTCTAGGCCATCAGTCATCAGCTGAGAAAATGCCTAAACAGAATCATAAAGTAATGCTGAAAATGAAGCTGTAGAAAGGATTGAATCGTGTAAAACTATTTATTTATAGAGATGCAGTGTGGAAAAGGCCCTTCTTGTGGGGGCTTGGAGTCCCCAGTTACCTTAAGCTTTTATTTATAAATCTTGTACAAGCACTTCACTTTTCATGATCTGAGAATAGTTCAATGTACTATAGAAGCAGCAGAACAGGTTTGAAGTATAGCTGCTTCTGTGTTATAGAAAATGATAACTAATCTGTGTATAATGGCAGCAGAATCAGATTTGTCTTATGTGATGTGAAATTTGATGTGCTGCAGCAGTACAGTGAAGACATAAGTTATAAATTAATTGCAGAATGAATAACAAAAAGGGAATAACAAGGAAGTGTTGATGAGCTCATGGACTGATGGAGGAGGGGTAGAAGATGGTCCTCAATTGTTGAGTGTGGGGGATCTTCAGGCTCTTGTCTCTCCTTCCAGATGGGAGTGATGTAGAACTTAGAACGTTACAGCACTGTATAGGCCATTCAGCCCACAACGTAATGAGAGGAGAGCATGTATTGTACTGTAATAATATTAATAGTTTCTAGGGGAGGGAATTTCTCCGTTATCTAATCTCAGCAATATTCCTTGCATGTCTAAGCAGAAATGAAAGCAAAATCTAACAGAACTCTCGCTCTTGATCAGGTACCTGGGACAAGTGCGGAGATCGGGTCAGGGAACAGGATAGGATGCATTACTTCTCCGATGACAGTCACTGCCAACGTCTCCTGTGGTCAGGTAACCTGATGGCACTTGACTCATGGTTCCAGGAATGGAGGTTCCCCTCTGACCCTCAGTGCCTTTGATGTGCACCTTGTTGGTTCCATTTTCCTCCCAGCTCCCAAAGACATGCTGGTGGGTTTATTGGCTTCTCTTGTTTACCTTTACTATATTTATTTATTTAGAGATACAGTGTGGAACAGGCCCTCCCAACTCTCCGAGACGCACTGCCCAGCAACTCCCTAGCCCGATCACAGGACAACTTACAACAAACAATTAACCTAACAACCAGTACGCCATTGGACTTTGGGAGGAAACTTGAGCACCCAGAGGAAACCCATGCGGTCACGGGAGAACGTAGAAACTCCTTACAGACAGTGGCAGGGATTGAACCGGGGTCGCTGGCTTTGTAATAGTGTTACTCTAACCACTACACTACCATGCTGCCCCCGACAGGTAGGGTAGGCTTGTGGCAAACAGGAACCAAGGGCTGTTGATGGGCAGGTATGAGAGAGGTTGGGTAGAAAATTGAGGGTAAATGCAGAGTGGGAAGTGTGCGTAGAGGAACACTTTGGTTCCAGTGATCATAACACTATTAGTTTCAACTTGATCATGGATAAAGATTGATCTGGTCCTTGGGTTGAGGTTCTAAACTGGAAAAAGGCCAAATTTGAAGAAATGAGAAAGGATCTAAAAAGTGTGGATTGGGACAGGGGTTGTTCTCTGGCAAGGATGTTGTTGGTAAGTGGGAGGCCTTTCAAAGGAGAAATTTTGAGAATGCAGAGTTTGTATGTTCCTGTCAGGATTAAAGGCAAAGTGAATAAGAATAAGGAACCTTGGTTCTCAAGGGATATTGGAACTCTGATAAAGAAGAGAGAATTATGACATGTATAGGAAACGGAGCAAATAAGGTGCTTGGGGAGTGTAAGTGGTGCAAAAAAAAAACAAAGAAATCAGGAGGGCTAAAAGAAAACATGAGGTAGCTTTGGCAGTCAAGGTGAAGGATAATCCAAAGAGTTTCTACAGGTATAGTAAGAGCTAAAGGATAGTAAGGGATAAAATTGGTCCTCTTGAAGATCAGAGTGGTTGGCTATATATGGAACCAAAAGAAATGAGAGAGATCTTAAATGTTTTTTTGTGCCTGTATTTACTAAGGAAACTGGCATGGAAATAAGGCAAACAAGTAGTGAGGTCATGGAAACTATACAGATTGAAGAGGAGAAGGTGCTTGCTATCTTGAGGCAAATCAAAGTAGATAAATCACCAGGGCCTGACAGGGTTTTCCCTCGGACCTTGAAGGAGACTAGTGTTGAAATTGCTGGGGCCTTGGCAGATATATTTAAAATGTTGGTATCTATGGGTGAGGTGCCGGAGGATTGGAGGATAGCTCATGCTGTTCCGTTGTTTAAAACAGGCTCTAAAAGTAATCCGGGAAATTATAGGCCGGTAAGTTTGACGTTGGTAGTAGGTAAATTATTGGACGGAGTACTAAGAGATAGGACCTACAAGTATTTGGTTAGACAGGGACTTATTAGGGAGAGTCAACATGGCTTTGTGCGTGGTAGGTCATGTTTAACTATTAGAGTTTTTCGAGGAGGTTACCAGGAAAGTGGATGAAAGGAAGGCAGTGGATGTTGTCTACATGGACTTCAGTAAGGCCATTGACAAGGTCCCGCTTGGGAGGTTAGTTAGGAAGATTCAGTCGCTAGGTATAATGGTGAGGTAGTAAATTGGATTAGACATTGGCTCAACGGAAGAAACCAGAGTGGTAGTGGAGGATTGCTTCTCTGAGTGGAGGCCTGTGACTAGTGGTGTGCCGCAGGGATCAGTGCTGGGTCCATTGTTATTTGTCATCTATATCAATGATCTGGATGATAATGTGGCAAATTGGATCAGCAAATTTGCTGATGATACAAAGACTGGAGGTGTAGTGGACAGTGAGGAAGGTTTTCAAAGCTTGCAGAGAGATTTGGACCAGCTGGAAAAATGGGCTGAAAAATGGCAGATGGAGTTTAATACAGACAAGTGTGAGGTATTGCACTTCAGAAGGACAAACCAAGATAGAACGTACAAGGTAAATGGTAGGGCACTGAGGAGTGCAGTGGAACAGAGGGATCTGGGAATACAGATACAAAATTCCCTAAAAGTGGTGTCACAGGTAGATAGGGTCATAAAAAGAGCTTTTGGTACATTAGCCTTTATAAATCTATATATATATATATATATATATACATACATATCATACACATATATATCATATATATTATAAATCATATATATGGAGAAGGACAGGACTGGACCTAGAGTTGAGATTTTTGATTGGAGAAAGGCTAACTTTGAGGGGATGCGAAGGGATTTAGAGAGAGTGGATTGGGTCAAGTTGTTTTATGGGAAGGATGTAATAGAGAAATGGAGGTCATTTAAGGGTGAAATTATGAGGGTACAGAATCTTTATGTTCCTGTTAGGGTGAAAGAAAAGGTTAAAGGTTTGAGAGCACCATGGTTTTCAAGGGATATTAGAAATTTGGTTCAGAAAAAGAGGGATGTCTACAATAGATATAGGCAGCATGGAGTAAAGGAATTGCTCGAGGAATATAAAGAATGTAAAAGGAATCTTAAGAAAGAGATTAGAAAAGCTAAAAGAAGATACGAGGTTGGTTTGGCAAATAAGGTGAAAGTAAATCCGAAAGGTTTCTACAGTTATATTAAAAGCAAGAGGATAGTGAGGGATAAAATTGGCCCCTTAGAGAATCAGAGTGGTCAGCTATGTGTGGAACCGAAGGAGATGGGAGAGATTTTGAATGATTTCTTCTCTTCGGTATTCACTAAGGAGAAGGATATTGAATTGTGTAAGGTGTGGGAAACAAGTAAGGAAGTTATGGAACCTATGACAATTAAAGAGGTGGAGGTACTGGAGCTTTTAAGAAATTTAAAAGTGGATAAATCTCCAGGTCCTGACAGGATATTCCCCAGGACCTTGAGGGAAGTTTGTGTAGAAATAGCAGGTGCTCTGACGGAGATCTTTAATATGTCATTAGAAATGGGGATTGTGCCGGAGGATTAGCGTATTGCTCATGTGGTTCCATTGTTTAAAAAGGGTTCTAGAAGGAAGCCTAGCAATTATAGACCTGTCAGTTTGACATCAGTGGTGGGTAAATTAATGGAAAGTATTCTTAGAGATAGTATTTATAATTATCTGGATAGACAGGATCTGATTAGAAGTAGCCAGCATGGATTTGTGCGTGGAAGGTCATGTTTAACAAACCTTATTGAATTTTTTGAAGAAGTTACGAGGAATGTTGACGAGGGTAAGGCAGTGGATGTAGTCTGTATGGACTTCAGCAAAGCCTTTGACAAAGTTCCACATGGAAGGTTAGTTAAGAAGGTTCAGTCATTAGGTATTAATGCTGGAGTAATAAAATGGATTCAACAGTGGCTAGATGGGAGATGCCAGAGAGTAGTGGTGGATAATTGTTTATCGGGATGGAGGCCGGTGACTAGCGGGGTGCCTCAGGGATCTGTTTTGGGCCCAATGTTGTTTGTAATATACATAAATGATCTGGATGATGGGGTGGTAAATTGGATTAGTAAGTATGCCGATGATACTAAGGTAGGAGGTGTTGTGGATAATGAGGTGGATTTTCAAAGCTTGCAGGGAGATTTATGCCGGTTAGAAGAATGGGCTGAACGTTGGCAGATGGAGTTTAATGCTGAGAAGTGTGAGGTTCTACATTTTGGCAGGAATAATCCAAATAGAACATACAGAGTAAATGGTAGGGCATTGAGGAATGCAGAGGAACAGAGAGATCTAGGAATAACTGTGCATAGTTCCCTGAAAGTGGAGTCTCATGTAGATAGGGTGGTGAAGAGGGCTTTTGGAACGCTGGCCTTTATAAATCAAAGCATTGAGTACAGAAGTTGTGATGTAATGCTAAAGTTGTACAAGGCATTGGTAAGGCCAAATTTGGAATATTGTGTGCAGTTCTGGTCACCGAATTATAGGAAAGATATCAATAAATTAGAGAGAGTGCAGAGATGATTTACTAGGATGTTACCTGGGTTTCAGCAATTAAGTTACAGAGAAAGGTTGAACAAGTTAGTTCTCTATTCATTGGAGCGTAGAAGGTTGAGGGGGGATTTGATCGAGGTATTTAAAATTTTGAGAGGGATAGATAGAGTTGACGTGAACAGGCTGTTTCCATTGAGAGTAGGGGAGATTCAAACTAGAGGACATGATTTGAGAGTTAGGGGGCAGAAGTTTAAGGGAAACACGAGGGGATATTTCTTTACTCAGAGAGTGATAGCTGTGTGGAATGAGCTTCCTGTAGAAGTAGTAGAGGCCAGTTTAGTTGTGTCATTTAAGGTAAAATTGGATAGGTATATGGACAGGAAAGGAGTGGAGGGTTATGGGCTGAGTGCGGGTAGGTGGGACTAGGTGAGATTAAGGGTTCGGCACGGACTAGGAGGGCCAAGATGGCCTGTTTCCATGCTGTGATTGTTATATGGTTATATGGTTATAAATCAAAGTATTGAGTATAAGAGTTTGAATGTTATGGTGAGGTTGTATAACGCATTGGTGAGGCCAAATTTGGAGTATTGTGTGAAGTTTTGGTTACCAAATTACAGAAAGGATATTAATAAGGTTGAAAGAGTGCAGAGAAGGTTTACACAGATGTTGCCGGGTCTTGAGAAACTGAGTTACAGAGAAAGGTTGAATAGGTTAGGACTTTATTCCCTGGAGCGTAGAAGAATGAGGGGAGACTTGATAGAGCTATATAAAATTATGATGGGTATAGACAGAGTGAATGCAAACAGGCTTTTTCCATTGAGGTTAGAGGAGAAAAGAAACAGAGGACCTGGGTTAAGGGTGAAGGGGGAAAAGTTTAAAAGGAACATTAGGGAGGGGCTTCTTTACACAGAGAGTGGTGGGCATGTGGAATGAGCTGCCAGATGAAGTGGTAAATATGGGCTCACTTTTAACATTTAAGAAAAACTTGGACAGGTACATGGATGAGAGGTGTATGGAGGGATATGGGCCAGGTGCAGGTCAGTGGGACTAGGCAGAAAAATGGTTCGGCACAGCCAAGAAGGGCCAAAAGTCCTGTTTCTGTGCTGTAATGTTCTATGGTTCTATGGTTATAGGGAAAATAGGGCAATAGAGCACAGACACAGGAACTTCAGCCCAACCAGCAGATGCTGACCATGGTGCCAAATCAGTGAATCCCTATTTCCTTCATATAGCCCACATTCCTTCTAAACCCAATCCCTCCATGTATGTATCCAAAGGTTTCTTAAATTATACTACTGTCCCTAGTGGATAGGAGTGACATAGGCTGAATGGCCTCCTTTGTAATAAATATAAGTCTGGCCACTTCAGAGTTGCCGTTTAGCGCCAGGAGTATACATACTTAGATAATAAATGTACTTTGAGCTTTGCCCTTTGCTCTTTATCTCTTTCCTTTCCCCTCGTATCATTCTTGTAACACTTAATAAATGGTCACAAGGAGCAAGTGTTATGCCTCGTTCTTGAATTCTGAAGAACCTCAGATGAAAGACGTCAGGATCCACCAGTTTGCTAATTATAGCTTTGCCAGCGTGGTAACCGATTTTCTGGGTCAAGCCAGTGCCTCTTCAAATGGGTTCTTCTGCACCTGATCTTGGGGTGTTTTTGTAATTCACAAGTCAAGAACAAGGCATAAAACTTGTTATTTATGAACGTTTTATAAGTGTTTACAAGAACAAATGAAGAAAGAAAGGAAAGAGAGAACAAAGAAATTGTGGACTTCTTCTGCAAAACCTAGCTCTGACTGAAAGGGTAACAATATTCCAGTGATAACAATTAATCAGTAAACTAGCCAGATTCAAGTGACGTGACACCTGCTACAGAAAAATTAAGAAGCTTCTAGAAAAATGTAGAATCAGGATCAGGTTTAATATCACCAGCATATGTTGTGATATTTGTTGCCTTTGCAGCAGCTGTACATTGCAATACATAATAATAGAGGGAAATATGTGAATTACTGTAAGTGTATATATATATCAAAAAATAGTTAAATTAATTAGTACAAAAATAAAAAAATAAAAATGTAGTGAGGTTGTGTTCATGGGTTCAATGTCCATTTAGAGATTAGATGACAGAGGGGAAGAAGCTGTTTGTGAATTGCTGGGTATGTGCCTTCAGGCTTCTGTACCTCCTACCTGATGGTAACAGTGAGAAGAGGGCATGTCCTGGGTGGTGGGTGAAGCAGTTATACCACAACTAATGGAAAATTTACTGAGCAGTTACACATATATAGGAAATTATATAAAATAACAAGCAAGCATAGGAAAATAATCTACAAGAAGAATAAGAATTCTACACCCTAATCCAAAACTGTGGTTCTGGTGGTAAGGATTATGCCCGGGCATGGCAGGTGGCAGAATACAATTCCCAGGCTGTTTTAAGCTGTTGAAATTTGTGTGGGTATCCCACCCAGCCCAATCCCTTACTCTGAACTACAGGGATACCCTCTTCCACATTGCCTTATCCGGCTTTCCCAAATCCACTCCTCATTCATAGTAACGAGCGGGCATTGCTCTTTCCGCTTACTGCCAAGCTTCAGGTTCTCTCAGTACTGAGAGAATCAAAGTCCAAGTAAAAAGACAAAGTCAAGTTTATTGCCAAATGCTAAGGAAAACTTACCTGCCGCAGTATCGCATGAGCAGCAGTCACTGAACAAAACTCACACTCAGCGGCCATGGAAAGGGGTATCTGACTGAGTGATGAAGACCTGTGCTCAACTGGATGGAGTGTTCACCGATGTCTTTAGCCTCTCACTTCCTGTTTCAAGCAGGTTTCAACTATATCAGTGGCTCAGAAGAACGTGACCACCTAACTCAATGACCTTCGCTTGCATCCACTTGTGGTGAAGCACTTTGAGAAGTTGCTGACGAAACATATCAACGTCTGCCTGAGGAGCGTCTTGGATCTGCACCTTTTTGCCTTCCGGCACAACACATACCATTTAACTGGCTCTCCACTCAATCCTGGAGCATGTGAACAGCAAAGATGCACACATAAGATTGTTCTTCATTGACTATAACTCGGCATTCAATACTACCATCCCCTCAAAACTAATCAACAAGCTTCATGTCCAAGTTCTCGATACCTCCTTGTACAATTGGATCCTTGATTTCCTCACTTGCAAACCCCAGTCAATTCAGATTGGCAACAACATCTCCTCTACTATCTCCCTCAGCACAGGTGCATCACAAGGCTGTGTGCTTAGCCCCCTGCTCTGGTCACTTTGCACTTACAATGAGAAGCAAAGCACAGCTCCAATGCCATATTTAAATTTGCCAATGACACCACTGTCATTGATTGAATCAAAGGTTGATGAATTAGCAGATAGGAGGGAGGTTGAAAATCTGGCTGAATGGTGCCACAACAACAGCCTCTCACCCAATGACTGCAAGGCCAAGGAGATGATTATTGAATTTAGAAGGAGGAATCGAGATCTATGAGCTACTCCTCATTGGGGCCATCATCATCATTATCATCTTCATATGTCGTACAATGTGAGGATCAAGGTCTATGACCATGATTGTTCATGCCAAATTCTATAGAAGCGGCTCACCATTGCCTTCTCCTGGGCAGTGTCTTTATAAGGTGGGTGACCCCAGCCATTATCAATACTCTTCAGAGATTGTATGCCTGGCATCAGTGGTCGCATAACCAGGATTTGTGATATGCACCAGCTGCTCATACAACCACCCACCACTTGCTCCAATGGCTTCACGTGACTCTGATCAGGGCTAAGCAGGCTTTACACCTTGCCAAAGGATGACCTGCAGGCTAGCAGAGGGAAGGAGCGCCTTGCACCTCCTTTGGTAGAGACGTATCTCCACCCTTCCAACCAGGAGTGGGTCAGGAACTTTAAATTCCTTGGCGTTATAATTTCAGAGGATCTGTCTTGGATCCAACATGTAAGTGCCATTATGAAGAGAACATGGCAGTGCCTCTACTTTATAAGAAATTTGCAAAGATCTAAAACTTCCGCAAACTAGTATAGATGTGTGGTGGAGAGTATGTTGACTGGTTACATAACAGCCTGGTAAGGAAACACCAATTTCTTTGTACAAAAAAAACCCCAAAAAAGGCAATGGATACAATTCAGTCCATCATGGGTAAAGCCCTCTCCACAATTAAGCTCATCTGCACAGCGTACTGTTTTAGCAAAGCAGCATCAATTAACAAGGACCCCCATTCTCCAGGCCATGCTCTCTTTCGCTGCTGCTATCAGAAAAAAGGTACAGGAGACTCAGGACTCACACCATCAGCTTCAGAAACAGTTATTACCCTCAACCATCAGGCTCTTGAACCGGAAGGGAAAACTTAACTTTATTCACCTCATCACTGAAGTGTCCCCATAAACTATGGACTCACTTTCTAGGCCTTTACATCTCATGTTCTTGATATTTAGTACTGTTATTATTATGATGATTTCTTTTTTTCTCCTTTTTATATCTGCACAGTTTGTTGTATTTTCATTGCACTCTTGTTGTGCATCCTGTTGGGTGCTGTCTTCCATTGATTCTATTCTGTTTTTTGTATTTATCAGTTGTGGTTTGAGTGTCTCAGAAAATGTTGATCTTCTGGGATTTTCACACACAACAGTGTCTAGAGTTTACGGATAATGGTGCAAAAAACAAAAATACATCCAATGAGTGATAGTTCTGTGGGCGAAAGTGCCCTGTTAATGAGAGAAGTCAGAGGGGAATGGCCAGACTGGTTCAAGCTGACAGGGAAGTGACAGTAACACAGGTTACAACAGTGGTGTGCAGAAGACCATCTCTGAATGCATGTGTCAATTCAATGGGCTACAGCAGCAGAAGACCATGAACATACATACACTCAATGGCCCTAACAGGAGGTACCTAATAAAGTGACCACAGAGTGTAAATTATCTAAAAAATGTTACAAGGGGTGATTGATAAGTTCGTGGCCTAAGGGAGAATGAGTCAATTTTAGAAAACCTAGCACATTTATTTTTTAACATAGTCCTCTCCTACATTTACACACTTAGACCAGTGGTCGTGGAGCATATGGATCTTGGACCACCAGAAAGTGTCCACAGATGGGTGATTGATAAGTTCATGGCCTAAGGTAGAAGGAGATGAGTTATTAACTTCAAACTTTCTGCATAATCACTCAAAGAGTTGACCTGCATGTACATGTAACGAGAGCTGTATAACTCATCTCCTTTTACCTTAGGCCACAAACTTATCGATCACGCCTTGTACAAGAAAGAAGACAATTGGAACAACAGAAGGACTATTGTACTGCAAAGTTACCATAATAGTCATCGTGCTGCTAAACTGTCGTGATAATGTTGGTTCAAAAGCCGAATGGTTGAAAGGAACTCATAAACACAAGAAAGTCGGCAGATCCTGGCTATCTTGAGCAACACACACAAAATGCTGGAGGAACTCCGCAGTCATGCAGCTTCCATGGACAGGAGCATCAAGACCCTTTACCAGGACTGGAAAGGAAAGAGGCAAAACCCAGAATAACAAGGCAGGGGGAGAGAGACAAGCATAAGCTAGCAGTGATCGATGAGACCAGGTGAGGGAGGAGGTGGGTGGGGAGGAGAGGGATGAAGTAAGGGATAGGAAGAAAAGGTAAAAGGCTGATAAAGAAGGAATCTAATAGGAGAGGACAGTGGACCATGGAAGAAAGATTGAAGGGAAGTATCTATTCTTGAACCCAGTGGTGTGGGACTTCAGGCTTCTATGCTTCCTGCTTGCTGTGGTAGCTGCAAGAAGATGGCATGGTCCAGATGGTGGGGATCTTTGATGATGGATATTGTCTTCCTGAGGCAGCACCTGCTGCAGGTACTACCAATGGTGAGGAAGGATGTGCCCATGATGTACTGCTGAGTGAACTACCCTCTGCAGTATCAGTGTTCCTGCCCATTCGGATTGCTGTGCCAGAACATGAAGCAACAGTCAGGATACTTCCAACAGTGCATCTGCA
Source organism: Hypanus sabinus (assembly GCF_030144855.1). Lineage (NCBI taxonomy): Eukaryota > Metazoa > Chordata > Chondrichthyes > Myliobatiformes > Dasyatidae > Hypanus > Hypanus sabinus. The sequence continues at coordinate 191,657,312 of NC_082707.1, forward strand.
AAGCCAGACAACCAGACAGACAGACATACTTTATTGATCTCGAGGGAAATTGGGTTTCGTTACAGCTGCACCAACCGAGAATAGTAAAGAAATATAGGAATATAAAACCATAAATAATTAAATAATAGTAAATTAATCATGCCAAGTGGAAATAAGTCCAGGACCAGCCTATTGGCTCAGGGTGTCTGACACTCTGAAGGAGGAGTTGTAAAGTTTGACGGCCACAGGTAGGAATGACTTCCTATGACGCTCAGTGTTGCATCTCGGTGGAATGAGTCTCTGGCTGAATGTACTCCTGTGCCTAACCAGTACATTATGGAGTGGATGGGAGACATTGACCAAGATGGCATGCAACTTGGACAGCATCCTCTTTTCAGACACCACCGTCAGAGAGCCCAGTTCCACCCCCACAACATCACTGGCCTTACAAATGAGTTTGTTGATTCTGTTGGTGTCTGCTACCCTCAGCCTGCTGCCCCAGCACACAACAGCAAAAATGATAGCATTGGCCACCACAGCCTCGTAGAACATCCTCAGCATCATCCGGCAGATGTTAAAGGACCTCAGTCTCCTCAGGAAATAGAGACGGCTCTGACCCTTCTTGTAGACAGCCTCAGTGTTCTTTGGCCAGTCCAGCTTATTGTCAATTCGTATCCCCAGGTATTTGTAATCCTCCACAATGTCCACACTGACCCCTTGGATGGAAACAGGGGTCACCGGTGCCTTAGCCCTCCTCAGGTCCACCACCAGCTCCTTAGTCTTTTTCACATTAAATTGCAGATGATTCTGCTTGCACCATGTGACAAAGTTTCCCACCGTAGCCCTGTACTCAGCCTCATCTCCCTTGCTGATGCATCCAACTTTAGCAGAGTCATCAGAAAACTTCTGAAGATGGCAAGACTCTGTGTTGTAGTTGAAGTCCGAGGTGTAGATGGTGAAGAGAAAGGGAGACAGGACAGTCCCCTATGGAGCCCCAGTGCTGCTGACCACTCTGTCTGACACACAGTGTTGCAAGCGCACGTACTGTGGTCTGCCAGTCAGGTAATCAATAATCCATGACACCAGGGAAGCATCCACCTGCATCGCTGTCAGCTTCTCACCCAGCAGAGCAGGGCGGATGATGTTAAACGCACTGGAAAAGTCAAAAAACATGACACTCACAGTGCTTGCTGGCTTGTCCAGGTGGGCGTAGACACGGTTCAGCAGGTAGACGATGGCATCCTCAACTCCTAGTCGGGGCTGATAGGCGAACTGGAAGGGGTCTAAGTGTGGCCTAACCATAGGCTGGAGCAGCTCCAGAACAAGTCTCTCCAGGGTCTTCATGATGTGGGAGGTCAATGCCATAAAAGGTTTGTTAGTGTGTTCAGTGTCAAGCTGAACCTCCTCAACCTGCTAGGAAAGTAAAGATACTGGTGCGCTTCCCTCTGAGGCATTATTTCAAGGATCAAGACAACAGTTTGAACTGATCATGCACATTCTTCATAGACACAAGAGGTTCTGCAGATGCTGGAAATCTTGAGCAACACACAAAATGCTGGAGGACCTCAGCAAGTCAGGTAGCACCGATGGAGAGGAATATATGGTTGTCGGTTCTAGAACTGAATGCTTGAGGGGACGTCATAAACACAAAAGTCTCTGCATTTGCTTGGACATCTTGAGCAACGCACAAAATGTTCCAGAGGAACTCAGCAGGTCAGGCGGCATCTATGGAGGGGAACGAACCGTCGACATTTCGAACCTGATGAATGGTCTCGGCCTGAAACTTCAACTGTTTATTTCCTCTCCACAGAAGCTGCCACACCTACGGAGTTCCTCGGGCATTGTGTTTTTTATGTGTTACACATTCTTCAGCTGCATTTTCTGGAATCTGGGGGTGATTACCAGAAGGTTTCTGAGAACTCACAAGCCTGCACACCTCCCTTCTATCCCCTTTTATTTTTCACTCCCTTTCTTCCTTGTCCCCTGGAAATTTGTGTACAGTCCTACACCTGCGGCTGTGGCGAAGTGGGCTCCCGTTTCAGGAGCACGGTGTTCCATGCGTGAGGGTTGCCTGGTGCTGGATCTGTCACTTCAGTAGAAAGTAACAGATGGAAGTGGATGACTGGCCTGGGCCCACGCAGCTGGAGATCCGGAATCAGCAAGTACACCAGCCCATTGGCTGACCTCTGGAGCAAAGGACTGAGCCGGATGTCCATTCAATCATTCTCCGGGCATTAATTAGCTGTCAATTACAGCAAATTAATCAACTCCTCGCCTAATTAAGCAATGTCAAGAGGCGGGCAAGAAAACAGGCCTTTGTATAAAATGCATGAGAAAGCACTTGTTGGCAAACTCACTTTTCATCAGCTATGCATCTCTTGCTTGACTTAGCATGTGGAACTAGGGCCGGTCTGTGGGGAAAGGAGCAAGAAAATTAAAACTAATACCCAGCCTAGCTGTGATACTTAGCTTTGAGAATGCATTGCCATCTGCTTAGTCAAAGCTAAAATGCTAAAACTGTAAATACCCAACATATACCTCGACGTCGCATCACTTTTAGAGCAAGCCATCACATTTAGCTGATTATAGCGGTGTAACAGGGACCACGTGTTGTACCACTCTCATCTGCATCAGGCTGCTAGTCTCAGGCAAAGTAGAGGAGAAACATAAACACAAAAGGTCCTACAGATGCTGGAAATCCAGAGCAAAATGCTGAAGGAACTCAGTAGGTCTGGCAGCAGCTAGGGAGAGGAATAAGCAGTTAACGGAACATCATTTCATCAAATGACATTAGTAATTAGGGTCATAGGGATGTTGGCTCAGGAGACGATACAGACTAGGTTCACCTGTCCTTACAATGAATTTGGAGAATTTACAGAGGTAGCACTGCTGGTATCTTTTATCGTGACTTACCTGTAGTCTGGGACACACGTATATGGGAAAAGATCACCAATGCCTAGTAGACCTAGGAGGTTGGTGGCAGCTATCTGAGGTCTCGATCTTCAAGCATCTTTTCCTCAATTGTCCAAAGGATGTGCTGGTCCATGGAAGGTGAAGATGAATTTAAATAACGATACTTGTCTTCATCAGGATGCGTAATCCTTGTTACCCAGAATTTTGCATGAGCCTTTATTGTCAGAGGCCAGAGTGGTGCAACAGTGGCAGGTTAATAGAGGACCTTTGCCTCATGGATGCTGAGTGTAAGGCAATCTTCTCCTGGGCTTCAATGAAGTGACTTGGGGCTCAGCCTTTAAGTTTGAGTAAACACAAGCAGTGTCTGCATATTGCAGCTTGACTACTGAAGTTCAGGCGAACCTGGAGTCACCATAAGCTGTCCCATTTCCCAATGTAGGAAGCTTGCTGGAGGAGATGTACATCGCTGCGGGAAGGAAGATTGAGAAAAGTGTTGGGTAGTGACAGATCCTTGAGATTGTAGAGATAGGGAGGAGCGACTCCGATAGTGGGTGGGAAGATACAGGTGGTGGTCAAAGTCAAAACTAAATTAGGAGTTTGAGGAAACCTGGGATGCCACTAAAGACTCTAGCAAATGATGTACCATGGAGATGATTCTGACTGTTTGCATCATAGACTGGTATGGAGGCACCAATGCACAGGAGCAGAAGAAGCTGCAGAGGTTAGTAAACTCAGCCAGTTCCATGGTGGGCACCAGCCTCCCTACCATCAAGGACTTCTTCAAAAGGTGATGCCCAAACTCGTTTGGCAGGGGGATGGGAAACAGGTCAGAAAGTGGAGCTATGGAGAGGAAGGTAGGTATCAGAGCTAGTGAAAACAGGCAGGAGCAAAGTAATAGATACAATGGGATGGATAGTTTGAAGTGTGTGTACTTTAATACTAGGTAATAAAGGTGATGAACTTAGAGCATGGATCAATACATGAAACTATTCTGTTGTAGCCATTACAGAGACTTGGTCAAGAGAGGGACAGGAATGGTGCTTAATGTTCCAGGGTTTTGATGCTTTAGAAAAGATAGGGAGATAAAAGAGGGGGGCAAATTGCACTACTGGTGAAGGACAATATCACAGCTACACTTAGAGGGGAAATATGGTGATCTTGTGTATGTAGAACTCTAGTTCAGAATCAGAATCAGGTTTATTATCACCGACATGTGTCATGAAATTTGTTAACATGGCAGCAGCAGTTCAATGCAATGCATGATAATATAGAAAGGAGGGAGAATAAGTATGTAAATCAGTTACAGTAAGTATATATACGCATATTGCCTAGATTAAAAATAGTGCAAAAACAGACATAATATGTATTAAAATTTAAAAAGTGAGGTAGTTTTCATGGGTTCAACCTTTATTTAGGATCGTATGGCAGAGGGGAAGAAGCTGTTCCTGAATCACTGAGTGTGTGCCTTCAGGCTTCTGTACCTCTTACCTGATGGTAACAATGAGAAGAGGGCATGTCCTGGGTAATGGGATCCTTAATAATGGATGTCACTTTTCTGAAGCACTGCTCCTTGAAGACGCCTTGGGTACTACAGAGGCTAAAACCCAAGATGGAGCTAATTTTATGATTTTCAGTCCTCTGCAGTAGACACCCGCCCCCCCCCCCCCCCCCACACCGGACAGTGATGCACCCTGTCAGAATGCTGTCTATGGTACATCTATAGAAGTTTTTGAGTCTTTTAGTTGATAAACTAAATCTTCTGAAACTCCTAATGAAATATAGTTGCTGTCTTGCCTTCTTTATAGCTGCATTGATATGTTGGGACCAGGTTAGATCCTCAGAGATCTTGACATCCAGGAACTTGAAACTGCTCACTCTCTCCACTTCTGATCCCTCTATGAGGATTGGTATGTGTTCCTTCATCTCACCCTTCCTGAAGTCCACAATCAGCTCTTTCATCTTACTAATATTGAGTGCAAGGTTGATACTGCAACACCACTCAACTAGCTGGTATACCTCGCTCCTGTACACCCCCTCATCTCCATCTGAGATTCTATCAACAATGGTTGTATCATCAGCAAATTTATAGATGGTATTTGAGCTATACCTATCCACACAGTCAGGGGTATAGAGATTAGAATAGTGAGCTAAGTACACACCCCTGAGGTGCGCCAGTGTTGATCGGTGGCGAGGAGGAGATAGTATCACCAATCCACACAGATTGTGGTCTTTTAGTTAGGAAGTCGAGGATCCAATTGCAGATGTAGGTTCAGAGGCCCAGGTTCGAAAATTAGTTCAGTCGTATTTGGAGTATTACATACAGTTCTGGTCACCTCATTATAGGAAGGATGTCATGGCTTCGAGAAGGTGCAGAAGATGTTCACTAGGATGCTGCCTGGATTAGAGGGCATGTGCTACAATGAGAGGTTGGACAAACTTGAGTTGTTTTCTCTGGAGTGGTGGAGGCTGAGGGGTGATCTGTCAGAAATTTATAAGATTATGAGAGGCATAGATAAACAGAGTATCTTTTTTTTTCCCAGGGTTGAAATGTCTAAAATCAGAGGGCATGAATTTAAGGTGTGAGGGGACAAGTTCATAGGAAATTTGAGCGTCAGGTTTCTTGGAATGCTCTGGTGGTAGAGGGATTTTTAAGAGAAGTTTAGATAGGCACATGAACATGAACTGGAAGGATATGGACATAGTGTAGGCAGAAGGAATTAGTTTAGTTGTTCATTCGATTACACTAAGTTAATTGTTCTAAGGCAGCATCCTTCATTAAGGACCCTCATCATCCAGGACGTGCCCTCTTCTCATGACTACCATCAGAGAGAAGATACAAGAGCTTGATGATAGGTACTGTAAGTTTTAGGAATGTTAGTGAAGGCTTCTACCCCTTCACTATCAGATTTCATAATGGTCCATGAAGTCAATTACACTACCGCAGTTTTTTTGCTCGCTTTTTGCACTATTTATTATTTATATTCTTATTGTAATTTTTATGCAAAACAACAAATTTCATGCCATATGTCAGTGATAATGAAACTGATTCTGAGTCTAGTTTGAATTTACTGTCGTATACATAAGTCCATGTAGGCATAGGTGCAATTGAAACCTTATTTGCGCCAGCATTACAGGCACATAGCCTCAGATACATAACTTGCACAAGAAAAACATAAAGTAAACTTAAGTTATCCAAAAGTAAATAAAACCCCATGAGAACAAAAGAAAGAAAGTGCACTCCAGCGGGAAGTTGAGAAAGTGGTTGTAGTGTTGCTAACTGAGGTAGTGCAGATTGGCTCAGAAACCGCATGGTTGAAGGGAAACAGCTGTTCTCGAATCTGGTGGTGTGGGACTTCAGGCTTCTGTATGTCCTGCCTACTGTTAGCTGTGAGAAGATGGCATGGCCTGGATGGTGGAGATCTTTGATGATGGATGTTAGATTGCAATGATGAATCTTCTGAGTTTAATGTCAATGTAGACCTGTAACTTCCGGGACAATGGATGAGAAGGATTTCCCTGCTAATTGACACCAGCAGGGAGTGACTGTGTACCTGTGGACACCGAGTAACTGGTGGGATTTCTTCTGCATTTTTCCTGAAGCTGAGTAACTCATTTCATCTTATATACAGTTTGTAGAACCACTGTTGTGAGCAGGGTTGCATGGTGCTTGGAACTGGCGATCTGGAGCAATAGCCCGGAACTGAAAAGGAAAATACTGGGGGGAATGGAAATTTCTAACAAAGATTTCTTATCTCTGAGAGTTGTTCCAGATTGTTGCAGAGGATATCAGACCTAAGCACAAAAAAACTGTGTTGACACTGGAGTGTCTTAATGAGGTAATGTTGTTTGCCCTCTTCTCAGTACTACCATCAGAGGGAAGGTAGTGGAGTCCAAAGACCCATACTCAGTACTTAGGAACAGCCTCTTCCCTTCCAACATCAGATTTCTGAATGGTCCGTGAACCATTAAACACTACCTCACTATTTTGGTGAAGCATCCTGATGAAGGGTTGTGTCCCAAAAACATCAACTGTTTATCCCTTCCATAGATGCTGCCTGACTTGTAGAGTTCCTCCTGCATTTTATTGTTGTTGCTCAAGATTTTCAGCATCTACAGAATCTCTTATGTATACCTCACTTTTCCGCTTTTGCATATATTTATTTATTTGTTTGTTTATTATTTATTTATTGTAACTTACAGTATTTTTGTGTTTTACGCTCTACTGCTGCCACAGAACAACAGATTTTATAATATATAACAGTGATAATAGAACAGATTCGATTCTGATCTGATTCTACCGGCAGTCTTTCAAAAATAGGGCTTCCCTCTTTCTCTTGTTCTCCTCCTCCTCCTCTCCCTCTTTGTATCTCTTACTATCCCTCCTCCCCATTCTATCTCTCTCTCCCCTTCTCTCTTTCTCCTTCCCACTCCCCCTCCCTATCCCTCTCCCTGTCCTTCTCTTCTTTTTTCTCTTCCTCTTTTTCTCTCCATTGTGTTTAACATTTCAGTAATATTTGAGCAATATTGTAAATATATTGTTTGATTAAGCATTGTTTGTTTGCTTAATTCATTTCAGTTTATATATAAACATACGTGAATGGCACACGTCATCACACCACCATAAGTGAGTGCCTTGTCTAAAGTAAAGAAACGAAGCATACACATTCTCCCAGTCTCCCCATGTTTTTATTTTGGCTAGTTCTATGTTTTGGAGTTACAGAACAAATGAAGACGTTTTAAATGAACTCAAAATAACTATCTATCTGTTGAAGCACAGCGAGATGTTTGAGTTTTAAAAAAAAGCAAAAAAAAGACTAATTCAGGGGATCATTAACAGTGAGTACCAGATGATAATAATAATAAGTAAGTAACTAAGAGAGCAGAAATGGCTGGCTACATCAGAAAGATAAACACATTCGATTGCACAACAGATAACTGGCTCATGTATGCTGAGCAAATTGAGCGGTATTTTGAGGCAAATGAAATAGCTAATGAGAAGCAAGTGGCAGTTTTTCTGAGTGCAACCAGTGGAAAAGCATTAAGTTTGTTTAGAAGTTTAACTGCTCCAACCAAACCTACAGAAGCTAGTTTTGCTGATATTGTGAAAGTAATGCAGGAACATTTAGAACTGAAACCATTGCTGATAGCAGAACACTTCAAGTTTCATAATTGGAATCAAAAGGAAGGGGAGTCCATTTCAGCATATGTGGCTGAATTGAAGATTCTGTCTGAGCGTTGTCAGTTCCGTGATGGGCTTAAAATTGCGCTGACAGATTATTTAGTTTGTGGAATCATACAAAAAAGCATTCAAAAACTGAAAAAAGATCTAGAGCCTTCCCTTCTTGGGCTTCCAGCCGGGCACAGGTATCGATTATAACTGACATCTTGATTACAAATTCTGCCATCTTCTTCAGAGATGTCTAGTCTGATGGTATTTATACCGCTGTTTTCAGTTCCTCCTGATTGGTTAGTCCTCATCCAATTAGGTTTCCACTCTCCTACTTTTACAATCAAATTCCTGTCCTTACTTAGAATGAGACCTATATCTTTATTAAAATCCCTTTTCTCTAGTTTTATTTCAATGGCTTCCTTTACCAGGTGGTTCCAAAAGCCATTGGCACCACACAGTAGTTTTGTGCCATCAAAGTCAATCCAATGATCATTGCCAATGCAGTGTTGTGTTATCACTGATTTTTTCGGGTAACTCAAACAGATACATCTTCTGTGCTCACCGTGCGTTGCATCTGGCCAATATACACTATTCCGCCTTCACAGGGAATCTTGTAAACACCACCTGACCTGAGTCCCAGGTCACCTTTGGCCCGCATAAGTCTTATTTACTCAGGGAGACTCAAAGCAGAAAGACCCCCTCTGTGAATGCCATTATTGTTGAGGTATAAGTCTGTGTGACAGACACGGAACGCTGGAGGAACTCAGCAGGCCAAGCAGCATCAATGGAAAAAAAGTACGGTCGATGTTTCGGGTCATAACTCTTCGGCAGGACTGGAGAAGAAAAAAGCTGAGGAGTAGATTTAGAAAGTGGGGGGAGGGGAGGGAGAAACACAAGTAAAACAGGAAGGGGAGGGATGAAGAGCTGGGAAGTCGATTGGTGAAAGAGCCAAAAGGCCATGGAAGAAAGAGAAAGGGGGGGGGGAAGCGCCAGATGGGCAGGCAAGGAGATAAGGTGAGAGAGGGAACAGAGGTGGGAAATGGTGAAGTGGGGGGCATTACCAGAAGTTTGAGAAATTGATAATCATGCCATCAGTTGAAGGCTCACCACACAGAATATAAGGTATTGTCAACCAACCTAAGTATGGACTTATCCCGACAGCGGAGACCATGGATAGACATATTGGAATGGGAACGGGAAGTGCAATTAAAATGGCACCCACTGGGAGATCCGCTTGTTCTGGCGGATGGAGCATTGATGCTCGGCGAGGCGGTCTCCCAATCTATGTCAGGTCTCACCTATATATGAGAAGCCACAACGGGAGCACCAAACAGTATATAACCCCAACAGACTCACAGGTGAAGTGTCGCCCTGAATGGTAGCGAGGGAGGAGGTATAGGGGCAGGTGTAGCACTTGTTCCACTTGCAAGGATAAGTGCCAGGAGAGGGATCAGAGGGGAGGGATGAATGGACAAAGGAGTCAAGTAGGAAGCAATCCCTACATGACACAGAAAATTTGGTGCTCCTGGTGTGGCCTCCAGTATATCAACAGTAGAATGAATATTTTGTGTCAGTCTTCACTGTGGAAGACACTAGCAGTATGCCTGATGTTATAGTGTGTGAAGGAAGAGAAGTGGGTGCAGTTACTATTACAAGAGAGAAGGTGCTCAAAAAGCTGAAAGATCTGAAGGTACATAAGTCACCCAGACCAGAGGAATTGCACCCTAGGGTTCTGAAAGAGGTAGTGTTAGAGATTGTGGTGGCACTAGAACTGGTCTTTCAAAAATCATTGGACTCTAATATGGTGCCAGAGGACTGGAAAATTGCAAAAGTTACTCCATTCTTTAAGAAAGGAGGAAGGGCAGTAGAAAGAAAATTATAGACCAGTTAGCCTGACCTCAGTGGTTGGGAAGATGTTACAGTCAATTGTTAAGGATGATGTGATGGAGTTCTTGGACAAGATAGTACAAGGTCAGCATGGTTTCCTTCAGGGAAAATCCTGCCTGATGAATGTGTTTGAATTTTTGAGGAGATTACAAGTAGGATAGATTGAGAGGATACAGTGGATGTTTTATATCTGGACTTTCAGACAGCCTTTAACAAAGTGCCACACAGGAGGCTGCTTACCAAGTTAGAGACCATGGTATCACAGGAAGGTTACTAGTATTGTTAGAAAATTGGCTGATGGGTAGGAGACAGTGAGTGGGAATTAAAGGATCCTTTTCTGGTTGGCTGCCAGTGACTAGTGGTGTTCCGGGGGAATTGGTGTTGGGACCACTTCTTATTATGCTGTATATAAATGATTTAGATAATGGAATAGATGGCTTCTTTGCCAAGTTTGCAGATGATACAAAGATTGGTGATGGGGCAGGTAGTGTTGAGGAAACAGGTAGGATGCAGAAGGACTTAGACAGATTAAGAGAATGGGCAAGAAAGTGGCAAGTGAAATACAATGTTGGAAAATGCATGGTCATGCACTTTGGTAGTAGAAATAAATGTGTGGACTATTTTCTAAAAGGGGAGAAAATACAAGAATCTGAGATGCAGAGGGTCTTTGGAGTCCTTGTGCAGAACACCCTGAAAGTTAACCTGCAGGTTGAGTCGGTGGTGAGGAAGGCAAATGCCATGTTAGCATTCATTTCAAGAAGTCTGGAATACAAGAGCAAGGATGTGATGCTGAGGCTTTATAAGGCACTGGTGAGGCCTCACCTTGAATATCGTGAACAATTTTGGGGCCCTCATCTTAGAAAAGATGTGCTGGCATTGGAGAGGGTCCAGGTGAGGTTCACAAGGATGATTCTAGGAATGAAAGGGTTAGCATATGAGGAAAGTTTGATGGCTCTGGGTCTGTACTTGCTGGAATTTAGAAGGATGAGGGGTATCTCATTGAAACTTTTTGAATGTTGAAAGGCCTAGACAGAATAGATATGGAAAGGATGTGTCCCATGGTGGGAGAATCTATGACAAGAGGGCACAGCCTCAGGATCAAAGGGTGCCCTTTCAAAACGAACTGCAGAAAAATTTCTTAAGCAAGATGGTGGTGAATTTGTGGAATATGTTGCCACATGCAGCTGTGGAGACCAGGTTATTGGGTACACTTAAGACAGAGCTTGATACGTTCTTGATTGGACACGGCATCAAAGATTACGGGGAGAAGGCTGGGAACTGGGGTTGAGGAGGAGATGAAAAAAAGTATCAGCCATAATTGAGTGGTAGAGCAGACTTGATGGGCCAGATGGCCTAATTCTGATCCTATGTCTTATGGTCTTATTCCATCTGACTAGCATCCAACCTAGTGGCATTGACATCAGTTTCTCAAATTTACAGTAATACATCCACCCCCACTTGACCACTTCCCAACCCCTTGTCCCTCTCTCATGTTATCTCCTTGCCCACCCATCACCTCCCTCTGGTGCTCCATCCCCTCATCCTTCTTCTTTCATCCATGTCCTTCTGCACAACTTCCCATCTCTTTACTTCATCCCTCCTCCCACCTCAGGTTTCACCTATCACTTGGTGTTTTTTTTCTTCCCCCCCCCCACCCCACCAATCTTTTAAATCTACTCCTCAGCTTTTTTTACTCCAGTCCTGCTGAAGGGTTTCAGCCCGAAAAGGTGACTGTACATTTTTTCCATAGATGGCGCCTGGCCTGCTGCATTCCTCCAGCATTTTGTGTGTGTTGCTCGGATTTCCAGCATCTACACATTTTCACTTGTTTGTAAGTCTGTGTGATAGACTCCATGTACGAGGCTACTGTCCGGTTTCTGTCATATTAGAATGTCCTGGAACGGGAGGCAACCATTCCTCTCCATCTCCATCATAAACTAAAATAAGGCGATTACACATGATGTTCCTACAGAGTGGCTAAAAGGTGAAGGAAATCACCTTTAAAAGAGCTGACAGAAAACTTAACAACGTGGAGAATCCATCGCTACTGCCTGCCTTCACTATACTTCTGTGATTTCTGGAACGCCTGCCAGGATTCTGAAGAAATACAGGACTAAAACAGCCCACAACCCCATAAGGAAGCTCAAGTCATGTGGGTCAAAGATGACCTGGGACTCAGATCGACTGGCGTTTACAGGATTCCCTGTGAATGTGGGACAGAGTATATCGGCCAGGCCAGATGCATGGTGGAAACCCGCATTGAGAAGCACAGGAGGCATGTTCGTTTGGGTTACCCGGAGAAACCGGCGGTAGCAGAAAATTGTATTCGCAATGGCCACAGGATTGACTTTGACAGAACGAAACTACTGTGCCGCACCAATGGATTTTGGGTCCGTATAGGAAAGGAAGCAATCGAAATAAGACTAGAGGAAAAGAATTTTAACAAAGAGGAAGGTCTTTCACTAAGTAAGAACTGGAATTTGATTGTAAATAAAGTGGGAGAGCAGAAACCTGATTGGATGAGGACTAACCAATCGGGGGATGGAATACAGGGGTATAAATACCGCCAGATTGACTTGCCCAGGTATCATCCCTGAAGAAGATGGCAGAGTTCGTCATTGAAACATCAGTTAGAAGCAATATCTGTACCTGGCTGGAAGCCCAAAAAGTGTTTATTCGTCATTCAAAAAACGTTTCTAACTGAAGCACCGCTTACATTTAAAAGACCATTTGAAATTGTTGTATCAGTGAAAACACCAGACAATGATGCAATTGACTTGCAGTCAAGAATGAAAGTGAGCATGAACAAAATTTTAATGTGTGAACAAATTGTGCTAGCATTGTGGCAGAATACACCAGACCAATGATGGTTTAAAAGTGAAACTTGCAGAAAATACAACAAAGTAGGACAAATACAAAGAGCATGTCGGGCAGACAAAAAATAAATGGACTGCGTAGGAAAGAGAAAAATGATTTAAAAATCAAGTGACAGTTTCAGAAAGAGCACTAATCTGCATACTGTTGATGAAAAACTGATAATCATGAGAGTGACAGTGGCCTTAAGATTTACAAAGTGAGAACTATCAAGAAGCAAGTAGTATGGCATACTCCAGAAGTGAATGGCAAATTAATTAAAATGGAATCGGACACCAGCACGGCTGCTTCAACCATTCCACTAAATGAGTTTGAATGGCATTTCCAAGATACTGAACTGAAGTCTGCAGATACCCAATTAAGAACTTATACTGGAGAAAAGATAACTCCTGTGGGTACGACATTGGTGATAATCAAATACGACAACCACAAGCAACATTGGGTTTGTATGTGGTAAAAACAAAAGGGCCAGCATTGAGCAGTCAAGATTGGTTCGGACATCTACAACTTGATTGGAGATTCATCCACCATTTGCATGCCTGCCTGCAAATAGTCAACTGAAAACGAATTAAGTGAGATACTGGATGATGTCACAACAGTGTTCAAGGATGGCATTGGAAAACTCAAACATATCAAGGGTAAAATAGTATTAAATGAAAATGTAACATCCAGTTTTTCAAAGCCTGTCTGGTTACTTATACCATCTATAAGTAGCCAGTGAGCTGGATCACATGGAGTATCTCTCTCTTCTCTTCTCTTCTCTTCTCTTCTCTCTCCCTCCCTCCCTCTCTCTCTCCCCTCACCCTCTTTCCCCCTTCCCTCTCTTTCTCCCCTCTCCTCTCTTCCCCTCTACCCCTCTCTCTCCTCCTCTCTCTCCCCATCTCTATCTACCCATTTCCCTCTCTCCCCCCTCTCTCTCCCTCTTTTCCCTCTCTCTTTTTCCCCCTCTGTGCTCTCTTTTTCCCTTCTCTCTCTCCCCTTCCTCCCTCTCTTTCTCTGCCCCTCTCACTCTTCCCCCTTCCCTCTTCCCTCTCTCCCTTTCTCTCTCTTTCCATCTCTCCCTCCCCCGCTCCATGTCCTTCTCACTCCCCAATGAATCCCACCCTGGTTCTCCCTTCCATTGATGAGGCCTGCATTAAAAGCACACTCCCAACAGGCAAGCTCCTATGCTTGAATGCCCTTATTTGTGAAGAATGTGGGAATTGTCTGTTTAAGCAAGACAGAAGTTTATTATCAATCCGATCAATTTGAATGATAAACCCATTGAGCAGACGGTATAAAAGCCTGAGAGCACATACCACCAGGCTCAAGGACAACTTCTATCTTTCTGTATCAGATACTTGAATGGACCTCTCACAATCTTATCTTATTTATCTAACTGCACTCTAGTTTCTCTGTCATCACAGCCACTCTACTGAGCATTCTGCACTCTGCTTTCTTTTGCTACCTCAATGTAGTTCTGTTTGACATGATCTTTCTGGGTGAAATGCAAAATAAAAGCTTTTTATTGTATTTTGGAAAATGTGGCAACAATAAATCAATACATGCCCCCTTTTCATTACTAGCACCCGGCAGAGCTTGAAGACCCATATGCAACTTTTTTGGAACGGTTTCTTCCCCTCCGCCATTGGATTTCTGAATGGTCCAAAAACACACCTCACTATTTTGTTCTCTTTTGCACTACTTATAGATTTTAAATATTTCTTATTGTAATGCATAGTATTTTTATATATTGCTCTGTACTGTTGCTGCAAAACAGTGTTTTCAGTGATAATAACCTGATTCTGAACAGAATTGTGAATTTGATCCCAACAAGTCACAATTGATTCTACAAACAATAACAAGAACTAATCAGTGAAGAGCCAGAGAATGAGCATGTCCTTAGAGCCAATAAAACTGCACCTGATTTTGTTAGCTCCAATACAAAATGGACGCGTGAACTATGAAGTACTTTCTCTCAACTTTGAGTGATGGGTGAGTGACAATGAGAAGCATGGAAAGACAAACATTAATCCCCGTGATTAACATCAGCAAGCTCAAGGAGATAATCATTGACTTCTGAAAGGGGCTGTCGGGAGACCACATAATGGTTGTCACTGGCGTTAATTATAAAATTCCTTAGCGTTAATATTTTGATGACCTGTCCTGAATCCAGCATGTTGATGCATTCATAAAAACCGAATGCCAGCCCCTCTGCTTTTCTTTAGCCGAAGGGTGGTGATTCTGTGGAATCCATTGCCTCAGAGGGCTGAGGAGACATTTGAAGTGGAGATTAATAGGTTCTTGATTAGTAAAGGTGTCAAAGATTATGGCAAAAAGGAAGGAGAATGGAATTGAGAGGGAAAATAAATCTGCCACAATCAAATGATGGAGCAGATTTGATGGGCTGAATTGTCTATTTCTGTTCTTACAGTATGTCTTTTGATGTAATGGTCTGGCTTTTTTTTGAAGCTGAAGGTGATTTGGCATGTCACCAAATACTCTAATCAACTTCTACAGATGAAAGCACTGTTGAAAGTTTCCTGATTGGTTGTATCATGGCCTGGTATAGTACTTCCATCACACAGAAGGGTAAGAGGTTAAAGGTGAACTGGTCACAGGCTCGTCCATCATGGACACAGAACTCCGCACCATTGGCATCATCTCCAGAAGGTGGCATCTATTACCAACGATTCTCACCACTCAGCTCATGCATTCTTCTCACTGCTACTGTCAGGCAGGGGGTACAGAAGCCTGAATCCCCACACCATTATGCTCAGGAAAATCTACTTTCCAACAGCCCTTAGGCTCTTAACCTACACAATTCTAGCAGCAGAACACCATACACCACCTCTTCCACTGCCATGGACTTGTCTTTGGCTGTCTTTTTGTTAGATCTTGTTTTGCAGTTGTACTGCTGCCACAAAAAAAAGCAAACTTCACGACATATGTGAGTGATGATAAACCTGATTCCGATATGGGTCTCTGTTGTGGACTGGGAGCGGGAAGGGGGCAGGGAGAGGGGAATCATGTTTAGGAAGAGGGGAAGGGAGAGGGGAGGGAGTGGGATGCACCAATGATACATTCAGTAATGATTAATAAACCAAATATTTGGAATCAAATAGCCTTGCTTAGTGTCTCAGGGCTGGGTGTGTCTGCACCGGTGCTAACTCCCACCCCCCATATTCCCCAGCCCCTGCAGCACTCCACCTTTCCCAACATCCTTTGCTCCTGCCAGATTTACAAACTTTCTGCCCCACATTGACAAATTCAGTACTGTGCAAAAGTCATAGGCACCACAGCTACATACATATATATCATCGTAACTGTATTTGTGCACATGACAATGAACTTGACTTGACATGACCCAGTCTGCCAACCTGTGTAGAATTTATTGACCTGGGTCAATAAATAGACTCATGGTGGACTCATCTATAGTTCCTCTGTACAGGTTTCTCTCATGTCCAAAAACATCACCGCTTCCCCATTGTACTGGGTCTGACTCTGGAACCCACCTGTGCATGCACGCACTTGTGCATATGGCCCTCTCCCTCCCCAGCAGCACTGTGGGAGCACCTTCCAAACAGAGGCTGCCAAGGGCCCCCATTGTTCTCTCAAGGGCAAAATTCACAGGACACTGCAGCAGAGGCCAAATTCTGAAAAAGAAAAAGAAAAAGAATAGGTTAGCAGAAGCTGCTTATTTCAAACATGTCCTTCATATACATCACCATTTGTGAATAGTATTAGGCTTCTCAAGCTGTAGCTGCCTTTGTATTGGTAAATTTGGGAAATGCATTTATTATTGACACTGGTGGGGAGGTACAGTGAAAACCTCTTTTTTCAGAACCAGAATCAGATTTAATACCACTGTGATATGTCGTGAAATATGTTATTTTGTGGCAGCAGTACAATGTGGTACATAATAAAAAACTATAAATTACAATAAGAAAAAATATATATAATATATAATAAAATTAAATAAGTAGTGCAAAAATTGTGAGGTAGTGTATATAGGTTCATTGCCCATTCAGAAATCTGATGACAGAGGGGAAGAATCCTAAAACATTGAGCATGTGTCTTCAGGCTCCTGTACCTCTTCCTTGATGGCATTAATGAGAAGAGGACATGGCCTGGGTAATGGAGGTCCCTAATGATAGATGCCACCCTTTTGAGGCATCGCCTTTTGAAGATGTCCTCGATGCTGGCGAGGATTGTGACCATGATGAATCATGCCATCATTTCACTACAACTATGTAAGAGAAAACAATTACAGAATGCAGAATAAAGTGTTACAGTGCAGTGCTGCAAGGCCAATGATGAGATAGATTGTGAGGTCGAGAGTCCATCTTCTCATACAAGGAGACCTTTCAATAGTCTTATAAAAGCTGTCGTTGAACCTGGTGGGATGTGCTTTGAGAGTTTTTTCATCTTCTGCCTGATAGGTGAGGAGGAAAGAGAGGGGGTCAATGTGGAATGCAGAATTCTTTCAGCCTCCATAGGACCACTGGATGTAGGAGCAAAATTAAGCCATTGGCTCATTAAGACTGCTCCGCCATTCCATCATGGCTTATTTATTATCCCTCTCAATCCTATTTTCCTGTCTTCGCCCTGTCACCTTTGATTTACCTGATTAATCAGGAAACCTATCAACCAGCGCCTTAAATATGCCCAGTGACTTGGTCTGCACAGCTGTCTATGGCTACGAGTACACAGATTCACCAATCTCTGGTTAAAGAAAGATTTCCCTCAATGGACATTCCTCAATTCTGTGGCTGTGCCCTCTGGTCTTAGACTCCCCCACTATCAGAAACATCCTCTCCACATCTACTCTATTTAGGCTTTCCAATATTTAATACGTTTCCGTGATATTCCCCCACCCCCATTCTTCTAAACTTCAGGAAGTACAGGTCCAGAACCATCAAATGCACCTCATACGTTAACCCTTTCATTCCAGGGATCACTCTTGTGAATCTCCCTGGACCTGCTTCTTCTGAGGAAGTAGAGGTGCAGAAGTACTTTCTCGGCCATGTGGTTGGACCAGGACAGTCTACAGGTGACGTTCACTCCGAGAAACTTCAAGTTCTCAATCCTCTTGACCTCAACACTGTTGATGTAAATGGGACTGTGTAGAGCACCCTCCTTCCTGAAGTCAAAATGATCAACTCTTTTGTTTTGGTGACACAGAGGGCAAGGTTTTGCAATGACACTGTGTCACTAGGCTCCCTGTCTCCTTCCTGTACTCCAACACATTGCTATTCGACATTTAGCCCACTATAGTTATCTACAAACTTGTAAATGGAGTTACCACAGAATTTGGCCATGCAGTCATCAGTATATAGGGAGTAATGTAGAGTAGAGTAGAGGGCTGAGGCCATTGCCTTATGGGGCACCAGGTTGAGGATAATCGTGGCTGAGGTATTGCTGCCTATTCTTACTGCTTGTGGTCGGTTGAGCAGGACATCAAAGATCCAGTTGCAGAGGGAAGTGTTAAGTCCCAAGTCTAGGAATTTGAACTTCAGTTTGCTTGGAAGTATGGTATTGAAGGTAGAATTGTAGTCAATAAATAGTAGTCTCCAACCTCAGCCCTACTGCCACCTCTCCAACCCAGGTCCCATAGTACTAGACACTGTTCCATCTCTGAGCCTCAGTCAACCAGATGGAGCCAGGCTCTCACTTTTCATTGTTGCCTGTCTATTAACCCCATGATCTGACTGACCACTCTCCATTTCCTGATCACCGTCAACCAATTCTCCAGATCCAGTTCCTGATTTCACTGCCACAATTCTCTTGTGGTGATCCCCTTCCCACCCTCTCCTCCCCATAGTAAGTGAAGGCTTTCTACCTTTGGAACAGCAGTCCTTAGTGTAACACACTGACTTATTCCTGAGGGTCATCATTGATCCCATCTATCATCCGATCCAGCGTAACCAGCACTTAGACATCTTGGTATCTGTATAAGGCCCTCGCTCCCTTAAAGCTGGTGGAACAACAGAGCAGCCTTTTACTAACACAAGAGATCCTGCAGATATTCAGAGTCTCACATGCACACACACACACACACTGGAGGAACTTTGCAGTTCAGGCAGCATCTGTGGAGGGGAATAAACAGTCGGTTTCGGGCCGAGACCCTTCATCAGGACTGGAATGGAAGGGAGAAGTTGCCAAAATAAGAAGGTGGGGAGGGGAAGGAGTACAAGTCAACAAGTGATAGGTGAAGGGGAAGGTGGGTGGGTGGGAGCGATGAAATGAGAAGCTGGGAGGTGATAAGTGGAAAAGATAAGGGGCTGAAGAAGAAGGAATCTGATAGGAGAGGGGTGTGAACTGTGGGAGAAAGTGAAGGAGGAAGAGCAGCAGGCAGAAGTGATGGGCAGGTAAAGAGAAGGGAAGGGGTAAGAGGGAAGCCAGAAGAGAGACGGTGTAGAAATTACCAGAATTTTGAGAAATTAATGCTCATGCCATCAGGTTGGAGGCTACACAGACTGAATATGAGGTGTTACTCTTCCAACCTGAGTGGCCTCATCGTGACAGTAGAGGAGACCATGGACTGACATGTCAAAGTGGAAATGGAAAGTACAAATTAAAATTTGTAGCCATTGGGAAATCCCACCTGTCATGGTGGATGGCGTGAAGGTGCTTGATGAAGCCTTTTACTGAAGTGAGATTGTGTCTGATTAACTGCAGATGTTGGAGATCTAAAATAAAACCAAAGATTTCAGGAGACGATCAGCAGATCAGACACTGTATTTGAGGGAGAGACGGAGTTCATACTGTATTTCAGGTCGACCCCCTTCACCAAAACTGGGAATTAATTGAGCAGGTTAAATATAGGATAGCAAGCTCAGTGGATCTAATGATCTTGGCTGATACTCCTCTTCCTTTGAAGAGCTGATATAAAAGGAAACAAAAAGATGAGATTCTGCAAGTGCTGAATATCTTGAGCAATATACACAAATTGTTGGATGAATCCAGCAGGCCACGCAGCAGCTATGGAGGGGAATAGATAAATGATGTTTTTGGCCAAGACCCTGGTGGAAAGTCCTAACGAAGGGCCTCAACTCAAAATGTCAATTACCTAATCCTCTCCAGAGATGCTCTCTGCTTTGATAACCAGAAGCACACTTTTGTAAACTTTAGTTCTTCGCACAATTTGTTCTTTTTTCCTGCAGGTTGGGTGTTTGACGGTCTTTTTTTAAAAAAATGGGTTCTATTGGGTTTCTTTGTTTGTGGCTGCTGCTGGTAATCCAGAGTAACACATGCAAAATACAAAAAGGAACTCAGTAGATCAGGCAGCATCTATGGAGAGGAATCAACAGGTGAAATTTCAGGCCAAGACCTTTCATCAGACTATGATGTGAATGACATATTATTATGAGTTACTGTTTCTAAACGTGGTATATTTCAGGGTTCTCCTCCCACCCCTCAGTCCAGCTCCACACTGAGCCACTGATCCAGTGGTGCTCACCAATCCTGGTGTCCCCTGGATAGCTGCCAGTGGGGTTCTCACCAAGGTGATAGCTGGGTGATCCAGTGCTTACAATGGTGAGGCAAGGGACTTACCAGTGAATTAGGAGACCACCTTAAAGATGGATAACACAGAACTCTGCCAGTGTCAGACCTATAAAGAACAGCCATTACAATAGGAACCAATGATTCTTGGGTTGGGAATTCCAGGCGGTCCAGTTCCGGACTTGTCTGACCACAATAAGACCATAAGACGTAAAAGCAGAATTAGGCCTTCAGTTGATCGAGCCTCCTCTGCCATTCAATCATCGCTGATTTATTATTCCTTCTCAAACCCATTCTCCTGCCTTCTCCCTTTTGAAATTGTCATGAATCAAGAAGTCATCAATATCCACTTTAAATTTGATTTCATTTTTATTTACGTATACAGCATGGCTTCTGGCCCAGTGCCACCCATGTGACCAATTAACCAATCAACCCATATGCCTTTGGACTATGGGAGGAAACCGGAGCCCCCAGAGAAAACCCATACAGTTCACAGGGAGAATGTACAAACTTCCCAGAGACATAGGTAGAATGGAACCTGTCAGAATCAGAATCAGAACCTGTGCATGTGTCGTGAAATTTGTTCACTTAGCAGCAGCAGTTCAATGTAATATGTAACATAGAAAAAAACACAAAATAAAATAATAATGATACATAAATAAGTAAATCAATTACAGTATACATATATTGAATAGATTTAAAAATCGTGCAAAAACAGAAATAAGTGTATATTTAAAAAGTGAGGTAGTGTCCAAGGGTTCAATGTCCATTAAGAATCAAATGGTAGAGGGGAAGAAGCTGTTCCTGAATCGCTGAGTGTGTGCCTTCAGGCTTCTGTACCTCCTTCCTGTCGGTAACAGTGAGAAAAGGACATACCAAATCTCTTCAGACTCCTACTGAAATATAACTGCTGTCTTGTCTTCTTTATAACTGTATTGGTGTGTTGGGACCAGGTTAGATCCTCAGAGATCTTGAAACTGCTCAATCCCTCGACTTCAGATCTCTCTGTGAGGATTGGTATGTGTTCCTTCAACTTACCCTTCTTGAAGTCCACAATCAGTTCTTTCATCCCGCTGATGTTGTGTGCCAGGTTGTTGCTGCGTCACCACTCCACTATCTCACTCTTCTACACCCCCTCATCTCCATCTGAGATTCTACCAACAATGATTGTATCATCAGCAAATTTATAGATGGTATTTGAGCTATATCAAGCACACAGCCCTGAGATGCGCCAGTGTTGATCGTCAGCAAGGAGGAAGTGTTATCACCAATCCGCACAGATTGTGGCCTTCCGGTTGGGAAGTTGAGGATCCCGTTGCAAAGAGAGGTACACAGAGGCCCAGGTTCTGCAACTCCTCAATCAGGATTGTGGGAATGCTGGTATTAAACGCTGAGTTATAGTTGATGAACAACATCCTGCCGTAGGTGTTTGTGTTGTCCAGGTGGTCTAAAGCCGTGTGGAGAGCCATTGAGATTGCGTCTGCCATTGACCTATGGTGGTGATAGGCAAAATGCAATGGGTCCAGCTCCTTGCCGAAGCAGGAGTTCAGTCTAGTCATGACCAACCTCTCAAAGCATTTCATCACTGTAGATGTGAGTGCTACCGACAATAGTCATTAAAGCAGCCCACATTATTCTTCCTGGGCACTGGTATAATTGCTGACTTTTTGAAGCAAGGGGAAACTTCCGCCTGTAGTAGTGAGAGGTTGAAAATGTCCTTGAATACTCCCGCGAGTTGATTGGCACAGGCTTTCAGAGCCTTACCAGGCTTGTCGGGACCTTCCGCCTTGCGAGATTTCATTCACTTTAAAAACAGCCTAACATCGGTCTCTGAGACAGAGATCGCAGGATCATCGGGTGCAGCAGGGATCTTCACAGCTGTAGTTATATTCTCTCTTTCAAAACGGGCATGGAAGGCGTTGAGTTCATCTGGTAGTGAAACAAAGCTGCCATTCATACTATTCGCTTTGTGGGAAGTAATGTCTTGCAGATCCTGCTAGAGTTATCGCAAATCCGATGTATCCTTCTACCTGTGTTACTAGGTCTCCAATAGCATTACACTAACCACTGCACTACTGTGTTGTGCCCCGAGAAAGAGGTCATGTACAGACCTCACCCTGTGCCGCAGCCAACATTTACCTCCGAAGCTGCGAAACACAAAAGGATTTCTAACCTTTATTGCATTCTTGTTTGTGGGACCTTGTTCTGAGCAAAGTGGCTCCTCTGTTTTCCAAGATAAAACAGGTCAAACGGTGCAGGACATTGGCTCCCGTGTTTCCCCTGCTAACACAGTTCAAACGGTACAGAACGACGTTGGCTCCTGTGTTTCCCATGCTAAAACAGTTCAAACGGTGCAGAACGACGTTGGCTCCTGTGTTTCCCCTGCTAACACAGTTCAAACGGTGCAGAACGAATTTTGGCTCCAGTGTTTCCCATGCGAAAACAGTTCAAGCGGTACAGAACGACATTGGCTCCTGTGTTTCCCCTGCTAACACAGTTCAAACGGTGCAGAACGACATTGGCTCCTGTGTTTCCCCTGCTAAAACAGTTCAAACGGTACAGAAGGACATTGGCTTCCCAGTTTCCCATGCTAAAACAGTTCAAACGGTACAGAACGACATTGGCTCCTGTGTTACCCATGCTAACACAGTTCAAACGGTGCAGGACATTGGCTCCTGTGTTTCCCATGCTAAAACCGTTCAAACGGTAGAGAACGACATTGGCTCCTGTGTTTCCCATGCTAAAACATTTCAAACGGTACAGAACGACGTTGGCTCCTGTGTTTCCCATGCCAATACTGTTCAAACGGTACAGAACGACATTGTCTACTGTGTTTCCCCTCCAAAAACAGTTCAAACGGTACAGAACGACGTTGGCTCCCGTGTCCCCCTGCTAAAACAGTTGAAACGGTACAGAACGACATTGGCTCCTGTTTTTCCCATTGTATAACAGTTCAAACGGTACAGAACAACGTTGGCTCCAGTGTTTCCCATGCTAAAACAGTTCAAACGGTACAGAACGAAGTTGGATGCTGTGTTTCCCATGCTAACACAGCTGAAACGGTACAGAACGACATTGGCCCCTGTGTTTCCCCTACTAAAATAGTTCAAGCGGTACAGAACGACATTGGCCCCTGTGTTTCCCCTGGTAAAACAGTTCAAACGGTACAGAACAACGTTTACTTCTGTGTTTACCCTGCTAAAACAGTTAGAACGGTACAGAACGACATTGGCTCCCGTGTTTCCCAAGCTAAAACAGTTCAAACGGTACAGAACGACGTTGGCTCCTGTGTTTCCCCTGCTAAAACAGTTGAAGCGGTACAGAACCAAGTTTACTTCCGGGTTTACCCTGCTAAAACAGTTAGAACGGTACGGAACGACATTGGCTCCTGTGCTTCCCCTGCTAAAACAGTTCAAGCAGTACAGAACGACATTGGCTCCTGTGTTTCCCCTGCTAACACAGTTCAAACGGTACAGAACGACACTGGCCCCTGTGTTTCTCCTGCTAAAACAGTTCAAACGGTACAGAACGACGGTCACTTCCGTGTTTCCCCTGCTAAATCAGTTCGAACGGTACAGAACGACGTTTACTTCCGTGTTTCCCCTGCTAACACAGCTCGAACGGTACAGAACGACATTGGCTCCTGTGTTTCCCCTGATAAAACAGTTCAAACGGTACAGAACGACTTTGGCTCCCGTGTTTCCCCTGCTAAATCAGTTTAAACGGTACAGAACGACATTGGCTCCTGTGTTTCCCAAGCTAAAACAGTTCAAAAGGTACAGAACGACGTTGGCTCCAGTGTTTCCCATGCTAAAAAAGTTCAAACGGTACAGAACGACGTGGGCTCCCGTGTTCCCCTGATAAAACAGTTCAAACGGTACAGAACGACCTTGGCTCCTGTGTTTCCCATGCTAAAAAAGTTCAAACGGGACAGAACGACGTAGGCTCCCGTGTTCCCCTGCTAACACATTTCAAACGGTAGAGAACGACGTTGGCTCCTGTGATTCCCATGCTAACACAGTTCAAACGGTGCAGGACATTGGCTCCCGTGTTTCCCATACTAAAACAGTTCAAATGGTGCAGGTCATTGGCTCCCGTGTTACCCATGCTAAGTCAGTTCAAACGATACAGAACGAC
Organism: Hypanus sabinus; assembly: GCF_030144855.1. Classification (NCBI taxonomy): domain Eukaryota; kingdom Metazoa; phylum Chordata; class Chondrichthyes; order Myliobatiformes; family Dasyatidae; genus Hypanus; species Hypanus sabinus. The sequence continues at coordinate 191,681,757 of NC_082707.1, forward strand.
ATTGGCTCACGTGTTTACCCTGCTAAAACAGTTGCAACGGTACAGAACGACATTGGCTCCTGTGTTTCCCAAGCTATAACAGTTCAAACGGTACAGAACGACTTTGGCTCCAGTGTTTCCCCTGCTAAATCAGTTTAAACGGTACAGAACGACATTGGCTCCCGTGTTTCCCATGCTAACACCGTTCAAACGGTACAGAACGACATTGGCTCCTGTGTTTCCAATACTAAAACAGTTCAAACGGTGCAGGACATTGGCTGCTGTGTTACACCGGCTAACACACTTCAAACGGTACATAACAACATTGGCTCCTGCGTTTCCCCTGCTAAAACAGTTCAAACGGTACAGAACGACGTTGGCTCCCGTGTTTCTCATGCTAACACAGTTCAAACGGTGCAGACCGATATTGGCTCCTGTGTTTCCCGTGCTAAAACAGTACAAACGGTACAGAACGACATTGGCTGCCCTGTTTCCCCTGCTAAAACAGTTCAAACGGTACAGAACGACGTTGGATGCTGTGTTTCCCATGCTAACGCAGTTCAAGCGGTACAGAACGACATTGGCTCCTGTGTTTCCCCTGCTAGCACAGTTCAAACGGTGCAGGACGACATTGGCCCCTGTGTTTCTCCTGCTAAAACAGTTCAAACGGTACAGAACGACGTTTACTTCCGTGTTTCCCCTGCTAAAACAGTTCAAGCGGTATTGAACGACATTGGCTCCTGTGTTTCCTCTACTAACACAGTTCAAACGGTTCAGAACGACATTGGCCCCTGTGTTTCTCCTGCTAAAACAGTTCAAACGGTACAGAACGACGTTGGCTCCTGTGATTCCCATGCTAACACAGTTCAAACGGTGCAGGACATTGGCTCCCGTGTTTCCCATTCTAAAACAGTTCAAACGGTGCAGGACATTGTCTCCCGCGTTTCCCATGCTAACAGAGTTCAAACGGTGCAGACCGATATTGGCTCCTGTGTTTCCCATGCTAAGACAGTACAAACGGTACAGAACGACATTGGCTCCCGTGTTTACCCTGCTAAAACAGTTGAAGCGGTACAGAACGACATTGGCTCCTGTGTTTCCCCTGCTAGCACAGTTCAAACGGTGCAGGACGACATTGGCCCTTGTGTTTCTCCTGCTAAAACAGTTCAAACGGTACAGAACGACGTTTACTTCCGTGTTTCCCCTGCTAAAAGAGTTCAAGCGGTATTGAACGACATTGGCTCCTGTGTTTCCTCTGCTAACACAGTTCAAACGGTTCAGAACGACATTTGCTCCTGTGTTTCTCCTGCTAAAACAGTTCAAACGGTACAGAACGACGTTGGCTCCTGTGATTCCCATGCTAACACAGTTCAAACGGTGCAGGACATTGGCTCCCGTGTTTCCCATTCTATAACAGTTCAAACGGTGCAGGACATTGTCTCCCGCGTTTCCCATGCTAACAGAGTTCAAACGGTGCAGACCGATATTGGCTCCTGTGTTTCCCATGCTACCACAGTCCAAAGGTGCAGAACGACATTCGTTCCCGTGTTTCTCTTGCTAAAGCAGTTCAAACGGTACAGAACGACATTGGCTCCCCTGTTTCCTGTACTAAGACAATTCAAATGGTGCAGGACATTGGCTCCCGTGTTTCCCATGCTAACACAGTTCAAACGGTACAGAACGACATTGGCTCCTGTGATTCCCATGCTAACACAGTTCAAACGGTGCAGGACATTGGTCCCGTGTTTCTCTTGCTAAAGCAGTTCAAACGGTACAGAACGACATTGGCTCCCCTGTTTCCTGTACTAAGACAATTCAAATGGTGCAGGACATTGGCTCCCGTGTTTCCCATGCTAACACAGTTCAAACGGTACAGAACGACGTTGGCTCCAGTGTTTCCCATGCTAAAACAGTTCAAGCGGTACAGAACCAAGTTTACTTCCGGGTTTACCCTGCTAAAACAGTTAGAACGGTACGGAACGACATTGGCTCCTGTGCTTCCCCTGCTAAAACAGTTCAAGCAGTACAGAACGACATTGGCTCCTGTGTTTCCCCTGCTAACACAGTTCAAACGGTACAGAACGACATTGGCCCCTGTGTTTCTCCTGCTAAAACAGTTGAAACGGTACAGAATGACATTGGCTCCCGTGTTTCTCATGCTAAAACAGTTCAAACGGTGCAGAACGACATTGGCTCCCGTGTTTCCCAAGCTAAAACAGTTCAAACGGTAGAGTACGACGTTGGCTCCAGTGTTTCCCATGCTAAAAAAGTTCAAACGGTACAGAACGACGTAGGCTCCCGTGTTCCCCTGATAAAACAGTTCAAACGGTGCAGAACGACATTGGCTCACGTGTTTACCCTGCTAAAACAGTTGAAACGGTACAGAATGACATTGGCTCCCGTGTTTCTCATGCTAAAACAGTTCAAACGGTGCAGAACGACATTGGCTCCCGTGTTTCCCATGCTAAAAAAGTTCAAACGGTACAGAACGACGTAGGCTCCCGTGTTCCCCTGCTAACACATTTCAAACGGTAGAGAACGACGTTGGCTCCTGTGATTCCCATGCTAACACAGTTCAAACGGTGCAGGACATTGGCTCCCGTGTTTCCCATACTAAAACAGTTCAAATGGTGCAGGTCATTGGCTCCCGTGTTACCCATGCTAAGTCAGTTCAAACGATACAGAACGACATTGGCTCACGTGTTTACCCTGCTAAAACAGTTGCAACGGTACAGAACGACATTGGCTCCTGTGTTTCCCAAGCTATAACAGTTCAAACGGTACAGAACGACTTTGGCTCCAGTGTTTCCCAAGCTATAACAGTTCAAACGGTACAGAACGACTTTGGCTCCAGTGTTTCCCCTGCTAAATCAGTTTAAACGGTACAGAACGACATTGGCTCCCGTGTTTCCCATGCTAACACCGTTCAAACGGTACAGAACGACATTGGCTCCTGTGTTTCCAATACTAAAACAGTTCAAACGGTGCAGGACATTGGCTGCTGTGTTACACCGGCTAACACACTTCAAACGGTACATAACAACATTGGCTCCTGCGTTTCCCCTGCTAAAACAGTTCAAACGGTACAGAACGACGTTGGCTCCCGTGTTTCTCATGCTAACACAGTTCAAACGGTGCAGACCGATATTGGCTCCTGTGTTTCCCGTGCTAAAACAGTACAAACGGTACAGAACGACATTGGCTGCCCTGTTTCCCCTGCAAAAACAGTTCAAACGGTACAGAACGACGTTGGATGCTGTGTTTCCCATGCTAACGCAGTTCAAGCGGTACAGAACGACATTGGCTCCTGTGTTTCCCCTGCTAGCACAGTTCAAACGGTGCAGGACGACATTGGCCCCTGTGTTTCTCCTGCTAAAACAGTTCAAACGGTACAGAACGACGTTTACTTCCGTGTTTCCCCTGCTAAAACAGTTCAAGCGGTATTGAACGACATTGGCTCCTGTGTTTCCTCTGCTAACACAGTTCAAACGGTTCAGAACGACATTGGCCCCTGTGTTTCTCCTGCTAAAACAGTTCAAACGGTACAGAACGACGTTGGCTCCTGTGATTCCCATGCTAACACAGTTCAAACGGTGCAGGACATTGGCTCCCGTGTTTCCCATTCTAAAACAGTTCAAACGGTGCAGGACATTGTCTCCCGCGTTTCCCATGCTAACAGAGTTCAAACGGTGCAGACCGATATTGGCTCCTGTGTTTCCCATGCTAAGACAGTACAAACGGTACAGAACGACATTGGCTCCCGTGTTTACCCTGCTAAAACAGTTGAAGCGGTACAGAACGACATTGGCTCCTGTGTTTCCCCTGCTAGCACAGTTCAAACGGTGCAGGACGACATTGGCCCTTGTGTTTCTCCTGCTAAAACAGTTCAAACGGTACAGAACGACGTTTACTTCCGTGTTTCCCCTGCTAAAAGAGTTCAAGCGGTATTGAACGACATTGGCTCCTGTGTTTCCTCTGCTAACACAGTTCAAACGGTTCAGAACGACATTTGCTCCTGTGTTTCTCCTGCTAAAACAGTTCAAACGGTACAGAACGACGTTGGCTCCTGTGATTCCCATGCTAACACAGTTCAAACGGTGCAGGACATTGGCTCCCGTGTTTCCCATTCTAAAACAGTTCAAACGGTGCAGGACATTGTCTCCCGCGTTTCCCATGCTAACAGAGTTCAAACGGTGCAGACCGATATTGGCTCCTGTGTTTCCCATGCTACCACAGTCCAAAGGTGCAGAACGACATTCGTTCCCGTGTTTCTCTTGCTAAAGCAGTTCAAACGGTACAGAACGACATTGGCTCCCCTGTTTCCTGTACTAAGACAATTCAAATGGTGCAGGACATTGGCTCCCGTGTTTCCCATGCTAACACAGTTCAAACGGTACAGAACGACATTGGCTCCTGTGATTCCCATGCTAACACAGTTCAAACGGTGCAGGACATTGGTCCCGTGTTTCCAATGCTATAACAGTTCAAACGGTACAGAACGACATTGGCTCCCCTGTTTCTCATACTAAAACAGTTCAAATGGTGCAGGACATTGGCTCCCGTGTTACCCCTGCTAACAGAGTTCAAATGGTGCAGGACATTGGCTCCCGTGCTTCCCCTGCTAACACAGTTCAAACGGTACAGAACGACATTGGATCCTGTGTTTCCCCTGCTAACACAGTCCAAAGGTGCAGAACGACTGGCTCCTGTGTTTCCCACGCTAACACAGTTCAAACGGTGCAGGACATTGGCTCCTGTGTTTCCCATGCTAAAACCGTTCAAACGGTAGAGAACGACGTTGGCTCCTGTGTTTCCCATGCCAATACTGTTCAAACGGTACAGAACGACATTGTCTATTGTGTTTCCCCTCCAAAAACAGTTCAAACGGTACAGAACGACGTTGGCTCCCGTGTCCCCCTGCTAAAACAGTTGAAACGGTGCAGAACGACATTGGCTCCTGTTTTTCCCATTGTATAACAGTTCAAACGGTACAGAACAACGTTGGCTCCAGTGTTTCCCATGCTAAAACAGTTCAAACGGTACAGAACGACATTGGCTCCCGTGTTTCCCCGGCTAAAACAGTTCAAGCGGTATTGAACGACATTGGCTCCTGTGTTTCCTCTGCTAACACAGTTCAAACGGTTCAGAACGACATTGGCCCCTGTGTTTCTCCTGCTAAAACAGTTCAAACGGTACAGAACGACGGCTACTTCCGTGTTTCCCCTGATAACACAGTTCGAACGGTACAGAACGACATTGGCCCCTGTGTTTCCCCTACTAAAATAGTTCAAGCGGTACAGAACGACATTGGCCCCTGTGTTTCCCCTGGTAAAACAGTTCAAACGGTACAGAACGACGTTTACTTCTGTGTTTACCCTGCTAAAACAGTTAGAACGGTACAGAACGACATTGGCTCCCGTGTTTCCCAAGCTAAAACAGTTCAAACGGTACAGAACGACGTTGGCTCCAGTGTTTCCCATGCTAAAACAGTTCAAGCGGTACAGAACGACATTGGCTCCTGTGTTTCCCCTGCTAAAACAGTTGAAGCGGTACAGAACCAAGTTTACTTCCGGGTTTACCCTGCTAAAACAGTTAGAACGGTACGGAACGACATTGGCTCCTGTGCTTCCCCTGCTAAAACAGTTCAAGCAGTACAGAACGACATTGGCTCCTGTGTTTCCCCTGCTAACACAGTTCAAACGGTACAGAACGACATTGGCCCCTGTGTTTCTCCTGCTAAAACAGTTGAAACGGTACAGAATGACATTGGCTCTCGTGTTTCTCATGCTAAAACAGTTCAAACGGTGCAGAACGACATTGGCTCCCGTGTTTCCCAAGCTAAAACAGTTCAAACGGTAGAGTACGACGTTGGCTCCAGTGTTTCCCATGCTAAAAAAGTTCAAACGGTACAGAACGACGTAGGCTCCCGTGTTCCCCTGATAAAACAGTTCAAACGGTGCAGAACGACATTGGCTCACGTGTTTACCCTGCTAAAACAGTTGAAACGGTACAGAATGACATTGGCTCCCGTGTTTCTCATGCTAAAACAGTTCAAACGGTGCAGAACGACATTGGCTCCCGTGTTTCCCAAGCTAAAACAGTTCAAACGGTAGAGTACGACGTTGGCTGCAGTGTTTCCCATGCTAAAACAGTTCAAAACGGTACAGAACCACATTGGCTCCTGCGTTTCCCATGCTAACACAGTTCAAACGGTGCAGGACATTGGCTCCCGTGTTTCCCATGCTAACACACTTCAAACGGTACATAACAACATTGGCTCCTGCGTTTCCCATGCTAACACAGTTCAAACGGTGCAGACCGATATTGGCTCCTGTGTTTCCCGTGCTAAAACAGTACAAACGGTACAGAACGACATTGGCTCCCGTGTTTACCCTGCTAAAACAGTTCAAACGGTACAGAACGACATTGGCTCCCCTGTTTCCCGTACTCAGAGAGTTCAAATGGTGAAGGACATTGGCTCCCGTGTTTCCCATGCTAACACCGTTCAAAACGGTACAGAACTACATTGGCTCCTATGTTTCCCAAGCTATAACAGTTCAAACGGTACAGAACGACTTTGGCTCCAGTGTTTCCCCTGCTAAATCAGTTTAAACGGTACAGAACGACATTGGCTCCCGTGTCTCCCATGCTAACAGCGTTCAAACGGTACAGAACGACATTGGCTCCTGTGTTTCCAATACTAAAACAGTTCAAACGGTGCAGGACATTGGCTGCTGTGTTACACCGGCTAACACACTGCAAACGGTACATAACAACATTGGCTCCTGCGTTTCCCCTGCTAAAACAGTTCAAACGGTACAGAACGACGTTGGCTCCCGTGTTTCCCATGCTAACACAGTTCAAACGGTGCAGACCGATATTGGCTCCTGTGTTTCCCGTGCTAAAACAGTACAAACGGTACAGAACGACATTGGCTCCCGTGTTTACCCTGCTAAAACAGTTCAAACGGTACAGAACGACATTGGCTCCCCTGTTTCCCGTACTCAGAGAGTTCAAATGGTGAAGGACATTGGCTCCCGTGTTTCACATGCTAACACCGTTCAAACGGTACAGAACGACATTGGCTCCCCTGTTTCCCGTACTCAGAGAGTTCAAATGGTGAAGGACATTGGCCCCTGTGTTTCCCCTGGTAAAACAGTTCAAACGGTACAGAACAACGTTTACTTCTGTGTTTACCCTGCTAAAACAGTTAGAACGGTACAGAACGACATTGGCTCCCGTGTTTCCCAAGCTAAAACAGTTCAAACGGTACAGAACGACGTTGGCTCCTGTGTTTCCCCTGCTAAAACAGTTGAAGCGGTACAGAACCAAGTTTACTTCCGGGTTTACCCTGCTAAAACAGTTAGAACGGTACGGAACGACATTGGCTCCTGTGCTTCCCCTGCTAAAACAGTTCAAGCAGTACAGAACGACATTGGCTCCTGTGTTTCCCCTGCTAACACAGTTCAAACGGTACAGAACGACACTGGCCCCTGTGTTTCTCCTGCTAAAACAGTTCAAACGGTACAGAACGACGGTCACTTCCGTGTTTCCCCTGCTAAATCAGTTCGAACGGTACAGAACGACGTTTACTTCCGTGTTTCCCCTGCTAACACAGCTCGAACGGTACAGAACGACATTGGCTCCTGTGTTTCCCCTGATAAAACAGTTCAAACGGTACAGAACGACTTTGGCTCCCGTGTTTCCCCTGCTAAATCAGTTTAAACGGTACAGAACGACATTGGCTCCTGTGTTTCCCAAGCTAAAACAGTTCAAAAGGTACAGAACGACGTTGGCTCCAGTGTTTCCCATGCTAAAAAAGTTCAAACGGTACAGAACGACGTGGGCTCCCGTGTTCCCCTGATAAAACAGTTCAAACGGTACAGAACGACCTTGGCTCCTGTGTTTCCCATGCTAAAAAAGTTCAAACGGGACAGAACGACGTAGGCTCCCGTGTTCCCCTGCTAACACATTTCAAACGGTAGAGAACGACGTTGGCTCCTGTGATTCCCATGCTAACACAGTTCAAACGGTGCAGGACATTGGCTCCCGTGTTTCCCATACTAAAACAGTTCAAATGGTGCAGGTCATTGGCTCCCGTGTTACCCATGCTAAGTCAGTTCAAACGATACAGAACGACATTGGCTCACGTGTTTACCCTGCTAAAACAGTTGCAACGGTACAGAACGACATTGGCTCCTGTGTTTCCCAAGCTATAACAGTTCAAACGGTACAGAACGACTTTGGCTCCAGTGTTTCCCCTGCTAAATCAGTTTAAACGGTACAGAACGACATTGGCTCCCGTGTTTCCCATGCTAACACCGTTCAAACGGTACAGAACGACATTGGCTCCTGTGTTTCCAATACTAAAACAGTTCAAACGGTGCAGGACATTGGCTGCTGTGTTACACCGGCTAACACACTTCAAACGGTACATAACAACATTGGCTCCTGCGTTTCCCCTGCTAAAACAGTTCAAACGGTACAGAACGACGTTGGCTCCCGTGTTTCTCATGCTAACACAGTTCAAACGGTGCAGACCGATATTGGCTCCTGTGTTTCCCGTGCTAAAACAGTACAAACGGTACAGAACGACATTGGCTGCCCTGTTTCCCCTGCTAAAACAGTTCAAACGGTACAGAACGACGTTGGATGCTGTGTTTCCCATGCTAACGCAGTTCAAGCGGTACAGAACGACATTGGCTCCTGTGTTTCCCCTGCTAGCACAGTTCAAACGGTGCAGGACGACATTGGCCCCTGTGTTTCTCCTGCTAAAACAGTTCAAACGGTACAGAACGACGTTTACTTCCGTGTTTCCCCTGCTAAAACAGTTCAAGCGGTATTGAACGACATTGGCTCCTGTGTTTCCTCTACTAACACAGTTCAAACGGTTCAGAACGACATTGGCCCCTGTGTTTCTCCTGCTAAAACAGTTCAAACGGTACAGAACGACGTTGGCTCCTGTGATTCCCATGCTAACACAGTTCAAACGGTGCAGGACATTGGCTCCCGTGTTTCCCATTCTAAAACAGTTCAAACGGTGCAGGACATTGTCTCCCGCGTTTCCCATGCTAACAGAGTTCAAACGGTGCAGACCGATATTGGCTCCTGTGTTTCCCATGCTAAGACAGTACAAACGGTACAGAACGACATTGGCTCCCGTGTTTACCCTGCTAAAACAGTTGAAGCGGTACAGAACGACATTGGCTCCTGTGTTTCCCCTGCTAGCACAGTTCAAACGGTGCAGGACGACATTGGCCCTTGTGTTTCTCCTGCTAAAACAGTTCAAACGGTACAGAACGACGTTTACTTCCGTGTTTCCCCTGCTAAAAGAGTTCAAGCGGTATTGAACGACATTGGCTCCTGTGTTTCCTCTGCTAACACAGTTCAAACGGTTCAGAACGACATTTGCTCCTGTGTTTCTCCTGCTAAAACAGTTCAAACGGTACAGAACGACGTTGGCTCCTGTGATTCCCATGCTAACACAGTTCAAACGGTGCAGGACATTGGCTCCCGTGTTTCCCATTCTATAACAGTTCAAACGGTGCAGGACATTGTCTCCCGCGTTTCCCATGCTAACAGAGTTCAAACGGTGCAGACCGATATTGGCTCCTGTGTTTCCCATGCTACCACAGTCCAAAGGTGCAGAACGACATTCGTTCCCGTGTTTCTCTTGCTAAAGCAGTTCAAACGGTACAGAACGACATTGGCTCCCCTGTTTCCTGTACTAAGACAATTCAAATGGTGCAGGACATTGGCTCCCGTGTTTCCCATGCTAACACAGTTCAAACGGTACAGAACGACATTGGCTCCTGTGATTCCCATGCTAACACAGTTCAAACGGTGCAGGACATTGGTCCCGTGTTTCTCTTGCTAAAGCAGTTCAAACGGTACAGAACGACATTGGCTCCCCTGTTTCCTGTACTAAGACAATTCAAATGGTGCAGGACATTGGCTCCCGTGTTTCCCATGCTAACACAGTTCAAACGGTACAGAACGACGTTGGCTCCAGTGTTTCCCATACTAAAACAGTTCAAGCGGTACAGAACCAAGTTTACTTCCGGGTTTACCCTGCTAAAACAGTTAGAACGGTACGGAACGACATTGGCTCCTGTGCTTCCCCTGCTAAAACAGTTCAAGCAGTACAGAACGACATTGGCTCCTGTGTTTCCCCTGCTAACACAGTTCAAACGGTACAGAACGACATTGGCCCCTGTGTTTCTCCTGCTAAAACAGTTGAAACGGTACAGAATGACATTGGCTCCCGTGTTTCTCATGCTAAAACAGTTCAAACGGTGCAGAACGACATTGGCTCCCGTGTTTCCCAAGCTAAAACAGTTCAAACGGTAGAGTACGACGTTGGCTCCAGTGTTTCCCATGCTAAAAAAGTTCAAACGGTACAGAACGACGTAGGCTCCCGTGTTCCCCTGATAAAACAGTTCAAACGGTGCAGAACGACATTGGCTCACGTGTTTACCCTGCTAAAACAGTTGAAACGGTACAGAATGACATTGGCTCCCGTGTTTCTCATGCTAAAACAGTTCAAACGGTGCAGAACGACATTGGCTCCCGTGTTTCCCATGCTAAAAAAGTTCAAACGGTACAGAACGACGTAGGCTCCCGTGTTCCCCTGCTAACACATTTCAAACGGTAGAGAACGACGTTGGCTCCTGTGATTCCCATGCTAACACAGTTCAAACGGTGCAGGACATTGGCTCCCGTGTTTCCCATACTAAAACAGTTCAAATGGTGCAGGTCATTGGCTCCCGTGTTACCCATGCTAAGTCAGTTCAAACGATACAGAACGACATTGGCTCACGTGTTTACCCTGCTAAAACAGTTGCAACGGTACAGAACGACATTGGCTCCTGTGTTTCCCAAGCTATAACAGTTCAAACGGTACAGAACGACTTTGGCTCCAGTGTTTCCCAAGCTATAACAGTTCAAACGGTACAGAACGACTTTGGCTCCAGTGTTTCCCCTGCTAAATCAGTTTAAACGGTACAGAACGACATTGGCTCCCGTGTTTCCCATGCTAACACCGTTCAAACGGTACAGAACGACATTGGCTCCTGTGTTTCCAATACTAAAACAGTTCAAACGGTGCAGGACATTGGCTGCTGTGTTACACCGGCTAACACACTTCAAACGGTACATAACAACATTGGCTCCTGCGTTTCCCCTGCTAAAACAGTTCAAACGGTACAGAACGACGTTGGCTCCCGTGTTTCTCATGCTAACACAGTTCAAACGGTGCAGACCGATATTGGCTCCTGTGTTTCCCGTGCTAAAACAGTACAAACGGTACAGAACGACATTGGCTGCCCTGTTTCCCCTGCAAAAACAGTTCAAACGGTACAGAACGACGTTGGATGCTGTGTTTCCCATGCTAACGCAGTTCAAGCGGTACAGAACGACATTGGCTCCTGTGTTTCCCCTGCTAGCACAGTTCAAACGGTGCAGGACGACATTGGCCCCTGTGTTTCTCCTGCTAAAACAGTTCAAACGGTACAGAACGACGTTTACTTCCGTGTTTCCCCTGCTAAAACAGTTCAAGCGGTATTGAACGACATTGGCTCCTGTGTTTCCTCTGCTAACACAGTTCAAACGGTTCAGAACGACATTGGCCCCTGTGTTTCTCCTGCTAAAACAGTTCAAACGGTACAGAACGACGTTGGCTCCTGTGATTCCCATGCTAACACAGTTCAAACGGTGCAGGACATTGGCTCCCGTGTTTCCCATTCTAAAACAGTTCAAACGGTGCAGGACATTGTCTCCCGCGTTTCCCATGCTAACAGAGTTCAAACGGTGCAGACCGATATTGGCTCCTGTGTTTCCCATGCTAAGACAGTACAAACGGTACAGAACGACATTGGCTCCCGTGTTTACCCTGCTAAAACAGTTGAAGCGGTACAGAACGACATTGGCTCCTGTGTTTCCCCTGCTAGCACAGTTCAAACGGTGCAGGACGACATTGGCCCTTGTGTTTCTCCTGCTAAAACAGTTCAAACGGTACAGAACGACGTTTACTTCCGTGTTTCCCCTGCTAAAAGAGTTCAAGCGGTATTGAACGACATTGGCTCCTGTGTTTCCTCTGCTAACACAGTTCAAACGGTTCAGAACGACATTTGCTCCTGTGTTTCTCCTGCTAAAACAGTTCAAACGGTACAGAACGACGTTGGCTCCTGTGATTCCCATGCTAACACAGTTCAAACGGTGCAGGACATTGGCTCCCGTGTTTCCCATTCTAAAACAGTTCAAACGGTGCAGGACATTGTCTCCCGCGTTTCCCATGCTAACAGAGTTCAAACGGTGCAGACCGATATTGGCTCCTGTGTTTCCCATGCTACCACAGTCCAAAGGTGCAGAACGACATTCGTTCCCGTGTTTCTCTTGCTAAAGCAGTTCAAACGGTACAGAACGACATTGGCTCCCCTGTTTCCTGTACTAAGACAATTCAAATGGTGCAGGACATTGGCTCCCGTGTTTCCCATGCTAACACAGTTCAAACGGTACAGAACGACATTGGCTCCTGTGATTCCCATGCTAACACAGTTCAAACGGTGCAGGACATTGGTCCCGTGTTTCCAATGCTATAACAGTTCAAACGGTACAGAACGACATTGGCTCCCCTGTTTCTCATACTAAAACAGTTCAAATGGTGCAGGACATTGGCTCCCGTGTTACCCCTGCTAACAGAGTTCAAATGGTGCAGGACATTGGCTCCCGTGCTTCCCCTGCTAACACAGTTCAAACGGTACAGAACGACATTGGATCCTGTGTTTCCCCTGCTAACACAGTCCAAAGGTGCAGAACGACTGGCTCCTGTGTTTCCCACGCTAACACAGTTCAAACGGTGCAGGACATTGGCTCCTGTGTTTCCCATGCTAAAACCGTTCAAACGGTAGAGAACGACGTTGGCTCCTGTGTTTCCCATGCCAATACTGTTCAAACGGTACAGAACGACATTGTCTATTGTGTTTCCCCTCCAAAAACAGTTCAAACGGTACAGAACGACGTTGGCTCCCGTGTCCCCCTGCTAAAACAGTTGAAACGGTGCAGAACGACATTGGCTCCTGTTTTTCCCATTGTATAACAGTTCAAACGGTACAGAACAACGTTGGCTCCAGTGTTTCCCATGCTAAAACAGTTCAAACGGTACAGAACGACATTGGCTCCCGTGTTTCCCCGGCTAAAACAGTTCAAGCGGTATTGAACGACATTGGCTCCTGTGTTTCCTCTGCTAACACAGTTCAAACGGTTCAGAACGACATTGGCCCCTGTGTTTCTCCTGCTAAAACAGTTCAAACGGTACAGAACGACGGCTACTTCCGTGTTTCCCCTGATAACACAGTTCGAACGGTACAGAACGACATTGGCCCCTGTGTTTCCCCTACTAAAATAGTTCAAGCGGTACAGAACGACATTGGCCCCTGTGTTTCCCCTGGTAAAACAGTTCAAACGGTACAGAACGACGTTTACTTCTGTGTTTACCCTGCTAAAACAGTTAGAACGGTACAGAACGACATTGGCTCCCGTGTTTCCCAAGCTAAAACAGTTCAAACGGTACAGAACGACGTTGGCTCCAGTGTTTCCCATGCTAAAACAGTTCAAGCGGTACAGAACGACATTGGCTCCTGTGTTTCCCCTGCTAAAACAGTTGAAGCGGTACAGAACCAAGTTTACTTCCGGGTTTACCCTGCTAAAACAGTTAGAACGGTACGGAACGACATTGGCTCCTGTGCTTCCCCTGCTAAAACAGTTCAAGCAGTACAGAACGACATTGGCTCCTGTGTTTCCCCTGCTAACACAGTTCAAACGGTACAGAACGACATTGGCCCCTGTGTTTCTCCTGCTAAAACAGTTGAAACGGTACAGAATGACATTGGCTCTCGTGTTTCTCATGCTAAAACAGTTCAAACGGTGCAGAACGACATTGGCTCCCGTGTTTCCCAAGCTAAAACAGTTCAAACGGTAGAGTACGACGTTGGCTCCAGTGTTTCCCATGCTAAAAAAGTTCAAACGGTACAGAACGACGTAGGCTCCCGTGTTCCCCTGATAAAACAGTTCAAACGGTGCAGAACGACATTGGCTCACGTGTTTACCCTGCTAAAACAGTTGAAACGGTACAGAATGACATTGGCTCCCGTGTTTCTCATGCTAAAACAGTTCAAACGGTGCAGAACGACATTGGCTCCCGTGTTTCCCAAGCTAAAACAGTTCAAACGGTAGAGTACGACGTTGGCTGCAGTGTTTCCCATGCTAAAACAGTTCAAAACGGTACAGAACCACATTGGCTCCTGCGTTTCCCATGCTAACACAGTTCAAACGGTGCAGGACATTGGCTCCCGTGTTTCCCATGCTAACACACTTCAAACGGTACATAACAACATTGGCTCCTGCGTTTCCCATGCTAACACAGTTCAAACGGTGCAGACCGATATTGGCTCCTGTGTTTCCCGTGCTAAAACAGTACAAACGGTACAGAACGACATTGGCTCCCGTGTTTACCCTGCTAAAACAGTTCAAACGGTACAGAACGACATTGGCTCCCCTGTTTCCCGTACTCAGAGAGTTCAAATGGTGAAGGACATTGGCTCCCGTGTTTCCCATGCTAACACCGTTCAAAACGGTACAGAACTACATTGGCTCCTATGTTTCCCAAGCTATAACAGTTCAAACGGTACAGAACGACTTTGGCTCCAGTGTTTCCCCTGCTAAATCAGTTTAAACGGTACAGAACGACATTGGCTCCCGTGTCTCCCATGCTAACAGCGTTCAAACGGTACAGAACGACATTGGCTCCTGTGTTTCCAATACTAAAACAGTTCAAACGGTGCAGGACATTGGCTGCTGTGTTACACCGGCTAACACACTGCAAACGGTACATAACAACATTGGCTCCTGCGTTTCCCCTGCTAAAACAGTTCAAACGGTACAGAACGACGTTGGCTCCCGTGTTTCCCATGCTAACACAGTTCAAACGGTGCAGACCGATATTGGCTCCTGTGTTTCCCGTGCTAAAACAGTACAAACGGTACAGAACGACATTGGCTCCCGTGTTTACCCTGCTAAAACAGTTCAAACGGTACAGAACGACATTGGCTCCCCTGTTTCCCGTACTCAGAGAGTTCAAATGGTGAAGGACATTGGCTCCCGTGTTTCACATGCTAACACCGTTCAAACGGTACAGAACGATATTGGCTCCTGTGTTTCCCAGGCTATAACAGTTCAAACGGTACAGAACGACTTTGGCTCCAGTGTTTCCCCTGCTAAATCAGTTTAAACGGTACAGAACGACATTGGCTCCCGTGTTTCCCATGCTAACAGCGTTCAAACGGTACAGAACGACATTGGCTCCTGTGTTTCCAATACTAAAACAGTTCAAACGGTGCAGGACATTGGCTGCTGTGTTACACCGGCTAACACAGTTCAAATGGTGCAGGACATTGTCTCCGTGTTTCCCCTGCTAACACAGTTCAAACGGTACAGAACGACATTGGCTGCCCTGTTTCCCCTGCTAAAACAGTTCAAACGGTACAGAACGACGTTGGATGCTGTGTTTCCCATGCTAACGCAGTTGAAGCGGTACAGAACGACATTGGCCCCTGTGTTTACCCTGCTAAAACAGTTCAAGCGGTACAGAACGACGTTTACTTCCGTGTTTCCCCTGCTAAAACAGGTAGAACGGTACAGAACGACATTGGCTCCTGTGTTTCCCCTGCTAGCACAGTTCAAACGGTGCAGGACGACATTGGCCCCTGTGTTTCTCCTGCTAAAACAGTTCAAACGGTACAGAACGACGGTCACTTCCGTGTTTCCCCTGCTAACACAGTTCGAACGGTACAGAACGACATTGGCTCCCGTGTTTCCCCTGCCTACACAGTTCAAACGCTACAGAACGACGTTTACTTCCGTGTTTCCCCTGCTAACACAGTTCGAACGGTACAGAACGACATTGGCTCCTGTGTTTCCCCTGCTAAAACAGTTCAAACGGGACAGAACGACGTTGGCTCCCGTGTTTCCCCTGCTAAATCAGTTTATACGGTACAGAACGACATTGGCTCCTGTGTTTCCCAAGCAAAAACAGTTCAAAAGGTACAGAACGACGTTGTCTCCAGTGTTCCCGATGCTACAAAATGTTCAAACGGTACAGAACGACGTAGGCTCCCGTGTTGCCCTGCTAAAACAGTTCAAACGGTACAGAACGACCTTGGCTCCTGTGTTTCCCCTGCTAAAACAGTTGAAGCGGTACAGAACCAAGTTTACTTCCGGGTTTACCCTGCTAAAACAGTTAGAACGGTACGGAACGACATTGGCTCCTGTGCTTCCCCTGCTAAAACAGTTCAAGCAGTACAGAACGACATTGGCTCCTGTGTTTCCCCTGCTAACACAGTTCAAACGGTACAGAACGACACTGGCCCCTGTGTTTCTCCTGCTAAAACAGTTCAAACGGTACAGAACGACGGTCACTTCCGTGTTTCCCCTGCTAAATCAGTTCGAACGGTACAGAACGACGTTTACTTCCGTGTTTCCCCTGCTAACACAGCTCGAACGGTACAGAACGACATTGGCTCCTGTGTTTCCCCTGATAAAACAGTTCAAACGGTACAGAACGACTTTGGCTCCCGTGTTTCCCCTGCTAAATCAGTTTAAACGGTACAGAACGACATTGGCTCCTGTGTTTCCCAAGCTAAAACAGTTCAAAACCTACAGAACGACGTTGGCTCCAGTGTTTCCCATGCTAAAAAAGTTCAAACGGTACAGAACGACGTAGGCTCCCGTGTTCCCCTGATAAAACAGTTCAAACGGTACAGAACGACCTTGGCTCCTGTGTTTCCCATGCTAAAAAAGTTCAAACGGTACAGAACGACGTAGGCTCCCGTGTTCCCCTGCTAACACATTTCAAACGGTAGAGAACGACGTTGGCTCCTGTGATTCCCATGCTAACACAGTTCAAACGGTGCAGGACATTGGCTCCCGTGTTTCCCATACTAAAACAGTTCAAATGGTGCAGGTCATTGGCTCCCGTGTTACCCATGCTAAGTCAGTTCAAACGATACAGAACGACATTGGCTCACGTGTTTACCCTGCTAAAACAGTTGCAACGGTACAGAACGACATTGGCTCCTGTGTTTCCCAAGCTATAACAGTTCAAACGGTACAGAACGACTTTGGCTCCAGTGTTTCCCCTGCTAAATCAGTTTAAACGGTACAGAACGACATTGGCTCCCGTGTTTCCCATGCTAACACCGTTCAAACGGTACAGAACGACATTGGCTCCTGTGTTTCCAATACTAAAACAGTTCAAACGGTGCAGGACATTGGCTGCTGTGTTACACCGGCTAACACACTTCAAACGGTACATAACAACATTGGCTCCTGCGTTTCCCCTGCTAAAACAGTTCAAACGGTACAGAACGACGTTGGCTCCCGTGTTTCTCATGCTAACACAGTTCAAACGGTGCAGACCGATATTGGCTCCTGTGTTTCCCGTGCTAAAACAGTACAAACGGTACAGAACGACATTGGCTGCCCTGTTTCCCCTGCTAAAACAGTTCAAACGGTACAGAACGACGTTGGATGCTGTGTTTCCCATGCTAATGCAGTTCAAGCGGTACAGAACGACATTGGCTCCTGTGTTTCCCCTGCTAGCACAGTTCAAACGGTGCAGGACGACATTGGCCCCTGTGTTTCTCCTGCTAAAACAGTTCAAACGGTACAGAACGACGTTTACTTCCGTGTTTCCCCTGCTAAAACAGTTCAAGCGGTATTGAACGACATTGGCTCCTGTGTTTCCTCTGCTAACACAGTTCAAACGGTTCAGAACGACATTGGCCCCTGTGTTTCTCCTGCTAAAACAGTTCAAACGGTACAGAACGACGTTGGCTCCTGTGATTCCCATGCTAACACAGTTCAAACGGTGCAGGACATTGGCTCCCGTGTTTCCCATTCTAAAACAGTTCAAACGGTGCAGGACATTGTCTCCCGCGTTTCCCATGCTAACAGAGTTCAAACGGTGCAGACCGATATTGGCTCATGTGTTTCCCATGCTAAGACAGTACAAACTGTACAGAACGACATTAGCTCCCGTGTTTACCCTGCTAAAACAGTTGAAGCGGTACAGAACGACATTGGCTCCTGTGTTTCCCCTGCTAGCACAGTTCAAACGGTGCAGGACGACATTGGCCCCTGTGTTTCTCCTGCTAAAACAGTTCAAACGGTACAGAACGACGTTTACTTCCGTGTTTCCCCTGCTAAAAGAGTTCAAGCGGTATTGAACGACATTGGCTCCTGTGTTTCCTCTGCTAACACAGTTCAAACGGTTCAGAACGACATTGGCCCCTGTGTTTCTCCTGCTAAAACAGTTCAAACGGTACAGAACGACGTTGGCTCCTGTGATTCCCATGCTAACACAGTTCAAACGGTGCAGGACATTGGCTCCCGTGTTTCCCATTCTAAAACAGTTCAAACGGTGCAGGACATTGTCTCCCGCGTTTCCCATGCTAACAGAGTTCAAACGGTGCAGACCGATATTGGCTCCTGTGTTTCCCATGCTACCACAGTCCAAAGGTGCAGAACGACATTCGTTCCCGTGTTTCTCTTGCTAAAGCAGTTCAAACGGTACAGAACGACGTTGGCTCCCGTGTTTCCCATGCTAACACAGTTCAAACGGTGCAGACCGATATTGGCTCCTGTGTTTCCCGTGCTAAAACAGTTCAAACGGTACAGAACGACATTGGCTCCCGTGTTTCCCATTCTAAAACAGTTCAAACGGTGCAGGACATTGTCTCCCGCGTTTCCCATGCTAACAGAGTTCAAACGGTGCAGACCGATATTGGCTCCTGTGTTTCCCATGCTACCACAGTCCAAAGGTGCAGAACGACATTCGTTCCCGTGTTTCTCTTGCTAAAGCAGTTCAAACGGTACAGAACGACGTTGGCTCCCGTGTTTCCCATGCTAACACAGTTCAAACGGTGCAGGACATTGGTCCCGTGTTTCCAATGCTATAACAGTTCAAACGGTACAGAACGACATTGGCTCCCCTGTTTCACATACTAAAATAGTTCAAATGGTGCAGGACATTGGCTCCCGTGTTACCCCTGCTAACAGAGTTCAAATGGTGCAGGACATTGGCTCCCGTGCTTCCCCTGCTAACACAGTTCAAACGGTACAGAACGACATTGGATCCTGTGTTTCCCCTGCTAACACAGTCCAAAGGTGCAGAACGACTGGCTCCTGTGTTTCCCACGCTAACACAGTTCAAACGGTGCAGGACATTGGCTCCTGTGTTTCCCATGCTAAAACCGTTCAAACGGTAGAGAACGACGTTGGCTCCTGTGTTTCCCATGCCAATACTGTTCAAACGGTACAGAACGACATTGTCTACTGTGTTTCCCCTCCAAAAACAGTTCAAACGGTACAGAACGACGTTGGCTCCCGTGTCCCCCTGCTAAAACAGTTGAAACGTTACAGAACGACATTGGCTCCTGTTTTTCCCATTGTATAACAGTTCAAACGGTACAGAACAACGTTGGCTCCAGTGTTTCCCATGCTAAAACAGTTCAAACGGTACAGAACGACGGCTACTTCCGTGTTTCCCCTGATAACACAGTTCGAACGGTACAGAACGACATTGGCCCCTGTGTTTCCCCTACTAAAATAGTTCAAGCGGTACAGAACGACATTGGCCCTTGTGTTTCCCCTGGTAAAACAGTTCAAACGGTACAGAACGACGTTTACTTCTGTGTTTACCCTGCTAAAACAGTTAGAACGGTACAGAACGACATTGGCTCCCGTGTTTCCCAAGCTAAAACAGTTCAAACGGTACAGAACGACGTTGGCTCCAGTGTTTCCCATGCTAAAACAGTTCAAGCGGTACAGAACGACATTGGCTCCTGTGTTTCCCCTGCTAAAACAGTTGAAGCGGTACAGAACCAAGTTTACTTCCGGGTTTACCCTGCTAAAACAGTTAGAACGGTACGGAACGACATTGGCTCCTGTGCTTCCCCTGCTAAAACAGTTCAAGCAGTACAGAACGACATTGGCTCCTGTGTTTCCCCTGCTAACACAGTTCAAACGGTACAGAACGACATTGGCCCCTGTGTTTCTCCTGCTAAAACAGTTGAAACGGTACAGAATGACATTGGCTCCCGTGTTTCTCATGCTAAAACAGTTCAAACGGTGCAGAACGACATTGGCTCCCGTGTTTCCCAAGCTAAAACAGTTCAAACGGTAGAGTACGACGTTGGCTCCAGTGTTTCCCATGCTAAAAAAGTTCAAACGGTACAGAACGACGTAGGCTCCCGTGTTCCCCTGATAAAACAGTTCAAACGGTGCAGAACGACATTGGCTCACGTGTTTACCCTGCTAAAACAGTTGAAACGGTACAGAATGACATTGGCTCCCGTGTTTCTCATGCTAAAACAGTTCAAACGGTGCAGAACGACATTGGCTCCCGTGTTTCCCAAGCTAAAACAGTTCAAACGGTAGAGTACGACGTTGGCTGCAGTGTTTCCCATGCTAAAACAGTTCAAACGGTACAGAACCACATTGGCTCCTGCGTTTCCCATGCTAACACAGTTCAAACGGTGCAGGACATTGGCTCCCGTGTTTCCCATGCTAACACACTTCAAACGGTACATAACAACATTGGCTCCTGCGTTTCCCATGCTAACACAGTTCAAACGGTGCAGACCGATATTGGCTCCTGTGTTTCCCGTGCTAAAACAGTACAAACGGTACAGAACGACATTGGCTCCCGTGTTTACCCTGCTAAAACAGTTCAAACGGTACAGAACGACATTGGCTCCCCTGTTTCCCGTACTCAGAGAGTTCAAATGGTGAAGGACATTGGCTCCCGTGTTTCCCATGCTAACACCGTTCAAACGGTACAGAACTACATTGGCTCCTATGTTTCCCAAGCTATAACAGTTCAAACGGTACAGAACGACTTTGGCTCCAGTGTTTCCCCTGCTAAATCAGTTTAAACGGTACAGAACGACATTGGCTCCCGTGTCTCCCATGCTAACAGCGTTCAAACGGTACAGAACGACATTGGCTCCTGTGTTTCCAATACTAAAACAGTTCAAACGGTGCAGGACATTGGCTGCTGTGTTACACCGGCTAACACACTGCAAACGGTACATAACAACATTGGCTCCTGCGTTTCCCCTGCTAAAACAGTTCAAACGGTACAGAACGACGTTGGCTCCCGTGTTTCCCATGCTAACACAGTTCAAACGGTGCAGACCGATATTGGCTCCTGTGTTTCCCGTGCTAAAACAGTACAAACGGTACAGAACGACATTGGCTCCCGTGTTTACCCTGCTAAAACAGTTCAAACGGTACAGAACGACATTGGCTCCCCTGTTTCCCGTACTCAGAGAGTTCAAATGGTGAAGGACATTGGCTCCCGTGTTTCCCATGCTAACACCGTTCAAACGGTACAGAACGATATTGGCTCCTGTGTTTCCCAAGCGATAACAGTTCAAACGGTACAGAACGACTTTGGCTCCAGTGTTTCCCCTGCTAAATCAGTTTAAACGGTACAGAACGACATTGGCTCCCGTGTTTCCCATGCCAACAGCGTTCAAACGGTACAGAACGACATTGGCTCCTGTGTTTCCAATACTAAAACAGTTCAAACGGTGCAGGACATTGGCTGCTGTGTTACACCGGCTAACACAGTTCAAATGGTGCAGGACATTGTCTCCGTGTTTCCCCTGCTAACACAGTTCAAACGGTACAGAACGACATTGGCTGCCCTGTTTCCCCTGCTAAAACAGTTCAAACGGTACAGAACGACGTTGGATGCTGTGTTTCCCATGCTAACGCAGTTGAAGCGGTACAGAACGACATTGGCCCCTGTGTTTACCCTGCTAAAACAGTTCAAGCGGTACAGAACGACGTTTACTTCCGTGTTTCCCCTGCTAAAACAGGTAGAACGGTACAGAACGACATTGGCTCCTGTGTTTCCCCTGCTAGCACAGTTCAAACGGTGCAGGACGACATTGGCCCCTGTGTTTCTCCTGCTAAAACAGTTCAAACGGTACAGAACGACGGTCACTTCCGTGTTTCCCCTGCTAACACAGTTCGAACGGTACAGAACGACATTGGCTCCCGTGTTTCCCCTGCCTACACAGTTCAAACGGTACAGAACGACGTTTACTTCCGTGTTTCCCCTGCTAACACAGTTCGAACGGTACAGAACGACATTGGCTCCTGTGTTTCCCCTGCTAAAACAGTTCAAACGGGACAGAACGACGTTGGCTCCCGTGTTTCCCCTGCTAAATCAGTTTATACGGTACAGAACGACATTGGCTCCTGTGTTTCCCAAGCAAAAACAGTTCAAAAGGTACAGAACGACGTTGTCTCCAGTGTTCCCGATGCTACAAAATGTTCAAACGGTACAGAACGACGTAGGCTCCCGTGTTGCCCTGCTAAAACAGTTCAAACGGTACAGAACGACCTTGGCTCCTGTGTTTCCCATGCTAACAAAGTTCAAACGGTACAGAACGACGTAGGCTCCAGTGTTCCCCTGCTAACACATTTCAAACGGTACAGAACGACGTTGGCTCCTGTGATTCCCATGCTAACACAGTTCAAACGGTGCAGGATATTGGCTCCCGTGTTTCCCATACTAAAACAGTTCAAATGGTGCAGGACATTGGCTCCCGTGTTACCCATGCTAAGACAGTTCAAACGATACAGAACGACATTGGCTCCTGTGTTTCCCATGCTAACACATTTCAAACGGTGCAGTACATTGGCTCCCGTGTTTCCCATGCTAACACAGTTCAAACGGTACACAACGACATTGGTTCCTGTGTTTCCAATGCTAACACACTTCAAACGGTACAGAACAACATTGGCTCCTGCGTTTCCCCTGCTAAAACAGTTCAAACGGTACAGAACGACGTTGGCTCCCTTGTTTCCCCTGCTAAATCAGTTTAAACGGTACAGAACGACATTGGCTCACGTGCTTACCCTGCTAAAACAGTTGAAACGGTACAGAATGACATTGTCTCCGTGTTTCCCCTGCTAACACAGTTCAAACGGTACAGAACGACATTGGCTGCCCGGTTTCCCCTGCTAAAACAGTTCAAACGGTACAGAACGACGTTTACTTCCGTGTTTCCCCTGCTAAAACAGGTAGAACGGTACAGAACGACATTGGCCCCTGTGTTTCTCCTGCTAAAACAGTTCAAACGGTACAGAACGACGGTCACTTCCGTGTCTCCCCTGCTAACACAGTTCGAACGGTACAGAACGACATTGGCTCCCGTGTTTCCCCTGCCTACACAGTTCAAACGGTACAGAACGACGTTTACTTCCGTGTTTCCCCTGCTAACACAGTTCGAACGGTACAGAACGACATTGGCTCCTGTGTTTCCCCTGCTAAAACAGTTTATACGGTACAGAACGACATTGGCTCCTGTGTTTCCGAAGAAAAACAGTTGAAAAGGTACAGAACGACGTTGTCTCCGGTGTTTCCCATGCTAAAAAATGTTCAAACGGTACAGAACGACGTAGGCTCCCGTGTTGCCCTGCTAAAACAGTTCAAACGGTAGAGAACGACGTTGGCTCCTGTGTTTCCCATGCTAAAATAGTTCAAACGGTACAGAACGACATTGGCCCCTGTGTTTCCCCTGCTAAAACAGTTCAAGCGGTACAGAACGATATTGGCTCCCGTGTTTCCGCTGCTAAAACAGTTCAAACGGTACAGAACGACGTTTACTTCCGTGTTTCCCCTGCCAAAACAGTTCGAACGGTACAGAACGACATTGGCTCCTGTGTTTCCCCTGCTAACACAGTTCAAACGGTACAGAACGACATTGGCCCCTGTGGTTCTGCTGCTCAAACAGTTGAAACGGTACAGAACGACGTTGGCTCCCGTGTTGCCCCTGCTAAATCAGTTTAAACGGTACAGAACGACATTGGCTCACGTGTTTACCCTGCTAAAACAGTTGAAACGGTACAGAATGACATTGGCTCCCGTGTTTCTCATGCTAAAACAGTTCAAACGGTGCAGAACGACATTGGCTCCCGTGTTTCCCAAGCTAAAACAGTTCAAACGGTAGAGTACGACGTTGGCTCCAGTGTTTCCCATGCTAAAACATTTCAAACGGTACAGAACGACATTGGCTCCAGTGTTTCCCCTGCTAAATCAGTTTAAACGGTACAGAACGACATTGGCTCCCGTGTTTCCCATGCTAACAGCGTTCAAACGGTACAGAACGACATTGTCTCCTGTGTTTCCAATACTAAAACAGTTCAAACGGTGCAGGACATTGGCTGCTGTGTTACACCGGCTAACACAGTTCAAATGGTGCAGGACATTGTCTCCGTGTTTCCCCTGCTAACACAGTTCAAACGGTACATAACAACATTGGCTCCTGTGTTTCCCATGCTAACACATTTCAAACGGTGCAGTACATTGGCTCCCGTGTTTCCCATGCTAACACAGTTCAAACGGTACAGAACGACATTGGTTCCTGTGTTTCCAATGCTAACACACTTCAAACGGTACAGAACGACATTGGCTGCCCTGTTTCCCCTGCTAAAACAGTTCAAACGGTACAGAACGACGTTGGATGCTGTGTTTCCCATGCTAACGCAGTTGAAGCGGTACAGAACGACATTGGCCCCTGTGTTTACCCTGCTAAAACAGTTCAAGCGGTACAGAACGACGTTTACTTCCGTGTTTCCCCTGCTAAAACAGGTAGAACGGTACAGAACGACATTGGCTCCTGTGTTTCCCCTGCTAGCACAGTTCAAACGGTGCAGGACGACATTGGCCCCTGTGTTTCTCCTGCTAAAACAGTTCAAACGGTACAGAACGACGGTCACTTCCGTGTTTCCCCTGCTAACACAGTTCGAACGGTACAGAACGACATTGGCTCCCGTGTTTCCCCTGCCTACACAGTTCAAACGGTACAGAACGACGTTTACTTCCGTGTTTCCCCTGCTAACACAGTTCGAACGGTACAGAACGACATTGGCTCCTGTGTTTCCCCTGCTAAAACAGTTCAAACGGGACAGAACGACGTTGGCTCCCGTGTTTCCCCTGCTAAATCAGTTTATACGGTACAGAACGGCATTGGCTCCTGTGTTTCCCAAGCAAAAACAGTTCAAAAGGTACAGAACGACGTTGTCTCCAGTGTTCCCGATGCTAAAAAATGTTCAAACGGTACAGAACGACGTAGGCTCCCGTGTTGCCCTGCTAAAACAGTTCAAACGGTGCAGAACGACATTGGCTCCCGTGTTTCCCAAGCTAAAACAGTTCAAACGGTAGAGTACGACGTTGGCTCCAGTGTTTCCCCTGCTAAAACAGTTCAAACGGGACAGAACGACGTTGGCTCCCGTGTTTCCCCTGCTAAATCAGTTTATACGGTACAGAACGGCATTGGCTCCTGTGTTTCCCAAGCAAAAACAGTTCAAAAGGTACAGAACGACGTTGTCTCCAGTGTTTCCCCTGCCTACACAGTTCAAACGGTACAGAACGACGTTTACTTCCGTGTTTCCCCTGCTAACACAGTTCGAACGGTACAGAACGACATTGGCTCCTGTGTTTCCCCTGCTAAAACAGTTCAAACGGGACAGAACGACGTTGGCTCCCGTGTTTCCCCTGCTAAATCAGTTTATACGGTACAGAACGGCATTGGCTCCTGTGTTTCCCAAGCAAAAACAGTTCAAAAGGTACAGAACGACGTTGTCTCCAGTGTTCCCGATGCTAAAAAATGTTCAAACGGTACAGAACGACGTAGGCTCCCGTGTTGCCCTGCTAAAACAGTTCAAACGGTACAGAACGACCTTGGCTCCTGTGTTTCCCATGCTAACAAAGTTCAAACGGTACAGAACGACGTAGGCTCCAGTGTTCCCCTGCTAACACATTTCAAACGGTACAGAACGACGTTGGCTCCTGTGATTCCCATGCTAACACAGTTCAAACGGTGCAGGATATTGGCTCCCGTGTTTCCCATACTAAAACAGTTCAAATGGTGCAGGACATTGGCTCCCGTGTTACCCATGCTAAGACAGTACAAACGATACAGATCGACATTGGCTCCTGTGTTTCCCATGCTAACACATTTCAAACGGTGCAGTACATTGGCTCCCGTGTTTCCCATGCTAACACAGTTCAAACGGTACAGAACGATATTGGTTCCTGTGTTTCCAATGCTAACACACTTTAAACGGTACAGAACAACATTGGCTCCTGCGTTTCCCCTGCTAAAACAGTTCAAACGGTACAGAACGACGTTGGCTCCCGTGTTTCCCCTGCTAAATCAGTTTAAACGGTACAGAACGACATTGGCTCACGTGCTTACCCTGCTAAAACAGTTGAAACGGTACAGAATGACATTGTCTCCGTGTTTCTCCTGCTAAAACAGGTCAAACGGTACAGAACGACGGTCACTTCCGTGTCTCCCCTGCTAACACAGTTCGAACGGTACCGAACGACATTGGCTCCCGTGTTTCCCC
This sequence comes from Hypanus sabinus, assembly GCF_030144855.1. NCBI lineage: Eukaryota > Metazoa > Chordata > Chondrichthyes > Myliobatiformes > Dasyatidae > Hypanus > Hypanus sabinus. The sequence continues at coordinate 191,708,223 of NC_082707.1, forward strand.
TGCCTACACAGTTCAAACGGTACAGAACGACGTTTACTTCCGTGTTTCCCCTGCTAAATCAGTTTATACGGTAAAGAACGACATTGGCTCCTGTGTTTCCGAAGAAAAACAGTTGAAAAGGTACAGAACGACGTTGTCTCCAGTGTTTCCCATGCTAAAAAATGTTCAAACGGTACAGAACGACGTAGGCTCCCGTGTTGCCCTGCTAAAGCAGTTCAAACGGTAGAGAACGACGTTGGCTCCTGTGTTTCCCATGCTAAAATAGTTCAAACGGTACAGAACGACATTGGCCCCTGTGTTTCCCCTGCTAAAGCAGTTCAAGCGGTACAGAACGACATTGGCTCCCGTGTTTCCGCTGCTAAAACAGTTCAAACGGTACAGAACGACGTTTACTTCCGTGTTTCCCCTGCCAAAACAGTTCGAACGGTACAGAACGACATTGGCTCCTGTGTTTCCCCTGCTAACACAGTTCAAACGGTACAGAACGACATTGGCCCCTGTGGTTCTCCTGCACAAACAGTTCAAACGGTACAGAACGACGTTTACTTCTGTGTTTCCCCTGCTAAATCAGTTTAAACGGTACAGAACGACATTGGCTCACGTGTTTACCCTGCTAAAACAGTTGAAACGGTACAGAATGACATTGGCTCCCGTGTTTCTCATGCTAAAACAGTTCAAACGGTGCAGAACGACATTGGCTCCCGTGTTTCCCAAGCTAAAACAGTTCAAACGGTAGAGTACGACGTTGGCTCCAGTGTTTCCCATGCTAAAACATTTCAAACGGTACAGAACGACATTGGCTCCAGTGTTTTCCCTGCTAAATCAGTTTAAACGGTACAGAACGACATTGGCTCCCGTGTTTCCCATGCTAACAGCGTTCAAACGGTACAGAACGACATTGTCTCCTGTGTTTCCAATACTAAAACAGTTCAAACGGTGCAGGACATTGGCTGCTGTGTTACACCGGCTAACACAGTTCAAATGGTGCAGGACATTGTCTCCGTGTTTCCCCTGCTAACACAGTTCAAACGGTACATAACAACATTGGCTCCTGTGTTTCCCATGCTAACACATTTCAAACGGTGCAGTACATTGGCTCCCGTGTTTCCCATGCTAACACAGTTCAAACGGTACAGAACGACATTGGTTCCTGTGTTTCCAATGCTAACACACTTCAAACGGTACAGAACGACATTGGCTGCCCGGTTTCCCCTGCTAAAACAGTTCAAACGGTACAGAACGACGTTGGATGCTGTGTTTCCCATGCTAACGCAGTTGAAGCGGTACAGAACGACATTGGCCCCTGTGTTTACCCTGCTAAAACAGTTCAAGCGGTACAGAACGACGTTTACTTCCGTGTTTCCCCTGCTAAAACAGGTAGAACGGTACAGAACGACATTGGCTCCTGTGTTTCCCCTGCTAGCACAGTTCAAACGGTGCAGGACGACATTGGCCCCTGTGTTTCTCCTGCTAAAACAGTTCAAACGGTACAGAACGACGGTCACTTCCGTGTTTCCCCTGCTAACACAGTTCGAACGGTACAGAACGACATTGGCTCCCGTGTTTCCCCTGCCTACACAGTTCAAACGGTGCAGGACATTGGTCCCGTGTTTCCAATGCTATAACAGTTCAAACGGTACAGAACGACATTGGCTCCCCTGTTTCACATACTAAAATAGTTCAAATGGTGCAGGACATTGGCTCCCGTGTTACCCCTGCTAACAGAGTTCAAATGGTGCAGGACATTGGCTCCCGTGCTTCCCCTGCTAACACAGTTCAAACGGTACAGAACGACATTGGATCCTGTGTTTCCCCTGCTAACACAGTCCAAAGTTGCAGAACGACTGGCTCCTGTGTTTCCCACGCTAACACAGTTCAAACGGTGCAGGACATTGGCTCCTGTGTTTCCCATGCTAAAACCGTTCAAACGGTAGAGAACGACGTTGGCTCCTGTGTTTCCCATGCCAATACTGTTCAAACGGTACAGAACGACATTGTCTACTGTGTTTCCCCTCCAAAAACAGTTCAAACGGTACAGAACGACGTTGGCTCCCGTGTCCCCCTGCTAAAACAGTTGAAACGTTACAGAACGACATTGGCTCCTGTTTTTCCCATTGTATAACAGTTCAAACGGTACAGAACAACGTTGGCTCCAGTGTTTCCCATGCTAAAACAGTTCAAACGGTACAGAACGACGGCTACTTCCGTGTTTCCCCTGATAACACAGTTCGAACGGTACAGAACGACATTGGCCCCTGTGTTTCCCCTACTAAAATAGTTCAAGCGGTACAGAACGACATTGGCCCTTGTGTTTCCCCTGGTAAAACAGTTCAAACGGTACAGAACGACGTTTACTTCTGTGTTTACCCTGCTAAAACAGTTAGAACGGTACAGAACGACATTGGCTCCCGTGTTTCCCAAGCTAAAACAGTTCAAACGGTACAGAACGACGTTGGCTCCAGTGTTTCCCATGCTAAAACAGTTCAAGCGGTACAGAACGACATTGGCTCCTGTGTTTCCCCTGCTAAAACAGTTGAAGCGGTACAGAACCAAGTTTACTTCCGGGTTTACCCTGCTAAAACAGTTAGAACGGTACGGAACGACATTGGCTCCTGTGCTTCCCCTGCTAAAACAGTTCAAGCAGTACAGAACGACATTGGCTCCTGTGTTTCCCCTGCTAACACAGTTCAAACGGTACAGAACGACATTGGCCCCTGTGTTTCTCCTGCTAAAACAGTTGAAACGGTACAGAATGACATTGGCTCCCGTGTTTCTCATGCTAAAACAGTTCAAACGGTGCAGAACGACATTGGCTCCCGTGTTTCCCAAGCTAAAACAGTTCAAACGGTAGAGTACGACGTTGGCTCCAGTGTTTCCCATGCTAAAAAAGTTCAAACGGTACAGAACGACGTAGGCTCCCGTGTTCCCCTGATAAAACAGTTCAAACGGTGCAGAACGACATTGGCTCACGTGTTTACCCTGCTAAAACAGTTGAAACGGTACAGAATGACATTGGCTCCCGTGTTTCTCATGCTAAAACAGTTCAAACGGTGCAGAACGACATTGGCTCCCGTGTTTCCCAAGCTAAAACAGTTCAAACGGTAGAGTACGACGTTGGCTGCAGTGTTTCCCATGCTAAAACAGTTCAAACGGTACAGAACCACATTGGCTCCTGCGTTTCCCATGCTAACACAGTTCAAACGGTGCAGGACATTGGCTCCCGTGTTTCCCATGCTAACACACTTCAAACGGTACATAACAACATTGGCTCCTGCGTTTCCCATGCTAACACAGTTCAAACGGTGCAGACCGATATTGGCTCCTGTGTTTCCCGTGCTAAAACAGTACAAACGGTACAGAACGACATTGGCTCCCGTGTTTACCCTGCTAAAACAGTTCAAACGGTACAGAACGACATTGGCTCCCCTGTTTCCCGTACTCAGAGAGTTCAAATGGTGAAGGACATTGGCTCCCGTGTTTCCCATGCTAACACCGTTCAAACGGTACAGAACTACATTGGCTCCTATGTTTCCCAAGCTATAACAGTTCAAACGGTACAGAACGACTTTGGCTCCAGTGTTTCCCCTGCTAAATCAGTTTAAACGGTACAGAACGACATTGGCTCCCGTGTCTCCCATGCTAACAGCGTTCAAACGGTACAGAACGACATTGGCTCCTGTGTTTCCAATACTAAAACAGTTCAAACGGTGCAGGACATTGGCTGCTGTGTTACACCGGCTAACACACTGCAAACGGTACATAACAACATTGGCTCCTGCGTTTCCCCTGCTAAAACAGTTCAAACGGTACAGAACGACGTTGGCTCCCGTGTTTCCCATGCTAACACAGTTCAAACGGTGCAGACCGATATTGGCTCCTGTGTTTCCCGTGCTAAAACAGTACAAACGGTACAGAACGACATTGGCTCCCGTGTTTACCCTGCTAAAACAGTTCAAACGGTACAGAACGACATTGGCTCCCCTGTTTCCCGTACTCAGAGAGTTCAAATGGTGAAGGACATTGGCTCCCGTGTTTCCCATGCTAACACCGTTCAAACGGTACAGAACGATATTGGCTCCTGTGTTTCCCAAGCGATAACAGTTCAAACGGTACAGAACGACTTTGGCTCCAGTGTTTCCCCTGCTAAATCAGTTTAAACGGTACAGAACGATATTGGCTCCCGTGTTTCCCATGCCAACAGCGTTCAAACGGTACAGAACGACATTGGCTCCTGTGTTTCCAATACTAAAACAGTTCAAACGGTGCAGGACATTGGCTGCTGTGTTACACCGGCTAACACAGTTCAAATGGTGCAGGACATTGTCTCCGTGTTTCCCCTGCTAACACAGTTCAAACGGTACAGAACGACATTGGCTGCCCTGTTTCCCCTGCTAAAACAGTTCAAACGGTACAGAACGACGTTGGATGCTGTGTTTCCCATGCTAACGCAGTTGAAGCGGTACAGAACGACATTGGCCCCTGTGTTTACCCTGCTAAAACAGTTCAAGCGGTACAGAACGACGTTTACTTCCGTGTTTCCCCTGCCAAAACAGGTAGAACGGTGCAGAACGACATTGTCTCCGTGTTTCTCCTGCTAAAACAGGTCAAACGGTACAGAACGACGGTCACTTCCGTGTCTCCCCTGCTAACACAGTTCGAACGGTACCGAACGACATTGGCTCCCGTGTTTCCCCTGCCTACACAGTTCAAACGGTACAGAACGACGTTTACTTCCGTGTTTCCCCTGCTAAATCAGTTTATACGGTAAAGAACGACATTGGCTCCTGTGTTTCCGAAGAAAAACAGTTGAAAAGGTACAGAACGACGTTGTCTCCAGTGTTTCCCATGCTAAAAAATGTTCAAACGGTACAGAACGACGTAGGCTCCCGTGTTGCCCTGCTAAAGCAGTTCAAACGGTAGAGAACGACGTTGGCTCCTGTGTTTCCCATGCTAAAATAGTTCAAACGGTACAGAACGACATTGGCCCCTGTGTTTCCCCTGCTAAAGCAGTTCAAGCGGTACAGAACGACATTGGCTCCCGTGTTTCCGCTGCTAAAACAGTTCAAACGGTACAGAACGACGTTTACTTCCGTGTTTCCCCTGCCAAAACAGTTCGAACGGTACAGAACGACATTGGCTCCTGTGTTTCCCCTGCTAACACAGTTCAAACGGTACAGAACGACATTGGCCCCTGTGGTTCTCCTGCACAAACAGTTCAAACGGTACAGAACGACGTTTACTTCTGTGTTTCCCCTGCTAAATCAGTTTAAACGGTACAGAACGACATTGGCTCACGTGTTTACCCTGCTAAAACAGTTGAAACGGTACAGAATGACATTGGCTCCCGTGTTTCTCATGCTAAAACAGTTCAAACGGTGCAGAACGACATTGGCTCCCGTGTTTCCCAAGCTAAAACAGTTCAAACGGTAGAGTACGACGTTGGCTCCAGTGTTTCCCATGCTAAAACATTTCAAACGGTACAGAACGACATTGGCTCCAGTGTTTTCCCTGCTAAATCAGTTTAAACGGTACAGAACGACATTGGCTCCCGTGTTTCCCATGCTAACAGCGTTCAAACGGTACAGAACGACATTGTCTCCTGTGTTTCCAATACTAAAACAGTTCAAACGGTGCAGGACATTGGCTGCTGTGTTACACCGGCTAACACAGTTCAAATGGTGCAGGACATTGTCTCCGTGTTTCCCCTGCTAACACAGTTCAAACGGTACATAACAACATTGGCTCCTGTGTTTCCCATGCTAACACATTTCAAACGGTGCAGTACATTGGCTCCCGTGTTTCCCATGCTAACACAGTTCAAACGGTACAGAACGACATTGGTTCCTGTGTTTCCAATGCTAACACACTTCAAACGGTACAGAACGACATTGGCTGCCCGGTTTCCCCTGCTAAAACAGTTCAAACGGTACAGAACGACGTTGGATGCTGTGTTTCCCATGCTAACGCAGTTGAAGCGGTACAGAACGACATTGGCCCCTGTGTTTACCCTGCTAAAACAGTTCAAGCGGTACAGAACGACGTTTACTTCCGTGTTTCCCCTGCTAAAACAGGTAGAACGGTACAGAACGACATTGGCCCCTGTGTTTCTCCTGCTAAAACAGTTCAAACGGTACAGAACGACGGTCACTTCCGTGTTTCCCCTGCTAACACAGTTCGAACGGTACAGAACGACATTGGCTCCCGTGTTTACCCTGCCTACACAGTTCAAACGGTACAGAACGACATTGGCTCCCCTGTTTCCCCTACTAAGAGAGTTCAAATGGTGAAGGACATTGGCTCCCGTGTTTCCCATGCTAACACCGATCAAACGGTACAGAACGATATTGGCTCCTGTGTTTCCCAAGCTATAACAGTTCAAACGGTACAGAACGACGTTGGCTCCCGTGTTGCCCCTGCTAAATCATTTTAAACGGTACAGAACGACATTGGCTCACGTGTTTACCCTGCTAAAACAGTTGAAACGGTACAGAAGGACATTGGCTCCGGTGTTTCTCATGCTAAAACAGTTCAAACGGTGCAGAACGACATTGGCCCCCGTGTTTCCGAAGCTAAAACAGTTCAAACGGTACAGAACGACATTGGCTCCTGCGTTTCCCATGCTAACACAGTTCAAACGGTGCAGGACATTGGCTCCCGTGTTTCCCATGCTAACACACTTCAAACGGTACATAACAACATTGGCTCCTGCGTTTCCACTGCTAAAACAGTTCAAACGGTACAGAACGACGTTGGCTCCCGTGTTTCCCATGCTAACACAGTTCAAACGGTGCAGACCGATATTGGCTCCTGTGTTTCCCGTGCTAAAACAGTACAAACGGTACAGAACGACATTGGCTCCCGTGTTTACCCTGCTGAAACAGTTCAAACGGTACAGAACGACATTGGCTCCCCTGTTTCCCATACTCAGAGAGTTCAAATGGTGAAGGACATTGGCTCCCGTGTTTCCCATGCTAACACCGTTCAAACGGTACAGAACGACATTGGCTCCTGTGTTTCCCATTCTAAAACAGATCAAACGGTACAGAACGACGTTGGCTCCTGTGGTTCCCATGCTAAATCAGTTTAAACGGTACAGAACGACATTGGCTCCCGTGTTTCCCATGCTAACACCGTTCAAATGGTACAGAACGACATTGGCTCCTGTGTTTCCAATACTAAAACAGTTCAAACGGTGCAGAACGACATTGGCTCCCGTGTGTCCGCTGCTAAAACAGTTCAAACGGTACAGAACGACGTTTACTTCCGTGTTTTCCCTGCCAAAACAGTTCGAACGGTACAGAACGACATTGGCTCCTGTGTTTCCCCTTTTAACACAGTTCAAACGGAACAGAACGACATTGGCCCCTGTGGTTCTCCTGCTCAAACAGTTCAAATGGTACATAACAACATTGGCTCCTGCGTTTCCCCTGCTAAAACAGTTCAAACGGTTCAGAACGACGTTGGCTCCTGCGTTTCCCATGCTAACACAGTTCAAACGGTGCAGGACATTGGCTCCCGTGTTTCCCATGCTAACACACTTCAAACGGTACATAACAACATTGGCTCCTGCGTTTCCCCTGCTAAAATAGTTCAAACGGTATAGAACGACGTTGGCTCCCGTGTTTCCGATGCTAACACAGTTCAAACGGTGCAGACCGATATTGGCTCCTGTGTTTCCCGTGCTAAAACAGTTCAAACGGTACAGAACGACATTGGCTCCCCTGTTTCCCGTACTCAGAGAGTTCAAATGGTGAAGGACATTGGCTCCCGTGTTTCCCATGCTAACACCGTTCAAACGGTACAGAATGATATTGGCTCCTGTGTTTCCCAAGCTATAACAGTTCAAACGGTACAGAACGACTTTGGCTCCAGTGTTTCCCCTGCTAAATCAGTTTAAACGGTACAGAACGACATTGGCTCCCGTGTTTCCCATGCTAACACCGTTCAAATGGTACAGAACGACATTGGCTCCTGTGTTTCCAATACTAAAACAGTTCAAACGGTGCAGGACATTGGCTGCTGTGTTACACCGGCTAACACAGTTCAAATGGTGCAGGACATTGTCTCCGTGTTTCCCCTGCTAACACAGTTCAAACGGTACAGAACGACATTGGCTGCCCGGTTTCCCCTGCTAAAACAGTTCAAACGGTACAGAACGACGTTTACTTCCGTGTTTCCCCTGCCAAAACAGGTAGAACGGTGCAGAACGACATTGGCTCCCGTGTTTCCCCTGCCTACACAGTTCAAACGGTACAGAACGACGTTTACTTCCGTGTTTCCCCTCCTAACGCAGTTCGAACGGTACAGAACGACATTGGCTCCTGTGTTTCCCCTGCTAAAACAGTTCAAACGGGACAGAAAGACGTTGGCTCCCGTGTTTCCCCTGCTAAATCAGTTTATACGGTACAGAATGACATTGGCTCCTGTGTTTCCCAAGCAAAAACAGTTCAAAAGGTACAGAACGACATTGGCTCACGTGTTTACCCTGCTAAAACAGTTCAAACGGTGCAGAACGACATTGGCTCCCGTGTTTCCCAAGCTAAAACAGTTCAAACGGTAGAGTACGACGTTGGCTCCAGTGTTTCCCATGCTAAAACAGTTCAAATGGTACAGAACGACATTGGCTCCTGTGTTTCCAATACTAAAACAGTTCAAACGGTGCAGGACATTGGCTGCTGTGTTACACCAGCTAACACAGTTCAAATGGTGCAGGACATTGTCTCCGTGTTTCCCCTGCTAACACAGTTCAAACGGTACAGAACGACATTGGCTGCCCGGTTTCCCCTGCTAAAACAGTTCAAACGGTACAGAACGACGTTTACTTCCGTGTTTCCCCTGCTAAAACAGGTAGAACGGTGCAGAACGACATTGGCTCCCGTGTTTCCCCTGCCTACACAGTTCAAACGGTACAGAACGACGTTGGCTCCCGTGTTTCCCCTGCTAAATCAGTTTAAACGGTACAGAACGACATTGGCTCACGTGCTTACCCTGCTAAAACAGTTGAAACGGTACAGAATGACATTGGCTCCCGTGTTTCCCAAGCTAAAACAGTTCAAACGGTAGAGAACGACGTTTTCTCCAGTGTTTCCCATGCTAAAACAGTTCAAACGGTACAGAACGACTTTGGCTCCTGTGTTTCTCATACTAAAACAGTTCAAACGGTGCAGGACATTGGCTGCTGTGTTACACTGGCTAACACAGTTCAAATGGTGAAGGACATTGTCTCCGTGTTACCCCTGCTAACACAGTTCAAACGGTACAGAACGACATTGGCTCCCCTGTTTCCCATGCTAAAACAGTTCAAACAGTACAGAACGACATTGGCTCCCGTGTTCCCCCTGCTAAAACAGTTCAAACGGTACAGAACGACATTGGATCCGGTGTTTCCCATGCTAAAACAGTTGAAACGGTACAGAACGATATTGGCTCCACTGTGTTCCCTGCTATACAGTCCAAATGTTACAGAACGACATTGGCTCCTGTGTTTCCCACACTAACACAGTTTAAACGGAGGAGGACATTGGCTCCTGTGTTTTCCCTGCTAAAACAGTTCAAACGGTACAGAACGACATTGGCTCCTGTTTTTCCCATGCTATAACAGTTCAAACGGTACAGAACGACGTTGGCTCCAGTGTTTCCCATGCTAAAACAGTTCAAACGGTAGAGAACGACGTTGGCTCCTGTGTTTCCCATGCTAAAATAGTTCAAACGGTACAGAACGACATTGGCCCCTGTGTTTCCCCTGCTAAAACAGTTCAAGCGGTACAGAACGACATTGGCTCCCGTGTTTCCGCTGCTAAAACAGTTCAAACGGTACAGAACGACGTTTACTTCCGTGTTTCCCCTGCTAACACAGTTCAAACGGTACAGAACGACTTTGGCTCCTGTGTTTCCCCTGCTAACACAGTTCAAACGGTACAGAACGACTTTGGCTCCTGTGTTTCTCATACTAAAACAGTTCAAACGGTGCAGGACATTGGCTGCTGTGTTACACCGGCTAACACAGTTCAAATGGTGAAGGATATTGTCTCCTTGTTACCCCTGCTAACACAGTTCAAACGGTACAGAACGACATTGGCTCCCCTGTTTCCCATGCTAAAACAGTTCAAACGGTACAGAACGACATTGGCTCCTGTGTTACCCATGCTAACACTGTTCAAACGGTGCAGGACATTGGCTCCTGTGTTTCCGATGCAAAAACCGTTCAAACGGTACAGAACGACATTGGCTCCCGTGTTTCCCAAGCTAAAACAGTTCAAACGGTAGAGTACGACGTTGGCGCCAGTGTTTCCCATGCTAAAACAGTTCAAACGGTACAGAACGACATTGGCTCCTGCGTTTCCCATGCTAACACAGTTCAAACGGTGCAGGACATTGGCTCCCGTGTTTCCCATGCTAACATACTTCAAACGGTACATAACAACATTGGCTCCTGCGTTTCCCATGCTAACACAGTTCAAACGGTGCAGACCGATATTGGCTCCTGTGTTTCCCGTGCTAAAACAGTTCAAACGGTACAGAACGACGTTTACTTCCGTGTTTCCCCTGCCAAAACAGTTCGAACGGTACAGAACGACATTGGCTCCTGTGTTTCCCCTGCTAACACAGTTCAAACGGTACAGAACGACATTGGCCCCTGTGGTTCTCCTGCACAAACAGTTCAAACGGTACAGAACGACGTTTACTTCTGTGTTTCCCCTGCTAAATCAGTTTAAACGGTACAGAACGACATTGGCTCACGTGTTTACCCTGCTAAAACAGTTGAAACGGTACAGAATGACATTGGCTCCCGTGTTTCTCATGCTAAAACAGTTCAAACGGTGCAGAACGACATTGGCTCCCGTGTTTCCCAAGCTAAAACAGTTCAAACGGTAGAGTACGACGTTGGCTCCAGTGTTTCCCATGCTAAAACATTTCAAACGGTACAGAACGACATTGGCTCCAGTGTTTTCCCTGCTAAATCAGTTTAAACGGTACAGAACGACATTGGCTCCCGTGTTTCCCATGCTAACAGCGTTCAAACGGTACAGAACGACATTGTCTCCTGTGTTTCCAATACTAAAACAGTTCAAACGGTGCAGGACATTGGCTGCTGTGTTACACCGGCTAACACAGTTCAAATGGTGCAGGACATTGTCTCCGTGTTTCCCCTGCTAACACAGTTCAAACGGTACATAACAACATTGGCTCCTGTGTTTCCCATGCTAACACATTTCAAACGGTGCAGTACATTGGCTCCCGTGTTTCCCATGCTAACACAGTTCAAACGGTACAGAACGACATTGGTTCCTGTGTTTCCAATGCTAACACACTTCAAACGGTACAGAACGACATTGGCTGCCCGGTTTCCCCTGCTAAAACAGTTCAAACGGTACAGAACGACGTTGGATGCTGTGTTTCCCATGCTAACGCAGTTGAAGCGGTACAGAACGACATTGGCCCCTGTGTTTACCCTGCTAAAACAGTTCAAGCGGTACAGAACGACGTTTACTTCCGTGTTTCCCCTGCTAAAACAGGTAGAACGGTACAGAACGACATTGGCCCCTGTGTTTCTCCTGCTAAAACAGTTCAAACGGTACAGAACGACGGTCACTTCCGTGTTTCCCCTGCTAACACAGTTCGAACGGTACAGAACGACATTGGCTCCCGTGTTTACCCTGCCTACACAGTTCAAACGGTACAGAACGACATTGGCTCCCCTGTTTCCCCTACTAAGAGAGTTCAAATGGTGAAGGACATTGGCTCCCGTGTTTCCCATGCTAACACCGATCAAACGGTACAGAACGATATTGGCTCCTGTGTTTCCCAAGCTATAACAGTTCAAACGGTACAGAACGACGTTGGCTCCCGTGTTGCCCCTGCTAAATCATTTTAAACGGTACAGAACGACATTGGCTCACGTGTTTACCCTGCTAAAACAGTTGAAACGGTACAGAAGGACATTGGCTCCGGTGTTTCTCATGCTAAAACAGTTCAAACGGTGCAGAACGACATTGGCCCCCGTGTTTCCGAAGCTAAAACAGTTCAAACGGTACAGAACGACATTGGCTCCTGCGTTTCCCATGCTAACACAGTTCAAACGGTGCAGGACATTGGCTCCCGTGTTTCCCATGCTAACACACTTCAAACGGTACATAACAACATTGGCTCCTGCGTTTCCACTGCTAAAACAGTTCAAACGGTACAGAACGACGTTGGCTCCCGTGTTTCCCATGCTAACACAGTTCAAACGGTGCAGACCGATATTGGCTCCTGTGTTTCCCGTGCTAAAACAGTACAAACGGTACAGAACGACATTGGCTCCCGTGTTTACCCTGCTGAAACAGTTCAAACGGTACAGAACGACATTGGCTCCCCTGTTTCCCATACTCAGAGAGTTCAAATGGTGAAGGACATTGGCTCCCGTGTTTCCCATGCTAACACCGTTCAAACGGTACAGAACGACATTGGCTCCTGTGTTTCCCATTCTAAAACAGATCAAACGGTACAGAACGACGTTGGCTCCTGTGGTTCCCATGCTAAATCAGTTTAAACGGTACAGAACGACATTGGCTCCCGTGTTTCCCATGCTAACACCGTTCAAATGGTACAGAACGACATTGGCTCCTGTGTTTCCAATACTAAAACAGTTCAAACGGTGCAGAACGACATTGGCTCCCGTGTGTCCGCTGCTAAAACAGTTCAAACGGTACAGAACGACGTTTACTTCCGTGTTTTCCCTGCCAAAACAGTTCGAACGGTACAGAACGACATTGGCTCCTGTGTTTCCCCTTTTAACACAGTTCAAACGGAACAGAACGACATTGGCCCCTGTGGTTCTCCTGCTCAAACAGTTCAAATGGTACATAACAACATTGGCTCCTGCGTTTCCCCTGCTAAAACAGTTCAAACGGTTCAGAACGACGTTGGCTCCTGCGTTTCCCATGCTAACACAGTTCAAACGGTGCAGGACATTGGCTCCCGTGTTTCCCATGCTAACACACTTCAAACGGTACATAACAACATTGGCTCCTGCGTTTCCCCTGCTAAAATAGTTCAAACGGTATAGAACGACGTTGGCTCCCGTGTTTCCGATGCTAACACAGTTCAAACGGTGCAGACCGATATTGGCTCCTGTGTTTCCCGTGCTAAAACAGTTCAAACGGTACAGAACGACATTGGCTCCCCTGTTTCCCGTACTCAGAGAGTTCAAATGGTGAAGGACATTGGCTCCCGTGTTTCCCATGCTAACACCGTTCAAACGGTACAGAATGATATTGGCTCCTGTGTTTCCCAAGCTATAACAGTTCAAACGGTACAGAACGACTTTGGCTCCAGTGTTTCCCCTGCTAAATCAGTTTAAACGGTACAGAACGACATTGGCTCCCGTGTTTCCCATGCTAACACCGTTCAAATGGTACAGAACGACATTGGCTCCTGTGTTTCCAATACTAAAACAGTTCAAACGGTGCAGGACATTGGCTGCTGTGTTACACCGGCTAACACAGTTCAAATGGTGCAGGACATTGTCTCCGTGTTTCCCCTGCTAACACAGTTCAAACGGTACAGAACGACATTGGCTGCCCGGTTTCCCCTGCTAAAACAGTTCAAACGGTACAGAACGACGTTTACTTCCGTGTTTCCCCTGCCAAAACAGGTAGAACGGTGCAGAACGACATTGGCTCCCGTGTTTCCCCTGCCTACACAGTTCAAACGGTACAGAACGACGTTTACTTCCGTGTTTCCCCTCCTAACGCAGTTCGAACGGTACAGAACGACATTGGCTCCTGTGTTTCCCCTGCTAAAACAGTTCAAACGGGACAGAAAGACGTTGGCTCCCGTGTTTCCCCTGCTAAATCAGTTTATACGGTACAGAATGACATTGGCTCCTGTGTTTCCCAAGCAAAAACAGTTCAAAAGGTACAGAACGACATTGGCTCACGTGTTTACCCTGCTAAAACAGTTCAAACGGTGCAGAACGACATTGGCTCCCGTGTTTCCCAAGCTAAAACAGTTCAAACGGTAGAGTACGACGTTGGCTCCAGTGTTTCCCATGCTAAAACAGTTCAAATGGTACAGAACGACATTGGCTCCTGTGTTTCCAATACTAAAACAGTTCAAACGGTGCAGGACATTGGCTGCTGTGTTACACCAGCTAACACAGTTCAAATGGTGCAGGACATTGTCTCCGTGTTTCCCCTGCTAACACAGTTCAAACGGTACAGAACGACATTGGCTGCCCGGTTTCCCCTGCTAAAACAGTTCAAACGGTACAGAACGACGTTTACTTCCGTGTTTCCCCTGCTAAAACAGGTAGAACGGTGCAGAACGACATTGGCTCCCGTGTTTCCCCTGCCTACACAGTTCAAACGGTACAGAACGACGTTGGCTCCCGTGTTTCCCCTGCTAAATCAGTTTAAACGGTACAGAACGACATTGGCTCACGTGCTTACCCTGCTAAAACAGTTGAAACGGTACAGAATGACATTGGCTCCCGTGTTTCCCAAGCTAAAACAGTTCAAACGGTAGAGAACGACTTTGGCTCCTGTGTTTCTCATACTAAAACAGTTCAAACGGTGCAGGACATTGGCTGCTGTGTTACACTGGCTAACACAGTTCAAATGGTGAAGGACATTGTCTCCGTGTTACCCCTGCTAACACAGTTCAAACGGTACAGAACGACATTGGCTCCCCTGTTTCCCATGCTAAAACAGTTCAAACAGTACAGAACGACATTGGCTCCCGTGTTCCCCCTGCTAAAACAGTTCAAACGGTACAGAACGACATTGGATCCGGTGTTTCCCATGCTAAAACAGTTGAAACGGTACAGAACGATATTGGCTCCACTGTGTTCCCTGCTATACAGTCCAAATGTTACAGAACGACATTGGCTCCTGTGTTTCCCACACTAACACAGTTTAAACGGAGGAGGACATTGGCTCCTGTGTTTTCCCTGCTAAAACAGTTCAAACGGTACAGAACGACATTGGCTCCTGTTTTTCCCATGCTATAACAGTTCAAACGGTACAGAACGACGTTGGCTCCAGTGTTTCCCATGCTAAAACAGTTCAAACGGTAGAGAACGACGTTGGCTCCTGTGTTTCCCATGCTAAAATAGTTCAAACGGTACAGAACGACATTGGCCCCTGTGTTTCCCCTGCTAAAACAGTTCAAGCGGTACAGAACGACATTGGCTCCCGTGTTTCCGCTGCTAAAACAGTTCAAACGGTACAGAACGACGTTTACTTCCGTGTTTCCCCTGCTAACACAGTTCAAACGGTACAGAACGACTTTGGCTCCTGTGTTTCCCCTGCTAACACAGTTCAAACGGTACAGAACGACTTTGGCTCCTGTGTTTCTCATACTAAAACAGTTCAAACGGTGCAGGACATTGGCTGCTGTGTTACACCGGCTAACACAGTTCAAATGGTGAAGGATATTGTCTCCTTGTTACCCCTGCTAACACAGTTCAAACGGTACAGAACGACATTGGCTCCCCTGTTTCCCATGCTAAAACAGTTCAAACGGTACAGAACGACATTGGCTCCTGTGTTACCCATGCTAACACTGTTCAAACGGTGCAGGACATTGGCTCCTGTGTTTCCGATGCAAAAACCGTTCAAACGGTACAGAACGACATTGGCTCCCGTGTTTCCCAAGCTAAAACAGTTCAAACGGTAGAGTACGACGTTGGCGCCAGTGTTTCCCATGCTAAAACAGTTCAAACGGTACAGAACGACATTGGCTCCTGCGTTTCCCATGCTAACACAGTTCAAACGGTGCAGGACATTGGCTCCCGTGTTTCCCATGCTAACATACTTCAAACGGTACATAACAACATTGGCTCCTGCGTTTCCCATGCTAACACAGTTCAAACGGTGCAGACCGATATTGGCTCCTGTGTTTCCCGTGCTAAAACAGTTCAAACGGTACAGAACGACGTTTACTTCCGTGTTTCCCCTGCCAAAACAGTTCGAACGGTACAGAACGACATTGGCTCCTGTGTTTCCCCTGCTAACACAGTTCAAACGGTACAGAACGACATTGGCCCCTGTGGTTCTCCTGCACAAACAGTTCAAACGGTACAGAACGACGTTTACTTCTGTGTTTCCCCTGCTAAATCAGTTTAAACGGTACAGAACGACATTGGCTCACGTGTTTACCCTGCTAAAACAGTTGAAACGGTACAGAATGACATTGGCTCCCGTGTTTCTCATGCTAAAACAGTTCAAACGGTGCAGAACGACATTGGCTCCCGTGTTTCCCAAGCTAAAACAGTTCAAACGGTAGAGTACGACGTTGGCTCCAGTGTTTCCCATGCTAAAACATTTCAAACGGTACAGAACGACATTGGCTCCAGTGTTTTCCCTGCTAAATCAGTTTAAACGGTACAGAACGACATTGGCTCCCGTGTTTCCCATGCTAACAGCGTTCAAACGGTACAGAACGACATTGTCTCCTGTGTTTCCAATACTAAAACAGTTCAAACGGTGCAGGACATTGGCTGCTGTGTTACACCGGCTAACACAGTTCAAATGGTGCAGGACATTGTCTCCGTGTTTCCCCTGCTAACACAGTTCAAACGGTACATAACAACATTGGCTCCTGTGTTTCCCATGCTAACACATTTCAAACGGTGCAGTACATTGGCTCCCGTGTTTCCCATGCTAACACAGTTCAAACGGTACAGAACGACATTGGTTCCTGTGTTTCCAATGCTAACACACTTCAAACGGTACAGAACGACATTGGCTGCCCGGTTTCCCCTGCTAAAACAGTTCAAACGGTACAGAACGACGTTGGATGCTGTGTTTCCCATGCTAACGCAGTTGAAGCGGTACAGAACGACATTGGCCCCTGTGTTTACCCTGCTAAAACAGTTCAAGCGGTACAGAACGACGTTTACTTCCGTGTTTCCCCTGCTAAAACAGGTAGAACGGTACAGAACGACATTGGCCCCTGTGTTTCTCCTGCTAAAACAGTTCAAACGGTACAGAACGACGGTCACTTCCGTGTTTCCCCTGCTAACACAGTTCGAACGGTACAGAACGACATTGGCTCCCGTGTTTACCCTGCCTACACAGTTCAAACGGTACAGAACGACATTGGCTCCCCTGTTTCCCCTACTAAGAGAGTTCAAATGGTGAAGGACATTGGCTCCCGTGTTTCCCATGCTAACACCGATCAAACGGTACAGAACGATATTGGCTCCTGTGTTTCCCAAGCTATAACAGTTCAAACGGTACAGAACGACGTTGGCTCCCGTGTTGCCCCTGCTAAATCATTTTAAACGGTACAGAACGACATTGGCTCACGTGTTTACCCTGCTAAAACAGTTGAAACGGTACAGAAGGACATTGGCTCCGGTGTTTCTCATGCTAAAACAGTTCAAACGGTGCAGAACGACATTGGCCCCCGTGTTTCCGAAGCTAAAACAGTTCAAACGGTACAGAACGACATTGGCTCCTGCGTTTCCCATGCTAACACAGTTCAAACGGTGCAGGACATTGGCTCCCGTGTTTCCCATGCTAACACACTTCAAACGGTACATAACAACATTGGCTCCTGCGTTTCCACTGCTAAAACAGTTCAAACGGTACAGAACGACGTTGGCTCCCGTGTTTCCCATGCTAACACAGTTCAAACGGTGCAGACCGATATTGGCTCCTGTGTTTCCCGTGCTAAAACAGTACAAACGGTACAGAACGACATTGGCTCCCGTGTTTACCCTGCTGAAACAGTTCAAACGGTACAGAACGACATTGGCTCCCCTGTTTCCCATACTCAGAGAGTTCAAATGGTGAAGGACATTGGCTCCCGTGTTTCCCATGCTAACACCGTTCAAACGGTACAGAACGACATTGGCTCCTGTGTTTCCCATTCTAAAACAGATCAAACGGTACAGAACGACGTTGGCTCCTGTGGTTCCCATGCTAAATCAGTTTAAACGGTACAGAACGACATTGGCTCCCGTGTTTCCCATGCTAACACCGTTCAAATGGTACAGAACGACATTGGCTCCTGTGTTTCCAATACTAAAACAGTTCAAACGGTGCAGAACGACATTGGCTCCCGTGTGTCCGCTGCTAAAACAGTTCAAACGGTACAGAACGACGTTTACTTCCGTGTTTTCCCTGCCAAAACAGTTCGAACGGTACAGAACGACATTGGCTCCTGTGTTTCCCCTTTTAACACAGTTCAAACGGTACAGAACGACATTGGCCCCTGTGGTTCTCCTGCTCAAACAGTTCAAATGGTACATAACAACATTGGCTCCTGCGTTTCCCCTGCTAAAACAGTTCAAACGGTTCAGAACGACGTTGGCTCCTGCGTTTCCCATGCTAACACAGTTCAAACGGTGCAGGACATTGGCTCCCGTGTTTCCCATGCTAACACACTTCAAACGGTACATAACAACATTGGCTCCTGCGTTTCCCCTGCTAAAATAGTTCAAACGGTATAGAACGACGTTGGCTCCCGTGTTTCCGATGCTA
Source organism: Hypanus sabinus (assembly GCF_030144855.1). Lineage (NCBI taxonomy): Eukaryota > Metazoa > Chordata > Chondrichthyes > Myliobatiformes > Dasyatidae > Hypanus > Hypanus sabinus. The sequence continues at coordinate 191,726,696 of NC_082707.1, forward strand.
ACACAGTTCAAACGGTGCAGACCGATATTGGCTCCTGTGTTTCCCGTGCTAAAACAGTACAAACGGTACAGAACGACATTGGCTCCCATGTTTACCCTGCTAAAACAGTTCAAACGGTACAGAACGACATTGGCTCCCCTGTTTCCCGTACTCAGAGAGTTCAAATGGTGAAGGACATTGGCTCCCGTGTTTCCCATGCTAACACCGTTCAAACGGTACAGAATGATATTGGCTCCTGTGTTTCCCAAGCTATAACAGTTCAAACGGTACAGAACGACTTTGGCTCCAGTGTTTCCCCTGCTAAATCAGTTTAAACGGTACAGAACGACATTGGCTCCCGTGTTTCCCATGCTAACACCGTTCAAATGGTACAGAACGACATTGGCTCCTGTGTTTCCAATACTAAAACAGTTCAAACGGTGCAGGACATTGGCTGCTGTGTTACACCGGCTAACACAGTTCAAATGGTGCAGGACATTGTCTCCGTGTTTCCCCTGCTAACACAGTTCAAACGGTACAGAACGACATTGGCTGCCCGGTTTCCCCTGCTAAAACAGTTCAAACGGTACAGAACGACGTTTACTTCCGTGTTTCCCCTGCCAAAACAGGTAGAACGGTGCAGAACGACATTGGCTCCCGTGTTTCCCCTGCCTACACAGTTCAAACGGTACAGAACGACGTTTACTTCCGTGTTTCCCCTCCTAACACAGTTCGAACGGTACAGAACGACATTGGCTCCTGTGTTTCCCCTGCTAAAACAGTTCAAACGGGACAGAAAGACGTTGGCTCCCGTGTTTCCCCTGCTAAATCAGTTTATACGGTACAGAATGACATTGGCTCCTGTGTTTCCCAAGCAAAAACAGTTCAAAAGGTACAGAACGACATTGGCTCACGTGTTTACCCTGCTAAAACAGTTCAAACGGTGCAGAACGACATTGGCTCCCGTGTTTCCCAAGCTAAAACAGTTCAAACGGTAGAGTACGACGTTGGCTCCAGTGTTTCCCATGCTAAAACAGTTCAAATGGTACAGAACGACATTGGCTCCTGTGTTTCCAATACTAAAACAGTTCAAACGGTGCAGGACATTGGCTGCTGTGTTACACCGGCTAACACAGTTCAAATGGTGCAGGACATTGTCTCCGTGTTTCCCCTGCTAACACAGTTCAAACGGTACAGAACGACATTGGCTGCCCGGTTTCCCCTGCTAAAACAGTTCAAACGGTACAGAACGACGTTTACTTCCGTGTTTCCCCTGCTAAAACAGGTAGAACGGTGCAGAACGACATTGGCTCCCGTGTTTCCCCTGCCTACACAGTTCAAACGGTACAGAACGACGTTGGCTCCCGTGTTTCCCCTGCTAAATCAGTTTAAACGGTACAGAACGACATTGGCTCACGTGCTTACCCTGCTAAAACAGTTGAAACGGTACAGAATGACATTGGCTCCCGTGTTTCCCAAGCTAAAACAGTTCAAACGGTAGAGAACGACGTTTTCTCCAGTGTTTCCCATGCTAAAACAGTTCAAACGGTACAGAACGACTTTGGCTCCTGTGTTTCTCATACTAAAACAGTTCAAACGGTGCAGGACATTGGCTGCTGTGTTACACTGGCTAACACAGTTCAAATGGTGAAGGACATTGTCTCCGTGTTACCCCTGCTAACACAGTTCAAACGGTACAGAACGACATTGGCTCCCCTGTTTCCCATGCTAAAACAGTTCAAACGGTACAGAACGACATTGGCTCCCGTGTTCCCCCTGCTAAAACAGTTCAAACGGTACAGAACGACATTGGATCCGGTGTTTCCCATGCTAAAACAGTTGAAACGGTACAGAACGATATTGGCTCCACTGTGTTCCCTGCTATACAGTCCAAATGTTACAGAACGACATTGGCTCCTGTGTTTCCCACACTAACACAGTTTAAACGGAGGAGGACATTGGCTCCTGTGTTTTCCCTGCTAAAACAGTTCAAACGGTACAGAACGACATTGGCTCCTGTTTTTCCCATGCTATAACAGTTCAAACGGTACAGAACGACGTTGGCTCCAGTGTTTCCCATGCTAAAACAGTTCAAACGGTAGAGAACGACGTTGGCTCCTGTGTTTCCCATGCTAAAATAGTTCAAACGGTACAGAACGACATTGGCCCCTGTGTTTCCCCTGCTAAAACAGTTCAAGCGGTACAGAACGACATTGGCTCCCGTGTTTCCGCTGCTAAAACAGTTCAAACGGTACAGAACGACGTTTACTTCCGTGTTTCCCCTGCTAACACAGTTCAAACGGTACAGAACGACTTTGGCTCCTGTGTTTCCCCTGCTAACACAGTTCAAACGGTACAGAACGACTTTGGCTCCTGTGTTTCTCATACTAAAACAGTTCAAACGGTGCAGGACATTGGCTGCTGTGTTACACCGGCTAACACAGTTCAAATGGTGAAGGATATTGTCTCCTTGTTACCCCTGCTAACACAGTTCAAACGGTACAGAACGACATTGGCTCCCCTGTTTCCCATGCTAAAACAGTTCAAACGGTACAGAACGACATTGGCTCCTGTGTTACCCATGCTAACACTGTTCAAACGGTGCAGGATATTGGCTCCTGTGTTTCCGATGCAAAAACCGTTCAAACGGTACAGAACGACATTGGCTCCCGTGTTTCCCAAGCTAAAACAGTTCAAACGGTAGAGTACGACGTTGGCGCCAGTGTTTCCCATGCTAAAACAGTTCAAACGGTACAGAACGACATTGGCTCCTGCGTTTCCCATGCTAACACAGTTCAAACGGTGCAGGACATTGGCTCCCGTGTTTCCCATGCTAACACACTTCAAACGGTACATAACAACATTGGCTCCTGCGTTTCCCATGCTAACACAGTTCAAACGGTGCAGACCGATATTGGCTCCTGTGTTTCCCGTGCTTAAACAGTACAAACGGTACAGAACGACATTGGCTCCCGTGTTTACCCTGCTAAAACAGTTCAAACGGTACAGAACGACATTGGCTCCCCTGTTTCCCGTACTCAGAGAGTTCAAATGGTGAAGGACATTGGCTCCCGTGTTTCCCATGCTAACACCGTTCAAACGGTACAGAACGACATTGGATCCGGTGTTTCCCATGCTAAAACAGTTGAAACGGTACAGAACGATATTGGCTCCACTGTGTTCCCTGCTATACAGTCCAAATGTTACAGAACGACATTGGCTCCTGTGTTTCCCACACTAACACAGTTTAAACGGAGGAGGACATTGGCTCCTGTGTTTTCCCTGCTAAAACAGATCAAACGGTACAGAACGACATTGGCTCCTGTTTTTCCCATGCTATAACAGTTCAAACGGTACAGAACGACGTTGGCTCCAGTGTTTCCCATGCTAAAACAGTTCAAACGGTAGAGAACGACGTTGGCTCCTGTGTTTCCCATGCTAAAATAGTTCAAACGGTACAGAACGACATTGGCCCCTGTGTTCCCCTGCTAAAACAGTTCAAGCGGTACAGAACGACATTGGCTCCCGTGTTTCCCCTGCTAAAACAGTTCAAACGGTACAGAACGACGTTTACTTCCGTGTTTCCCCTGCCAAAACAGTTCGAACGGTACAGAACGACATTGGCTCCCCTGTTTCCCATGCTAAAACAGTTCAAACGGTACAGAACGACATTGGCTCCTGTGTTACCCATGCTAACACTGTTCAAACGGTGCAGGACATTGGCTCCTGTGTTTCTGATGCAAAAACCATTCAAACGGTACAGAACGACATTGGCTCCCGTGTTTCCCAAGCTAAAACAGTTCAAACGGTAGAGTACGACGTTGGCTCCAGTGTTTCCCATGCTAACACAGTTCAAACGGTGCAGGACATTGGCTCCCGTGTTTCCCATGCTAACACACTTCAAACGGTACAAAACAACATTGGCTCCTGCGTTTCCCATGCTAACACAGTTCAAACGGTGCAGACCGATATTGGCTCCTGTGTTTCCCGTGCTTAAACAGTATAAACGGTACAGAACGACATTGGCTCCCGTGTTTACCCTGCTAAAACAGTTCAAACGGTACAGAACGACATTGGCTCCCCTGTTTCCCGTACTCAGAGAGTTCAAATGGTGAAGGACATTGGCTCCCGTGTTTCCCATGCTAACACCGTTCAAACGGTACAGAACTACATTGGCTCCTGTGTTTCCCAAGCTATAACAGTTCAAACGGTACAGAACGACTTTGGCTCCAGTGTTTCCCCTGCTAAATCAGTTTAAACGGTACAGAACGACATTGGCTCCCGTGTCTCCCATGCTAACAGCGTTCAAACGGTACAGAACGACATTGGCTCCTGTGTTTCCAATACTAAAACAGTTCAAACGGTGCAGGACATTGGCTGCTGTGTTACACCGGCTAACACAGTTCAAATGGTGCAGGACATTGTCTCCGTGTTTCCCCTGCTAACACAGTTCAAACGGTACAGAACGACATTGGCTGCCCGGTTTCCCCTGCTAAAACAGTTCAAACGGTACAGAACGACGTTTACTTCCGTGTTTCCCCTGCTAAAACAGGTAGAACGGTACAGAACGACATTGGCCCCTGTGTTTCTCCTGCTAAAACAGTTCAAACGGTACAGAACGACGGTCACTTCCGTGTCTCCCCTGCTAACACAGTTCGAACGGTACAGAACGACATTGGCTCCCGTGTTTCCCCTGCCTACACAGTTCAAACGGTACAGAACGACGTTTACTTCCGTGTTTCCCCTGCTAACACAGTTCGAACGGTACAGAACGACATTGGCTCCTGTGTTTCCCCTGCTAAAACAGTTTATACGGTACAGAACGACATTGGCTCCTGTGTTTCCGAAGAAAAACAGTTGAAAAGGTACAGAACGACGTTGTCTCCGGTGTTTCCCATGCTAAAAAATGTTCAAACGGTACAGAACGACGTAGGCTCCCGTGTTGCCCTGCTAAAACAGTTCAAACGGTAGAGAACGACGTTGGCTCCTGTGTTTTCCATGCTAAAATAGTTCAAACGGTACAGAACGACATTGGCCCCTGTGTTTCCCCTGCTAAAACAGTTCAAGCGGTACAGAACGATATTGGCTCCCGTGTTTCCGCAGCTAAAACAGTTCAAACGGTACAGAACGACGTTTACTTCCGTGTTTCCCCTGCCAAAACAGTTCGAAAGGTACAGAACGACATTGGCTCCTGTGTTTCCCCTGCTAACACAGTTCAAACGGTACAGAACGACATTGGCCCCTGTGGTTCTGCTGCTCAAACAGTTGAAACGGTACAGAACGACGTTGGCTCCCGTGTTGCCCCTGCTAAATCAGTTTAAACGGTACAGAACGACATTGGCTCACGTGTTTACCCTGCTAAAACAGTTGAAACGGTGCAGAACGACATTGGCTCCCGTGTTTCCCAAGCTAAAACAGTTCAAACGGTAGAGTACGACGTTGGCTCCAGTGTTTCCCATGCTAAAACATTTCAAACGGTACAGAACGACATTGGCTCCAGTGTTTTCCCTGCTAAATCAGTTTAAACGGTACAGAACGACATTGGCTCCCGTGTTTCCCATGCTAACAGCGTTCAAACGGTACAGAACGACATTGTCTCCTGTGTTTCCAATACTAAAACAGTTCAAACGGTGCAGGACATTGGCTGCTGTGTTACACCGGCTAACACAGTTCAAATGGTGCAGGACATTGTCTCCGTGTTTCCCCTGCTAACACAGTTCAAACGGTACATAACAACATTGGCTCCTGTGTTTCCCATGCTAACACATTTCAAACGGTGCAGTACATTGGCTCCCGTGTTTCCCATGCTAACACAGTTCAAACGGTACAGAACGACATTGGTTCCTGTGTTTCCAATGCTAACACACTTCAAACGGTACAGAACGACATTGGCTGCCCTGTTTCCCCTGCTAAAACAGTTCAAACGGTACAGAACGACGTTGGATGCTGTGTTTCCCATGCTAACGCAGTTGAAGCGGTACAGAACGACATTGGCCCCTGTGTTTACCCTGCTAAAACAGTTCAAGCGGTACAGAACGACGTTTACTTCCGTGTTTCCCCTGCTAAAACAGGTAGAACGGTACAGAACGACATTGGCTCCTGTGTTTCCCCTGCTAGCACAGTTCAAACGGTGCAGGACGACATTGGCCCCTGTGTTTCTCCTGCTAAAACAGTTCAAACGGTACAGAACGACGGTCACTTCCGTGTTTCCCCTGCTAACACAGTTCGAACGGTACAGAACGACATTGGCTCCCGTGTTTCCGCTGCCTACACAGTTCAAACGGTACAGAACGACGTTTACTTCCGTGTTTCCCCTGCTAACACAGTTCGAACGGTACAGAACGACATTGGCTCCTGTGTTTCCCCTGCTAAAACAGTTCAAACGGGACAGAACGACGTTGGCTCCCGTGTTTCCCCTGCTAAATCAGTTTATACGGTACAGAACGGCATTGGCTCCTGTGTTTCCCAAGCAAAAACAGTTCAAAAGGTACAGAACGACGTTGTCTCCAGTGTTCCCGATGCTAAAAAATGTTCAAACGGTACAGAACGACGTAGGCTCCCGTGTTGCCCTGCTAAAACAGTTCAAACGGTACAGAACGACCTTGGCTCCTGTGTTTCCCATGCTAACAAAGTTCAAACGGTACAGAACGACGTAGGCTCCAGTGTTCCCCTGCTAACACATTTCAAACGGTACAGAACGACGTTGGCTCCTGTGATTCCCATGCTAACACAGTTCAAACGGTGCAGGATATTGGCTCCCGTGTTTCCCATACTAAAACAGTTCAAATGGTGCAGGACATTGGCTCCCGTGTTACCCATGCTAAGACAGTACAAACGATACAGATCGACATTGGCTCCAGTGTTTCCCATGCTAACACATTTCAAACGGTGCAGTACATTGGCTCCCGTGTTTCCCATGCTAACACAGTTCAAACGGTACAGAACGATATTGGTTCCTGTGTTTCCAATGCTAACACACTTCAAACGGTACAGAACAACATTGGCTCCTGCGTTTCCCCTGCTGAAACAGTTCAAACGGTACAGAACGACGTTGGCTCCCGTGTTTCCCCTGCTAAATCAGTTTAAACGGTACAGAACGACATTGGCTCACGTGCTTACCCTGCTAAAACAGTGGAAACGGTACAGAATGACATTGTCTCCGTGTTTCTCCTGCTAAAACAGGTCAAACGGTACAGAACGACGGTCACTTCCGTGTCTCCCCTGCTAACACAGTTCGAACGGTACAGAACGACATTGGCTCCCGTGTTTCCCCTGCCTACACAGTTCAAACGGTACAGAACGACGTTTACTTCCGTGTTTCCCCTGCTAACACAGTTCGAACGGTACAGAACGACATTGGCTCCTGTGTTTCCCCTGCTAAAACAGTTCAAACGGGACAGAACGACGTTGGCTCCCGTGTTTCCCCTGCTAAATCAGTTTATACGGTACAGAACGACATTGGCTCCTGTGTTTCCGAAGAAAAACAGTTGAAAAGGTACAGAACGACGTTGTCTCCAGTGTTTCCCATGCTAAAAAATGTTCAAACGGTACAGAACGACGTAGGCTCCCGTGTTGCCCTGCTAAAGCAGTTCAAACGGTAGAGAACGACCTTGGCTCCTGTGTTTCCCATGCTAAAATAGTTCAAACGGTACAGAACGACATTGGCCCCTGTGTTTCCCCTGCTAAAGCAGTTCAAGCGGTACAGAACGACATTGGCTCCCCTGTTTCCCATGCTAAAACAGTTCAAACGGTACAGAACGACATTGGCTCCCGTGTTCCCCCTGCTAAAACAGTTCAAACGGTACAGAACGACATTGGATCCGGTGTTTCCCATGCTAAAACAGTTGAAACGGTACAGAACGATATTGGCTCCACTGTGTTCCCTGCTATACAGTCCAAATGTTACAGAACGACATTGGCTCCTGTGTTTCCCACACTAACACAGTTTAAACGGAGGAGGACATTGGCTCCTGTGTTTTCCCTGCTAAATCAGTTCAAACGGTACAGAACGACATTGGCTCCTGTTTTTCCCATGCTATAACAGTTCAAACGGTACAGAACGACGTTGGCTCCAGTGTTTCCCATGCTAAAACAGTTCAAACGGTAGAGAACGACGTTGGCTCCTGTGTTTCCCATGCTAAAATAGTTCAAACGGTACAGAACGACATTGGCCCCTGTGTTTCCCCTGCTAAAACAGTTCAAGCGGTACAGAACGACATTGGCTCCCGTGTTTCCGCTGCTAAAACAGTTCAAACGGTACAGAACGACGTTTACTTCCGTGTTTCCCCTGCTAACACAGTTCAAACGGTACAGAACGACTTTGGCTCCTGTGTTTCCCCTGCTAACACAGTTCAAACGGTACAGAACGACTTTGGCTCCTGTGTTTCTCATACTAAAACAGTTCAAACGGTGCAGGACATTGGCTGCTGTGTTACACCGGCTAACACAGTTCAAATGGTGAAGGATATTGTCTCCTTGTTACCCCTGCTAACACAGTTCAAACGGTACAGAACGACATTGGCTCCCCTGTTTCCCATGCTAAAACAGTTCAAACGGTACAGAACGACATTGGCTCCTGTGTTACCCATGCTAACACTGTTCAAACGGTGCAGGATATTGGCTCCTGTGTTTCCGATGCAAAAACCGTTCAAACGGTACAGAACGACATTGGCTCCCGTGTTTCCCAAGCTAAAACAGTTCAAACGGTAGAGTACGACGTTGGCGCCAGTGTTTCCCATGCTAAAACAGTTCAAACGGTACAGAACGACATTGGCTCCTGCGTTTCCCATGCTAACACAGTTCAAACGGTGCAGGACATTGGCTCCCGTGTTTCCCATGCTAACACACTTCAAACGGTACATAACAACATTGGCTCCTGCGTTTCCCATGCTAACACAGTTCAAACGGTGCAGACCGATATTGGCTCCTGTGTTTCCCGTGCTTAAACAGTACAAACGGTACAGAACGACATTGGCTCCCGTGTTTACCCTGCTAAAACAGTTCAAACGGTACAGAACGACATTGGCTCCCCTGTTTCCCGTACTCAGAGAGTTCAAATGGTGAAGGACATTGGCTCCCGTGTTTCCCATGCTAACACCGTTCAAACGGTACAGAACGACATTGGATCCGGTGTTTCCCATGCTAAAACAGTTGAAACGGTACAGAACGATATTGGCTCCACTGTGTTCCCTGCTATACAGTCCAAATGTTACAGAACGACATTGGCTCCTGTGTTTCCCACACTAACACAGTTTAAACGGAGGAGGACATTGGCTCCTGTGTTTTCCCTGCTAAAACAGTTCAAACGGTACAGAACGACATTGGCTCCTGTTTTTCCCATGCTATAACAGTTCAAACGGTACAGAACGACGTTGGCTCCAGTGTTTCCCATGCTAAAACAGTTCAAACGGTAGAGAACGACGTTGGCTCCTGTGTTTCCCATGCTAAAATAGTTCAAACGGTACAGAACGACATTGGCCCCTGTGTTCCCCTGCTAAAACAGTTCAAGCGGTACAGAACGACATTGGCTCCCGTGTTTCCCCTGCTAAAACAGTTCAAACGGTACAGAACGACGTTTACTTCCGTGTTTCCCCTGCCAAAACAGTTCGAACGGTACAGAACGACATTGGCTCCCCTGTTTCCCATGCTAAAACAGTTCAAACGGTACAGAACGACATTGGCTCCTGTGTTACCCATGCTAACACTGTTCAAACGGTGCAGGACATTGGCTCCTGTGTTTCTGATGCAAAAACCATTCAAACGGTACAGAACGACATTGGCTCCCGTGTTTCCCAAGCTAAAACAGTTCAAACGGTAGAGTACGACGTTGGCTCCAGTGTTTCCCATGCTAACACAGTTCAAACGGTGCAGGACATTGGCTCCCGTGTTTCCCATGCTAACACACTTCAAACGGTACAAAACAACATTGGCTCCTGCGTTTCCCATGCTAACACAGTTCAAACGGTGCAGACCGATATTGGCTCCTGTGTTTCCCGTGCTTAAACAGTATAAACGGTACAGAACGACATTGGCTCCCGTGTTTACCCTGCTAAAACAGTTCAAACGGTACAGAACGACATTGGCTCCCCTGTTTCCCGTACTCAGAGAGTTCAAATGGTGAAGGACATTGGCTCCCGTGTTTCCCATGCTAACACCGTTCAAACGGTACAGAACTACATTGGCTCCTGTGTTTCCCAAGCTATAACAGTTCAAACGGTACAGAACGACTTTGGCTCCAGTGTTTCCCCTGCTAAATCAGTTTAAACGGTACAGAACGACATTGGCTCCCGTGTCTCCCATGCTAACAGCGTTCAAACGGTACAGAACGACATTGGCTCCTGTGTTTCCAATACTAAAACAGTTCAAACGGTGCAGGACATTGGCTGCTGTGTTACACCGGCTAACACAGTTCAAATGGTGCAGGACATTGTCTCCGTGTTTCCCCTGCTAACACAGTTCAAACGGTACAGAACGACATTGGCTGCCCGGTTTCCCCTGCTAAAACAGTTCAAACGGTACAGAACGACGTTTACTTCCGTGTTTCCCCTGCTAAAACAGGTAGAACGGTACAGAACGACATTGGCCCCTGTGTTTCTCCTGCTATAACAGTTCAAACGGTACAGAACGACGGTCACTTCCGTGTCTCCCCTGCTAACACAGTTCGAACGGTACAGAACGACATTGGCTCCCGTGTTTCCCCTGCCTACACAGTTCAAACGGTACAGAACGACGTTTACTTCCGTGTTTCCCCTGCTAACACAGTTCGAACGGTACAGAACGACATTGGCTCCTGTGTTTCCCCTGCTAAAACAGTTTATACGGTACAGAACGACATTGGCTCCTGTGTTTCCGAAGAAAAACAGTTGAAAAGGTACAGAACGACGTTGTCTCCGGTGTTTCCCATGCTAAAAAATGTTCAAACGGTACAGAACGACGTAGGCTCCCGTGTTGCCCTGCTAAAACAGTTCAAACGGTAGAGAACGACGTTGGCTCCTGTGTTTTCCATGCTAAAATAGTTCAAACGGTACAGAACGACATTGGCCCCTGTGTTTCCCCTGCTAAAACAGTTCAAGCGGTACAGAACGATATTGGCTCCCGTGTTTCCGCTGCTAAAACAGTTCAAACGGTACAGAACGACGTTTACTTCCGTGTTTCCCCTGCCAAAACAGTTCGAAAGGTACAGAACGACATTGGCTCCTGTGTTTCCCCTGCTAACACAGTTCAAACGGTACAGAACGACATTGGCCCCTGTGGTTCTGCTGCTCAAACAGTTGAAACGGTACAGAACGACGTTGGCTCCCGTGTTGCCCCTGCTAAATCAGTTTAAACGGTACAGAACGACATTGGCTCACGTGTTTACCCTGCTAAAACAGTTGAAACGGTGCAGAACGACATTGGCTCCCGTGTTTCCCAAGCTAAAACAGTTCAAACGGTAGAGTACGACGTTGGCTCCAGTGTTTCCCATGCTAAAACATTTCAAACGGTACAGAACGACATTGGCTCCAGTGTTTTCCCTGCTAAATCAGTTTAAACGGTACAGAACGACATTGGCTCCCGTGTTTCCCATGCTAACAGCGTTCAAACGGTACAGAACGACATTGTCTCCTGTGTTTCCAATACTAAAACAGTTCAAACGGTGCAGGACATTGGCTGCTGTGTTACACCGGCTAACACAGTTCAAATGGTGCAGGACATTGTCTCCGTGTTTCCCCTGCTAACACAGTTCAAACGGTACATAACAACATTGGCTCCTGTGTTTCCCATGCTAACACATTTCAAACGGTGCAGTACATTGGCTCCCGTGTTTCCCATGCTAACACAGTTCAAACGGTACAGAACGACATTGGTTCCTGTGTTTCCAATGCTAACACACTTCAAACGGTACAGAACGACATTGGCTGCCCTGTTTCCCCTGCTAAAACAGTTCAAACGGTACAGAACGACGTTGGATGCTGTGTTTCCCATGCTAACGCAGTTGAAGCGGTACAGAACGACATTGGCCCCTGTGTTTACCCTGCTAAAACAGTTCAAGCGGTACAGAACGACGTTTACTTCCGTGTTTCCCCTGCTAAAACAGGTAGAACGGTACAGAACGACATTGGCTCCTGTGTTTCCCCTGCTAGCACAGTTCAAACGGTGCAGGACGACATTGGCCCCTGTGTTTCTCCTGCTAAAACAGTTCAAACGGTACAGAACGACGGTCACTTCCGTGTTTCCCCTGCTAACACAGTTCGAACGGTACAGAACGACATTGGCTCCCGTGTTTCCGCTGCCTACACAGTTCAAACGGTACAGAACGACGTTTACTTCCGTGTTTCCCCTGCTAACACAGTTCGAACGGTACAGAACGACATTGGCTCCTGTGTTTCCCCTGCTAAAACAGTTCAAACGGGACAGAACGACGTTGGCTCCCGTGTTTCCCCTGCTAAATCAGTTTATACGGTACAGAACGGCATTGGCTCCTGTGTTTCCCAAGCAAAAACAGTTCAAAAGGTACAGAACGACGTTGTCTCCAGTGTTCCCGATGCTAAAAAATGTTCAAACGGTACAGAACGACGTAGGCTCCCGTGTTGCCCTGCTAAAACAGTTCAAACGGTACAGAACGACCTTGGCTCCTGTGTTTCCCATGCTAACAAAGTTCAAACGGTACAGAACGACGTAGGCTCCAGTGTTCCCCTGCTAACACATTTCAAACGGTACAGAACGACGTTGGCTCCTGTGATTCCCATGCTAACACAGTTCAAACGGTGCAGGATATTGGCTCCCGTGTTTCCCATACTAAAACAGTTCAAATGGTGCAGGACATTGGCTCCCGTGTTACCCATGCTAAGACAGTACAAACGATACAGATCGACATTGGCTCCAGTGTTTCCCATGCTAACACATTTCAAACGGTGCAGTACATTGGCTCCCGTGTTTCCCATGCTAACACAGTTCAAACGGTACAGAACGATATTGGTTCCTGTGTTTCCAATGCTAACACACTTCAAACGGTACAGAACAACATTGGCTCCTGCGTTTCCCCTGCTGAAACAGTTCAAACGGTACAGAACGACGTTGGCTCCCGTGTTTCCCCTGCTAAATCAGTTTAAACGGTACAGAACGACATTGGCTCACGTGCTTACCCTGCTAAAACAGTTGAAACGGTACAGAATGACATTGTCTCCGTGTTTCTCCTGCTAAAACAGGTCAAACGGTACAGAACGACGGTCACTTCCGTGTCTCCCCTGCTAACACAGTTCGAACGGTACAGAACGACATTGGCTCCCGTGTTTCCCCTGCCTACACAGTTCAAACGGTACAGAACGACGTTTACTTCCGTGTTTCCCCTGCTAACACAGTTCGAACGGTACAGAACGACATTGGCTCCTGTGTTTCCCCTGCTAAAACAGTTCAAACGGGACAGAACGACGTTGGCTCCCGTGTTTCCCCTGCTAAATCAGTTTATACGGTACAGAACGACATTGGCTCCTGTGTTTCCGAAGAAAAACAGTTGAAAAGGTACAGAACGACGTTGTCTCCAGTGTTTCCCATGCTAAAAAATGTTCAAACGGTACAGAACGACGTAGGCTCCCGTGTTGCCCTGCTAAAGCAGTTCAAACGGTAGAGAACGACCTTGGCTCCTGTGTTTCCCATGCTAAAATAGTTCAAACGGTACAGAACGACATTGGCCCCTGTGTTTCCCCTGCTAAAGCAGTTCAAGCGGTACAGAACGACATTGGCTCCCGTGTTTCCGCTGCTAAAACAGTTCAAACGGTACAGAACGACGTTTACTTCCGTGTTTCCCCTGCCAAAACAGTTCGAACGGTACAGAACGACATTGGCTCCTGTGTTTCCCCTGCTAACACAGTTCAAACGGTACAGAACGACATTGGCCCCTGTGGTTCTCCTGCACAAACAGTTCAAACGGTACAGAACGACGTTTACTTCTGTGTTTCCCCTGCTAAATCAGTTTAAACGGTACAGAACGACATTGGCTCACGTGTTTACCCTGCTAAAACAGTTGAAACGGTACAGAATGACATTGGCTCCCGTGTTTCTCATGCTAAAACAGTTCAAACGGTGCAGAACGACATTGGCTCCCGTGTTTCCCAAGCTAAAACAGTTCAAACGGTAGAGTACGACGTTGGCTCCAGTGTTTCCCATGCTAAAACATTTCAAACGGTACAGAACGACATTGGCTCCAGTGTTTGCCCTGCTAAATCAGTTTAAACGGTACAGAACGACATTGGCTCCCGTGTTTCCCATGCTAACAGCGTTCAAACGGTACAGAACGACATTGTCTCCTGTGTTTCCAATACTAAAACAGTTCAAACGGTGCAGGACATTGGCTGCTGTGTTACACCGGCTAACACAGTTCAAATGGTGCAGGACATTGTCTCCGTGTTTCCCCTGCTAACACAGTTCAAACGGTACATAACAACATTGGCTCCTGTGTTTCCCATGCCAACACATTTCAAACGGTGCAGTACATTGGCTCCCGTGTTTCCCATGCTAACACAGTTCAAACGGTACAGAACGACATTGGTTCCTGTGTTTCCAATGCTAACACACTTCAAACGGTACAGAACGACATTGGATGCTGTGTTTCCCATGCTAACGCAGTTGAAGCGGTACAGAACGACATTGGCCCCTGTGTTTACCCTGCTAAAACAGTTCAAGCGGTACAGAACGACGTTTACTTCCGTGTTTCCCCTGCTAAAACAGGTAGAACGGTACAGAACGACATTGGCCCCTGTGTTTCTCCTGCTAAAACAGTTCAAACGGTACAGAATGACGGTCACTTCCGTGTTTCCCCTGCTAACACAGTTCGAACGGTACAGAACGACATTGGCTCCCGTGTTTACCCTGCCTACACAGTTCAAACGGTACAGAACGACATTGGCTCCCCTGTGTCCCCTACTAAGAGAGTTCAAATGGTGAAGGACATTGGCTCCCGTGTTTCCCATGCTAACACCGATCAAACGGTACAGAACGATATTGGCTCCTGTGTTTCCCAAGCTATAACAGTTCAAACGGTACAGAACGACGTTGGCTCCCGTGTTGCCCCTGCTAAATCATTTTAAACGGTACAGAACGACATTGGCTCACGTGTTTACCCTGCTAAAACAGTTGAAACGGTACAGAAGTACATTGGCTCCGGTGTTTCTCATGCTAAAACAGTTCAAACGGTGCAGAACGACATTGGCCCCCGTGTTTCCGAAGCTAAAACAGTTCAAACGGTACAGAACGACATTGGCTCCTGCGTTTCCCATGCTAACACAGTTCAAACGGTGCAGGACATTGGCTCCCGTGTTTCCCATGCTAACACACTTCAAACGGTACATAACAACATTGGCTCCTGCGTTTCCACTGCTAAAACAGTTCAAACGGTACAGAACGACGTTGGCTCCCGTGTTTCCCATGCTAACACAGTTCAAACGGTGCAGACCGATATTGGCTCCTGTGTTTCCCGTGCTAAAACAGTACAAACGGTACAGAACGACATTGGTTCCCGTGTTTACCCTGCTGAAACAGTTCAAACGGTACAGAACGACATTGGCTCCCCTGTTTCCCATACTCAGAGAGTTCAAATGGTGAAGGACATTGGCTCCCGTGTTTCCCATGCTAACACCGTTCAAATGGTACAGAACGACATTGGCTCCTGTGTTTCCCATGCTAAAACAGTTCAAACGGTACAGAACGACATTGGCTCCTGTGTTACCCATGCTAACACTGTTCAAACGGTGCAGGACATTGGCTCCTGTGTTTCTGATGCAAAAACCATTCAAACGGTACAGAACGACATTGGCTCCCGTGTTTCCCAAGCTAAAACAGTTCAAACGGTAGAGTACGACGTTGGCTCCAGTGTTTCCCATGCTAACACAGTTCAAACGGTGCAGGACATTGGCTCCCGTGTTTCCCATGCTAACACACTTCAAACGGTACAAAACAACATTGGCTCCTGCGTTTCCCATGCTAACACAGTTCAAACGGTGCAGACCGATATTGGCTCCTGTGTTTCCCGTGCTTAAACAGTATAAACGGTACAGAACGACATTGGCTCCCGTGTTTACCCTGCTAAAACAGTTCAAACGGTACAGAACGACATTGGCTCCCCTGTTTCCCGTACTCAGAGAGTTCAAATGGTGAAGGACATTGGCTCCCGTGTTTCCCATGCTAACACCGTTCAAACGGTACAGAACTACATTGGCTCCTGTGTTTCCCAAGCTATAACAGTTCAAACGGTACAGAACGACTTTGGCTCCAGTGTTTCCCCTGCTAAATCAGTTTAAACGGTACAGAACGACATTGGCTCCCGTGTCTCCCATGCTAACAGCGTTCAAACGGTACAGAACGACATTGGCTCCTGTGTTTCCAATACTAAAACAGTTCAAACGGTGCAGGACATTGGCTGCTGTGTTACACCGGCTAACACAGTTCAAATGGTGCAGGACATTGTCTCCGTGTTTCCCCTGCTAACACAGTTCAAACGGTGCAGTACATTGGCTCCCGTGTTTCCCATGCTAACACAGTTCAAACGGTACAGAACGACATTGGTTCCTGTGTTTCCAATGCTAACACACTTCAAACGGTACAGAACGACATTGGATGCTGTGTTTCCCATGCTAACGCAGTTGAAGCGGTACAGAACGACATTGGCCCCTGTGTTTACCCTGCTAAAACAGTTCAAGCGGTACAGAACGACGTTTACTTCCGTGTTTCCCCTGCTAAAACAGGTAGAACGGTACAGAACGACATTGGCCCCTGTGTTTCTCCTGCTAAAACAGTTCAAACGGTACAGAATGACGGTCACTTCCGTGTTTCCCCTGCTAACACAGTTCGAACGGTACAGAACGACATTGGCTCCCGTGTTTACCCTGCCTACACAGTTCAAACGGTACAGAACGACATTGGCTCCCCTGTGTCCCCTACTAAGAGAGTTCAAATGGTGAAGGACATTGGCTCCCGTGTTTCCCATGCTAACACCGATCAAACGGTACAGAACGATATTGGCTCCTGTGTTTCCCAAGCTATAACAGTTCAAACGGTACAGAACGACGTTGGCTCCCGTGTTGCCCCTGCTAAATCATTTTAAACGGTACAGAACGACATTGGCTCACGTGTTTACCCTGCTAAAACAGTTGAAACGGTACAGAAGTACATTGGCTCCGGTGTTTCTCATGCTAAAACAGTTCAAACGGTGCAGAACGACATTGGCCCCCGTGTTTCCGAAGCTAAAACAGTTCAAACGGTACAGAACGACATTGGCTCCTGCGTTTCCCATGCTAACACAGTTCAAACGGTGCAGGACATTGGCTCCCGTGTTTCCCATGCTAACACACTTCAAACGGTACATAACAACATTGGCTCCTGCGTTTCCACTGCTAAAACAGTTCAAACGGTACAGAACGACGTTGGCTCCCGTGTTTCCCATGCTAACACAGTTCAAACGGTGCAGACCGATATTGGCTCCTGTGTTTCCCGTGCTAAAACAGTACAAACGGTACAGAACGACATTGGTTCCCGTGTTTACCCTGCTGAAACAGTTCAAACGGTACAGAACGACATTGGCTCCCCTGTTTCCCATACTCAGAGAGTTCAAATGGTGAAGGACATTGGCTCCCGTGTTTCCCATGCTAACACCGTTCAAATGGTACAGAACGACATTGGCTCCTGTGTTTCCCATGCTAAAACAGTTCAAACGGTACAGAACGACATTGGCTCCTGTGTTACCCATGCTAACACTGTTCAAACGGTGCAGGACATTGGCTCCTGTGTTTCTGATGCAAAAACCATTCAAACGGTACAGAACGACATTGGCTCCCGTGTTTCCCAAGCTAAAACAGTTCAAACGGTAGAGTACGACGTTGGCTCCAGTGTTTCCCATGCTAACACAGTTCAAACGGTGCAGGACATTGGCTCCCGTGTTTCCCATGCTAACACACTTCAAACGGTACAAAACAACATTGGCTCCTGCGTTTCCCATGCTAACACAGTTCAAACGGTGCAGACCGATATTGGCTCCTGTGTTTCCCGTGCTTAAACAGTATAAACGGTACAGAACGACATTGGCTCCCGTGTTTACCCTGCTAAAACAGTTCAAACGGTACAGAACGACATTGGCTCCCCTGTTTCCCGTACTCAGAGAGTTCAAATGGTGAAGGACATTGGCTCCCGTGTTTCCCATGCTAACACCGTTCAAACGGTACAGAACTACATTGGCTCCTGTGTTTCCCAAGCTATAACAGTTCAAACGGTACAGAACGACTTTGGCTCCAGTGTTTCCCCTGCTAAATCAGTTTAAACGGTACAGAACGACATTGGCTCCCGTGTCTCCCATGCTAACAGCGTTCAAACGGTACAGAACGACATTGGCTCCTGTGTTTCCAATACTAAAACAGTTCAAACGGTGCAGGACATTGGCTGCTGTGTTACACCGGCTAACACAGTTCAAATGGTGCAGGACATTGTCTCCGTGTTTCCCCTGCTAACACAGTTCAAACGGTACAGAACGACATTGGCTGCCCGGTTTCCCCTGCTAAAACAGTTCAAACGGTACAGAACGACGTTTACTTCCGTGTTTCCCCTGCTAAAACAGGTAGAACGGTACAGAACGACATTGGCCCCTGTGTTTCTCCTGCTAAAACAGTTCAAACGGTACAGAACGACGGTCACTTCCGTGTCTCCCCTGCTAACACAGTTCGAACGGTACAGAACGACATTGGCTCCCGTGTTTCCCCTGCCTACACAGTTCAAACGGTACAGAACGACGTTTACTTCCGTGTTTCCCCTGCTAACACAGTTCGAACGGTACAGAACGACATTGGCTCCTGTGTTTCCCCTGCTAAAACAGTTTATACGGTACAGAACGACATTGGCTCCTGTGTTTCCGAAGAAAAACAGTTGAAAAGGTACAGAACGACGTTGTCTCCGGTGTTTCCCATGCTAAAAAATGTTCAAACGGTACAGAACGACGTAGGCTCCCGTGTTGCCCTGCTAAAACAGTTCAAACGGTAGAGAACGACGTTGGCTCCTGTGTTTCCCATGCTAAAATAGTTCAAACGGTACAGAACGACATTGGCCCCAGTGTTTCCCCTGCTAAAACAGTTCAAGCGGTACAGAACGATATTGGCTCCCGTGTTTCCGCTGCTAAAACAGTTCAAACGGTACAGAACGACGTTTACTTCCGTGTTTCCCCTGCCAAAACAGTTCGAAAGGTACAGAACGACATTGGCTCCTGTGTTTCCCCTGCTAACACAGTTCAAACGGTACAGAACGACATTGGCCCCTGTGGTTCTGCTGCTCAAACAGTTGAAACGGTACAGAACGACGTTGGCTCCCGTGTTGCCCCTGCTAAATCAGTTTAAACGGTACAGAACGACATTGGCTCACGTGTTTACCCTGCTAAAACAGTTGAAACGGTGCAGAACGACATTGGCTCCCGTGTTTCCCAAGCTAAAACAGTTCAAACGGTAGAGTACGACGTTGGCTCCAGTGTTTCCCATGCTAAAACATTTCAAACGGTACAGAACGACATTGGCTCCAGTGTTTTCCCTGCTAAATCAGTTTAAACGGTACAGAACGACATTGGCTCCCGTGTTTCCCATGCTAACAGCGTTCAAACGGTACAGAACGACATTGTCTCCTGTGTTTCCAATACTAAAACAGTTCAAACGGTGCAGGACATTGGCTGCTGTGTTACACCGGCTAACACAGTTCAAATGGTGCAGGACATTGTCTCCGTGTTTCCCCTGCTAACACAGTTCAAACGGTACATAACAACATTGGCTCCTGTGTTTCCCATGCTAACACATTTCAAACGGTGCAGTACATTGGCTCCCGTGTTTCCCATGCTAACACAGTTCAAACGGTACAGAACGACATTGGTTCCTGTGTTTCCAATGCTAACACACTTCAAACGGTACAGAACGACATTGGCTGCCCTGTTTCCCCTGCTAAAACAGTTCAAACGGTACAGAACGACGTTGGATGCTGTGTTTCCCATGCTAACGCAGTTGAAGCGGTACAGAACGACATTGGCCCCTGTGTTTACCCTGCTAAAACAGTTCAAGCGGTACAGAACGACGTTTACTTCCGTGTTTCCCCTGCTAAAACAGGTAGAACGGTACAGAACGACATTGGCTCCTGTGTTTCCCCTGCTAGCACAGTTCAAACGGTGCAGGACGACATTGGCCCCTGTGTTTCTCCTGCTAAAACAGTTCAAACGGTACAGAACGACGGTCACTTCCGTGTTTCCCCTGCTAACACAGTTCGAACGGTACAGAACGACATTGGCTCCCGTGTTTCCGCTGCCTACACAGTTCAAACGGTACAGAACGACGTTTACTTCCGTGTTTCCCCTGCTAACACAGTTCGAACGGTACAGAACGACATTGGCTCCTGTGTTTCCCCTGCTAAAACAGTTCAAACGGGACAGAACGACGTTGGCTCCCGTGTTTCCCCTGCTAAATCAGTTTATACGGTACAGAACGGCATTGGCTCCTGTGTTTCCCAAGCAAAAACAGTTCAAAAGGTACAGAACGACGTTGTCTCCAGTGTTCCCGATGCTAAAAAATGTTCAAACGGTACAGAACGACGTAGGCTCCCGTGTTGCCCTGCTAAAACAGTTCAAACGGTACAGAACGACCTTGGCTCCTGTGTTTCCCATGCTAACAAAGTTCAAACGGTACAGAACGACGTAGGCTCCAGTGTTCCCCTGCTAACACATTTCAAACGGTACAGAACGACGTTGGCTCCTGTGATTCCCATGCTAACACAGTTCAAACGGTGCAGGATATTGGCTCCCGTGTTTCCCATACTAAAACAGTTCAAATGGTGCAGGACATTGGCTCCCGTGTTACCCATGCTAAGACAGTACAAACGATACAGATCGACATTGGCTCCAGTGTTTCCCATGCTAACACATTTCAAACGGTGCAGTACATTGGCTCCCGTGTTTCCCATGCTAACACAGTTCAAACGGTACAGAACGATATTGGTTCCTGTGTTTCCAATGCTAACACACTTCAAACGGTACAGAACAACATTGGCTCCTGCGTTTCCCCTGCTGAAACAGTTCAAACGGTACAGAACGACGTTGGCTCCCGTGTTTCCCCTGCTAAATCAGTTTAAACGGTACAGAACGACATTGGCTCACGTGCTTACCCTGCTAAAACAGTTGAAACGGTACAGAATGACATTGTCTCCGTGTTTCTCCTGCTAAAACAGGTCAAACGGTACAGAACGACGGTCACTTCCGTGTCTCCCCTGCTAACACAGTTCGAACGGTACAGAACGACATTGGCTCCCGTGTTTCCCCTGCCTACACAGTTCAAACGGTACAGAACGACGTTTACTTCCGTGTTTCCCCTGCTAACACAGTTCGAACGGTACAGAACGACATTGGCTCCTGTGTTTCCCCTGCTAAAACAGTTCAAACGGGACAGAACGACGTTGGCTCCCGTGTTTCCCCTGCTAAATCAGTTTATACGGTACAGAACGACATTGGCTCCTGTGTTTCCGAAGAAAAACAGTTGAAAAGGTACAGAACGACGTTGTCTCCAGTGTTTCCCATGCTAAAAAATGTTCAAACGGTACAGAACGACGTAGGCTCCCGTGTTGCCCTGCTAAAGCAGTTCAAACGGTAGAGAACGACCTTGGCTCCTGTGTTTCCCATGCTAAAATAGTTCAAACGGTACAGAACGACATTGGCCCCTGTGTTTCCCCTGCTAAAGCAGTTCAAGCGGTACAGAACGACATTGGCTCCCGTGTTTCCGCTGCTAAAACAGTTCAAACGGTACAGAACGACGTTTACTTCCGTGTTTCCCCTGCCAAAACAGTTCGAACGGTACAGAACGACATTGGCTCCTGTGTTTCCCCTGCTAACACAGTTCAAACGGTACAGAACGACATTGGCCCCTGTGGTTCTCCTGCACAAACAGTTCAAACGGTACAGAACGACGTTTACTTCTGTGTTTCCCCTGCTAAATCAGTTTAAACGGTACAGAACGACATTGGCTCACGTGTTTACCCTGCTAAAACAGTTGAAACGGTACAGAATGACATTGGCTCCCGTGTTTCTCATGCTAAAACAGTTCAAACGGTGCAGAACGACATTGGCTCCCGTGTTTCCCAAGCTAAAACAGTTCAAACGGTAGAGTACGACGTTGGCTCCAGTGTTTCCCATGCTAAAACATTTCAAACGGTACAGAACGACATTGGCTCCAGTGTTTGCCCTGCTAAATCAGTTTAAACGGTACAGAACGACATTGGCTCCCGTGTTTCCCATGCTAACAGCGTTCAAACGGTACAGAACGACATTGTCTCCTGTGTTTCCAATACTAAAACAGTTCAAACGGTGCAGGACATTGGCTGCTGTGTTACACCGGCTAACACAGTTCAAATGGTGCAGGACATTGTCTCCGTGTTTCCCCTGCTAACACAGTTCAAACGGTACATAACAACATTGGCTCCTGTGTTTCCCATGCCAACACATTTCAAACGGTGCAGTACATTGGCTCCCGTGTTTCCCATGCTAACACAGTTCAAACGGTACAGAACGACATTGGTTCCTGTGTTTCCAATGCTAACACACTTCAAACGGTACAGAACGACATTGGATGCTGTGTTTCCCATGCTAACGCAGTTGAAGCGGTACAGAACGACATTGGCCCCTGTGTTTACCCTGCTAAAACAGTTCAAGCGGTACAGAACGACGTTTACTTCCGTGTTTCCCCTGCTAAAACAGGTAGAACGGTACAGAACGACATTGGCCCCTGTGTTTCTCCTGCTAAAACAGTTCAAACGGTACAGAATGACGGTCACTTCCGTGTTTCCCCTGCTAACACAGTTCGAACGGTACAGAACGACATTGGCTCCCGTGTTTACCCTGCCTACACAGTTCAAACGGTACAGAACGACATTGGCTCCCCTGTGTCCCCTACTAAGAGAGTTCAAATGGTGAAGGACATTGGCTCCCGTGTTTCCCATGCTAACACCGATCAAACGGTACAGAACGATATTGGCTCCTGTGTTTCCCAAGCTATAACAGTTCAAACGGTACAGAACGACGTTGGCTCCCGTGTTGCCCCTGCTAAATCATTTTAAACGGTACAGAACGACATTGGCTCACGTGTTTACCCTGCTAAAACAGTTGAAACGGTACAGAAGTACATTGGCTCCGGTGTTTCTCATGCTAAAACAGTTCAAACGGTGCAGAACGACATTGGCCCCCGTGTTTCCGAAGCTAAAACAGTTCAAACGGTACAGAACGACATTGGCTCCTGCGTTTCCCATGCTAACACAGTTCAAACGGTGCAGGACATTGGCTCCCGTGTTTCCCATGCTAACACACTTCAAACGGTACATAACAACATTGGCTCCTGCGTTTCCACTGCTAAAACAGTTCAAACGGTACAGAACGACGTTGGCTCCCGTGTTTCCCATGCTAACACAGTTCAAACGGTGCAGACCGATATTGGCTCCTGTGTTTCCCGTGCTAAAACAGTACAAACGGTACAGAACGACATTGGTTCCCGTGTTTACCCTGCTGAAACAGTTCAAACGGTACAGAACGACATTGGCTCCCCTGTTTCCCATACTCAGAGAGTTCAAATGGTGAAGGACATTGGCTCCCGTGTTTCCCATGCTAACACCGTTCAAATGGTACAGAACGACATTGGCTCCTGTGTTTCCCATTCTAAAACAGATCAAACGGTACAGAACGACGTTGGCTCCTGTGGTTCCCATGCTAAATCAGTTTAAACGGTACAGAACGACATTGGCTCCCGTGTTTCCCATGCTAACACCGTTCAAATGGTACAGAACGACATTGGCTCCTGTGTTTCCAATACTAAAACAGTTCAAACGGTGCAGAACGACATTGGCTCCCGTGTGTCCGCTGCTAAAACAGTTCAAACGGTACAGAACGACGTTTACTTCCGTGTTTCCCCTGCCAAAACAGTTCGAACGGTACAGAACGACATTGGCTCCTGTGTTTCCCCTTTTAACACAGTTCAAACGGTACAGAACGACATTGGCCCCTGTGGTTCTCCTGCTCAAACAGTTCAAATGGTACATAACAACATTGGCTCCTGCGTTTCCCCTGCTAAAACAGTTCAAACGGTTCAGAACGACGTTGGCTCCCGTGTTGCCCCTGCTAAATCAGTTTAAACGGTACAGAACGACATTGGCTCACGTGTTTACCCTGCTAAAACAGTTCAAACGGTGCAGAACGACATTGGCTCCCGTGTTTCCCAAGCTAAAACAGTTCAAACGGTAGAGTACGACGTTGGCTCCAGTGTTTCCCATGCTAAAACAGTTCAAACGGTACAGAACGACATTGGCTCCTGCGTTTCCCATGCTAACACAGTTCAAACGGTGCAGGACATTGGCTCCCGTGTTTCCCATGCTAACACACTTCAAAACGGTACATAACAACACTGGCTCCTGCGTTTCCCCTGCTAAAATAGTTCAAACGGTATAGAACGACGTTGGCTCCCGTGTTTCCGATGCTAACACAGTTCAAACGGTGCAGACCGATATTGGCTCCTGTGTTTCCCGTGCTATAACAGTACAAACGGTACAGAACGACATTGGCTCCCATGTTTACCCTGCTAAAACAGTTCAAACGGTACAGAACGACATTGGCTCCCCTGTTTCCCGTACTCAGAGAGTTCAAATGGTGAAGGACATTGGCTCCCGTGTTTCCCATGCTAACACCGTTCAAACGGTACAGAAGGACATTGGCTCCTGTGTTTCCCAAGCTATAACAGTTCAAACGGTACAGAACGACTTTGGCTCCAGTGTTTCCCCTGCTAAATCAGTTTAAACGGTACAGAACGACATTGGCTCACGTGTTTACCCTGCTAAAACAGTTCAAACGGTGCAGAACGACATTGGCTCCCGTGTTTCCCAAGCTAAAACAGTTCAAACGGTAGAGTACGACGTTGGCTCCAGTGTTTCCCATGCTAAAACAGTTCAAACGGTACAGAACGACATTGGCTCCTGCGTTTCCCATGCTAACACAGTTCAAACGGTGCAGGACATTGGCTCCCGTGTTTCCCATGCTAACACACTTCAAACGGTACATAACAACATTGGCTCCTGCGTTTCCCCTGCTAAAATAGTTCAAACGGTATAGAACGACGTTGGCTCCCGTGTTTCCGATGCTAACACAGTTCAAACGGTGCAGACCGATATTGGCTCCTGTGTTTCCCGTGCTAAAACAGTACAAACGGTACAGAACGACATTGGCTCCCATGTTTACCCTGCTAAAACAGTTCAAACGGTACAGAACGACATTGGCTCCCCTGTTTCCCGTACTCAGAGAGTTCAAATGGTGAAGGACATTGGCTCCCGTGTTTCCCATGCTAACACCGTTCAAACGGTACAGAATGATATTTGCTCCTGTGTTTCCCAAGCTATAACAGTTCAAACGGTACAGAACGACTTTGGCTCCAGTGTTTCCCCTGCTAAATCAGTTTAAACGGTACAGAACGACATTGGCTCCCGTGTTTCCCATGCTAACACCGTTCAAATGGTACAGAACGACATTGGCTCCTGTGTTTCCAATACTAAAACAGTTCAAACGGTGCAGGACATTGGCTGCTGTGTTACACCGGCTAACACAGTTCAAATGGTGCAGGACATTGTCTCCGTGTTTCCCCTGCTAACACAGTTCAAACGGTACAGAACGACATTGGCTGCCCGGTTTCCGCTGCTAAAACAGTTCAAACGGTACAGAACGACGTTTACTTCCGTGTTTCCCCTGCTAAAACAGGTAGAACGGTGCAGAACGACATTGGCTCCCGTGTTTCCCCTGCCTACACAGTTCAAACGGTACAGAACGACGTTTACTTCCGTGTTTCCCCTCCTAACACAGTTCGAACGGTACAGAACGACATTGGCTCCTGTGTTTCCCCTGCTAAAACAGTTCAAACGGGACAGAAAGACGTTGGCTCCCGTGTTTCCCCTGCTAAATCAGTTTATACGGTACAGAATGACATTGGCTCCTGTGTTTCCCAAGCAAAAACAGTTCAAAAGGTACAGAACGACATTGGCTCACGTGTTTACCCTGCTAAAACAGTTCAAACGGTGCAGAACGACATTGGCTCCCGTGTTTCCCAAGCTAAAACAGTTCAAACGGTAGAGTACGACGTTGGCTCCAGTGTTTCCCATGCTAAAACAGTTCAAATGGTACAGAACGACATTGGCTCCTGTGTTTCCAATACTAAAGCAGTTCAAACGGTGCAGGACATTGGCTGCTGTGTTACACCGGCTAACACAGTTCAAATGGTGCAGGACATTGTCTCCGTGTTTCCCCTGCTAACACAGTTCAAACGGTACAGAACGACATTGGCTGCCCGGTTTCCCCTGCTAAAACAGTTCAAACGGTACAGAACGACGTTTACTTCCGTGTTTCCCCTGCTAAAACAGGTAGAACGGTGCAGAACGACATTGGCTCCCGTGTTTCCCCTGCCTACACAGTTCAAACGGTACAGAACGACGTTGGCTCCCGTGTTTCCCCTGCTAAATCAGTTTAAACGGTACAGAACGACATTGGCTCACGTGCTTACCCTGCTAAAACAGTTGAAACGGTACAGAATGACATTGGCTCCCGTGTTTCCCAAGCTAAAACAGTTCAAACGGTAGAGAACGACGTTTTCTCCAGTGTTTCCCATGCTAAAACAGTTCAAACGGTACAGAACGACTTTGGCTCCTGTGTTTCTCATACTAAAACAGTTCAAACGGTGCAGGACATTGGCTGCTGTGTTACACTGGCTAACACAGTTCAAATGGTGAAGGACATTGTCTCCGTGTTACCCCTGCTAACACAGTTCAAACGGTACAGAACGACATTGGCTCCCCTGTTTCCCATGCTAAAACAGTTCAAACGGTACAGAACGACATTGGCTCCCGTGTTTCCCCTGCTAACACAGTTCAAACGGTACATAACAACATTGGCTCCTGTGTTTCCCATGCCAACACATTTCAAACGGTGCAGTACATTGGCTCCCGTGTTTCCCATGCTAACACAGTTCAAACGGTACAGAACGACATTGGTTCCTGTGTTTCCAATGCTAACACACTTCAAACGGTACAGAACGACATTGGATGCTGTGTTTCCCATGCTAACGCAGTTGAAGCGGTACAGAACGACATTGGCCCCTGTGTTTACCCTGCTAAAACAGTTCAAGCGGTACAGAACGACGTTTACTTCCGTGTTTCCCCTGCTAAAACAGGTAGAACGGTACAGAACGACATTGGCCCCTGTGTTTCTCCTGCTAAAACAGTTCAAACGGTACAGAACGACGGTCACTTCCGTGTTTCACCTGCTAACACAGTTCGAACGGTACAGAACGACATTGGCTCCCGTGTTTACCCTGCCTACACAGTTCAAACGGTACAGAACGACATTGGCTCCCCTGTTTCCCCTACTAAGAGAGTTCAAATGGTGAAGGACATTGGCTCCCGTGTTTCCCATGCTAACACCGATCAAACGGTACAGAACGATATTGGCTCCTGTGTTTCCCAAGCTATAACAGTTCAAACGGTACAGAACGACGTTGGCTCCCGTGTTGCCCCTGCTAAATCATTTTAAACGGTACAGAACGACATTGGCTCACGTGTTTACCCTGCTAAAACAGTTGAAACGGTACAGAAGGACATTGGCTCCGGTGTTTCTCATGCTAAAACAGTTCAAACGGTGCAGAACGACATTGGCCCCCGTGTTTCCGAAGCTAAAACAGTTCAAACGGTACAGAACGACATTGGCTCCTGCGTTTCCCATGCTAACACAGTTCAAACGGTGCAGGACATTGGCTCCCGTGTTTCCCATGCTAACACACTTCAAACGGTACATAACAACATTGGCTCCTGCGTTTCCACTGCTAAAACAGTTCAAACGGTACAGAACGACGTTGGCTCCCGTGTTTCCCATGCTAACACAGTTCAAACGGTGCAGACCGATATTGGCTCCTGTGTTTCCCGTGCTAAAACAGTACAAACGGTACAGAACGACATTGGTTCCCGTGTTTACCCTGCTGAAACAGTTCAAACGGTACAGAACGACATTGGCTCCCCTGTTTCCCATACTCAGAGAGTTCAAATGGTGAAGGACATTGGCTCCCGTGTTTCCCATGCTAACACCGTTCAAACGGTACAGAACGACATTGGCTCCTGTGTTTCCCATTCTAAAACAGATCAAACGGTACAGAACGACGTTGGCTCCTGTGGTTCCCATGCTAAATCAGTTTAAACGGTACAGAACGACATTGGCTCCCGTGTTTCCCATGCTAACACCGTTCAAATGGTACAGAACGACATTGGCTCCTGTGTTTCCAATACTAAAACAGTTCAAACGGTGCAGAACGACATTGGCTCCCGTGTGTCCGCTGCTAAAACAGTTCAAACGGTACAGAACGACGTTTACTTCCGTGTTTCCCCTGCCAAAACAGTTCGAACGGTACAGAACGACATTGGCTCCTGTGTTTCCCCTTTTAACACAGTTCAAACGGTACAGAACGACATTGGCCCCTGTGGTTCTCCTGCTCAAACAGTTCAAATGGTACATAACAACATTGGCTCCTGCGTTTCCCCTGCTAAAACAGTTCAAACGGTTCAGAACGACGTTGGCTCCCGTGTTGCCCCTGCTAAATCAGTTTAAACGGTACAGAACGACATTGGCTCACGTGTTTACCCTGCTAAAACAGTTCAAACGGTGCAGAACGACATTGGCTCCCGTGTTTCCCAAGCTAAAACAGTTCAAACGGTAGAGTACGACGTTGGCTCCAGTGTTTCCCATGCTAAAACAGTTCAAACGGTACAGAACGACATTGGCTCCTGCGTTTCCCATGCTAACACAGTTCAAACGGTGCAGGACATTGGCTCCCGTGTTTCCCATGCTAACACACTTCAAAACGGTACATAACAACACTGGCTCCTGCGTTTCCCCTGCTAAAATAGTTCAAACGGTATAGAACGACGTTGGCTCCCGTGTTTCCCATGCTAACACAGTTCAAACGGTGCAGACCGATATTGGCTCCTGTGTTTCCCGTGCTAAAACAGTACAAACGGTACAGAACGACATTGGCTCCCATGTTTACCCTGCTAAAACAGTTCAAACGGTACAGAACGACATTGGCTCCCCTGTTTCCCGTACTCAGAGAGTTCAAATGGTGAAGGACATTGGCTCCCGTGTTTCCCATGCTAACACCGTTCAAACGGTACAGAAGGACATTGGCTCCTGTGTTTCCCAAGCTATAACAGTTCAAACGGTACAGAACGACTTTGGCTCCAGTGTTTCCCCTGCTAAATCAGTTTAAACGGTACAGAACGACATTGGCTCACGTGTTTACCCTGCTAAAACAGTTCAAACGGTGCAGAACGACATTGGCTCCCGTGTTTCCCAAGCTAAAACAGTTCAAACGGTAGAGTACGACGTTGGCTCCAGTGTTTCCCATGCTAAAACAGTTCAAACGGTACAGAACGACATTGGCTCCTGCGTTTCCCATGCTAACACAGTTCAAACGGTGCAGGACATTGGCTCCCGTGTTTCCCATGCTAACACACTTCAAACGGTACATAACAACATTGGCTCCTGCGTTTCCCCTGCTAAAATAGTTCAAACGGTATAGAACGACGTTGGCTCCCGTGTTTCCGATGCTAACACAGTTCAAACGGTGCAGACCGATATTGGCTCCTGTGTTTCCCGTGCTAAAACAGTACAAACGGTACAGAACGACATTGGCTCCCATGTTTACCCTGCTAAAACAGTTCAAACGGTACAGAACGACATTGGCTCCCCTGTTTCCCGTACTCAGAGAGTTCAAATGGTGAAGGACATTGGCTCCCGTGTTTCCCATGCTAACACCGTTCAAACGGTACAGAATGATATTGGCTCCTGTGTTTCCCAAGCTATAACAGTTCAAACGGTACAGAACGACTTTGGCTCCAGTGTTTCCCCTGCTAAATCAGTTTAAACGGTACAGAACGACATTGGCTCCCGTGTTTCCCATGCTAACACCGTTCAAATGGTACAGAACGACATTGGCTCCTGTGTTTCCAATACTAAAACAGTTCAAACGGTGCAGGACATTGGCTGCTGTGTTACACCGGCTAACACAGTTCAAATGGTGCAGGACATTGTCTCCGTGTTTCCCCTGCTAACACAGTTCAAACGGTACAGAACGACATTGGCTGCCCGGTTTCCGCTGCTAAAACAGTTCAAACGGTACAGAACGACGTTTACTTCCGTGTTTCCCCTGCTAAAACAGGTAGAACGGTGCAGAACGACATTGGCTCCCGTGTTTCCCCTGCCTACACAGTTCAAACGGTACAGAACGACGTTTACTTCCGTGTTTCCCCTCCTAACACAGTTCGAACGGTACAGAACGACATTGGCTCCTGTGTTTCCCCTGCTAAAACAGTTCAAACGGGACAGAAAGACGTTGGCTCCCGTGTTTCCCCTGCTAAATCAGTTTATACGGTACAGAATGACATTGGCTCCTGTGTTTCCCAAGCAAAAACAGTTCAAAAGGTACAGAACGACATTGGCTCACGTGTTTACCCTGCTAAAACAGTTCAAACGGTGCAGAACGACATTGGCTCCCGTGTTTCCCAAGCTAAAACAGTTCAAACGGTAGAGTACGACGTTGGCTCCAGTGTTTCCCATGCTAAAACAGTTCAAATGGTACAGAACGACATTGGCTCCTGTGTTTCCAATACTAAAGCAGTTCAAACGGTGCAGGACATTGGCTGCTGTGTTACACCGGCTAACACAGTTCAAATGGTGCAGGACATTGTCTCCGTGTTTCCCCTGCTAACACAGTTCAAACGGTACAGAACGACATTGGCTGCCCGGTTTCCCCTGCTAAAACAGTTCAAACGGTACAGAACGACGTTTACTTCCGTGTTTCCCCTGCTAAAACAGGTAGAACGGTGCAGAACGACATTGGCTCCCGTGTTTCCCCTGCCTACACAGTTCAAACGGTACAGAACGACGTTGGCTCCCGTGTTTCCCCTGCTAAATCAGTTTAAACGGTACAGAACGACATTGGCTCACGTGCTTACCCTGCTAAAACAGTTGAAACGGTACAGAATGACATTGGCTCCCGTGTTTCCCAAGCTAAAACAGTTCAAACGGTAGAGAACGACGTTTTCTCCAGTGTTTCCCATGCTAAAACAGTTCAAACGGTACAGAACGACTTTGGCTCCTGTGTTTCTCATACTAAAACAGTTCAAACGGTGCAGGACATTGGCTGCTGTGTTACACTGGCTAACACAGTTCAAATGGTGAAGGACATTGTCTCCGTGTTACCCCTGCTAACACAGTTCAAACGGTACAGAACGACATTGGCTCCCCTGTTTCCCATGCTAAAACAATTCAAACGGTACAGAACGACATTGGCTCCCGTGTTCCCCCTGCTAAAACAGTTCAAACGGTACAGAACGACATTGGATCCGGTGTTTCCCATGCTAAAACAGTTGAAACGGTACAGAACGATATTGGCTCCACTGTGTTCCCTGCTATACAGTCCAAATGTTACAGAACGACATTGGCTCCTGTGTTTCCCACACTAACACAGTTTAAACGGAGGAGGACATTGGCTCCTGTGTTTTCCCTGCTAAAACAGTTCAAACGGTACAGAACGACATTGGCTCCTGTTTTTCCCATGCTATAACAGTTCAAACGGTACAGAACGACGTTGGCTCCAGTGTTTCCCATGCTAAAACAGTTCAAACGGTAGAGAACGACGTTGGCTCCTGTGTTTCCCATGCTAAAATAGTTCAAACGGTACAGAACGACATTGGCCCCTGTGTTTCCCCTGCTAAAACAGTTCAAGCGGTACAGAACGACATTGGCTCCCGTGTTTCCGCTGCTAAAACAGTTCAAACGGTACAGAACGACGTTTACTTCCGTGTTTCCCCTGCTAACACAGTTCAAACGGTACAGAACGACTTTGGCTCCTGTGTTTCCCCTGCTAACACAGTTCAAACGGTACAGAACGACTTTGGCTCCTGTGTTTCTCATACTAAAACAGTTCAAACGGTGCAGGACATTGGCTGCTGTGTTACACCGGCTAACACAGTTCAAATGGTGAAGGATATTGTCTCCTTGTTACCCCTGCTAACACAGTTCAAACGGTACAGAACGACATTGGCTCCCCTGTTTCCCATGCTAAAACAGTTCAAACGGTACAGAACGACATTGGCTCCTGTGTTACCCATGCTAACACTGTTCAAACGGTGCAGGACATTGGCTCCTGTGTTTCCGATGCAAAAACCGTTCAAACGGTACAGAACGACATTGGCTCCCGTGTTTCCCAAGCTAAAACAGTTCAAACGGTAGAGTACGACGTTGGCGCCAGTGTTTCCCATGCTAAAACAGTTCAAACGGTACAGAACGACATTGGCTCCTGCGTTTCCCATGCTAACACAGTTCAAACGGTGCAGGACATTGGCTCCCGTGTTTCCCATGCTAACACACTTCAAACGGTACATAACAACATTGGCTCCTGCGTTTCCCATGCTAACACAGTTCAAACGGTGCAGACCGATATTGGCTCCTGTGTTTCCCCTGCTAACACAGTTCAAACGGTACAGAACGACATTGGCTGCCCTGTTTCCCCTGCTAAAACAGTTCAAACGGTACAGAACGACGTTGGATGCTGTGTTTCCCATGCAAACGCAGTTCAAGCGGTACAGAACGACATTGGCCCCTGTGTTTACCCTGCTAAAACAGGTAGAACGGTACAGAACGACATTGGCTCCTGTGTTTCCCCTGCTAGCACAGTTCAAACGGTGCAGGACGACATTGGCCCCTGTGTTTCTCCTGCTAAAACAGTTCAAACGGTACAGAACGACGGTCACTTCCGTGTTTCCCCTGCTAACACAGTTCGAACGGTACAGAACGACATTGGCTCCCGTGTTTCCCCTGCCTACACAGTTCAAACGGTACAGAACGACGTTTACTTCCGTGTTTCCCCTGCTAACACAGTTCGAACGGTACAGAACGACATTGGCTCCTGTGT
Organism: Hypanus sabinus; assembly: GCF_030144855.1. Taxonomy (NCBI): domain Eukaryota; kingdom Metazoa; phylum Chordata; class Chondrichthyes; order Myliobatiformes; family Dasyatidae; genus Hypanus; species Hypanus sabinus. The sequence continues at coordinate 191,759,689 of NC_082707.1, forward strand.
TTCCCCTGCTAAAACAGTTCAAACGGGACAGAACGACGTTGGCTCCCGTGTTTCCCCTGCTAAATCAGTTTATACGGTACAGAACGACATTGGCTCCTGTGTTTCCCAAGCAAAAACAGTTCAAAAGGTACAGAACGACGTTGTCTCCAGTGTTCCCGATGCTAAAAAATGTTCAAACGGTACAGAACGACGTAGGCTCCCGTGTTGCCCTGCTAAAACAGTTCAAACGGTACAGAACGACCTTGGCTCCTGTGTTTCCCATGCTAACAAAGTTCAAACGGTACAGAACGATGTAGGCTCCAGTGTTCCCCTGCTAACACATTTCAAACGGTACAGAACGACGTTGGCTCCTGTGATTCCAATGCTAACACAGTTCAAACGGTGCAGGATATTGGCTCCCGTGTTTCCCATACTAAAACAGTTCAAACGGTGCAGGACATTGGCTGCTGTGTTACACCGGCTAACACAGATCAAATGGTGCAGGACATTGTCTCCGTGTTTCCCATGCTAACACAGTTCAAACGGTACAGAACGACATTGGCTGCCCTGTTTCCCCTGCTAAAACAGTTCAAACGGTACAGAACGACGTTGGATGCTGTGTTTCCCATGCTAACGCAGTTGAAGCGGTACAGAACGACATTGGCCCCTGTGTTTACCCTGCTAAAACAGTTCAAGCGGTACAGAACGACGTTTACTTCCGTGTTTCCCCTGCTAAAACAGGTAGAACGGTACAGAACGACATTGGCTCCTGTGTTTCCCCTGCTAGCACAGTTCAAACGGTGCAGGACGACATTGGCCCCTGTGTTTCTCCTGCTAAAACAGTTCAAACGGTACAGAACGACGGTCACTTCCGTGTTTCCCCTGCTAACACAGTTCGAACGGTACAGAACGACATTGGCTCCCGTGTTTCCCCTGCCTACACTGCTCAAACGGTACAGAACGACGTTTACTTCCGTGTTTCCCCTGCTAACACAGTTCGAACGGTACAGAACGACATTGGCTCCTGTGTTTCCCCTGCTAAAACAGTTCAAACGGGACAGAACGACGTTGGCTCCCGTGTTTCCCCTGCTAAATCAGTTTATACGGTACAGAACGACATTGGCTCCTGTGTTTCCCAAGCAAAAACAGTTCAAAAGGTACAGAACGACGTTGTCTCCAGTGTTCCCGATGCTAAAAAATGTTCAAACGGTACAGAACGACGTATGCTCCCGTGTTGCCCTGCTAAAACAGTTCAAACGGTACAGAACGACCTTGGCTCCTGTGTTGCCCATGCTAACAAAGTTGAAACGGTACAGAACGACGTAGGCTCCAGTGTTCCCCTGCTAACACATTTCAAACGGTACAGAACGACGTTGGCTCCTGTGATTCCCATGCTAACACAGTTCAAACGGTGCAGGATATTGGCTCCCGTGTTTCCCATACTAAAACAGTTCAAATGGTGCAGGAGATTGGCTCCCGTGTTACCCATGCTAAGTCAGTTCAAGCGATACAGAACGACATTGGCTCCTGTGTTTCCCATGCTAACACATTTCAAACGGTGCAGTACATTGGCTCCTGTGTTTTCCCTGCTAAAACAGTTCAAACGGTACAGAACGACATTGGCTCCTGTTTTTCCCATGCTATAACAGTTCAAACGGTACAGAACGACGTTGGCTCCAGTGTTTCCCATGCTAAAACAGTTCAAACGGTAGAGAACGACGTTGGCTCCTGTGTTTCCCATGCTAAAATAGTTCAAACGGTACAGAACGACATTGGCCCCTGTGTTTCCCCTGCTAAAACAGTTCAAGCGGTACAGAACGACATTGGCTCCCGTGTTTCCGCTGCTAAAACAGTTCAAACGGTACAGAACGACGTTAACTTCCGTGTTTCCCCTGCCAAAACAGTTCGAACGGTACAGAACGACGTAGGCTCCAGTGTTCCCCTGCTAACACATTTCAAACGGTACAGAACGACATTGGCTCCTGTGTTTCCCCTGCTAACACAGTTCAAACGGTACAGAACGACTTTGGCTCCTGTGTTTCTCATACTAAAACAGTTCAAACGGTGCAGGACATTGGCTGCTGTGTTACACCGGCTAACACAGTTCAAATGGTGAAGGATATTGTCTCCGTGTTACCCCTGCTAACACAGTTCAAACGGTACAGAACGACATTGGCTCCCCTGTTTCCCATGCTAAAACAGTTCAAACGGTACAGAACGACATTGGCTCCTGTGTTACCCATGCTAACACTGTTCAAACGGTGCAGGACATTGGCTCCTGTGTTTCCGATGCAAAAACCGTTCAAACGGTACAGAACGACATTGGCTCCCGTGTTTCCCAAGCTAAAACAGTTCAAACGGTAGAGTACGACGTTGGCTCCAGTGTTTCCCATGCTAAAACAGTTCAAACGGTACAGAACGACATTGGTTCCTGCGTCTCCCATGCTAACACAGTTCAAACGGTGCAGGACATTGGCTCCCGTGTTTCCCATGCTAACACACTTCAAACGGTACAGAACGACATTGGCTCCTGTGTTTCCCATGCTAACACAGTTCAAACGGTACAGAACGACATTGGCTACAGTGTTTCCCCTCCTAAAACTGTTCAATCCGTACAGAACGACGTGGGCTCCCGTGTTCCCCCTGCTAAAACAGTTCAAACGGTACAGAACGACATTAGCTCCCGTGTTTACCCTGCTAAATCAGTTCAAACGGTACAGAACGACATTGGATCCGGTGTTTCCCATGCTAAACCTGTTGAAACGGTACAGAACGATATTGGCTCCACTGTGTTCCCTGCTATACAGTCCAAATGTTACAGAACGACATTGGCTCCTGTGTTTCCCACACTAACACAGTTTAAACGGAGGAGGACATTGGCTCCTGTGTTTTCCCTGCTAAAACAGTTCAAACGGTACAGAACGACATTGGCTCCTGTTTTTCCCATGCTATAACAGTTCAAACGGTACAGAACGACGTTGGCTCCAGTGTTTCCCATGCTAAAACAGTTCAAACGGTAGAGAACGACGTTGGCTCCTGTGTTTCCCATGCTAAAACAGTTCAAGCGGTACAGAACGACATTGGCTCCCGTGTTTCCGCTGCTAAAACAGTTCAAACGGTACAGAACGACGTTTACGTCCGTGTTTCCCCTGCCAAAACAGTTCGAACGGTACAGAACGACATTGGCTCCTGTGTTTCCCCTGCTAACACAGTTCAAACGGTACAGAACGACATTGGCCCCTGTGGTTCTCCTGCTCAAACAGTTCAAACGGTACAGAACGACGGTTACTTCCGTGTTTCCCCTGCTAACACAGTTCGAACGGTACAGAACGACATTGGCTCCCGTGTTCCCCTGCCTACACAGTTCAAACGGTACAGAACGACATTGGCTCCCCTGTTTCCCGTACTCAGAGAGTTCAAATGGTGAAGGACATTGGCTCCCGTGTTTCCCATGCTAACACCGTTCAAACGGTACAGAACTACATTGGCTCCTGTGTTTCCCAAGCTATAACAGTTCAAACGGTACAGAACGACATTGGCTCCCCTGTTTCCTGTACTAAGACAATTCAAATGGTGCAGGACATTGGCTCCCGTGTTTCCCATGCTAACAGCGTTCAAACGGTATAGAACGACATTGGCTCCTGTGTTTCCCAAGCTAAAACAGTTCAAACGGTACAGAACGACGTTGGCTCCTGTGTTTCCCATGCTAAAACAGTTCAAATGGTGCAGGACATTGGCTCCCGTGTTACCCCTGCTAACAGAGTTCAAATGGTGCAGGACATTGGCTCCCGTGCTTCCCCTGCTAACACAGTTCAAACGGTACAGAACGACATTGGATCCTGTGTTTCCCCTGCTAACACAGTCCAAAGGTGCAGAACGACATTGGCTCCTGTGTTTCCCACGCTAACACAGTTCAAACGGTGCAGCACATTGGCTCCTGTGTTTCCCATGCTAAAACCGTTCAAACGGTAGAGAACGACGTTGGCTCCTGTGTTTCCCATGCTAAAACAGTTCAAATGGTGCAGGACATTGGCTCCCGTGTTACCCCTGCTAACACAGTTCAAATGGTGCAGGACTTTGGCTCCCGTGTTTCCCCTGCTAACACAGTTCAAACGGTACAGAACGACATTGGATCCTGTGTTTCCCCTGCTAACACAGTCCAAAGGTGCAGAACGACATTGGCTCCTGTTTTTCCCATTGTATAACAGTTCAAACGGTACAGAACAACGTTGGCTCCAGTGTTTCCCATGCTAAAACAGTTCAAACGGTACAGAACGACATTGGCTCCCGTGTTTCCCCTGCTAAAACAGTTCAAGCGGTATTGAACGACATTGGCTCCTGTGTTTCCTCTGCTAACACAGTTCAAACGGTTCAGAACGACATTGGCCCCTGTGTTTCTCCTGCTAAAACAGTTCAAACGGTACAGAACGACGGCTACTTCCGTGTTTCCCCTGATAACACAGTTCGAACGGTACAGAACGACATTGGCCCCTTTGTTTCCCCTACTAAAATAGATCAAGCGGTACAGAACGACATTGGCCCCTGTGTTTCCCCTGGGAAAACAGTTCAAACGGTACAGAACGACGTTTACTTCTGTGTTTACCCTGCTAAAACAGTTCAAACGGTACAGAACGACGTTGGCTCCAGTGTTTCCCATGCTAAAACAGTTCAAGCGGTACAGAACGACATTGGCTCCTGTGTTTCCCCTGCTAACACAGTTCAAACGGTACAGAACGACATTGGCCCCTGTGTTTCTCCTGCTAAAACAGTTGAAACGGTACAGAATGACATTGGCTCCCGTGTTTCTCATGCTAAAACAGTTCAAACGGTGCAGAACGACATTGGCTCCCGTGTTTCCCAAGCTAAAGTATTTCAAACGGTAGAGTACGACGTTGGCTCCAGTGTTTCCCATGCTAAAACAGTTCAAACGGTACAGAACGACGTTTACTTCCGTGTTTCCCCTGATAAAACAGTTCAAACGGTACAGAACGACGTAGGCTCCCGTGTTTCCCCTGCTAAATCAGTTTAAACGGTACAGAACGACATTGGCTCCTGTGTTTCCCAAGCTAAAACAGTTCAAAAGGTACAGAACGACGTTGGCTCCAGTGTTTCCCATGCTAAAAAAGTTCAAACGGTACAGAACGACGTAGGCTCCCGTGTTCCCCTGATAAAACAGTTCAAACGGTGCAGAACGACATTGGCTCACGTGTTTACCCTGCTAAAACAGTTGAAACGGTACAGAATGACATTGGCTCCCGTGTTTCTCATGCTAAAACAGTTCAAACGGTGCAGAACGACATTGGCTCCCGTGTTTCCCAAGCTAAAACAGTTCAAACGGTAGAGCACGACGTTGGCTCCAGTGTTTCCCATGCTAAAACAGTTCAAACGGTACAGAACGACGTTTACTTCCGTGTTTCCCCTGATAAAACAGTTCAAACGGTACAGAACGACGTTGGCTCCCGTGTTTCCCCTGCTAAATCAGTTTAAACGGTACAGAACGACATTGGCTCCTGTGTTTCCCAAGCTAAAACAGTTCAAAAGGTACAGAACGACGTTGGCTCCAGTGTTTCCCATGCTAAAACAGTTCAAACGGTACAGAACGACGTTTACTTCCGTGTTTCCCCTGATAAAAAAGTTCAAACGGTACAGAACGACGTAGGCTCCCGTGTTCCCCTGATAAAACAGTTCAAACGGTGCAGAACGACATTGGCTCACGTGTTTATCCTGCTAAAACTGTTGAAACGGTACAGAATGACATTGGCTCCCGTGTTTCTCATGCTAAAACAGTTCAAACGGTGCAGAACGACATTGGCTCCCGTGTTTCCCAAGCTAAAACAGTTCAAACGGTAGAGTACGACGTTGGCTGCAGTGTTTCCCATGCTAAAACAGTTCAAACGGTACAGAACCACATTGGCTCCTGCGTTTCCCATGCTAACACAGTTCAAACGGTGCAGGACATTGGCTCCCGTGTTTCCCATGCTAACACACTTCAAACGGTACATAACAACATTGGCTCCTGCGTTTCCCATGCTAACACAGTTCAAACGGTGCAGACCGATATTGGCTCCTGTGTTTCCCGTGCTAAAACAGTACAAACGGTACAGAACGACATTGGCTCCCCTGTTTCCCGTACTCAGAGAGTTCAAATGGTGAAGGACATTGGCTCCCGTGTTTCCCATGCTAACACCGTTCAAACGGTACAGAACTACATTGGCTCCTGTGTTTCCCAAGCTATAACAGTTCAAACGGTACAGAACGACATTGGATCCTGTGTTTCCCCTGCTAACACAGTCCAAAGGTGCAGAACGACATTGGCTCCTGTGTTTCCCACGCTAACACAGTTCAAACGGTGCAGCACATTGGCTCCTGTGTTTCCCATGCTAAAACCGTTCAAACGGTAGAGAACGACGTTGGCTCCTGTGTTTCCCATGCTAAAACAGTTCAAATGGTGCAGGACATTGGCTCCCGTGTTACCCCTGCTAACACAGTTCAAATGGTGCAGGACTTTGGCTCCCGTGTTTCCCCTGCTAACACAGTTCAAACGGTACAGAACGACATTGGATCCTGTGTTTCCCCTGCTAACACAGTCCAAAGGTGCAGAACGACATTGGCTCCTGTTTTTCCCATTGCATAACAGTTCAAACGGTACAGAACAACGTTGGCTCCAGTGTTTCCCATGCTAAAACAGTTCAAACGGTACAGAACGACATTGGCTCCCGTGTTTCCCCTGCTAAAACAGTTCAAGCGGTATTGAACGACATTGGCTCCTGTGTTTCCTCTGCTAACACAGTTCAAACGGTTCAGAACGACATTGGCCCCTGTGTTTCTCCTGCTAAAACAGTTCAAACGGTAAAGAACGACGGCTACTTCCGTGTTTCCCCTGATAACACAGTTCGAACGGTACAGAACGACATTGGCCCCTGTGTTTCCCCTACTAAAATAGTTCAAGCGGTACAGAACGACATTGGCCCCTGTGTTTCCCCTGGGAAAACAGTTCAAACGGTACAGAACGACGTTTACTTCTGTGTTTACCCTGCTAAAACAGTTCAAACAGTACAGAACGACATTGGCTCCTGTGTTTCCCCTGCTAAAACAGTTGAAGCGGTACAGAACGACATTGGCTCCCGTGTTTCCGCTGCTAAAACAGTTCAAACGGTACAGAACGACGTTGGCTCCCGTGTCCCCCTGCTAAAACAGTTGAAACGGTACAGAACGACATTGGCTCCTGTTTTTCCCATTGTATAACAGTTCAAACGGTACAGAACAACGTTGGCTCCAGTGTTTCCCATGCTAAAACAGTTCAAACGGTACAGAACGACATTGGCTCCCGTGTTTCCCCTGCTAAAACAGTTCAAGCGGTATTGAACGACATTGGCTCCTGTGTTTCCTCTGCTAACACAGTTCAAACGGTTCAGAACGGCATTGGCCCCTGTGTTTCTCCTGCTAAAACAGTTCAAACGGTAAAGAACGACGGCTACTTCCGTGTTTCCCCTGATAACACAGTTCGAACGGTACAGAACGACATTGGCCCCTGTGTTTCCCCTACTAAAATAGTTCAAGCGGTACAGAACGACATTGGCCCCTGTGTTTCCCCTGGGAAAACAGTTCAAACGGTACAGAACGACGTTTACTTCTGTGTTTACCCTGCTAAAACAGTTCAAACAGTACAGAACGACATTGGCTCCTGTGTTTCCCTGCTAACACATTTCAAACGGTACAGAACGACGTTGGCTCCTGTGATTCCCATGCTAACACAGTTCAAACGGTGCAGGATATTGGCTCCCGTGTTTCCCATACTAAAACAGTTCAAATGGTGCAGGACATTGGCTCCCGTGTTACCCATGCTAAGACAGTACAAACGATACAGATCGACATTGGCTCCAGTGTTTCCCATGCTAACACATTTCAAACGGTGCAGTACATTGGCTCCCGTGTTTCCCATGCTAACACAGTTCAAACGGTACAGAACGATATTGGTTCCTGTGTTTCCAATGCTAACACACTTCAAACGGTACAGAACAACATTGGCTCCTGCGTTTCCCCTGCTGAAACAGTTCAAACGGTACAGAACGACGTTGGCTCCCGTGTTTCCCCTGCTAAATCAGTTTAAACGGTACAGAACGACATTGGCTCACGTGCTTACCCTGCTAAAACAGTTGAAACGGTACAGAATGACATTGTCTCCGTGTTTCTCCTGCTAAAACAGGTCAAACGGTACAGAACGACGGTCACTTCCGTGTCTCCCCTGCTAACACAGTTCGAACGGTACAGAACGACATTGGCTCCCGTGTTTCCCCTGCCTACACAGTTCAAACGGTACAGAACGACGTTTACTTCCGTGTTTCCCCTGCTAACACAGTTCGAACGGTACAGAACGACATTGGCTCCTGTGTTTCCCCTGCTAAAACAGTTCAAACGGGACAGAACGACGTTGGCTCCCGTGTTTCCCCTGCTAAATCAGTTTATACGGTACAGAACGACATTGGCTCCTGTGTTTCCGAAGAAAAACAGTTGAAAAGGTACAGAACGACGTTGTCTCCAGTGTTTCCCATGCTAAAAAATGTTCAAACGGTACAGAACGACGTAGGCTCCCGTGTTGCCCTGCTAAAGCAGTTCAAACGGTAGAGAACGACCTTGGCTCCTGTGTTTCCCATGCTAAAATAGTTCAAACGGTACAGAACGACATTGGCCCCTGTGTTTCCTCTGCTAAAGCAGTTCAAGCGGTACAGAACGACATTGGCTCCCGTGTTTCCGCTGCTAAAACAGTTCAAACGGTACAGAACGACGTTTACTTCCGTGTTTCCCCTGCCAAAACAGTTCGAACGGTACAGAACGACATTGGCTCCTGTGTTTCCCCTGCTAACACAGTTCAAACGGTACAGAACGACATTGGCCCCTGTGGTTCTCCTGCACAAACAGTTCAAACGGTACAGAACGACGTTTACTTCTGTGTTTCCCCTGCTAAATCAGTTTAAACGGTACAGAACGACATTGGCTCACGTGTTTACCCTGCTAAAACAGTTGAAACGGTACAGAATGACATTGGCTCCCGTGTTTCTCATGCTAAAACAGTTCAAACGGTGCAGAACGACATTGGCTCCCGTGTTTCCCAAGCTAAAACAGTTCAAACGGTAGAGTACGACGTTGGCTCCAGTGTTTCCCATGCTAAAACATTTCAAACGGTACAGAACGACATTGGCTCCAGTGTTTGCCCTGCTAAATCAGTTTAAACGGTACAGAACGACATTGGCTCCCGTGTTTCCCATGCTAACAGCGTTCAAACGGTACAGAACGACATTGTCTCCTGTGTTTCCAATACTAAAACAGTTCAAACGGTGCAGGACATTGGCTGCTGTGTTACACCGGCTAACACAGTTCAAATGGTGCAGGACATTGTCTCCGTGTTTCCCCTGCTAACACAGTTCAAACGGTACATAACAACATTGGCTCCTGTGTTTCCCATGCCAACACATTTCAAACGGTGCAGTACATTGGCTCCCGTGTTTCCCATGCTAACACAGTTCAAACGGTACAGAACGACATTGGTTCCTGTGTTTCCAATGCTAACACACTTCAAACGGTACAGAACGACATTGGATGCTGTGTTTCCCATGCTAACGCAGTTGAAGCGGTACAGAACGACATTGGCCCCTGTGTTTACCCTGCTAAAACAGTTCAAGCGGTACAGAACGACGTTTACTTCCGTGTTTCCCCTGCTAAAACAGGTAGAACGGTACAGAACGACATTGGCCCCTGTGTTTCTCCTGCTAAAACAGTTCAAACGGTACAGAATGACGGTCACTTCCGTGTTTCCCCTGCTAACACAGTTCGAACGGTACAGAACGACATTGGCTCCCGTGTTTACCCTGCCTACACAGTTCAAACGGTACAGAACGACATTGGCTCCCCTGTGTCCCCTACTAAGAGAGTTCAAATGGTGAAGGACATTGGCTCCCGTGTTTCCCATGCTAACACCGATCAAACGGTACAGAACGATATTGGCTCCTGTGTTTCCCAAGCTATAACAGTTCAAACGGTACAGAACGACGTTGGCTCCCGTGTTGCCCCTGCTAAATCATTTTAAACGGTACAGAACGACATTGGCTCACGTGTTTACCCTGCTAAAACAGTTGAAACGGTACAGAAGTACATTGGCTCCGGTGTTTCTCATGCTAAAACAGTTCAAACGGTGCAGAACGACATTGGCCCCCGTGTTTCCGAAGCTAAAACAGTTCAAACGGTACAGAACGACATTGGCTCCTGCGTTTCCCATGCTAACACAGTTCAAACGGTGCAGGACATTGGCTCCCGTGTTTCCCATGCTAACACACTTCAAACGGTACATAACAACATTGGCTCCTGCGTTTCCACTGCTAAAACAGTTCAAACGGTACAGAATGACGGTCACTTCCGTGTTTACCCTGCTAAAACAGTTCAAACGGTGCAGAACGACATTGGCTCCCGTGTTTACCCTGCCTACACAGTTCAAACGGTACAGAACGACATTGGCTCCCCTGTGTCCCCTACTAAGAGAGTTCAAATGGTGAAGGACATTGGCTCCCGTGTTTCCCATGCTAACACCGATCAAACGGTACAGAACGATATTGGCTCCTGTGTTTCCCAAGCTATAACAGTTCAAACGGTACAGAACGACGTTGGCTCCCGTGTTGCCCCTGCTAAATCATTTTAAACGGTACAGAACGACATTGGCTCACGTGTTTACCCTGCTAAAACAGGTAGAACGGTACAGAACGACATTGGCTCCTGTGTTTCCCCTGCTAACACAGTTCAAACGGTACATAACAACATTGGCTCCTGTGTTTCCCATGCCAACACATTTCAAACGGTGCAGTACATTGGCTCCCGTGTTTCCCATGCTAACACAGTTCAAACGGTACAGAACGACATTGGTTCCTGTGTTTCCAATGCTAACACACTTCAAACGGTACAGAACGACATTGGATGCTGTGTTTCCCATGCTAACGCAGTTGAAGCGGTACAGAACGACATTGGCCCCTGTGTTTACCCTGCTAAAACAGTTCAAGCGGTACAGAACGACGTTTACTTCCGTGTTTCCCCTGCTAAAACAGGTAGAACGGTACAGAACGACATTGGCCCCTGTGTTTCTCCTGCTAAAACAGTTCAAACGGTACAGAATGACGGTCACTTCCGTGTTTCCCCTGCTAACACAGTTCGAACGGTACAGAACGACATTGGCTCCCGTGTTTACCCTGCCTACACAGTTCAAACGGTACAGAACGACATTGGCTCCCCTGTGTCCCCTACTAAGAGAGTTCAAATGGTGAAGGACATTGGCTCCCGTGTTTCCCATGCTAACACCGTTCAAACGGTACAGAACTACATTGGCTCCTGTGTTTCCCAAGCTATAACAGTTCAAACGGGACAGAACGACATTGGCTCCCCTGTTTCCTGTACTAAGACAATTCAAATGGTGCAGGACATTGGCTCCCGTGTTTCCCATGCTAACACAGTTCAAACGGTACAGAACGACATTGGCTCCTGTGTTTCCCAAGCTAAAACAGTTCAAACGGTACAGAACGACGTTGGCTCCTGTGTTTCCCATGCTAAAACATTTCAAATGGTGCAGGACATTGGCTCCCGTGTTACCCCTGCTAACAGAGTTCAAATGGTGCAGGACATTGGCTCCCGTGCTTCCCCTGCTAACACAGTTCAAACGGTACAGAACGACATTGGATCCTGTGTTTCCCCTGCTAACACAGTCCAAAGGTGCAGAACGACATTGGCTCCTGTGTTTCCCACGCTAACACAGTTCAAACGGTGCAGGACATTGGCTCCTGTGTTTCCCATGCTAAAACCGTTCAAACGGTAGAGAACGACGTTGGCTCCTGTGTTTCCCATGCTAAAACAGTTCAAATGGTGCAGGACATTGGCTCCCGTGTTACCCCTGCTAACACAGTTCAAATGGTGCAGGACTTTGGCTCCCGTGTTTCCCCTGCTAACACAGTTCAAACGGTACAGAACGACATTGGATCCTGTGTTTCCCCTGCTAACACAGTCCAAAGGTGCAGAACGACATTGGCTGCTGTGTTTCCCACGCTAACACAGTTCAAACGGTGCAGGACATTGGCTCCTGTGTTTCCCATGCTAAAACCGTTCAAACGGTAGAGAACGACGTTGGCTCCTGTGTTTCCCATGCCAATACTGTTCAAACGGTACAGAACGACATTGTCTACTGTGTTTCCCCTCCAAAAACAGTTCAAACGGTACAGAACGACGTTGGCTCCCGTGTCCCCCTGCTAAAACAGTTGAAACGGTACAGAACGACATTGGCTCCTGTTTTTCCCATTGTATAACAGTTCAAACGGTACAGAACAACGTTGGCTCCAGTGTTTCCCATGCTAAAACAGTTCAAACGGTACAGAACGACATTGGCTCCCGTGTTTCCCCTGCTAAAACAGTTCAAGCGGTATTGAACGACATTGGCTCCTGTGTTTCCTCTGCTAACACAGTTCAAACGGTTCAGAACGACATTGGCCCCTGTGTTTCTCCTGCTAAAACAGTTCAAACGGTAAAGAACGACGGCTACTTCCGTGTTTCCCCTGATAACACAGTTCGAACGGTACAGAACGACATTGGCCCCTGTGTTTCCCCTACTAAAATAGTTCAAGCGGTACAGAACGACATTGGCCCCTGTGTTTCCCCTGGGAAAACAGTTCAAACGGTACAGAACGACGTTTACTTCTGTGTTTACCCTGCTAAAACAGTTCAAACAGTACAGAACGACGTTGGCTCCAGGGTTTCCCATGCTAAAACAGTTCAAGCGGTACAGAACGACATTGGCTCCTGTGTTTCCCCTGCTAAAACAGTTGAAGCGGTACAGAACCAAGTTTACTTCCGGGTTTACCCTGCTAAAACAGTTAGAACGGTACGGAACGACATTGGCTCCTGTGCTTCCCCTGCTAAAACAGTTCAAGCAGTACAGAACGACATTGGCTCCTGTGTTTCCCCTGCTAACACAGTTCAAACGGTACAGAACGACATTGGCCCCTGTGTTTCTCCTGCTAAAACAGTTGAAACGGTACAGAATGACATTGGCTCCCGTGTTTCTCATGCTAAAACAGTTCAAACGGTGCAGAACGACATTGGCTCCCGTGTTTCCCAAGCTAAAACAGTTCAAACGGTAGAGTACGACGTTGGCTCCAGTGTTTCCCATGCTAAAACAGTTCAAACGGTACAGAACGACGTTTACTTCCGTGTTTCCCCTGATAAAACAGTTCAAACGGTACAGAACGACGTTGGCTCCCGTGTTTCCCCTGCTAAATCAGTTTAAACGGTACAGAACGACATTGGCTCCTGTGTTTCCCAAGCTAAAACAGTTCAAAAGGTACAGAACGACGTTGGCTCCAGTGTTTCCCATGCTAAAACAGTTCAAACGGTACAGAACGACGTTTACTTCCGTGTTTCCCCTGATGAAAAAGTTCAAACGGTACAGAACGACGTAGGCTCCCGTGTTCCCCTGATAAAACAGTTCAAACGGTGCAGAACGACATTGGCTCACGTGTTTATCCTGCTAAAACAGTTGAAACGGTATAGAATGACAATGGCTCCCGTGTTTCTCATGCTAAAACAGTTCAAACGGTGCAGAACGACATTGGCTCCCGTGTTTCCCAAGCTAAAACAGTTCAAACGGTAGAGTACGACGTTGGCTGCAGTGTTTCCCATGCTAAAACAGTTCAAACGGTACAGAACCACATTGGCTCCTGCGTTTCCCATGCTAACACAGTTCAAACGGTGCAGGACATTGGCTCCCGTGTTTCCCATGCTAACACACTTCAAACGGTACATAACAACATTGGCTCCTGCGTTTCCCATGCTAACACAGTTCAAACGGTGCAGACCGATATTGGCTCCTGTGTTTCCCGTGCTAAAACAGTACAAACGGTACAGAACGACATTGGCTCCCCTGTTTCCCGTACTCAGAGAGTTCAAATGGTGAAGGACATTGGCTCCCGTGTTTCCCATGCTAACACCGTTCAAACGGTACAGAACTACATTGGCTCCTATGTTTCCCAAGCTATAACAGTTCAAACGGTACAGAACGACTTTGGCTCCAGTGTTTCCCCTGCTAAATCAGTTTAAACGGTACAGAACGACATTGGCTCCCGTGTCTCCCATGCTAACAGCGTTCAAACGGTACAGAACGACATTGGCTCCTGTGTTTCCAATACTAAAACAGTTCAAACGGTGCAGGACATTGGCTGCTGTGTTACACCGGCTAACACACTGCAAACGGTACATAACAACATTGGCTCCTGCGTTTCCCCTGCTAAAACAGTTCAAACGGTACAGAACGACGTTGGCTCCCGTGTTTCCCATGCTAACACAGTTCAAACGGTGCAGACCGATATTGGCTCCTGTGTTTCCCGTGCTAAAACAGTACAAACGGTACAGAACGACATTGGCTCCCGTGTTTACCCTGCTAAAACAGTTCAAACGGTACAGAACGACATTGGCTCCCCTGTTTCCCGTACTCAGAGAGTTCAAATGGTGAAGGACATTGGCTCCCGTGTTTCCCATGCTAACACCGTTCAAACGGTACATAACGATATTGGCTCCTGTGTTTCCCAAGCTATAACAGTTCAAACGGTACAGAACGACTTTGGCTCCAGTGTTTCCCCTGCTAAATCAGTTTAAACGGTACAGATCGACATTGGCTCCCGTGTTTCCCATGCTAACAGCGTTCAAACGGTACAGAACGACATTGGCTCCTGTGTTTCCAATACTAAAACAGTTCAAACGGTGCAGGACATTGGCTGCTGTGTTACACCGGCTAACACAGTTCAAATGGTGCAGGACATTGTCTCCGTGTTTCCCCTGCTAACACAGTTCGAACGGTACAGAACGAAATTGGCTGCCCTGTTTCCCCTGCTAAAACAGTTCAAACCGTACAGAACGACGTTGGATGCTGTGTTTCCCATGCTAACGCAGTTCAAGCGGTACAGAACGACATTGGCCCCTGTGTTTACCCTGCTAAAACAGTTCAAGCGGTACAGAACGACGTTTACTTCCGTGTTTCCCCTGCTAAAACAGGTAGAACGGTACAGAACGACATTGGCTCCTGTGTTTCCCCTGCTAGCACAGTTCAAACGGTGCAGGACGACATTGGCCCCTGTGTTTCTCCTGCTAAAACAGTTCAAACGGTACAGAACGACGGTCACTTCCGTGTTTCCCCTGCTAACACAGTTCGAACGGTACAGAACGACATTGGCTCCCGTTTTTCCCCTGCCTACACAGTTCAAACGGTACAGAACGACATTGGCTCCTGTGTTTCCCCTGCTAAAACAGTTCAAATGGGACAGAACGACGTTGGCTCCCGTGTTTCCCCTGCTAAATCAGTTTATACGGTACAGAACGACATTGGCTCCTGTGTTTCCCAAGCAAAAACAGTTCAAAAGGTACAGAACGACGTTGTCTCCAGTGTTCCCGATGCTAAAAAATGTTCAAACGGTACAGAACGACGTAGGCTCCCGTGTTGCCCTGCTAAAACAGTTCAAACGGTACAGAACGACCTTGGCTCCAGTGTTTCCCATGCTAACAAAGTTCAAACGGTACAGAACGATGTAGGCTCCAGTGTTCCCCTGCTAACACATTTCAAACTGTACAGAACGACGTTGGCTCCTGTGATTCCCATGCTAACACAGTTCAAACGGTGCAGGATATTGGCTCCCGTGTTTCCCATACTAAAACAGTTCAAACGGTGCAGGACATTGGCTGCTGTGTTACCCCGGCTAACACAGTTCAAATGGTGCAGGACATTGTCTCCGTGTTTCCCCTGCTAACACAGTTCAAACGGTACAGAACGACATTGGCTGCCCTGTTTCCCCTGCTAAAACAGTTCAAACGGTACAGAACGACCTTGGATGCTGTGTTTCCCATGCTAACGCAGTTCAAGCGGTACAGAACGACATTGGCCCCTGTGTTTACCCTGCTAAAACAGTTCAAGCGGTGCAGAACGACGTTTACTTCCGTGTTTCCCCTGCTACAACAGGTAGAACGGTACAGAACGACATTGGCTCCTGTGTTTCCCCTGCTAGCCCAGTTCAAACGGTGCAGGACGACATTGGCCCCTGTCTTTCTCCTGCTAAAACAGTTCAAACGGTACAGAACGACGGTCACTTCCGTGTTTCCCCTGCTAACACAGATCGAACGGTACAGAACGACATTGGCTCCCGTGTTTCCCCTGCCTACACAGTTCAAACGGTACAGAACGACGTTTACTTCCGTGTTTCCCCTGCTAACACAGTTCGAACGGTACAGAACGACATTGGCTCCTGTGTTTCCACTGCTAAAACAGTTCAAACGGGACAGAACGACGTTGGCTCCCGTGTTTCCCCTGCGAAATCAGTTTATACGGTACAGAACGACATTGGCTCCTGTGTTTCCCAAGCAAAAACAGTTCAAAAGGTACAGAACGACGTTGTCTCCAGTGTTCCCGATGCTAAAAAATGTTCAAACGGTACAGAACGACGTAGGCTCCCGTGTTGCCCTGCTAAAACAGTTCAAACGGTACAGAACGACCTTGGCTCCAGTGTTTCCCATGCTAACAAAGTTCAAACGGTACAGAACGATGTAGGCTCCAGTGTTCCCCTGCTAACACATTTCAAACGGTACAGAACGACGTTTACTTCTGTGTTTACCCTGCTAAAACAGTTAGAACGGTACAGAACGACATTGGCTCCCGTGTTTCCCAAGCTAAAACAGTTCAAACGGTACAGAACGACGTTGGCTCCAGTGTTTCCCATGCTAAAACAGTTCAAGCGGTACAGAACGACATTGGCTCCTGTGTTTCCCCTGCTAAAACAGTTGAAGCGGTACAGAACCAAGTTTACTTCCGGGTTTACCCTGCTAAAACAGTTAGAACGGTACGGAACGACATTGGCTCCTGTGCTTCCCCTGCTAACACAGTTCAAACGGTACAGAACGACATTGGCCCCTGTGTTTCTCCTGCTAAAACAGTTGAAACGGTACAGAATGACATTGGCTCCCGTGTTTCTCATGCTAAAACAGTTCAAACGGTGCAGAACGACATTGGCTCCCGTGTTTCCCAAGCTAAAACAGTTCAAACGGTAGAGTACGACGTTGGCTCCAGTGTTTCCCATGCTAAAACAGTTCAAACGGTACAGAACGACGTTTACTTCCGTGTTTCCCCTGATAAAACAGTTCAAACGGTACAGAACGACGTTGGCTCCCGTGTTTCCCCTGCTAAATCAGTTGAAACGGTACAGAATGACATTGGCTCCCGTGTTTCTCATGCTAAAACAGTTCAAACGGTGCAGAACGACATTGGCTCAAGTGTTTCCCAAGCTAAAACAGTTCAAACGGTAGAGTACGACGTTGGCTGCAGTGTTTCCCATGCTAAAACAGTTCAAACGGTACAGAACCACATTGGCTCCTGCGTTTCCCATGCTAACACAGTTCAAACGGTGCAGGACATTGGCTCCCGTGTTTCCCATGCTAACACACTTCAAACGGTACATAACAACATTGGCTCCTGCGTTTCCCATGCTAACACAGTTCAAACGGTGCAGACCGATATTGGCTCCTGTGTTTCCCGTGCTAAAACAGTACAAACGGTACAGAACGACATTGGCTCCCGTGTTTACCCTGCTAAAACAGTTCAAACGGTACAGAACGACATTGGCTCCCCTGTTTCCCGTACTCAGAGAGTTCAAATGGTGAAGGACATTGGCTCCCGTGTTTCCCATGCTAACACCGTTCAAACGGTACAGAACTACATTGGCTCCTATGTTTCCCAAGCTATAACAGTTCAAACGGTACAGAACGACTTTGGCTCCAGTGTTTCCCCTGCTAAATCAGTTTAAACGGTACAGAACGACATTGGCTCCCGTGTCTCCCATGCTAACAGCGTTCAAACGGTACAGAACGACATTGGCTCCTGTGTTTCCAATACTAAAACAGTTCAAACGGTGCAGGACATTGGCTGCTGTGTTACACCGGCTAACACACTGCAAACGGTACATAACAACATTGGCTCCTGCGTTTCCCCTGCTAAAACAGTTCAAACGGTACAGAACGACGTTGGCTCCCGTGTTTCCCATGCTAACACAGTTCAAACGGTGCAGACCGATATTGGCTCCTGTGTTTCCCGTGCTAAAACAGTACAAACGGTACAGAACGACATTGGCTCCCGTGTTTACCCTGCTAAAACAGTTCAAACGGTACAGAACGACATTGGCTCCCCTGTTTCCCGTACTCAGAGAGTTCAAATGGTGAAGGACATTGGCTCCCGTTTTTCCCATGCTAACACCGTTCAAACGGTACATAACGATATTGGCTCCTGTGTTTCCCAAGCTATAACAGTTCAAACGGTACAGAACGACTTTGGCTCCAGTGTTTCCCCTGCTAAATCAGTTTAAACGGTACAGAACGACATTGGCTCCCGTGTTTCCCATGCTAACAGCGTTCAAACGGTACAGAACGACATTGGCTCCTGTGTTTCCAATACTAAAACAGTTCAAACGGTGCAGGACATTGGCTGCTGTGTTACACCGGCTAACACAGTTCAAATGGTGCAGGACATTGTCTCCGTGTTTCCCCTGCTAACACAGTTCAAACGGTACAGAACGACATTGGCTGCCCTGTTTCCCCTGCTAAAACAGTTCAAACGGTACAGAACGACGTTGGATGCTGTGTTTCCCATGCTAACGCAGTTCAAGCGGTACAGAACGACATTGGCCCCTGTGTTTCTCCTGCTAAAACAGTTCAAACGGTACAGAACGACGGTCACTTCCTTGTTTCCCCTGCTAACACAGTTCGAACGGTACAGAACGACATTGGCTCCCGTGTTTCCCCTGCCTACACAGTTCAAACGGTACAGAACGACGTTTACTTCCGTGTTTCCCCTGCTAACACAGTTCGAACGGTACAGAACGACATTGGCTCCTGTGTTTCCCCTGCTAAAACAGTTCAAACGGGACAGAACGACGTTGGCTCCCGTGTTTCCCCTGCTAAATCAGTTTATACGGTAGAGAACGACATTGGCTCCTGTGTTTCCCAAGCAAAAACAGTTCAAAAGGTACAGAACGACGTTGTCTCCAGTGTTCCCGATGCTAAAAAATGTTCAAACGGTACAGAACGACGTAGGCTCCCGTGTTGCCCTGCTAAAACAGTTCAAACGGTACAGAACGACCTTGGCTCCTGTGTTTCCCATGCTAACAAAGTTCAAACGGTACAGAACGATGTAGGCTCCAGTGTTCCCCTGCTAACACATTTCAAACGGTACAGAACGACGTTGGCTCCTGTGATTCCCATGCTAACACAGTTCAAACGGTGCAGGATATTGGCTCCCGTGTTTCCCATACTAAAACAGTTCAAACGGTGCAGGACATTGGCTGCTGTGTTACACCGGCTAACACAGTTCAAATGGTGCAGGACATTGTCTCCGTGTTTCCCCTGCTAACACAGTTCAAACGGTACAGAACGACATTGGCTGCCCTGTTTCCCCTGCTAAAACAGTTCAAACGGTACAGAACGACGTTGGATGCTGTGTTTCCCATGCTAACGCAGTTCAAGCGGTACAGAACGACATTGGCCCCTGTGTTTACCCTGCTAAAACAGTTCAAGCGGTACAGAACGACGTTTACTTCCGTGTTTCCCCTGCTAAAACAGGTAGAACGGTACAGAACGACATTGGCTCCTGTGTTTCCCCTGCTAGCACAGTTCAAACGGTGCAGGACGACATTGGCCCCTGTGTTTCTCCTGCTAAAACAGTTCAAACGGTACAGAACGACGGTCACTTCCGTGTTTCCCCTGCTAACACAGTTCGAACGGTACAGAACGACATTGGCTCCCGTGTTTCCCCTGCCTACACAGTTCAAACGGTACAGAACGACGTTTACTTCCGTGTTTCCCCTGCTAACACAGTTCGAACGGTACAGAACGACATTGGCTCCTGTGTTTCCCCTGCTAAAACAGTTCAAACGGTACAGAACGACGTTGGCTCCCGTGTTTCCCCTGCTAAATCAGTTTATACGGTACAGAACGACATTGGCTCCTGTGCTTCCGAAGCAAAAACAGTTCAAAAGGTACAGAACGACGTTGTCTCCAGTGTTCCCGATGCTAAAAAATGTTCAAACGGTACAGAACGACGTAGGCTCCCGTGTTGCCCTGCTAAAACAGTTCAAACGGTACAGAACGACCTTGGCCCCTGTGTTTCCCATGCTAACAAAGTTCAAAAGGTACAGAACGACGTAGGCTCCAGTGTTCCCCTGCTAACACATTTCAAACGGTACAGAACGACGTTGGCTCCTGTGATTCCAAAGCTAAAACAGTTCAAACGGTAGAGTACGACGTTGGCTCCAGTGTTTCCCATGCTAAAACAGCTCAAACGGTACAGAACGACATTGGCTCCTGCGTTTCCCATGCTAACACAGTTCAAACGGTGCAGGACATTGGCTCCCGTGTTTCCCATGCTAACACACTTCAAACGGTACAGAACGACGTTGGCTCCTGTGATTCCCAAGCTAAAGCAGTTCAAACGGTAGAGTACGACGTTGGCTCCAGTGTTTCCCATGCTAAAACTGTTCAAACGGTACAGAACGACATTGGCTCCTGTGTTTCTCATACTAAAACAGTTCAAACGGTGCAGGACATTGGCTGCTGTGTTACACCGGCTAACACAGTTCAAATGGTGAAGGATATTGTCTCCGTGTTACCCCTGCTAACACAGTTCAAACGGTACAGAACGACATTGGCTCCCCTGTTTCCCATGCTAAAACAGTTCAAACGGTACAGAACGACATTGGCTCCTGTGTTACCCATGCTAACACTGTTCAAACGGTGCAGGACATTGGCTCCTGTGTTTCCGATGCAAAAACCGTTCAAACGGTACAGAACGACATTGGCTCCCGTTTTTCCCAAGCTAAAACAGTTCAAACGGTAGAGTACGACGTTGGCTCCAGTGTTTCCCATGCTAAAACAGTTCAAACGGTACAGAACGACATTGGCTCCTGCGTTTCCCATGCTAACACAGTTCAAACGGTGCAGGACATTGGCTCCCGTGTTTCCCATGCTAACACACTTCAAACGGTACATAACAACATTGGCTCCTGCGTTTCCCATGCTAACACAGTTCAAACGGTGCAGACCGATATTGGCTCCTGTGTTTCCCGTGCTAAAACAGTACAAACGGTACAGAACGACATTGGCTCCCGTGTTTACCCTGCTAAAACAGTTCAAACGGTACAGAACGACATTGGCTCCCCTGTTTCCCGTACTCAGAGAGTTCAAATTGTGAAGGACATTGGCTCCCGTGTTTCCCATGCTAACACCGTTCAAACGGTACAGAACTACATTGGCTCCTGTGTTTCCCAAGCTATAACAGTTCAAACGGTACAGAACGACTTTGGCTCCAGTGTTTCCAATACTAAAACAGTTCAAACGGTGCAGGACATTGGCTGCTGTGTTACACCGGCTAACACAGTTCAAATGGTGCAGGACATTGTCTCCGTGTTTCCCCTGCTAACACAGTTCAAACGGTACAGAACGACATTGGCTGCCCTGTTTCCCCTGCTAAAACAGTTCAAACGGTACAGAACGACGTTGGATGCTGTGTTTCCCATGCTAACGCAGTTCAAGCGGTACAGAACGACGTTTACTTCCGTGTTTCCCCTGCTAAAACAGGTAGAACGGTACAGAACGACATTGGCTCCTGTGTTTCCCCTGCTAGCACAGTTCAAACGGTGCAGGACGACATTGGCCCCTGTGTTTCTCCTGCTAAAACAGTTCAAACGGTACAGAACGACGGTCACTTCCGTGTTTCCCCTGCTAACACAGTTCGAACGGTACAGAACGACATTGGCTCCCGTGTTTCCCCTGCCTACACAGTTCAAACGGTACAGAACGACGTTTACTTCCGTGTTTCCCCTGCTAACACAGTTCGAACGGTACAGAACGACATTGGCTCCTGTGTTTCCCGTGCTAAAACAGTTCAAACGGGACAGAACGACGTTGGCTCCCGTGTTTCCCCTGCTAAATCAGTTTATACGGTACAGAACGACATTGGCTCCTGTGTTTCCCAAGCAAAAACAGTTCAAAAGGTACAGAACGACGTTGTCTCCAGTGTTCCCGATGCTAAAAAATGTTCAAACGGTACAGAACGACGTAGGCTCCCGTGTTGCCCTGCTAAAACAGTTCAAACGGTACAGAACGACCTTGGCTCCTGTGTTTCCCATGATTACAAAGTTCAAACGGTACAGAACGACGTAGGCTCCAGTGTTCCCCTGCTAACACATTTCAAACGGTACAGAACGACTTTGGCTCCTGTGATTCCCATGCTAACACAGTTCAAACGGTGCAGGATATTGGCTCCCGTGTTTCCCATACTAAAACAGTTCAAATGGTGCAGGACATTGGCTCCCGTGTTACCCATGCTAAGTCAGTTCAAGCGATACAGAACGACATTGGCTCCTGTGTTTCCCATGCTAACACATTTCAAACGGTGCAGTACATTGGCTCAAGTGTTTCCCATGGTAACACAGTTAAAACGGTACAGAACGACATTGGTTCCTGTGTTTCCAATACTAACACACTTCAAACGGTACAGAACAACATTGGCTCCTGCGTTTCCCCTGCTAAAACAGTTCAAACGGTACAGAACGACGTTGGCTCCCGTGTTTCCCCTGCTAAATCAGTTTAAACGGTACAGAACGACATTGGCTCACGTGCTTACCCTGCTAAAACAGTTGAAACGGTACAGAATAACATTGGCTCCCGTGTTTCACATGCTAAAATAGTTCAAAAGGTACAGAACGACATTGGCTCCCGTGTTTCCCAAGCTAAAACAGTTCAAACGGTAGAGA
This sequence comes from Hypanus sabinus, assembly GCF_030144855.1. Lineage (NCBI taxonomy): Eukaryota > Metazoa > Chordata > Chondrichthyes > Myliobatiformes > Dasyatidae > Hypanus > Hypanus sabinus. The sequence continues at coordinate 191,782,530 of NC_082707.1, forward strand.
ACGACGTTTTCTCCAGTGTTTCCCATGCTAAAAAAGTTCAAACGGTACAGAACGACATTGGTTCCTGCGTTTCCCATGCTAACAGAGTTCAAACGGTGGAGGACATTGGCTCCTGTGTTTTCCATGCTAACACACTTCAAACGGTACAGAACAACATTGGCTCCTGCGTTTCCCCTGCTAAAACAGTTCAAACGGTTCAGAACGACGTTTGCTGCCGTGTTTCCCCTGCTAAATCCGTTTAAACGGTACAGAACGACATTGGCTCCCTTGTTTCTCATGCTAAAACAGTTCCAACGGTACAGAACGACATAGGCTCCCGTGTTTCCCAAGCTAAAACAGTTCAACCGGTACAGAAAGACGTTGGCTCCAGTGTTTCCCATGCTAAAAAAGTTCAAACGGTACAGAACGACGTAGGCTCCCGTGTTCCCCTGCTAAAACAGTTCAAACGGTAAAGAACGACATTGGCTTCTGTGTTTCCCATGCTAACACAGTTCAAACGGTGCAGGACATTGGCTCCCGTGTTTCCCATGGTAACACAGTTCAAACGGTGCAGTCCGATATTAGCTCCTGTGTTTCCCGTGCTGAAACAGTACAAACGGTACAGAACGACATTGGCTCCCGTGTTTACCCTGCTAAAACAGTTCAAACGGTACAGAACGACATTGGCTCCGCTGTTTCCCGTACTAAGAGAGTTCAAATGGTGAAGGACATTGGCTCCCGTGTTTCCCATGCTAACACCGTTCAAACGGTACAGAACGACGTTGGCTCCTGTGGTTCCCATGCTAAAACAGTTCAAACGGTACAGAACGACATTGGCTCCTGCGTTTCCCATGCTAACACAGTTCAAACGGTGCAGGACATTGGCTCCCGTGTTTCCCATGCTAACACACTTCAAACGGTACATAACAACATTGGCTCCTGCGTTTCCCATGCTAACACAGTTCAAACGGTGCAGACCGATATTGGCTCCTGTGTTTCCCGTGCTAAAACAGTACAAACGGTACAGAACGACATTGGCTCCCCTGTTTCCCGTACTCAGAGAGTTCAAATGGTGAAGGACATTGGCTCCCGTGTTTCCCATGCTAACACCGTTCAAACGGTACAGAACTACATTGGCTCCTGTGTTTCCCAAGCTATAACAGTTCAAACGGTACAGAACGACTTTGGCTCCAGTGTTTCCAATACTAAAACAGTTCAAACGGTGCAGGACATTGGCTGCTGTGTTACACCGGCTAACACAGTTCAAATGGTGCAGGACATTGTCTCCGTGTTTCCCCTGCTAACACAGTTCAAACGGTACAGAACGACATTGGCTGCCCTGTTTCCCCTGCTAAAACAGTTCAAACGGTACAGAACGACGTTGGATGCTGTGTTTCCCATGCTAACGCAGTTCAAGCGGTACAGAACGACGTTTACTTCCGTGTTTCCCCTGCTAAAACAGGTAGAACGGTACAGAACGACATTGGCTCCTGTGTTTCCCCTGCTAGCACAGTTCAAACGGTGCAGGACGACATTGGCCCCTGTGTTTCTCCTGCTAAAACAGTTCAAACGGTACAGAACGACGGTCACTTCCGTGTTTCCCCTGCTAACACAGTTCGAACGGTACAGAACGACATTGGCTCCCGTGTTTCCCCTGCCTACACAGTTCGAACTGTACAGAACGACATTGGCTCCTGTGTTTTCCCTGCTAAAACAGTTCAAACGGGACAGAACGACGTTGGCTCCCGTGTTTCCCCTGCTAAATCAGTTTATACGGTACAGAACGACATTGGCTCCTGTGTTTCCCAAGCAAAAACAGTTCAAAAGGTACAGAACGACGTTGTCTCCAGTGTTCCCGATGCTAAAAAATGTTCAAACGGTACAGAACGACGTAGGCTCCCGTGTTGCCCTGCTAAAACAGTTCAAACGGTACAGAACGACCTTGGCTCCTGTGTTTCCCATGCTAACAAAGTTCAAACGGTACAGAACGACGTAGGCTCCAGTGTTCCCCTGCTAACACATTTCAAACGGTACAGAACGACGTTGGCTCCTGTGATTCCCATGCTAACACAGTTCAAACGGTGCAGGATATTGGCTCCCGTGTTTCCCATACTAAAACAGTTCAAATGGTGCAGGACATTGGCTCCCGTGTTACCCATGCTAAGTCAGTTCAAGCGATACAGAACGACATTGGCTCCTGTGTTTCCCATGCTAACACATTTCAAACGGTGCAGTACATTGGCTCCCGTGTTTCCCATGCTAACACAGTTCAAACGGTACAGAACGACATTGGTTCCTGTGTTTCCAATGCTAACACACTTCAAACGGTACAGAACAACATTGGCTCCTGCGTTTCCCCTGTTAAAACAGTTCAAACGGTACAGAACGACGTTGGCTCCCGTGTTTCCCATGCTAACACAGTTCAAACGGTACAGAACGACATTGGTTCCTGTGTTTCCAATGCAAACACACTTCAAACGGTACAGAACAACATTGGCTCCTGCGTTTCCCCTGCTAAAACAGTTCAAACGGTACAGAACGACGTTGGCTCCCATGTTTCCCCTGCTAAAGCAGTTTAAACGGTACAGAACGACATTGGCTCACGTGCTTACCCTGCTAAAACAGTTGAAACGGTACAGAATGACATTGGCTCCCGTGTTTCACATGCTAAAATAGTTCAAACGGTACAGAACGACATTGGCTCCCGTGTTTCCCAAGCTAAAACAGTTCAAACGGTAGAGAACGACGTTTTCTCCAGTGTTTCCCATGCTAAAAAAGTTCAAACGGTACAGAACGACATTGGTTCCTGCGTTTCCCATGCTAACAGAGTTCAAACGGTGGAGGACATTGGCTCCTGCGTTTCCCATGCTAACACACTTCAAACGGTACATAACAACATTGGCTCCTGCGTTTCCCCTGCTAAAACAGTTCAAACGGTTCAGAACGACGTTGGCTCCCGTGTTTCCCCTGCTAAATCAGTTTAAACGGTACAGAACGACATTGGCTCCCTTGTTTCTCATGCTAAAACAGTTCCAACGGTACAGAACGACATAGGCTCCCGTGTTTCCCAAGCTAAAACAGTTCAACCGGTACAGAAAGACGTTGGCTCCAGTGTTTCCCATGCTAAAAAAGTTCAAACGGTACAGAACGACGTAGGCTCCCGTGTTCCCCTGCTAAAACAGTTCAAACGGTAAAGAACGACATTGGCTCCTGTGTTTCCCATGCTAACACAGTTCAAACGGTGCAGGACATTGGCTCCCGTGTTTCCCATGGTAACACAGTTCAAACGGTGCAGACCGATATTAGCTCCTGTGTTTCCCGTGCTGAAACAGTACAAACGGTACAGAACGACATTGGCTCCCGTGTTTACCCTGCTAAAACAGTTCAAACGGTACAGAACGACATTGGCTCCGCTGTTTCCCGTACTAAGAGAGTTCAAATGGTGAAGGACATTGGCTCCCGTGTTTCCCATGCTAACACCGTTCAAACGGTACAGAACGACATTGGCTCCTGTGTTTCCCATTCTAAAACAGATCAAACGGTACAGAACGACGTTGGCTCCTGTGGTTCCCATGCTAACACAGTTCAAACGGTACAGAACGACATTGGCTACTGTGTTTCCCCTCCTAAAACTGTTCAAACCGTACAGAACGACGTTGGCTCCCGTGTTCCCCCTGCAAAAACAGTTCAAACGGTACAGAACGACATTAGCTCCCGTGTTTACCCTGCTAAAACAGTTCAAACGGTACAGAACGACATTGGATCCGGTGTTTCCCATGCTAAAACAGTTGAAACGGTACAGAACGATATTGGCTCCGCTGTGTTCCCTGCTATACAGTCCAAATGTTACAGAACGACATTGGCTCCTGTGTTTCCCACACTAACACAGTTTAAACGGAGGAGGACATTGGCTCCTGTGTTTTCCCTGCTAAAACAGTTCAAACGGTAGAGAACGACGTTGGCTCCTGTGTTTCCCATGCTAAAATAGTTCAAACGGTACAGAACGACATTGGCCCCTGTGTTTCCCCTGCTAAAACAGTTCAAGCGGTACAGAACGGCATTGGCTCCCGTGTTTCCGCTGCTAAAACAGTTCAAACGATACAGAACGACGTTTACTTCCGTGTTTCCCCTGCCAAAACAGTTCAAACGGTACAGAACGCCGTTGGCTCCAGTGTTTCCCATGCTAAAACAGTTCAAACGGTAGAGAACGACGTTGGCTCCCGTGTTGCCCCTGCTAAATCAGTTTAAATGGTACAGAACGACGTTGGCTCCCGTGTTGCCCCTGCTAAAACAGTTGAAACGGTTCAGAATGACATTGGCTCCGGTGTTTCTCATGCTAAAACAGTTCAAACGGTGCAGAACGACATTGGCTCCCGTGTTTCACCAGCTAAAACAGTTCAAACGGTAGAGTACGACGTTGGCTCCAGTGTTTCCCATGCTAAAACAGTTCAAACGGTACAGAACGACATTGGCTCCTGCGTTTCCCATGCTAACACAGTTCAAACGGTGCAGGACATTGGCTCCCGTGTTTCCCATGCTAACACACTTCAAACGGTACATAACAACATTGGCTCCTGCGTTTCCACTGCTAAAACAGTTCAAACGGTACAGAACGACGTTGGCTCCCGTGTTTCCCATGCTAACACAGTTCAAACGGTTCAGACCGATATTGGCTCCTGTGTTTCCCGTGCTAAAACAGTACAAACGGTACAGAACGACATTGGCTCCCGTGTTTACCCTGCTAAAACAGTTCAAACGGTACAGAACGACATTGGCTCCCCTGTTTCCCGTACTCAGAGAGTTCAAATGGTGAAGGACATTGGCTCCCGTGTTTCCCATGCTAACACCGTTCAAACGGTACAGAACGACATTGGCTCCTGTGTTTCCCATTCTAAAACAGATCAAACGGTACAGAACGACGTTGGCTCCTGTGGTTCCCATGCTAAATCAGTTTAAACGGTACAGAACGACATTGGCTCCCGTGTTTCCCATGCTAACACCGTTCAAACGGTACAGAACGACATTGGCTCCTGTGTTTCCCATTCTAAAATAGTTCAAACGGTGCAGAACGACATTGGCTCCCGTGTGTCCGCTGCCAAAACCGTTCAAACGGTACAGAACGACGTTTACTTCCGTGTTTCCCCTGCCAAAACAGTTCGAACGGTACAGAACGACATTAGCCCCTGTGGTTCTCCTGCTCAAACAGTTCAAACGGTACATAACAACATTGGCTCCTGCGTTTCCCCTGCTAAAACAGTTCAAACGGTTCAGAACGACGTTGGCTCCCGTGTTGCCCCTGCTAAATCAGTTTAAACGGTACAGAACGACATTGGCTCACGTGTTTACCCTGCTAAAACAGTTCAAACGGTGCAGAACGACATTGGCTCCCGTGTTTCCCAAGCTAAAACAGTTCAAACGGTAGAGTACGACGTTGGCTCCAGTGTTTCCCTTGCTAAAACAGTTCAAACGGTACAGAACGACATTGGCTCCTGTGTTTCCCATGCTAACACAGTTCAAATGGTGCAGGACATTGGCTCCCGTGTTTCCCATGCTAACACAATTCAAACGGTACATAACAACATTGGCTCCTGCGTTTCCACTGCTAAAACAGTTCAAACGGTACAGAACGACGTTGGCTCCCGTGTTTCCCATGCTAACACAGTTCAAACGGTTCAGACCGATATTGGCTCCTGTGTTTCCCGTGCTAAAACAGTACAAACGGTACAGAACGACATTGGCTCCTGCGTTTCCCCTGCTAAAACAGTTCAAACGGTTCAGAACGACGTTGCCTCCCGTGTTGCCCCTGCTAAATCAGTTTAAACGGTATAGAACGACATTGGCTCACGTGTTTACCCTGATAAAACTGTTCAAACGGTGCAGAACGACATTGGCTCCCGTGTCTACCCTGCTAAAACAGTTCAAACGGTACAGAACGACATTGGCTCCCCTGTTTCCCGTACTAAGAGAGTTCAAATGGTGAAGGACATTGGCTCCCGTGTTTCCCATGCTAACACCGTTCAAACGGTACAGAACGACATTGGCTCCTGTGTTTCCCATTCTAAAACAGATCAAACGGTACAGAACGACGTTGGCTCCTGTGGTTCCCATGCTAACACAGTTCAAACGGTACAGAACGACATTGGCTACTGTGTTTCCCCTCCTAAAACTGTTCAAACCGTACAGAACGACGTTGGCTCCCGTGTTCCCCCCGCTAAAACAGTTCAAACGGTACAGAACGACATTAGCTCCCGTGTTTACCCTGCTAAAACAGTTCAAACGGTACAGAACGACATTGGCTACTGTGTTTCCCCTCCTAAAACTGTTCAAACCGTACAGAACGACATTGGATCCGGTGTTTCCCATGCTAAACCAGTTGAAACGGTACAGAACGATATTGGCTCCGCTGTGTTCCCTGCTATACAGTCCAAATGTTACAGAACGACATTGGCTCCTGTGTTTCCCACACTAACACAGTTTAAACGGAGGAGGACATTGGCTCCTGTGTATTCCCTGCTAAAACAGTTCAAACGGTAGAGAACGACGTTGGCTCCCGTGTTTCCCCTGCTAAATCAGTTTAAACGGTACAGAACGACATTGGCTCACCTGCTTACCCTGCTAAAACAGTTGAAACGGTACAGATTGACATTGGCTCCCGTGTTTCACATGCTAAAATAGTTCAAACGGTACAGAACGACATTGGCTCCCGTGTTTCCCAAGCTAAAACAGTTCAAACGGTAGAGAACGACGTTTTCTCCAGTGTTTCCCATGCTAAAAAAGTTCAAACGGTACAGAACGACATTGGTTCCTGCGTTTCCCATGCTAACAGAGTTCAAACGGTGGAGGACATTGGCTCCTGCGTTTCCCATGCTAACACACTTCAAACGGTACATAACAACATTGGCTCCTGCGTTTCCCCTGCTAAAACAGTGCAAACGGTTCAGAACGACGTTGGCTCCCGTGTTTCCCCTGTTAAATCAGTTTAAACGGTACAGAACGACATTGGCTCCCTTGTTTCTCATGCTAAAACAGTTCCAACGGTACAGAACGACATAGGCTCCCGTGTTTCCCAAGCTAAAACAGTTCAACCGGTACAGAAAGACGTTGGCTCCAGTGTTTCCCATGCTAAAAAAGTTCAAACGGTACAGAACGACGTAGGCTCCCGTGTTCCCCTGCTAAAACAGTTCAAACGGTAAAGAACGACATTGGCTCCTGTGTTTCCCATGCTAACACAGTTCAAACGGTGCAGGACATTGGCTCCCGTGTTTCCCATGGTAACACAGTTCAAACGGTGCAGACCGATATTAGCTCCTGTGTTTCCCGTGCTGAAACAGTACAAACGGTACAGAACGACATTGGCTCCCGTGTTTACCCTGCTAAAACAGTTCAAACGGTACAGAACGACATTGGCTCCGCTGTTTCCCGTACTAAGAGAGTTCAAATGGTGAAGGACATTGGCTCCCGTGTTTCCCATGCTAACACCGTTCAAACGGTACAGAACGACATTGGCTCCTGTGTTTCCCATTCTAAAACAAATCAAACGGTACAGAACGACGTTGGCTCCTGTGGTTCCCATGCTAACACAGTTCAAACGGTACAGAACGACATTGGCTACTGTGTTTCCCCTCCTAAAACTGTTCAAACCGTACAGAACGACGTTGGCTCCCGTGTTCCCCCTGCTAAAACAGTTCAAACGGTACAGAACGACATTAGCTCCCGTGTTTACCCTGCTAAAACAGTTCAAACGGTACAGAACGACATTGGATCCGGTGTTTCCCATGCTAAAACAGTTGAAACGGTACAGAACGATATTGGCTCCGCTGTGTTCCCTGCTATACAGTCCAAATGTTACAGAACGACATTGGCTCCTGTGTTTCCCACACTAACACAGTTTAAACGGAGGAGGACATTGGCTCCTGTGTTTTCCCTGCTAAAACATTTCAAACGGTAGAGAACGACGTTGGCTCCTGTGTTTCCCATGCTAAAATAGTTCAAACGGTACAGAACGACATTGGCCCCTGTGTTTCCCCTGCTAAAACAGTTCAAGCGGTACAGAACGACATTGGCTCCCGTGTTTCCGCTGCTAAAACAGTTCAAACGATAAAGAACGACGTTTACTTCCGTGTTTCCCCTGCCAAAACAGTTCAAACGGTACAGAACGCCGTTGGCTCCAGTGCTTCCCATGCTAAAACAGTTCAAACGGTAGAGAACGACGTTGGCTCCCGTGTTGCCCCTGCTAAATCAGTTTAAATGGTACAGAACGACGTTGGCTCCCGTGTTGCCCCTGCTAAAACAGTTGAAACGGTACAGAATGACATTGGCTCCGGTGTTTCTCATGCTAAAACAGTTCAAACGGTGCAGAACGACATTGGCTCCCGTGTTTCACAAGCTAAAACAGTTCAAACGGTAGAGTACGACGTTGGCTCCAGTGTTTCCCATGCTAAAACAGTTCAAACGGTTCAGACCGATATTGGCTCCTGTGTTTCCCGTGCTAAAACAGTACAAACGGTACAGAACGACATTGGCTCCAGTGTTTACCCTGCTAAAACAGTTCAAACGGTACAGAACGACATTGGCTCCCCTGTTTCCCGTACTCAGAGAGTTCAAATGGTGAAGGACATTGGCTCCCGTGTTTCCCATGCTAACACCGTTCAAACGGTACAGAACGACATTGGCTCCTGTGTTTCCCATTCTAAAACAGATCAAACGGTACAGAACGACGTTGGCTCCTGTGGTTCCCATGCTAAATCAGTTTAAACGGTACAGAACGACATTGGCTCCCGTGTTTCCCATGCTAACACCGTTCAAACGGTACAGAACGACATTGGCTCCTGTGTTTCCCATTCTAAAATAGTTCAAACGGTGCAGAACGACATTGGCTCCCGTGTGTCCGCTGCTAAAACCGTTCAAACGGTACAGAACGACGTTTACTTCCGTGTTTCCCCTGCCAAAACAGTTCGAACGGTACAGAACGGCATTGGCCCCTGTGGTTCTCCTGCTCAAACAGTTCAAACGGTACATAACAACATTGGCTCCTGCGTTTCCCCTGCTAAAACAGTTCAAACGGTTCAGAACGACGTTGGCTCCCGTGTTGCCCCTGCTAAATCAGTTTAAACGGTACAGAACGACATTGGCTCACGTGTTTACCCTGCTAAAACAGTTCAAACGGTGCAGAACGACATTGGCTCCCGTGTTTCCCAAGCTAAAACAGTTCAAACGGTAGAGTACGACGTTGGCTCCAGTGTTTCCCTTGCTAAAACAGTTCAAACGGTACAGAACGACATTGGCTCCTGTGTTTCCCATGCTAACACAGTTCAAATGGTGCAGGACATTGGCTCCCGTGTTTCCCATGCTAACACACTTCAAACGGTACATAACAACATTGGCTCCTGCGTTTCCACTGCTAAAACAGTTCAAACGGTACAGAACGACGTTGGCTCCCGTGTTTCCCATGCTAACACAGTTCAAACGGTTCAGACCGATATTGGCTCCTGTGTTTCCCGTGCTAAAACAGTACAAACGGTACAGAACGACATTGGCCCCTGTGGTTCTCCTGCTCAAACAGTTCAAACGGTACATAACAACATTGGCTCCTGCGTTTCCCCTGCTAAAACAGTTCAAACGGTTCAGAACGACGTTGGCTCCCGTGTTGCCCCTGCTAAATCAGTTTAAACGGTACAGAACGACATTGGCTCACGTGTTTACCCTGATAAAACAGTTCAAATGGTGCAGAACGACATTGGCTCCCGTGTCTACCCTGCTAAAACAGTTCAAACGGTACAGAACGACATTGGCTCCCCTGTTTCCCGTACTAAGAGAGTTCAAATGGTGAAGGACATTGGCTCCCGTGTTTCCCATGCTAACACCGTTCAAACGGTACAGAACGAAATTGGCTCCTGTGTTTCCCATTCTAAAACAGATCAAACGGTACAGAACGACGTTGGCTCCTGTGGTTCCCATGCTAACACAGTTCAAACGGTACAGAACGACATTGGCTACTGTGTTTCCCCTCCTAAAACTGTTCAAACCGTACAGAACGACATTGGATCCGGTGTTTCCCATGCTAAAACAGTTGAAACGGTACAGAACGATATTGGCTCCGCTGTGTTCCCTGCTATACAGTCCAAATGTTACAGAACGACATTGGCTCCTGTGTTTCCCACACTAACACAGTTTAAACGGAGGAGGACATTGGCTCCTGTGTTTTCCCTGCTAAAACAGTTCAAACGGTAGAGAACGACGTTGGCTCCTGTGTTTCCCATGCTAAAATAGTTCAAACGGTACAGAACGACATTGGCCCCTGTGTTTCCCCTGCTAAAACAGTTCAAGCGGTACAGAACGACATTGGCTCCCGTGTTTCCGCTGCTAAAACAGTTCAAACGATACAGAACGACGTTTACTTCCGTGTTTCCCCTGCCAAAACAGTTCAAACGGTACAGAACGCCGTTGGCTCCAGTGTTTCCCATGCTAAAACAGTTCAAACGGTAGAGAACGACGTTGGCTCCCGTGTTGCCCCTGCTAAATCAGTTTAAACGGTTCAGAACGACGTTGGCTCCCGTGTTGCCCCTGCTAAATCAGTTTAAACGGTACAGAACGACATTGGCTCACGTGTTTACCCTGCTAAAACAGTTCAAACGGTGCAGAACGACATTGGCTCCCGTGTTTCCCAAGCTAAAACAGTTCAAACGGTAGAGTACGACGTTGGCTCCAGTGTTTCCCTTGCTAAAACAGTTCAAACGGTACAGAACGACATTGGCTCCTGTGTTTCCCATGCTAACACAGTTCAAACGGTGCAGGACATTGGCTCCCGTGTTTCCCATGCTAACACACTTCAAACGGTACATAACAACATTGGCTCCTGCGTTTCCACTGCTAAAACAGTTCAAACGGTACAGAACGACGTTGGCTCCCGTGTTTCCCATGCTAACACAGTTCAAACGGTTCAGACCGATATTGGCTCCTGTGTTTCCCGTGCTAAAACAGTACAAACGGTACAGAACGACATTGGCTCCCGTGTTTACCCTGCTAAAACAGTTCAAACGGTACAGAACGACATTGGCTCCCCTGTTTCCCGTACTCAGAGAGTTCAAATGGTGAAGGACATTGGCTCCCGTGTTTCCCATGCTAACACCGTTCAAACGGTACAGAACGACATTGGCTCCTGTGTTTCCCATTCTAAAACAGATCAAACGGTACAGAACGACGTTGGCTCCTGTGGTTCCCATGCTAAATCAGTTCAAACGGTGCAGAACGACATTGGCTCCCGTGTGTCCGCTGCTAAAACCGTTCAAACGGTACAGAACGACGTTTACTTCCGTGTTTCCCCTGCCAAAACAGTTCGAACGGTACAGAACGACATTGGCCCCTGTGGTTCTCCTGCTCAAACAGTTCAAACGGTACATAACAACATTGGCTCCTGCGTTTCCCCTGCTAAAACAGTTCAAACGGTTCAGAACGACGTTGGCTCCCGTGTTGCCCCTGCTAAATCAGTTTAAACGGTACAGAACGACATTGGCTCCTGCGTTTCCACTGCTAAAACAGTTCAAACGGTACAGAACGACGTTGGCTCCCGTGTTTCCCATGCTAACACAGTTCAAACGGTTCAGACCGATATTGGCTCCTGTGTTTCCCGTGCTAAAACAGTACAAACGGTACAGAACGACATTGGCTCCCGTGTTTACCCTGCTAAAACAGTTCAAACGGTACAGAACGACATTGGCTCCCCTGTTTCCCGTACTCAGAGAGTTCAAATGGTGAAGGACATTGGCTCCCGTGTTTCCCATGCTAACACCGTTCAAACGGTACAGAACGACATTGGCTCCTGTGTTTCCCATTCTAAAACAGATCAAACGGTACAGAACGACGTTGGCTCCTGTGGTTCCCATGCTAACACAGTTCAAACGGTACAGAACGACATTGGCTACTGTGTTTCCCCTCCTAAAACTGTTCAAACCGTACAGAACGACGTTGGCTCCCGTGTTCCCCCCGCTAAAACAGTTCAAACGGTACAGAACGACATTAGCTCCCGTGTTTACCCTGCTAAAACAGTTCAAACGGTACAGAACGACATTGGCTACTGTGTTTCCCCTCCTAAAACTGTTCAAACCGTACTGAACGACGTTGGCTCCCGTGTTCCCCCCGCTAAAACAGTTCAAACGGTACAGAACGACATTAGCTCCCGTGTTTACCCTGCTAAAACAGTTCAAACGGTACAGAACGACATTAGCTCCCGTGGTTACCCTGCTAAAACAGTTCAAACGGTACAGAACGACATTGGATCCGGTGTTTCCCATGCTAAAACAGTTGAAACGGTACAGAACGATATTGGCTCCGCTGTGTTCCCTGCTATACAGTCCAAATGTTACAGAACGACATTGGCTCCTGTGTTTCCCACACTAACACAGTTTAAACGGAGGAGGACATTGGCTCCTGTGTTTTCCCTGCTAAAACAGTTCAAACGGCACAGAACGACATTGGCTCCTGTTCTTCCCAAGTTATAACAGTTCAAACGGTACAGAACGCCGTTGGCTCCTGTGTTTCCCATGCTAAAATAGTTCAAACGGTACAGAACGACATTGGCCCCTGTGTTTCCCCTGCTAAAACAGTTCAAGCGGTACAGAACGACATTGGCTCCCGTGTTTCCGCTGCTAAAACAGTTCAAACGATACAGAACGACGTTTACTTCCGTGTTTCCCCTGCCAAAACAGTTCAAACGGTACAGAACGCCGTTGGCTCCAGTGTTTCCCATGCTAAAACAGTTCAAACGGTAGAGAACGACGTTGGCTCCCGTGTTGCCCCTGCTAAATCAGTTTAAACGGTACAGAACGACGTTGGCTCCCGTGTTGCCCCTGCTAAAACAGTTGAAACGGTACAGAATGACATTGGCTCCGGTGTTTCTCATGCTAAAACAGTTCAAACGGTGCAGAACGACATTGGCTCCCGTGTTTCACAAGCTAAAACAGTTCAAACGGTAGAGTACGACGTTGGCTCCAGTGTTTCCCATGCTAAAACAGTTCAAACGGTACAGAACGACATTGGCTCCTGCGTTTCCCATGCTAACACAGTTCAAACGGTGCAGGACATTGGCTCCGGTGTTTCCCATGCTAACACACTTCAAACGGTACATAACAACATTGGCTCCTGCGTTTCCACTGCTAAAACAGTTCAAACGGTACAGAACGACGTTGGCTCCCGTGTTTCCCATGCTAACACAGTTCAAACGGTTCAGACCGATATTGGCTCCTGTGTTTCCCGTGCTAAAACAGTACAAACGGTACAGAACGACATTGGCTCCCGTGTTTACCCTGCTAAAACAGTTCAAACGGTACAGAACGACATTGGCTCCCCTGTTTCCCGTACTCAGAGAGTTCAAATGGTGAAGGACATTGGCTCCCGTGTTTCCCATGCTAACACCGTTCAAACGGTACAGAACGACATTGGCTCCTGTGTTTCCCATTCTAAAACAGATCAAACGGTACAGAACGACGTTGGCTCCTGTGGTTCCCATGCTAAATCAGTTTAAACGGTACAGAACGACATTGGCTCCCGTGTTTCCCATGCTAACACCGTTCAAACGGTGCAGACCGATATTAGCTCCTGTGTTTCCCGTGCTGAAACAGTACAAACGGTACAGAACGACATTGGCTCCTGTGTTTCCCATTCTAAAACAGATCAAACGGTACAGAACGACGTTGGCTCCTGTGGTTCCCATGCTAACACAGTTCAAACGGTACAGAACGACATTGGCTACTGTGTTTCCCCTCCTAAAACTGTTCAAACCGTACAGAACGACGTTGGCTCCCGTGTTCCCCCCGCTAAAACAGTTCAAACGGTACAGAACGACATTAGCTCCCGTGTTTACCCTGCTAAAACAGTTCAAACGGTACAGAACGACATTGGCTACTGTGTTTCCCCTCCTAAAACTGTTCAAACCGTACTGAACGACGTTGGCTCCCGTGTTCCCCCCGCTAAAACAGTTCAAACGGTACAGAACGACATTAGCTCCCGTGTTTACCCTGCTAAAACAGTTCAAACGGTACAGAACGACATTAGCTCCCGTGGTTACCCTGCTAAAACAGTTCAAACGGTACAGAACGACATTGGATCCGGTGTTTCCCATGCTAAAACAGTTGAAACGGTACAGAACGATATTGGCTCCGCTGTGTTCCCTGCTATACAGTCCAAATGTTACAGAACGACATTGGCTCCTGTGTTTCCCACACTAACACAGTTTAAACGGAGGAGGACATTGGCTCCTGTGTTTTCCCTGCTAAAACAGTTCAAACGGCACAGAACGACATTGGCTCCTGTTCTTCCCAAGTTATAACAGTTCAAACGGTACAGAACGCCGTTGGCTCCTGTGTTTCCTATGCTAAAATAGTTCAAACGGTACAGAACGACATTGGCCCCTGTGTTTCCCCTGCTAAAACAGTTCAAGCGGTACAGAACGACATTGGCTCCCGTGTTTCCGCTGCTAAAACAGTTCAAACGATACAGAACGACGTTTACTTCCGTGTTTCCCCTGCCAAAACAGTTCAAACGGTACAGAACGCCGTTGGCTCCAGTGTTTCCCATGCTAAAACAGTTCAAACGGTAGAGAACGACGTTGGCTCCCGTGTTGCCCCTGCTAAATCAGTTTAAACGGTACAGAACGACGTTGGCTCCCGTGTTGCCCCTGCTAAAACAGTTGAAACGGTACAGAATGACATTGGCTCCGGTGTTTCTCATGCTAAAACAGTTCAAACGGTGCAGAACGACATTGGCTCCCGTGTTTCACAAGCTAAAACAGTTCAAACGGTAGAGTACGACGTTGGCTCCAGTGTTTCCCATGCTAAAACAGTTCAAACTGTACAGAACGACATTGGCTCCTGCGTTTCCCATGCTAACACAGTTCAAACGGTGCAGGACATTGGCTCCCGTGTTTCCCATGCAAACACACTTCAAACGGTACATAACAACATTGGCTCCTGCGTTTCCACTGCTAAAACAGTTCAAACGGTACAGAACGACGTTGGCTCCCGTGTTTCCCATGCTAACACAGTTCAAACGGTTCAGACCGATATTGGCTCCTGTGTTTCCCGTGCTAAAACAGTACAAACGGTACAGAACGACATTGGCTCCCGTGTTTACCCTGCTAAAACAGTTCAAACGGTACAGAACGACATTGGCTCCCCTGTTTCCCGTACTCAGAGAGTTGAAATGGTGAAGGACATTGGCTCCCGTGTTTCCCATGCTAACACCGTTCAAACTGTACAGAACGACATTGGCTCCTGTGTTTCCCATTCTAAAACAGATCAAACGGTACAGAACGACGTTGGCTCCTGTGGTTCCCATGCTAAATCAGTTTAAACGGTACAGAACGACATTGGCTCCCGTGTTTCCCATGCTAACACCGTTCAAACGGTGCAGACCGATATTAGCTCCTGTGTTTCCCGTGCTGAAACAGTACAAACGGTACAGAACCACATTGGCTCCCGTGTTTACCCTGCTAAAACAGTTCAAACGGTACAGAACGACATTGGCTCCGCTGTTTCCCGTACTAAGAGAGTTCAAATGGTGAAGGACATTGGCTCCCGTGTTTCCCATGCTAACACCGTTCAAACGGTACAGAACGACATTGGCTCCTGTGTTTCCCATTCTAAAACAGATCAAACGGTACAGAACGACGTTGGCTCCTGTGGTTCCCATGCTAACACAGTTCAAACGGTACAGAACGACATTGGCTACTGTGTTTCCCCTCCTAAAACTGTTCAAACCGTACAGAACGACGTTGGCTCCCGTGTTCCCCCTGCTAAAACAGTTCAAACGGTACAGAACGACATTAGCTCCCGTGTTTACCCTGCTAAAACAGTTCAAACGGTACAGAACGACATTGGATCCGGTGTTTCCCATGCTAAAACAGTTGAAACGGTACAGAACGATATTGGCTCCGCTGTGTTCCCTGCTATACAGTCCAAATGTTACAGAACGACATTGGCTCCTGTGTTTCCCACACTAACACAGTTTAAACGGAGGAGGACATTGGCTCCTGTGTTTTCCCTGCTAAAACAGTTCAAACGGTAGAGAACGACGTTGGCTCCTGTGTTTCCCACGCTAAAATATTTCAAACGGTACAGAACGACATTGGCCCCTGTGTTTCCCCTGCTAAAACAGTTCAAGCGGTACAGAACGACATTGGCTCCCGTGTTTCCGCTGCTAAAACAGTTCAAACGATACAGAACGACGTTTACTTCCGTGTTTCCCCTGCCAAAACAGTTCAAACGGTACAGAACGCCGTTGGCTCCAGTGTTTCCCATGCTAAAACAGTTCAAACGGTAGAGAACGACGTTGGCTCCCGTGTTGCCCCTGCTAAATCAGTTTAAACGGTACAGAACGACGTTGGCTCCCGTGTTGCCCCTGCTAAAACAGTAGAAACGGTACAGAATGACATTGGCTCCGGTGTTTCTCATGCTAAAACAGTTCAAACGGTGCAGAACGACATTGGCTCCCGTGTTTCACAAGCTAAAACAGTTCAAACGGTAGAGTACGACGTTGGCTCCAGTGTTTCCCATGCTAAAACAGTTCAAACGGTACAGAACGACATTGGCTCCTGCGTTTCCCATGCTAACACAGTTCAAACGGTGCAGGACATTGGCTCCCGTGTTTCCCATGCTAACACACTTCAAACGGTACATAACAACATTGGCTCCTGCGTTTCCACTGCTAAAACAGTTCAAACGGCACAGAACGACGTTGGCTCCCGTGTTTCCCATGCTAACACAGTTCAAACGGTTCAGACCGATATTGGCTCCTGTGTTTCCCGTGCTAAAACAGTACAAACGGTACAGAACGACATTGGCTCCCGTGTTTCCCGTACTCAGAGAGTTCAAGTGGTGAAGGACATTGGCTCCCGTGTTTCCCATGCTAACACCGTTCAAACGGTACAGAACGACATTGGCTCCTGTGTTTCCCATTCTAAAACAGATCAAACGGTACAGAACGACGTTGGCTCCTGTGGTTCCCATGCTAAATCAGTTTAAACGATACAGAACGACATTGGCTCCCGTGTTTCCCATGCTAACACCGTTCAAACGGTACAGAACGACATTGGCTCCAGTGTTTCCCATTCTAAAATAGTTCAAACGGTGCAGAACGACATTGGCTCCCGTGTGTCCGCTGCTAAAACCGTTCAAACGGTACAGAACGACGTTTACTTCCGTGTTTCCCCTGCCAAAACAGTTCGAACGGTACAGAACGACATTGGCCCCTGTGGTTCTCCTGCTCAAACAGTTCAAACGGTACATAACAACATTGGCTCCTGCGTTTCCCCTGCTAAAACAGTTCAAACGGTTCAGAACGACGTTGGCTCCCGTGTTGCCCCTGCTAAATCAGTTTAAACGGTACAGAACGACATTGGCTCACGTGTTTACCCTGCTAAAACAGTTCAAACGGTGCAGAACGACATTGGCTCCCGTGTTTCCCAAGCTAAAACAGTTCAAACGGTAGAGTACGACGTTGGCTCCAGTGTTTCCCTTGCTAAAACAGTTCAAACGGTACAGAACGACATTGGCTCCTTTGTTTCCCATGCTAACACAGTTCAAACGGTGCAGGACATTGGCTCCCGTGTTTCCCATGCTAACACACTTCAAACGGTACATAACAACATTGGCTCCTGCGTTTCCACGGCTAAAACAGTTCAAACGGTACAGAACGACGTTGGCTCCCGTGTTTCCCATGCTAACACAGTTCAAACGGTTCAGACCGATATTGGCTCCTGTGTTTCCCGTGCTAAAACAGTACAAACGGTACAGAACGACATTGGCTCCCGTGTTTACCCTGCTAAAACAGTTCAAACGGTACAGAACGACATTGGCTCCTGTGTTTCCCATTCTAAAACAGATCAAACGGTACAGAACGACGTTGGCTCCTGTGGTTCCCATGCTAAATCAGTTCAAACGGTACAGAACGACGTTGGCTCCTGTGGTTCCCATGCTAAATCAGTTCAAACGGTGCAGAACGACATTGGCTCCCGTGTGTCCGCTGCTAAAACCGTTCAAACGGTACAGAACGACGTTTACTTCCGTGTTTCCCCTGCCAAAACAGTTCGAACGGTACAGAACGACATTGGCCCCTGTGGTCTCCTGCTCAAACAGTTCAAACGGTACATAACAACATTGGCTCCTGCGTTTCCCCTGCTAAAACAGTTCAAACGGTTCAGAACGACGTTGGCTCCCGTGTTGCCCCTGCTAAATCAGTTTAAACGGTACAGAACGACATTGGCTCACGTGTTTACCCTGCTAAAACAGTTCAAACGGTGCAGAACGACATTGGCTCCCGTGTCTACCCTGCTAAAACAGTTCAAACGGTACAGAACGACATTGGCTCCCCTGTTTCCCGTACTAAGAGAGTTCAAATGGTGAAGGACATTGGCTCCCGTGTTTCCCATGCTAACACCGTTCAAACGGTACAGAACGACATTGGCTCCTGTGTTTCCCATTCTAAAACAGATCAAACGGTACAGAACGACGTTGGCTCCTGTGGTTCCCATGCTAACACAGTTCAAACGGTACAGAACGACATTGGCTACTGTGTTTCCCCTCCTAAAACTGTTCAAACCGTACAGAACGACTTTGGCTCCCGTGTTCCCCCCGCTAAAACAGTTCAAACGGTACAGAACGACATTAGCTCCCGTGTTTACCCTGTTAAAACAGTTCAAACGGTACAGAACGACATTGGATCCGGTGTTTCCCATGCTAAAACAGTTGAAACGGTACAGAACGATATTGGCTCCGCTGTGTTCCCTGCTATACAGTCCAAATGTTACAGAACGACATTGGCTCCTGTGTTTCCCACACTAACACAGTTTAAACGGAGGAGGACATTGGCTCCTGTGTTTTCCCTGCTAAAACAGTTCAAACGGCACAGAACGACATTGGCTCCTGTTCTTCCCAAGTTATAACAGTTCAAACGGTACAGAACGCCGTTGGCTCCAGTGTTTCCCATGCTAAAACAGTTCAAACGGTAGAGAACGACGTTGGCTCCTGTGTTTCCCATGCTAAAATAGTTCAAACGGTACAGAATGACATTGGCCCCTGTGTTTCCCCTGCTAAAACAGTTCAAGCGGTACAGAACGACATTGGCTCCCGTGTTTCCGCTGCTAAAACAGTTCAAACGATACAGAACGACGTTTACTTCCGTGTTTCCCCTGCCAAAACAGTTCAAACGGTACAGAACGCCGTTGGCTCCAGTGTTTCCCATGCTAAAACAGTTCAAACGGTAGAGAACGACGTTGGCTCCCGTGTTGCCCCTGCTAAATCAGTTTAAACGGTACAGAACGACGTTGGCTCCCGTGTTGCCCATGCTAAAACAGTAGAAACGGTACAGAATGACATTGGCTCCGGTGTTTCTCATGCTAAAACAGTTCAAACGGTGCAGAACGACATTGGCTCCCGTGTTTCACAAGCTAAAACAGTTCAAACGGTAGAGTACGACTTTGGCGCCAGTGTTTCCCATGCTAAAACAGTTCAAACGGTACAGAACGACATTGGCTCCTGCGTTTCCCATGCTAACACAGTTCAAACGGTGCAGGACATTGGCTCCCGTGTTTCCCATGCTAACACACTTCAAACGGTACATAACAACATTGGCTCCTGCGTTTCCACTGCTAAAACAGTTCAAACGGTACAGAACGACGTTGGCTCCCGTGTTTCCCATGCTAACACAGTTCAAACGGTTCAGACCGATATTGGCTCCTGTGTTTCCCGTGCTAAAACAGTACGAACGGTACAGAACGACATTGGCTCCCGTGTTTACCCTGCTAAAACAGTTCAAACGGTACAGAACGACATTGGCTCCCCTGTTTCCCGTACTCAGAGAGTTCAAATGGTGAAGGACATTGGCTCCCGTGTTTCCCATGCTAACACCGTTCAAACGGTACAGAACGACATTGGCTCCTGTGTTTCCCATTCTAAAACAGATCAAACGGTACAGAACGACGTTGGCTCCTGTGGTTCCCATGCTAAATCAGTTTAAACGGTACAGAACGACATTGGCTCCCGTGTTTCCCATGCTAACACCGTTCAAACGGTACAGAACGACATTGGCTCCTGTGTTTCCCATTCTAAAATAGTTCAAACGGTGCAGAACGACATTGGCTCCCGTGTGTCCGCTGCTAAAACCGTTCAAACGGTACAGAACGACGTTTACTTCCGTGTTTCCCCTGCCAAAACAGTTCGAACGGTACAGAACGACATTGGCCCCTGTGGTTCTCCTGCTCAAACAGTTCAAACGGTACATAACAACATTGGCTCCTGCGTTTCCCCTGCTAAAACAGTTCAAACGGTTCAGAACGACGTTGGCTCCCGTGTTGCCCCTGCTAAATCAGTTTAAACGGTACAGAACGACATTGGCTCACGTGTTTACCCTGCTAAAACAGTTCAAACGGTGCAGAACGACATTGGCTCCCGTGTTTCCCAAGCTAAAACAGTTCAAACGGTAGAGTACGACGTTGGCTCCAGTGTTTCCCTTGCTAAAACAGTTCAAACGGTACAGAACGACATTGGCTCCTGTGTTTCCCATGCTAACACAGTTCAAACGGTGCAGGACATTGGCTCCCGTGTTTCCCATGCTAACACACTTCAAACGGTACATAACAACATTGGCCCCTGCGTTTCCACTGCTAAAACAGTTCAAACGGTACAGAACGACGTTGGCTCCCGTGTTTCCCATGCTAACACAGTTCAAACGGTTCAGACCGATATTGGCTCCTGTGTTTCCCGTGCTAAAACAGTACGAACGGTACAGAACCGCATTGGCTCCCGTGTTTCCCCTGCTAAAACAGTTCAAACGGTACAGAACGACATTGGCTCCCCTGTTTCCCGTACTCAGAGAGTTCAAATGGTGAAGGACATTGGCTCCCGTGTTTCCCATGCTAACACCGTTCAAACGGTACAGAACGACATTGGCTCCTGTGTTTCCCATTCTAAAACAGATCAAACGGTACAGAACGACGTTGGCTCCTGTGGTTCCCATGCTAAATCAGTTTAAACGGTACAGAACGACATTGGCTCCCGTGTTTCCCATGCTAACACCGTTCAAATGGTACAGAACGACATTGGCTCCTGTGTTTCCAATACTAAAACAGTTCAAACGGTGCAGAACGACATTGGCTCCCGTGTGTCCGCTGCTAAAACCGTTCAAACGGTACAGAACGACGTTTACTTCCGTGTTTCCCCTGCCAAAACAGTTCGAACGGTACAGAACGACATTGGCCCCTGTGGTTCTCCTGCTCAAACAGTTCAAACGGTACATAACAACATTGGCTGCTGCGTTTCCCCTGCTAAAACAGTTCAAACGGTTCAGAACGACGTTGGCTCCCGTGTTGCCCCTGCTAAATCAGTTTAAACGGTACAGAACGACATTGGCTCACGTGTTTACCCTGATAAAACAGTTCAAACGGTGCAGAACGACATTGGCTCCCGTGTTTCCCAAGCTAAAACAGTTCAAACGGTAGAGTACGACGTTGGCTCCAGTGTTTCCCTTGCTAAAACAGTTCAAACGGTACAGAACGACATTGGCTCCTGTGTTTCCCATGCTAACACAGTTCAAACGGTGCAGGACATTGGCTCCCGTGTTTCCCATGCTAACACACTTCAAACGGTACATAACAACATTGGCTCCTGCGTTTCCCCTGCTAAAACAGTTGAAACGGTACAGAACGACATTGGCTCCCGTGTTTACCCTGCTAAAACAGTTCAAACGGTACAGAACGACGTTGGCTCCCCTGTTTCCCGTACTCAGAGAGTTCAAATGGTGAAGGACATTGGCTCCCGTGTTTCCCATGCTAACACCGTTCAAACGTTACAGAACTACATTGGCTCCTGTGTTTCCCAAGCTATAACAGTTCAAACGGTACAGAACGACGTTGGCTCCAGTGTTTCCCCTGCTAAATCAGTTTAAACGGTACAGAACGACATTGGCTCCCGTGTTTCCCATGTTAACACCGTTCAAATGGTACAGAACGACATTGGCTCCTGTGTTTCCAATACTAAAACAGTTCAAACTGTGCAGGACATTGGCTGCTGTGTTACACCGGCTAACACAGTTCAAATGGTGCAGGACATTGTCTCCGTGTTTCCCCTGCTAACACAGTTCAAACGGTACAGAACGACATTGGCTGCCCGGTTTCCCCTGCTAAAACAGTTCAAACGGTACAGAAGGACGTTGGATGCTGTGTTTCCCATGCTAACGCAGTTCAAGTGGTACAGAACGACATTGGCCCCTGTGTTTACCCTGCTAAAACAGTTCAAGCGGTACAGAACGACGTTTACTTCCGTGTTTCCCCTGCTAAAACAGGTAGAACGGTACAGAACGACATTGGCCCCTGTGTTTCTCCTGCTAAAACAGTTCAAACGGTACAGAACGACGGTCACTTCCGTGTTTCCCCTGCTAAAAACAGTTCGAACGGTACAGAACGACATTGGCTCCCGTGTTTACCCTGCCTACACAGTTCAAACGGTACAGAACGACATTGGCTCCCCTGTTTCCCGTACTAAGAGAGTTCAAATGGTGAAGGACATTGGCTCCCGTGTTTCCCATGCTAACACCGATCAAACGGTACAGAACGACATTGGCTCCTGGGGTTCTCATACTAAAACAGTTCAAACGGTGCAGGACATTGGCTGCTGTGTTACACCTGCTAACACAGTTCAAATGGTGAAGGACATTGGCTCCTGTGTTTCCGATGCAAAAACCGTTCAAACGGTACAGAACGACATTGGCTCCTGTGTTTCCCATGCTAACACAGTTCAAACGGTACAGAACGACATTGGCTACTGTGTTTCCCCTCCTAAAACTTTTCAAACCGTACAGAACGACGTGGGCTCCCGTGTTCCCCCTGCTAAAACAGTTCAAACGGTACAGAACGACATTAGCTCCCGTGTTTACCCTGCTAAATCAGTTCAAACGGTACAGAACGACATTGGATCCGGTGTTTCCCATGCTAAACCTGTTGAAACGGTATAGAACGATATTGGCTCCACTGTTTCCCGTACTCAGAGAGTTCAAATGGTGAAGGACATTGGCTCCCGTGTTTCCCATGCTAACACCGTTCAAACGGTACAGAACGACATTGGCTCCTGTGTTTCCCATTCTAAAACAGATCAAACGGTACAGAACGACGTTGGCTCCTGTGGTTCCCATGCTAAATCAGTTTAAACGGTACAGAACGACATTGGCTCCCGTGTTTCCCATGCTAACACCGTTCAAATGGTACAGAACGACATTGGCTCCTGTGTTTCCAATACTAAAACAGTTCAAACGGTGCAGAACGACATTGGCTCCCGTGTGTCCGCTGCTAAAACCGTTCAAACGGTACAGAACGACGTTTACTTCCGTGTTTCCCCTGCCAAAACAGTTCGAACGGTACAGAACGACATTGGCCCCTGTGGTTCTCCTGCTCAAACAGTTCAAACGGTACATAACAACATTGGCTGCTGCGTTTCCCCTGCTAAAACAGTTCAAACGGTTCAGAACGACGTTGGCTCCCGTGTTGCCCCTGCTAAATCAGTTTAAACGGTACAGAACGACATTGGCTCACGTGTTTACCCTGATAAAACAGTTCAAACGGTGCAGAACGACATTGGCTCCCGTGTTTCCCAAGCTAAAACAGTTCAAACGGTAGAGTACGACGTTGGCTCCAGTGTTTCCCTTGCTAAAACAGTTCAAACGGTACAGAACGACATTGGCTCCTGTGTTTCCCATGCTAACACAGTTCAAACGGTGCAGGACATTGGCTCCCGTGTTTCCCATGCTAACACACTTCAAACGGTACATAACAACATTGGCTCCTGCGTTTCCCCTGCTAAAACAGTTGAAACGGTACAGAACGACATTGGCTCCCGTGTTTACCCTGCTAAAACAGTTCAAACGGTACAGAACGACGTTGGCTCCCCTGTTTCCCGTACTCAGAGAGTTCAAATGGTGAAGGACATTGGCTCCCGTGTTTCCCATGCTAACACCGTTCAAACGTTACAGAACTACATTGGCTCCTGTGTTTCCCAAGCTATAACAGTTCAAACGGTACAGAACGACGTTGGCTCCAGTGTTTCCCCTGCTAAATCAGTTTAAACGGTACAGAACGACATTGGCTCCCGTGTTTCCCATGTTAACACCGTTCAAATGGTACAGAACTACATTGGCTCCTGTGTTTCCAATACTAAAACAGTTCAAACTGTGCAGGACATTGGCTGCTGTGTTACACCGGCTAACACAGTTCAAATGGTGCAGGACATTGTCTCCGTGTTTCCCCTGCTAACACAGTTCAAACGGTACAGAACGACATTGGCTGCCCGGTTTCCCCTGCTAAAACAGTTCAAACGGTACAGAAGGACGTTGGATGCTGTGTTTCCCATGCTAACGCAGTTCAAGTGGTACAGAACGACATTGGCCCCTGTGTTTACCCTGCTAAAACAGTTCAAGCGGTACAGAACGACGTTTACTTCCGTGTTTCCCCTGCTAAAACAGGTAGAACGGTACAGAACGACATTGGCCCCTGTGTTTCTCCTGCTAAAACAGTTCAAACGGTACAGAACGACGGTCACTTCCGTGTTTCCCCTGCTAAAAACAGTTCGAACGGTACAGAACGACATTGGCTCCCGTGTTTACCCTGCCTACACAGTTCAAACGGTACAGAACGACATTGGCTCCCCTGTTTCCCGTACTAAGAGAGTTCAAATGGTGAAGGACATTGGCTCCCGTGTTTCCCATGCTAACACCGATCAAACGGTACAGAACGACATTGGCTCCTGGGGTTCTCATACTAAAACAGTTCAAACGGTGCAGGACATTGGCTGCTGTGTTACACCTGCTAACACAGTTCAAATGGTGAAGGACATTGGCTCCTGTGTTTCCGATGCAAAAACCGTTCAAACGGTACAGAACGACATTGGCTCCTGTGTTTCCCATGCTAACACAGTTCAAACGGTACAGAACGACATTGGCTACTGTGTTTCCCCTCCTAAAACTTTTCAAACCGTACAGAACGACGTGGGCTCCCGTGTTCCCCCTGCTAAAACAGTTCAAACGGTACAGAACGACATTAGCTCCCGTGTTTACCCTGCTAAATCAGTTCAAACGGTACAGAACGACATTGGATCCGGTGTTTCCCATGCTAAACCTGTTGAAACGGTATAGAACGATATTGGCTCCACTGTGTTCCCTGCTATACAGTCCAAATGTTACAGAACGACATTGGCTCCTGTGTTTCCCACACTGACACAGTTTAAACGGAGGAGGACTTTGGCTCCTGTGTTTTCCCTGCTAAAACAGTTCAAACGGTACAGAACGACATTGGCTCCTGTTTTTCCCATGCTATAACAGTTCAAACGGTACAGAACGACGTTGGCTCCAGTGTTTCCCATGCTAAAACAGTTCAAACGGTAGAGAACGACGTTGGCTCCTGTGTTTCCCATGCTCAAACAGTTCAAGCGGTACAGAACGACATTGGCTCCCGTGTTTCCGCTGCTAAAACTGTTCAAACGGTACAGAACGACGTTTACGTCCGTGTTTCCCCTGCCAAAACAGTTCGAACGGTACAGAACGACATTGGCTCCTGTGTTTCCCCTGCTAACACAGTTCAAACGGTACAGAACGACATTGGCCCCTGTGGTTCTCCTGCTCAAACAGTTCAAATGGTACAGAACGACGGTTACTTCCGTGTTTCCCCTGCTAACACAGTTCGAACGGTACAGAACGACATTGGCTCCCGTGTTCCCCTGCCTACACAGTTCAAACGGTACAGAACGACATTGGCTCCCCTGTTTCCCGTACTCAGAGAGTTCAAATGGTGAAGGACATTGGCTCCCGTGTTTCCCATGCTAACACCGTTCAAACGGTACAGAACTACATTGGCTCCTGTGTTTCTCAAGCTATAACAGTTCAAACGGTACAGAACGACATTGGCTCCCCTGTTTCCTGTACTAAGACAATTCAAATGGTGCAGGACATTGGCTCCCGTGTTTCCCATGCTAACACAGTTCAAACGGTACAGAACGACATTGGCTCCTGTGTTTCCCAAGCTAAAACAGTTCAAACGGTACAGAACGACGTTGGCTCCTGTGTTTCCCATGCTAAAACAGTTCAAATGGTGCAGGACATTGGCTCCCGTGTTACCCCTGCTAACAGAGTTCAAATGGTGCAGGACATTGGCTCCCGTGCTTCCCCTGCTAACACAGTTCAAACGGTACAGAACGACATTGGATCCTGTGTTTCCCCTGCTAACACAGTGCAAAGGTGCAGAACGACTGGCTCCTGTGTTTCCCACGCTAACACAGTTCAAACGTTGCAGGACATTGACTCTCGCGTTTCCCATGCTAACACAGTTCAAACGGTACAGAACGACGTTGGCTCCTGTGTTTCCCATGCTAACACAGTTCAAATGGTGCAGGACATTGGCTCCCGTGTTTCCCCTGCTAACACAGTTCAAACGGTACAGAACGACGTTGGATCCTGTGTTTCCCCTGCTAACACAGTCCAAAGGTGCAGAACGACTGGCTCCTGTGTTTCCCACGCTAACACAGTTCAAACGGTGCAGGACATTGGCTCCTGTATTTCCCATGCTAAAACCGTTCAAACGGTAGAGAACGACGTTGGCTCCTGTGTTTCCCATGCCAATACTGTTCAAACGGTACAGAACGACATTGTCTACTGTGTTTCCCCTCCAAAAACAGTTCAAACGGTACAGAACGACGTTGGCTCCCGTGTCCCCCTGCTAAAACAGTTGAAACGGTACAGAACGACATTGGCTCCTGTTTTTCCCATTGTATAACAGTTCAAACGGTACAGAACAACGTTGGCTCCAGTGTTTCCCATGCTAAAACAGTTCAAACGGTACAGAACGACATTGGCTCCCGTGTTTCCCCTGCTAAAACAGTTCAAGCGGTATTGAACGACATTGGCTCCTGTGTTTCCTCTGCTAACACAGTTCAAACGGTTCAGAACGACATTGGCCCCTGTGTTTCTCCTGCTAAAACAGTTCAAACGGTACAGAACGACGGCTACTTCCGTGTTTCCCCTGATAACACAGTTCGCACGGTACAGAAAGACATTGGCCCCTGTGTTTCCCCTACTAAAATAGTTCAAGCGGTACAGAACGACATTGGCCCCTGTGTTTCCCCTGGTAAAACAGTTCAAACGGTACAGAACGACGTTTACTTCTGTGTTTACCCTGCTAAAACAGTTAGAACGGTACAGAACGACATTGGCTCCCGTGTTTCCCAAGCTAAAACAGTTCAAACGGTACAGAACGACGTTGGCTCCAGTGTTTCCCATGCTAAAACAGTTCAAGCGGTACAGAACGACATTGGCTCCTGTGTTTCCCCTGCTAAAACAGTTGAAGCGGTACAGAACCAAGTTTACTTCCGGGTTTACCCTGCTAAAACAGTTAGAACGGTACGGAACGACATTGGCTCCTGTGCTTCCCCTGCTAAAACAGTTCAAGCAGTACAGAACGACATTGGCTCCTGTGTTTCCCCTGCTAACACAGTTCAAACGGTACAGAACGACATTGGCCCCTGTGTTTCTCCTGCTAAAACAGTTGAAACGGTACAGAATGACATTGGCTCCCGTGTTTCTCATGCTAAAACAGTTCAAACGGTGCAGAACGACATTGGCTCCCGTGTTTCCCAAGCTAAAACAGTTCAAACGGTAGAGTACGACGTTGGCTCCAGTGTTTCCCATGCTAAAACAGTTCAAACGGTACAGAACGACGTTTACTTCCGTGTTTCCCCTGATAAAACAGTTCAAACGGTACAGAACGACGTTGGCTCCCGTGTTTCCCCTGCTAAATCAGTTTAAACGGTACAGAACGACATTGGCTCCTGTGTTTCCCAAGCTAAAACAGTTCAAAAGGTACAGAACGACGTTGGCTCCAGTGTTTCCCATGCTAAAAAAGTTCAAACGGTACAGAACGACGTAGGCTCCCGTGGTCCCCTGATAAAACAGTTCAAACGGTGCAGAACGACATTGGCTCACGTGTTTACCCTGCTAAAACAGTTGAAACGGTACAGAATGACATTGGCTCCCGTGTTTCTCATGCTAAAACAGTTCAAACGGTGCAGAACGACATTGGCTCCCGTGTTTCCCAAGCTAAAACAGTTCAAACGGTAGAGTACGACGTTGGCTGCAGTGTTTCCCATGCTAAAAAGTTCAAACGGTACAGAACCACATTGGCTCCTGCGTTTCCCATGATAACACAGTTCAAACGGTGCAGGACATTGGCTCCCGTGTTTCCCATGCTAACACACTTCAAACGGTACATAACAACATTGGCTCCTGCGTTTCCCATGCTAACACAGTTCAAACGGTGCAGACCGATATTGGCTCCTGTGTTTCCCGTGCTAAAACAGTACAAACGGTACAGAACGACATTGGCTCCCGTGTTTACCCTGCTAAAACAGTTCAAACGGTACAGAACGACATTGGCTCCCCTGTTTCCCGTACTCAGAGAGTTCAAATGGTGAAGGACATTGGCTCCCGTGTTTCCCATGCTAACACCGTTCAAACGGTACAGAACTACATTGGCTCCTATGTTTCCCAAGCTATAACAGTTCAAACGGTACAGAACGACTTTGGCTCCAGTGTTTCCCCTGCTAAATCAGTTTAAACGGTACAGAACGACATTGGCTCCCGTGTCTCCCATGCTAACAGCGTTCAAACGGTACAGAACGACATTGGCTCCTGTGTTTCCAATACTAAAACAGTTCAAACGGTGCAGGACATTGGCTGCTGTGTTACACCGGCTAACACACTGCAAACGGTACATAACAACATTAGCTCCTGCGGTTCCCCTGCTAAAACAGTTCAAACGGTACAGAACGACGTTGGCTCCCGTGTTTCCCATGCTAACACAGTTCAAACGGTGCAGACCGATATTGGCTCCTGTGTTTCCCGTGCTAAAACAGTACAAACGGTACAGAACGACATTGGCTCCCGTGTTTACCCTGCTAAAACAGTTCAAACGGTACAGAACGACATTGGCTCCTGTGTTTCCAATACTAAAATAGTTCAAACGGTGCAGGACATTGGCTGCTGTGTTACACCGGCTAACACAGTTCAAACGGTACAGAACGACATTGGCTGCCCTGTTTCCCCTGCTAAAACAGTTCAAACGGTACAGAACGACGTTGGATGCTGTGTTTCCCATGCTAACGCAGTTCAAGCGGTACAGAACGACATTGGCCCCTGTGTTTACCCTGCTAAAACAGTTCAAGCGGTACAGAACGACGTTTACTTCCGTGTTTCCCCTGCTAAAACAGGTAGAACGGTACAGAACGACATTGGCTCCTGTGTTTCCCCTGCTAGCACAGTTCAAACGGTGCAGGACGACATTGGCCCCTGTGTTTCTCCTGCTAAAACAGTTCAAACGGTACAGAACGACGGTCACTTCCGTGTTTCCCCTGCTAACACAGTTCGAACGGTACAGAACGACATTGGCTCCCGTGTTTCCCCTGCCTACACAGTTCAAACGGTACAGAACGACGTTTACTTCCGTGTTTCCCCTGCTAACACAGTTCGAACGGTACAGAACGACATTGGCTCCTGTGTTTCCAATACTAAAATAGTTCAAACGGTGCAGGACATTGGCTGCTGTGTTACACCGGCTAACACAGTTCAAACGGTACAGAACGACATTGGCTGCCCTGTTTCCCCTGCTAAAACAGTTCAAACGGTACAGAACGACGTTGGATGCTGTGTTTCCCATGCTAACGCAGTTCAAGCGGTACAGAACGACATTGGCCCCTGTGTTTACCCTGCTAAAACAGTTCAAGCGGTACAGAACGACGTTTACTTCCGTGTTTCCCCTGCTAAAACAGGTAGAACGGTACAGAACGACATTGGCTCCTGTGTTTCCCCTGCTAGCACAGTTCAAACGGTGCAGGACGACATTGGCCCCTGTGTTTCTCCTGCTAAAACAGTTCAAACGGTACAGAACGACGGTCACTTCCGTGTTTCCCCTGCTAACACAGTTCGAACGGTACAGAACGACATTGGCTCCCGTGTTTCCCCTGCCTACACAGTTCAAACGGTACAGAACGACGTTTACTTCCGTGTTTCCCCTGCTAACACAGTTCGAACGGTACAGAACGACATTGGCTCCTGTGTTTCCCCTGCTAAAACAGTTCAAACGGGACAGAACGACGTTGGCTCCCGTGTTTCCCCTGCTAAATCAGTTTAAACGGTACAGAACGACATTAGCTCCTGTGTTTCCCAAGCTAAAACAGTTCAAAAGGTACAGAACGACGTTGGCTCCAGTGTTTCCCATGCTAAAAAAGTTCAAACGGTACAGAACGACGTAGGCTCCCGTGTTCCCCTGATAAAACAGTTCAAACGGTGCAGAACGACATTGGCTCACGTGTTTACCCTGCTAAAACAGTTGAAACGGTACAGAATGACATTGGCTCCCGTGTTTCTCATGCTAAAACAGTTCAAACGGTGCAGAACGACATTGGCTCCCGTGTTTCCCAAGCTAAAACAGTTCAAACGGTAGAGTACGACGTTGGCTGCAGTGTTTCCCATGCTAAAACAGTTCAAAAGGTACAGAACCACATTGGCTCCTGCGTTTCCCATGCTAACACAGTTCAAACGGTGCAGGACATTGGCTCCCGTGTTTCCCATGCTAACACACTTCAAACGGTACATAACAACATTGGCTCCTGCGTTTCCCATGCTAACACAGTTCAAACGGTGCAGACCGATATTGGCTCCTGTGTTCCCCGTGCTAAAACAGTACAAAAACGGTACAGAACGACATTGGCTCCCGTGTTTACCCTGCTAAAACAGTTCAAACGGTACAGAACGACATTGGCTCCCCTGTTTCCCGTACTCAGAGAGTTCAAATGGTGAAGGACATTGGCTCCCGTGTTTCCCATGCTAACACCGTTCAAACGGTACAGAACTACATTGGCTCCTATGTTTCCCAAGCTATAACAGTTCAAACGGTACAGAACGACTTTGGCTCCAGTGTTTCCCCTGCTAAATCAGTTTAAACGGTACAGAACGACATTGGCTCCCGTGTCTCCCATGCTAACAGCGTTCAAACGGTACAGAACGACATTGGCTCCTGTGTTTCCAATACTAAAACAGTTCAAACGGTGCAGGACATTGGCTGCTGTGTTACACCGGCTAACACACTGCAAACGGTACATAACAACATTGGCTCCTGCGTTTCCCCTGCTAAAACAGTTCAAACGGTACAGAACGACGTTGGCTCCCGTGTTTCCCATGCTAACACAGTTCAAACGGTGCAGACCGATATTGGCTCCTGTGTTTCCCGTGCTAAAACAGTACAAACGGTACAGAACGACATTGGCTCCCGTGTTTACCCTGCTAAAACAGTTCAAACGGTACAGAACGACATTGGCTCCTGTGTTTCCAATACTAAAACAGTTCAAACGGTGCAGGACATTGGCTGCTGTGTTACACCGGCTAACACAGTTCAAACGGTACAGAACGACATTGGCTGCCCTGTTTCCCCTGCTAAAACAGTTCAAACGGTACAGAACGACGTTGGATGCTGTGTTTCCCATGCTAACGCAGTTCAAGCGGTACAGAACGACATTGGCCCCTGTGTTTACCCTGCTAAAACAGTTCAAGCGGTACAGAACGACGTTTACTTCCGTGTTTCCCCTGCTAAAACAGGTAGAACGGTACAGAACGACATTGGCTCCTGTGTTTCCCCTGCTAGCACAGTTCAAACGGTGCAGGACGACATTGGCCCCTGTGTTTCTCCTGCTAAAACAGTTCAAACGGTACAGAACGACGGTCACTTCCGTGTTTCCCCTGCTAACACAGTTCGAACGGTACAGAACGACATTGTCTCCCGTGTTTCCCCTGCCTACACAGTTCAAACGGTACAGAACGACGTTTACTTCCGTGTTTCCCCTGCTAACACAGTTCGAACGGTACAGAACGACATTGGCTCCTGTGTTTCCCCTGCTAAAACAGTTCAAACGGGACAGAACGACGTTGGCTCCCGTGTTTCCCCTGCTAAATCAGTTTATACGGTACAGAACGACATTGGCTCCTGTGTTTCCCAAGCAAAAACAGTTCAAAAGGTACAGAACGACGTTGTCTCCAGTGTTCCCGATGCTAAAAAATGTTCAAACGGTACAGAACGACGTAGGCTCCCGTGTTGCCCTGCTAAAACAGTTCAAACGGTACAGAACGACCTTGGCTCCTGTGTTTCCCATGCTAACAAAGTTCAAACGGTACAGAACGACGTAGGCTCCAGTGTTCCCCTGCTAACACATTTCAAACGGTACAGAACGACGTTGGCTCCTGTGATTCCCATGCTAACACAGTTCAAACGGTGCAGGATATTGGCTCCCGTGTTTCCCATACTAAAACAGTTCAAATGGTGGAGGACATTGGCTCCCGTGTTATCCATGCTAAGACAGTTCAAACGATACAGAACGACATTGGCTCCTGTGTTTCCCATGCTAACACATTTCAAACGGTGCAGTACATTGGCTCCCGTGTTTCCCATGCTAACACAGTTCAAACGGTACAGAACGACATTGGTTCCTGTGTTTCCAATGCTAACACACTTCAAACGGTACAGAACAACATTGGCTCCTGCGTTTCCCCTGCTAAAACAGTTCAAACGGTACAGAACGACGTTGGCTCCCGTGTTTCCCCTGCTAAAACAGGTAGAACGGTACAGAACGACATTGGCCCCTGTGTTTCTCCTGCTAAAACAGTTCAAACGGTACAGAACGACGGTCACTTCCGTGTCTCCCCTGCTAACACAGTTCGAACGGTACAGAACGACATTGGCTCCCGTGTTTCCCCTGCCTACACAGTTCAAACGGTACAGAACGACGTTTACTTCCGTGTTTCCCCTGCTAACACAGTTCGAACGGTACAGAACGACATTGGCTCCTGTGTTTACCCTGATAAAACAGTTCAAACGGTGCAGAACGACATTGGCTCCCGTGTTTCCCAAGCTAAAACAGTTCAAACGGTAGAGTACGACGTTGGCTCCAGTGTTTCCCTTGCTAAAACAGTTCAAACGGTACAGAACGACATTGGCTCCTGTGTTTCCCATGCTAACACAGTTCAAACGGTGCAGGACATTGGCTCCCGTGTTTCCCATGCTAACACACTTCAAACGGTACATAACAACATTGGCTCCTGCGTTTCCCCTGCTAAAACAGTTGAAACGGTACAGAACGACATTGGCTCCCGTGTTTACCCTGCTAAAACAGTTCAAACGGTACAGAACGACGTTGGCTCCCCTGTTTCCCGTACTCAGAGAGTTCAAATGGTGAAGGACATTGGCTCCCGTGTTTCCCATGCTAACACCGTTCAAACGGTACAGAACGATATTGGCTCCTGTGTTTCCCAAGCTATAACAGTTCAAACGGTACAGAACGACGTTGGCTCCAGTGTTTCCCCTGCTAAATCAGTTTAAACGGTACAGAACGACATTGGCTCCCGTGTTTCCCATGCTAACACCGTTCAAATGGTACAGAACGACATTGGCTCCTGTGTTTCCAATACTAAAACAGTTCAAACGGTGCAGGACATTGGCTGCTGTGTTACACCGGCTAACACAGTTCAAATGGTGCAGGACATTGTCTCCGTGTTTCCCCTGCTAACACAGTTCAAACGGTACAGAACGACATTGGCTGCCCGGTTTCCCCTGCTAAAACAGTTCAAACGGTACAGAACGACGTTGGATGCTGTGTTTCCCATGCTAACGCAGTTCAAGTGGTACAGAACGACATTGGCCCCTGTGTTTACCCTGCTAAAACAGTTCAAGCGGTACAGAACGACGTTTACTTCCGTGTTTCCCCTGCTAAAACATGTAGAACGGTACAGAACGACATTGGCCCCTGTGTTTCTCCTGCTAAAACAGTTCAAACGGTACAGAACGACGGTCACTTCCGTGTTTCCCCTGCTAACACAGTTCGAACGGTACAGAACGACATTGGCTCCCGTGTTTACCCTGCCTACACAGTTCAAACGGTACAGAACGACATTGGCTCCCCTGTTTCCCGTACTAAGAGAGTTCAAATGGTGAAGGACATTGGCTCCCGTGTTTCCCATGCTAACACCGATCAAACGGTACAGAACGACATTGGCTCCTGTGTTTCCCAAACTAAAACAGTTCAAACGGTACAGAACGACTTTGGCTCCTGGGGTTCTCATACTAAAACAGTTCAAACGGTGCAGGACATTGGCTGCTGTGTTACACCGGCTAACACAGTTCAAATGGTGAAGGACATTGGCTCCTGTGTTTCCGATGCAAAAACCGTTCAAACGGTACAGAACGACATTGGCCCCTGTGTTTCCCCTGGTAAAACAGTTCAAACGGTACAGAACGACGTTTACTTCTGTGTTTACCCTGCTAAAACAGTTAGAACGGTACAGAACGACATTGGCTCCCGTGTTTCCCAAGCTAAAACAGTTCAAACGGTACAGAACGACGTTGGCTCCAGTGTTTCCCATGCTAAAATAGTTCAAGCGGTACAGAACGACATTGGCTCCTGTGTTTCCCCTGCTAAAACAGTTGAAGCGGTACAGAACCAAGTTTACTTCCGGGTTTACCCTGCTAAAACAGTTAGAACGGTACGGAACGACATTGGCTCCTGTGCTTCCCCTTCTAAAACAGTTCAAGCAGTACAGAACGACATTGGCTCCTGTGTTTCCCCTGCTAACACAGTTCAAACGGTACAGAACGACATTGGCCCCTGTGTTTCTCCTGCTAAAACAGTTGAAACGGTACAGAATGACATTGGCTCCCGTGTTTCTCATGCTAAAACAGTTCAAACGGTGCAGAACGACATTGGCTCCCGTGTTTCCCAAGCTAAAACAGTTCAAACGGTACAGAACCACATTGGCTCCTGCGTTTCCCATGCTAACACAGTTCAAACGGTGCAGGACATTGGCTCCCGTGTTTCCCATGCTAACACACTTCAAACGGTACATAACAACATTGGCTCCTGCGTTTCCCATGCTAACACAGTTCAAACGGTGCAGACCGATATTGGCTCCTGTGTTTCCCGTGCTAAAACAGTACAAACGGTACAGAACGACATTGGCTCCCGTGTTTACCCTGCTAAAACAGTTCAAACGGTACAGAACGACATTGGCTCCCCTGTTTCCCGTACTCAGAGAGTTCAAATGGTGAAGGACATTGGCTCCCGTGCTTCCCATGCTAACACCGTTCAAACGGTACAGAACTACATTGGCTCCTATGTTTCCCAAGCTATAACAGTTCAAACGGTACAGAACGACTTTGGCTCCAGTGTTTCCCCTGCTAAATCAGTTTAAACGGTACAGAACGACATTGGCTCCCGTGTCTCCCATGCTAACAGCGTTCAAACGGTACAGAACGACATTGGCTCCTGTGTTTCCAATACTAAAACAGTTCAAACGGTGCAGGACATTGGCTGCTGTGTTACACCGGCTAACACACTGCAAACGGTACATAACAACATTGGCTCCTGCGTTTCCCCTGCTAATACAGTTCAAACGGTACAGAACGACGTTGGCTCCCGTGTTTCCCATGCTAACACAGTTCAAACGGTGCAGACCGATATTGGCTCCTGTGTTTCCCGTGCTAAAACAGTACAAACGGTACAGAACGACATTGGCTCCCGTGTTTACCCTGCTAAAACAGTTCAAACGGTACAGAACGAAATTGGCTCCCCTGTTTCCCGTACTCAGAGAGTTCAAATGGTGAAGGACATTGGCTCCCGTGTTTCCCATGCTAACACCGTTCAAACGGTACAGAACGATATTGGCTCCTGTGTTTCCCAAGCTATAACAGTTCAAACGGTACAGAACGACTTTGGCTCCAGTGTTTCCCCTGCTAAATCAGTTTAAACGGTACAGAACGACATTGGCTCCCGTGTTTCCCATGCTAACAGCGTTCAAACGGTACAGAACGACATTGGCTCCTGTGTTTCCAATACTAAAACAGTTCAAACGGTGCAGGACATTGGCTGCTGTGTTACACCGGCTAACACAGTTCAAATGGTGCAGGACATTGTCTCCGTGTTTCCCCTGCTAACACAGTTCAAACGGTACAGAACGACATTGGCTGCCCTGTTTCCCCTGCTAAAACAGTTCAAACGGTACAGAACGACGTTGGCTCCTGTGTTTCCCATGCTAACACAGTTCAAATGGTGCAGGACATTGGCTCCCGTGTTTCCCCTGCTAACACAGTTCAAACGGTACAGAACGACGTTGGATCCTGTGTTTCCCCTGCTAACACAGTCCAAAGGTGCAGAACGACTGGCTCCTGTGTTTCCCACGCTAACACAGTTCAAACGGTGCAGGACATTGGCTCCTGTATTTCCCATGCTAAAACCGTTCAAACGGTAGAGAACGACGTTGGCTCCTGTGTTTCCCATGCCAATACTGTTCAAACGGTACAGAACGACATTGTCTACTGTGTTTCCCCTCCAAAAACAGTTCAAACGGTACAGAACGACGTTGGCTCCCGTGTCCCCCTGCTAAAACAGTTGAAACGGTACAGAACGACATTGGCTCCTGTTTTTCCCATTGTATAACAGTTCAAACGGTACAGAACAACGTTGGCTCCAGTGTTTCCCATGCTAAAACAGTTCAAACGGTACAGAACGACATTGGCTCCCGTGTTTCCCCTGCTAAAACAGTTCAAGCGGTATTGAACGACATTGGCTCC
The DNA here is from genome assembly GCF_030144855.1 of Hypanus sabinus. NCBI lineage: Eukaryota > Metazoa > Chordata > Chondrichthyes > Myliobatiformes > Dasyatidae > Hypanus > Hypanus sabinus. Next base: position 191,819,197 of record NC_082707.1, read on the forward strand.
TGTGTTTCCTCTGCTAACACAGTTCAAACGGTTCAGAACGACATTGGCCCCTGTGTTTCTCCTGCTAAAACAGTTCAAACGGTACAGAACGACGGCTACTTCCGTGTTTCCCCTGATAACACAGTTCGCACGGTACAGAAAGACATTGGCCCCTGTGTTTCCCCTACTAAAATAGTTCAAGCGGTACAGAACGACATTGGCCCCTGTGTTTCCCCTGGTAAAACAGTTCAAACGGTACAGAACGACGTTTACTTCTGTGTTTACCCTGCTAAAACAGTTAGAACGGTACAGAACGACATTGGCTCCCGTGTTTCCCAAGCTAAAACAGTTCAAACGGTACAGAACGACGTTGGCTCCAGTGTTTCCCATGCTAAAACAGTTCAAGCGGTACAGAACGACATTGGCTCCTGTGTTTCCCCTGCTAAAACAGTTGAAGCGGTACAGAACCAAGTTTACTTCCGGGTTTACCCTGCTAAAACAGTTAGAACGGTACGGAACGACATTGGCTCCTGTGCTTCCCCTGCTAAAACAGTTCAAGCAGTACAGAACGACATTGGCTCCTGTGTTTCCCCTGCTAACACAGTTCAAACGGTACAGAACGACATTGGCCCCTGTGTTTCTCCTGCTAAAACAGTTGAAACGGTACAGAATGACATTGGCTCCCGTGTTTCTCATGCTAAAACAGTTCAAACGGTGCAGAACGACATTGGCTCCCGTGTTTCCCAAGCTAAAACAGTTCAAACGGTAGAGTACGACGTTGGCTCCAGTGTTTCCCATGCTAAAACAGTTCAAACGGTACAGAACGACGTTTACTTCCGTGTTTCCCCTGATAAAACAGTTCAAACGGTACAGAACGACGTTGGCTCCCGTGTTTCCCCTGCTAAATCAGTTTAAACGGTACAGAACGACATTGGCTCCTGTGTTTCCCAAGCTAAAACAGTTCAAAAGGTACAGAACGACGTTGGCTCCAGTGTTTCCCATGCTAAAAAAGTTCAAACGGTACAGAACGACGTAGGCTCCCGTGGTCCCCTGATAAAACAGTTCAAACGGTGCAGAACGACATTGGCTCACGTGTTTACCCTGCTAAAACAGTTGAAACGGTACAGAATGACATTGGCTCCCGTGTTTCTCATGCTAAAACAGTTCAAACGGTGCAGAACGACATTGGCTCCCGTGTTTCCCAAGCTAAAACAGTTCAAACGGTAGAGTACGACGTTGGCTGCAGTGTTTCCCATGCTAAAACAGTTCAAACGGTACAGAACCACATTGGCTCCTGCGTTTCCCATGATAACACAGTTCAAACGGTGCAGGACATTGGCTCCCGTGTTTCCCATGCTAACACACTTCAAACGGTACATAACAACATTGGCTCCTGCGTTTCCCATGCTAACACAGTTCAAACGGTGCAGACCGATATTGGCTCCTGTGTTTCCCGTGCTAAAACAGTACAAACGGTACAGAACGACATTGGCTCCCGTGTTTACCCTGCTAAAACAGTTCAAACGGTACAGAACGACATTGGCTCCCCTGTTTCCCGTACTCAGAGAGTTCAAATGGTGAAGGACATTGGCTCCCGTGTTTCCCATGCTAACACCGTTCAAACGGTACAGAACTACATTGGCTCCTATGTTTCCCAAGCTATAACAGTTCAAACGGTACAGAACGACTTTGGCTCCAGTGTTTCCCCTGCTAAATCAGTTTAAACGGTACAGAACGACATTGGCTCCCGTGTCTCCCATGCTAACAGCGTTCAAACGGTACAGAACGACATTGGCTCCTGTGTTTCCAATACTAAAACAGTTCAAACGGTGCAGGACATTGGCTGCTGTGTTACACCGGCTAACACACTGCAAACGGTACATAACAACATTAGCTCCTGCGGTTCCCCTGCTAAAACAGTTCAAACGGTACAGAACGACGTTGGCTCCCGTGTTTCCCATGCTAACACAGTTCAAACGGTGCAGACCGATATTGGCTCCTGTGTTTCCCGTGCTAAAACAGTACAAACGGTACAGAACGACATTGGCTCCCGTGTTTACCCTGCTAAAACAGTTCAAACGGTACAGAACGACGGTCACTTCCGTGTTTCCCCTGCTAACACAGTTCGAACGGTACAGAACGACATTGGCTCCCGTGTTTCCCCTGCCTACACAGTTCAAACGGTACAGAACGACGTTTACTTCCGTGTTTCCCCTGCTAACACAGTTCGAACGGTACAGAACGACATTGGCTCCTGTGTTTCCAATACTAAAATAGTTCAAACGGTGCAGGACATTGGCTGCTGTGTTACACCGGCTAACACAGTTCAAACGGTACAGAACGACATTGGCTGCCCTGTTTCCCCTGCTAAAACAGTTCAAACGGTACAGAACGACGTTGGATGCTGTGTTTCCCATGCTAACGCAGTTCAAGCGGTACAGAACGACATTGGCCCCTGTGTTTACCCTGCTAAAACAGTTCAAGCGGTACAGAACGACGTTTACTTCCGTGTTTCCCCTGCTAAAACAGGTAGAACGGTACAGAACGACATTGGCTCCTGTGTTTCCCCTGCTAGCACAGTTCAAACGGTGCAGGACGACATTGGCCCCTGTGTTTCTCCTGCTAAAACAGTTCAACCGGTACAGAACGACGGTCACTTCCGTGTTTCCCCTGCTAACACAGTTCGAACGGTACAGAACGACATTGGCTCCCGTGTTTCCCCTGCCTACACAGTTCAAACGGTACAGAACGACGTTTACTTCCGTGTTTCCCCTGCTAACACAGTTCGAACGGTACAGAACGACATTGGCTCCTGTGTTTCCAATACTAAAATAGTTCAAACGGTGCAGGACATTGGCTGCTGTGTTACACCGGCTAACACAGTTCAAACGGTACAGAACGACATTGGCTGCCCTGTTTCCCCTGCTAAAACAGTTCAAACGGTACAGAACGACGTTGGATGCTGTGTTTCCCATGCTAACGCAGTTCAAGCGGTACAGAACGACATTGGCCCCTGTGTTTACCCTGCTAAAACAGTTCAAGCGGTACAGAACGACGTTTACTTCCGTGTTTCCCCTGCTAAAACAGGTAGAACGGTACAGAACGACATTGGCTCCTGTGTTTCCCCTGCTAGCACAGTTCAAACGGTGCAGGACGACATTGGCCCCTGTGTTTCTCCTGCTAAAACAGTTCAAACGGTACAGAACGACGGTCACTTCCGTGTTTCCCCTGCTAACACAGTTCGAACGGTACAGAACGACATTGGCTCCCGTGTTTCCCCTGCCTACACAGTTCAAACGGTACAGAACGACGTTTACTTCCGTGTTTCCCCTGCTAACACAGTTCGAACGGTACAGAACGACATTGGCTCCTGTGTTTCCCCTGCTAAAACAGTTCAAACGGGACAGAACGACGTTGGCTCCCGTGTTTCCCCTGCTAAATCAGTTTAAACGGTACAGAACGACATTAGCTCCTGTGTTTCCCAAGCTAAAACAGTTCAAAAGGTACAGAACGACGTTGGCTCCAGTGTTTCCCATGCTAAAAAAGTTCAAACGGTACAGAACGACGTAGGCTCCCGTGTTCCCCTGATAAAACAGTTCAAACGGTGCAGAACGACATTGGCTCACGTGTTTACCCTGCTAAAACAGTTGAAACGGTACAGAATGACATTGGCTCCCGTGTTTCTCATGCTAAAACAGTTCAAACGGTGCAGAACGACATTGGCTCCCGTGTTTCCCAAGCTAAAACAGTTCAAACGGTAGAGTACGACGTTGGCTGCAGTGTTTCCCATGCTAAAACAGTTCAAAAGGTACAGAACCACATTGGCTCCTGCGTTTCCCATGCTAACACAGTTCAAACGGTGCAGGACATTGGCTCCCGTGTTTCCCATGCTAACACACTTCAAACGGTACATAACAACATTGGCTCCTGCGTTTCCCATGCTAACACAGTTCAAACGGTGCAGACCGATATTGGCTCCTGTGTTCCCCGTGCTAAAACAGTACAAAAACGGTACAGAACGACATTGGCTCCCGTGTTTACCCTGCTAAAACAGTTCAAACGGTACAGAACGACATTGGCTCCCCTGTTTCCCGTACTCAGAGAGTTCAAATGGTGAAGGACATTGGCTCCCGTGTTTCCCATGCTAACACCGTTCAAACGGTACAGAACTACATTGGCTCCTATGTTTCCCAAGCTATAACAGTTCAAACGGTACAGAACGACTTTGGCTCCAGTGTTTCCCCTGCTAAATCAGTTTAAACGGTACAGAACGACATTGGCTCCCGTGTCTCCCATGCTAACAGCGTTCAAACGGTACAGAACGACATTGGCTCCTGTGTTTCCAATACTAAAACAGTTCAAACGGTGCAGGACATTGGCTGCTGTGTTACACCGGCTAACACACTGCAAACGGTACATAACAACATTGGCTCCTGCGTTTCCCCTGCTAAAACAGTTCAAACGGTACAGAACGACGTTGGCTCCCGTGTTTCCCATGCTAACACAGTTCAAACGGTGCAGACCGATATTGGCTCCTGTGTTTCCCGTGCTAAAACAGTACAAACGGTACAGAACGACATTGGCTCCCGTGTTTACCCTGCTAAAACAGTTCAAACGGTACAGAACGACATTGGCTCCTGTGTTTCCAATACTAAAACAGTTCAAACGGTGCAGGACATTGGCTGCTGTGTTACACCGGCTAACACAGTTCAAACGGTACAGAACGACATTGGCTGCCCTGTTTCCCCTGCTAAAACAGTTCAAACGGTACAGAACGACGTTGGATGCTGTGTTTCCCATGCTAACGCAGTTCAAGCGGTACAGAACGACATTGGCCCCTGTGTTTACCCTGCTAAAACAGTTCAAGCGGTACAGAACGACGTTTACTTCCGTGTTTCCCCTGCTAAAACAGGTAGAACGGTACAGAACGACATTGGCTCCTGTGTTTCCCCTGCTAACACAGTTCGAACGGTACAGAACGACATTGGCTCCCGTGTTTCCCCTGCCTACACAGTTCAAACGGTACAGAACGACGTTTACTTCCGTGTTTCCCCTGCTAACACAGTTCGAACGGTACAGAACGACATTGGCTCCTGTGTTTCCCCTGCTAAAACAGTTCAAACGGTACAGAACGACGTTGGCTCCTGTGTTTCCCATGCCAATACTGTTCAAACGGTACAGAACGACATTGTCTACTGTGTTTCCCCTCCAAAAACAGTTCAAACGGTACAGAACGACGTTGGCTCCCGTGTCCCCCTGCTAAAACAGTTGAAACGGTACAGAACGACATTGGCTCCTGTTTTTCCCATTGTATAACAGTTCAAACGGTACAGAACAACGTTGGCTCCAGTGTTTCCCATGCTAAAACAGTTCAAACGGTACAGAACGACATTGGCTCCCGTGTTTCCCCTGCTAAAACAGTTCAAGCGGTATTGAACGACATTGGCTCCTGTGTTTCCTCTGCTAACACAGTTCAAACGGTTCAGAACGACATTGGCCCCTGTGTTTCTCCTGCTAAAACAGTTCAAACGGTACAGAACGACGGCTACTTCCGTGTTTCCCCTGATAACACAGTTCGCACGGTACAGAAAGACATTGGCCCCTGTGTTTCCCCTACTAAAATAGTTCAAGCGGTACAGAACGACATTGGCCCCTGTGTTTCCCCTGGTAAAACAGTTCAAACGGTACAGAACGACGTTTACTTCTGTGTTTACCCTGCTAAAACAGTTAGAACGGTACAGAACGACATTGGCTCCCGTGTTTCCCAAGCTAAAACAGTTCAAACGGTACAGAACGACGTTGGCTCCAGTGTTTCCCATGCTAAAACAGTTCAAGCGGTACAGAACGACATTGGCTCCTGTGTTTCCCCTGCTAAAACAGTTGAAGCGGTACAGAACCAAGTTTACTTCCGGGTTTACCCTGCTAAAACAGTTAGAACGGTACGGAACGACATTGGCTCCTGTGCTTCCCCTGCTAAAACAGTTCAAGCAGTACAGAACGACATTGGCTCCTGTGTTTCCCCTGCTAACACAGTTCAAACGGTACAGAACGACATTGGCCCCTGTGTTTCTCCTGCTAAAACAGTTGAAACGGTACAGAATGACATTGGCTCCCGTGTTTCTCATGCTAAAACAGTTCAAACGGTGCAGAACGACATTGGCTCCCGTGTTTCCCAAGCTAAAACAGTTCAAACGGTAGAGTACGACGTTGGCTCCAGTGTTTCCCATGCTAAAACAGTTCAAACGGTACAGAACGACGTTTACTTCCGTGTTTCCCCTGATAAAACAGTTCAAACGGTACAGAACGACGTTGGCTCCCGTGTTTCCCCTGCTAAATCAGTTTAAACGGTACAGAACGACATTGGCTCCTGTGTTTCCCAAGCTAAAACAGTTCAAAAGGTACAGAACGACGTTGGCTCCAGTGTTTCCCATGCTAAAAAAGTTCAAACGGTACAGAACGACGTAGGCTCCCGTGGTCCCCTGATAAAACAGTTCAAACGGTGCAGAACGACATTGGCTCACGTGTTTACCCTGCTAAAACAGTTGAAACGGTACAGAATGACATTGGCTCCCGTGTTTCTCATGCTAAAACAGTTCAAACGGTGCAGAACGACATTGGCTCCCGTGTTTCCCAAGCTAAAACAGTTCAAACGGTAGAGTACGACGTTGGCTGCAGTGTTTCCCATGCTAAAACAGTTCAAACGGTACAGAACCACATTGGCTCCTGCGTTTCCCATGATAACACAGTTCAAACGGTGCAGGACATTGGCTCCCGTGTTTCCCATGCTAACACACTTCAAACGGTACATAACAACATTGGCTCCTGCGTTTCCCATGCTAACACAGTTCAAACGGTGCAGACCGATATTGGCTCCTGTGTTTCCCGTGCTAAAACAGTACAAACGGTACAGAACGACATTGGCTCCCGTGTTTACCCTGCTAAAACAGTTCAAACGGTACAGAACGACATTGGCTCCCCTGTTTCCCGTACTCAGAGAGTTCAAATGGTGAAGGACATTGGCTCCCGTGTTTCCCATGCTAACACCGTTCAAACGGTACAGAACTACATTGGCTCCTATGTTTCCCAAGCTATAACAGTTCAAACGGTACAGAACGACTTTGGCTCCAGTGTTTCCCCTGCTAAATCAGTTTAAACGGTACAGAACGACATTGGCTCCCGTGTCTCCCATGCTAACAGCGTTCAAACGGTACAGAACGACATTGGCTCCTGTGTTTCCAATACTAAAACAGTTCAAACGGTGCAGGACATTGGCTGCTGTGTTACACCGGCTAACACACTGCAAACGGTACATAACAACATTAGCTCCTGCGGTTCCCCTGCTAAAACAGTTCAAACGGTACAGAACGACGTTGGCTCCCGTGTTTCCCATGCTAACACAGTTCAAACGGTGCAGACCGATATTGGCTCCTGTGTTTCCCGTGCTAAAACAGTACAAACGGTACAGAACGACATTGGCTCCCGTGTTTACCCTGCTAAAACAGTTCAAACGGTACAGAACGACGGTCACTTCCGTGTTTCCCCTGCTAACACAGTTCGAACGGTACAGAACGACATTGGCTCCCGTGTTTCCCCTGCCTACACAGTTCAAACGGTACAGAACGACGTTTACTTCCGTGTTTCCCCTGCTAACACAGTTCGAACGGTACAGAACGACATTGGCTCCTGTGTTTCCAATACTAAAATAGTTCAAACGGTGCAGGACATTGGCTGCTGTGTTACACCGGCTAACACAGTTCAAACGGTACAGAACGACATTGGCTGCCCTGTTTCCCCTGCTAAAACAGTTCAAACGGTACAGAACGACGTTGGATGCTGTGTTTCCCATGCTAACGCAGTTCAAGCGGTACAGAACGACATTGGCCCCTGTGTTTACCCTGCTAAAACAGTTCAAGCGGTACAGAACGACGTTTACTTCCGTGTTTCCCCTGCTAAAACAGGTAGAACGGTACAGAACGACATTGGCTCCTGTGTTTCCCCTGCTAGCACAGTTCAAACGGTGCAGGACGACATTGGCCCCTGTGTTTCTCCTGCTAAAACAGTTCAACCGGTACAGAACGACGGTCACTTCCGTGTTTCCCCTGCTAACACAGTTCGAACGGTACAGAACGACATTGGCTCCCGTGTTTCCCCTGCCTACACAGTTCAAACGGTACAGAACGACGTTTACTTCCGTGTTTCCCCTGCTAACACAGTTCGAACGGTACAGAACGACATTGGCTCCTGTGTTTCCAATACTAAAATAGTTCAAACGGTGCAGGACATTGGCTGCTGTGTTACACCGGCTAACACAGTTCAAACGGTACAGAACGACATTGGCTGCCCTGTTTCCCCTGCTAAAACAGTTCAAACGGTACAGAACGACGTTGGATGCTGTGTTTCCCATGCTAACGCAGTTCAAGCGGTACAGAACGACATTGGCCCCTGTGTTTACCCTGCTAAAACAGTTCAAGCGGTACAGAACGACGTTTACTTCCGTGTTTCCCCTGCTAAAACAGGTAGAACGGTACAGAACGACATTGGCTCCTGTGTTTCCCCTGCTAGCACAGTTCAAACGGTGCAGGACGACATTGGCCCCTGTGTTTCTCCTGCTAAAACAGTTCAAACGGTACAGAACGACGGTCACTTCCGTGTTTCCCCTGCTAACACAGTTCGAACGGTACAGAACGACATTGGCTCCCGTGTTTCCCCTGCCTACACAGTTCAAACGGTACAGAACGACGTTTACTTCCGTGTTTCCCCTGCTAACACAGTTCGAACGGTACAGAACGACATTGGCTCCTGTGTTTCCCCTGCTAAAACAGTTCAAACGGGACAGAACGACGTTGGCTCCCGTGTTTCCCCTGCTAAATCAGTTTAAACGGTACAGAACGACATTAGCTCCTGTGTTTCCCAAGCTAAAACAGTTCAAAAGGTACAGAACGACGTTGGCTCCAGTGTTTCCCATGCTAAAAAAGTTCAAACGGTACAGAACGACGTAGGCTCCCGTGTTCCCCTGATAAAACAGTTCAAACGGTGCAGAACGACATTGGCTCACGTGTTTACCCTGCTAAAACAGTTGAAACGGTACAGAATGACATTGGCTCCCGTGTTTCTCATGCTAAAACAGTTCAAACGGTGCAGAACGACATTGGCTCCCGTGTTTCCCAAGCTAAAACAGTTCAAACGGTAGAGTACGACGTTGGCTGCAGTGTTTCCCATGCTAAAACAGTTCAAAAGGTACAGAACCACATTGGCTCCTGCGTTTCCCATGCTAACACAGTTCAAACGGTGCAGGACATTGGCTCCCGTGTTTCCCATGCTAACACACTTCAAACGGTACATAACAACATTGGCTCCTGCGTTTCCCATGCTAACACAGTTCAAACGGTGCAGACCGATATTGGCTCCTGTGTTCCCCGTGCTAAAACAGTACAAAAACGGTACAGAACGACATTGGCTCCCGTGTTTACCCTGCTAAAACAGTTCAAACGGTACAGAACGACATTGGCTCCCCTGTTTCCCGTACTCAGAGAGTTCAAATGGTGAAGGACATTGGCTCCCGTGTTTCCCATGCTAACACCGTTCAAACGGTACAGAACTACATTGGCTCCTATGTTTCCCAAGCTATAACAGTTCAAACGGTACAGAACGACTTTGGCTCCAGTGTTTCCCCTGCTAAATCAGTTTAAACGGTACAGAACGACATTGGCTCCCGTGTCTCCCATGCTAACAGCGTTCAAACGGTACAGAACGACATTGGCTCCTGTGTTTCCAATACTAAAACAGTTCAAACGGTGCAGGACATTGGCTGCTGTGTTACACCGGCTAACACACTGCAAACGGTACATAACAACATTGGCTCCTGCGTTTCCCCTGCTAAAACAGTTCAAACGGTACAGAACGACGTTGGCTCCCGTGTTTCCCATGCTAACACAGTTCAAACGGTGCAGACCGATATTGGCTCCTGTGTTTCCCGTGCTAAAACAGTACAAACGGTACAGAACGACATTGGCTCCCGTGTTTACCCTGCTAAAACAGTTCAAACGGTACAGAACGACATTGGCTCCTGTGTTTCCAATACTAAAACAGTTCAAACGGTGCAGGACATTGGCTGCTGTGTTACACCGGCTAACACAGTTCAAACGGTACAGAACGACATTGGCTGCCCTGTTTCCCCTGCTAAAACAGTTCAAACGGTACAGAACGACGTTGGATGCTGTGTTTCCCATGCTAACGCAGTTCAAGCGGTACAGAACGACATTGGCCCCTGTGTTTACCCTGCTAAAACAGTTCAAGCGGTACAGAACGACGTTTACTTCCGTGTTTCCCCTGCTAAAACAGGTAGAACGGTACAGAACGACATTGGCTCCTGTGTTTCCCCTGCTAGCACAGTTCAAACGGTGCAGGACGACATTGGCCCCTGTGTTTCTCCTGCTAAAACAGTTCAAACGGTACAGAACGACGGTCACTTCCGTGTTTCCCCTGCTAACACAGTTCGAACGGTACAGAACGACATTGGCTCCCGTGTTTCCCCTGCCTACACAGTTCAAACGGTACAGAACGACGTTTACTTCCGTGTTTCCCCTGCTAACACAGTTCGAACGGTACAGAACGACATTGGCTCCTGTGTTTCCCCTGCTAAAACAGTTCAAACGGGACAGAACGACGTTGGCTCCCGTGTTTCCCCTGCTAAATCAGTTTATACGGTACAGAACGACATTGGCTCCTGTGTTTCCCAAGCAAAAACAGTTCAAAAGGTACAGAACGACGTTGTCTCCAGTGTTCCCGATGCTAAAAAATGTTCAAACGGTACAGAACGACGTAGGCTCCCGTGTTGCCCTGCTAAAACAGTTCAAACGGTACAGAACGACCTTGGCTCCTGTGTTTCCCATGCTAACAAAGTTCAAACGGTACAGAACGACGTAGGCTCCAGTGTTCCCCTGCTAACACATTTCAAACGGTACAGAACGACGTTGGCTCCTGTGATTCCCATGCTAACACAGTTCAAACGGTGCAGGATATTGGCTCCCGTGTTTCCCATACTAAAACAGTTCAAATGGTGGAGGACATTGGCTCCCGTGTTATCCATGCTAAGACAGTTCAAACGATACAGAACGACATTGGCTCCTGTGTTTCCCATGCTAACACATTTCAAACGGTGCAGTACATTGGCTCCCGTGTTTCCCATGCTAACACAGTTCAAACGGTACAGAACGACATTGGTTCCTGTGTTTCCAATGCTAACACACTTCAAACGGTACAGAACAACATTGGCTCCTGCGTTTCCCCTGCTAAAACAGTTCAAACGGTACAGAACGACGTTGGCTCCCGTGTATCCCCTGCTAAAACAGGTAGAACGGTACAGAACGACATTGGCCCCTGTGTTTCTCCTGCTAAAACAGTTCAAACGGTACAGAACGACGGTCACTTCCGTGTCTCCCCTGCTAACACAGTTCGAACGGTACAGAACGACATTGGCTCCCGTGTTTCCCCTGCCTACACAGTTCAAACGGTACAGAACGACGTTTACTTCCGTGTTTCCCCTGCTAACACAGTTCGAACGGTACAGAACGACATTGGCTCCTGTGTTTACCCTGATAAAACAGTTCAAACGGTGCAGAACGACATTGGCTCCCGTGTTTCCCAAGCTAAAACAGTTCAAACGGTAGAGTACGACGTTGGCTCCAGTGTTTCCCTTGCTAAAACAGTTCAAACGGTACAGAACGACATTGGCTCCTGTGTTTCCCATGCTAACACAGTTCAAACGGTGCAGGACATTGGCTCCCGTGTTTCCCATGCTAACACACTTCAAACGGTACATAACAACATTGGCTCCTGCGTTTCCCCTGCTAAAACAGTTGAAACGGTACAGAACGACATTGGCTCCCGTGTTTACCCTGCTAAAACAGTTCAAACGGTACAGAACGACGTTGGCTCCCCTGTTTCCCGTACTCAGAGAGTTCAAATGGTGAAGGACATTGGCTCCCGTGTTTCCCATGCTAACACCGTTCAAACGGTACAGAACGATATTGGCTCCTGTGTTTCCCAAGCTATAACAGTTCAAACGGTACAGAACGACGTTGGCTCCAGTGTTTCCCCTGCTAAATCAGTTTAAACGGTACAGAACGACATTGGCTCCCGTGTTTCCCATGCTAACACCGTTCAAATGGTACAGAACGACATTGGCTCCTGTGTTTCCAATACTAAAACAGTTCAAACGGTGCAGGACATTGGCTGCTGTGTTACACCGGCTAACACAGTTCAAATGGTGCAGGACATTGTCTCCGTGTTTCCCCTGCTAACACAGTTCAAACGGTACAGAACGACATTGGCTGCCCGGTTTCCCCTGCTAAAACAGTTCAAACGGTACAGAACGACGTTGGATGCTGTGTTTCCCATGCTAACGCAGTTCAAGTGGTACAGAACGACATTGGCCCCTGTGTTTACCCTGCTAAAACAGTTCAAGCGGTACAGAACGACGTTTACTTCCGTGTTTCCCCTGCTAAAACATGTAGAACGGTACAGAACGACATTGGCCCCTGTGTTTCTCCTGCTAAAACAGTTCAAACGGTACAGAACGACGGTCACTTCCGTGTTTCCCCTGCTAACACAGTTCGAACGGTACAGAACGACATTGGCTCCCGTGTTTACCCTGCCTACACAGTTCAAACGGTACAGAACGACATTGGCTCCCCTGTTTCCCGTACTAAGAGAGTTCAAATGGTGAAGGACATTGGCTCCCGTGTTTCCCATGCTAACACCGATCAAACGGTACAGAACGACATTGGCTCCTGTGTTTCCCAAACTAAAACAGTTCAAACGGTACAGAACGACTTTGGCTCCTGGGGTTCTCATACTAAAACAGTTCAAACGGTGCAGGACATTGGCTGCTGTGTTACACCGGCTAACACAGTTCAAATGGTGAAGGACATTGGCTCCTGTGTTTCCGATGCAAAAACCGTTCAAACGGTACAGAACGACATTGGCCCCTGTGTTTCCCCTGGTAAAACAGTTCAAACGGTACAGAACGACGTTTACTTCTGTGTTTACCCTGCTAAAACAGTTAGAACGGTACAGAACGACATTGGCTCCCGTGTTTCCCAAGCTAAAACAGTTCAAACGGTACAGAACGACGTTGGCTCCAGTGTTTCCCATGCTAAAATAGTTCAAGCGGTACAGAACGACATTGGCTCCTGTGTTTCCCCTGCTAAAACAGTTGAAGCGGTACAGAACCAAGTTTACTTCCGGGTTTACCCTGCTAAAACAGTTAGAACGGTACGGAACGACATTGGCTCCTGTGCGTCCCCTTCTAAAACAGTTCAAGCAGTACAGAACGACATTGGCTCCTGTGTTTCCCCTGCTAACACAGTTCAAACGGTACAGAACGACATTGGCCCCTGTGTTTCTCCTGCTAAAACAGTTGAAACGGTACAGAATGACATTGGCTCCCGTGTTTCTCATGCTAAAACAGTTCAAACGGTGCAGAACGACATTGGCTCCCGTGTTTCCCCTGCCTACACAGTTCAAACGGTACAGAACGACGTTTACTTCCGTGTTTCCCCTGCTAACACAGTTCGAACGGTACAGAACGACATTGGCTCCTGTGTTTACCCTGATAAAACAGTTCAAACGGTGCAGAACGACATTGGCTCCCGTGTTTCCCAAGCTAAAACAGTTCAAACGGTAGAGTACGACGTTGGCTCCAGTGTTTCCCTTGCTAAAACAGTTCAAACGGTACAGAACGACATTGGCTCCTGTGTTTCCCATGCTAACACAGTTCAAACGGTGCAGGACATTGGCTCCCGTGTTTCCCATGCTAACACACTTCAAACGGTACATAACAACATTGGCTCCTGCGTTTCCCCTGCTAAAACAGTTGAAACGGTACAGAACGACATTGGCTCCCGTGTTTACCCTGCTAAAACAGTTCAAACGGTACAGAACGACGTTGGCTCCCCTGTTTCCCGTACTCAGAGAGTTCAAATGGTGAAGGACATTGGCTCCCGTGTTTCCCATGCTAACACCGTTCAAACGGTACAGAACGATATTGGCTCCTGTGTTTCCCAAGCTATAACAGTTCAAACGGTACAGAACGACGTTGGCTCCAGTGTTTCCCCTGCTAAATCAGTTTAAACGGTACAGAACGACATTGGCTCCCGTGTTTCCCATGCTAACACCGTTCAAATGGTACAGAACGACATTGGCTCCTGTGTTTCCAATACTAAAACAGTTCAAACGGTGCAGGACATTGGCTGCTGTGTTACACCGGCTAACACAGTTCAAATGGTGCAGGACATTGTCTCCGTGTTTCCCCTGCTAACACAGTTCAAACGGTACAGAACGACATTGGCTGCCCGGTTTCCCCTGCTAAAACAGTTCAAACGGTACAGAACGACGTTGGATGCTGTGTTTCCCATGCTAACGCAGTTCAAGTGGTACAGAACGACATTGGCCCCTGTGTTTACCCTGCTAAAACAGTTCAAGCGGTACAGAACGACGTTTACTTCCGTGTTTCCCCTGCTAAAACATGTAGAACGGTACAGAACGACATTGGCCCCTGTGTTTCTCCTGCTAAAACAGTTCAAACGGTACAGAACGACGGTCACTTCCGTGTTTCCCCTGCTAACACAGTTCGAACGGTACAGAACGACATTGGCTCCCGTGTTTACCCTGCCTACACAGTTCAAACGGTACAGAACGACATTGGCTCCCCTGTTTCCCGTACTAAGAGAGTTCAAATGGTGAAGGACATTGGCTCCCGTGTTTCCCATGCTAACACCGATCAAACGGTACAGAACGACATTGGCTCCTGTGTTTCCCAAACTAAAACAGTTCAAACGGTACAGAACGACTTTGGCTCCTGGGGTTCTCATACTAAAACAGTTCAAACGGTGCAGGACATTGGCTGCTGTGTTACACCGGCTAACACAGTTCAAATGGTGAAGGACATTGGCTCCTGTGTTTCCGATGCAAAAACCGTTCAAACGGTACAGAACGACATTGGCCCCTGTGTTTCCCCTGGTAAAACAGTTCAAACGGTACAGAACGACGTTTACTTCTGTGTTTACCCTGCTAAAACAGTTAGAACGGTACAGAACGACATTGGCTCCCGTGTTTCCCAAGCTAAAACAGTTCAAACGGTACAGAACGACGTTGGCTCCAGTGTTTCCCATGCTAAAATAGTTCAAGCGGTACAGAACGACATTGGCTCCTGTGTTTCCCCTGCTAAAACAGTTGAAGCGGTACAGAACCAAGTTTACTTCCGGGTTTACCCTGCTAAAACAGTTAGAACGGTACGGAACGACATTGGCTCCTGTGCTTCCCCTTCTAAAACAGTTCAAGCAGTACAGAACGACATTGGCTCCTGTGTTTCCCCTGCTAACACAGTTCAAACGGTACAGAACGACATTGGCCCCTGTGTTTCTCCTGCTAAAACAGTTGAAACGGTACAGAATGACATTGGCTCCCGTGTTTCTCATGCTAAAACAGTTCAAACGGTGCAGAACGACATTGGCTCCCGTGTTTCCCAAGCTAAAACAGTTCAAACGGTACAGAACCACATTGGCTCCTGCGTTTCCCATGCTAACACAGTTCAAACGGTGCAGGACATTGGCTCCCGTGTTTCCCATGCTAACACACTTCAAACGGTACATAACAACATTGGCTCCTGCGTTTCCCATGCTAACACAGTTCAAACGGTGCAGACCGATATTGGCTCCTGTGTTTCCCGTGCTAAAACAGTACAAACGGTACAGAACGACATTGGCTCCCGTGTTTACCCTGCTAAAACAGTTCAAACGGTACAGAACGACATTGGCTCCCCTGTTTCCCGTACTCAGAGAGTTCAAATGGTGAAGGACATTGGCTCCCGTGCTTCCCATGCTAACACCGTTCAAACGGTACAGAACTACATTGGCTCCTATGTTTCCCAAGCTATAACAGTTCAAACGGTACAGAACGACTTTGGCTCCAGTGTTTCCCCTGCTAAATCAGTTTAAACGGTACAGAACGACATTGGCTCCCGTGTCTCCCATGCTAACAGCGTTCAAACGGTACAGAACGACATTGGCTCCTGTGTTTCCAATACTAAAACAGTTCAAACGGTGCAGGACATTGGCTGCTGTGTTACACCGGCTAACACACTGCAAACGGTACATAACAACATTGGCTCCTGCGTTTCCCCTGCTAATACAGTTCAAACGGTACAGAACGACGTTGGCTCCCGTGTTTCCCATGCTAACACAGTTCAAACGGTGCAGACCGATATTGGCTCCTGTGTTTCCCGTGCTAAAACAGTACAAACGGTACAGAACGACATTGGCTCCCGTGTTTACCCTGCTAAAACAGTTCAAACGGTACAGAACGAAATTGGCTCCCCTGTTTCCCGTACTCAGAGAGTTCAAATGGTGAAGGACATTGGCTCCCGTGTTTCCCATGCTAACACCGTTCAAACGGTACAGAACGATATTGGCTCCTGTGTTTCCCAAGCTATAACAGTTCAAACGGTACAGAACGACTTTGGCTCCAGTGTTTCCCCTGCTAAATCAGTTTAAACGGTACAGAACGACATTGGCTCCCGTGTTTCCCATGCTAACAGCGTTCAAACGGTACAGAACGACATTGGCTCCTGTGTTTCCAATACTAAAACAGTTCAAACGGTGCAGGACATTGGCTGCTGTGTTACACCGGCTAACACAGTTCAAATGGTGCAGGACATTGTCTCCGTGTTTCCCCTGCTAACACAGTTCAAACGGTACAGAACGACATTGGCTGCCCTGTTTCCCCTGCTAAAACAGTTCAAACGGTACAGAACGACGTTGGATGCTGTGTTTCCCATGCTAACGCAGTTCAAGCGGTACAGAACGACATTGGCCCCTGTGTTTACCCTGCTAAAACAGTTCAAGCGGTACAGAACGACGTTTACTTCCGTGTTTCCCCTGCTAAAACAGGTAGAACAGTACAGAACGACATTGGCTCCTGTGTTTCCCCTGCTAGCACAGTTCAAACGGTGCAGGACGACATTGGCCCCTGTGTTTCTCCTGCTAAAACAGTTCAAACGGTACAGAACGACGGTCACTTCCGTGTTTCCCCTGCTAACACAGTTCGAACGGTACAGAACGACATTGGCTCCCGTGTTTCCCCTGCCTACACAGTTCAAACGGTACAGAACGACGTTTACTTCCGTGTTTCCCCTGCTAACACAGTTCGAACGGTACAGAACGACATTGGCTCCTGTGTTTCCCCTGCTAAAACAGTTCAAACGGTACAGAACGACGTTGGCTCCAGTGTTTCCCATGCTAAAACAGTTCAAGCGGTACAGAACGACATTGGCTCCTGTGTTTCCCCTGCTAAAACAGTTGAAGCGGTACAGAACCAAGTTTACTTCCGGGTTTACCCTGCTAAAACAGTTAGAACGGTACGAAACGACATTGGCTCCTGTCCTTCCCCTGCTAAAAGAGTTCAAGCAGTACAGAACGACATTGGCTCCTGTGTTTCCCCTGCTAACACAGTTCAAACGGTACAGAACGACATTGGCCCCTGTGTTTCTCCTGCTAAAACAGTTGAAACGGTACAGAATGACATTGGCTCCCGTGTTTCTCATGCTAAAACAGTTCAAACGGTGCAGAACGACATTGGCTCCCGTGTTTCCCAAGCTAAAACAGTTCAAACGGTAGAGTACGACGTTGGCTGCAGTGTTTCCCATGCTAAAACAGTTCAAACGGTACAGAACCACATTGGCTCCTGCGTTTCCCATGCTAACACAGTTCAAACGGTGCAGGACATTGGCTCCCGTGTTTCCCATGCTAACACACTTCAAACGGTACATAACAACATTGGCTCCTGCGTTTCCCATGCTAACACAGTTCAAACGGTGCAGACCGATATTGGCTCCTGTGTTTCACGTGCTAAAACAGTACAAACGGTACAGAACGACATTGGCTCCCGTGTATACCCTGCTAAAACAGTTCAAACGGTACAGAACGACATTGGCTCCCCTGTTTCCCGTACTCAGAGAGTTCAAATGGTGAAGGACATTGGCTCCCGTGTTTCCCATGCTAACACCGTTCAAACGGTACAGAACTACATTGGCTCCTATGTTTCCCAAGCTATAACAGTTCAAACGGTACAGAACGACTTTGGCTCCAGTGTTTCCCCTGCTAAATCAGTTTAAACGGTACAGAACGACATTGGCTCCCGTGTCTCCCATGCTAACAGCGTTCAAACGGTACAGAACGACATTGGCTCCTGTGTTTCCAATACTAAAACAGTTCAAACGGTGCAGGACATTGGCTGCTGTGTTACACCGGCTAACACACTGCAAACGGTACATAACAACATTGGCTCCTGCGTTTCCCCTGCTAAAACAGTTCAAACGGTACAGAACGACGTTGGCTCCCGTGTTTCCCATGCTAACACAGTTCAAACGGTGCAGACCGATATTGGCTCCTGTGTTTCCCGTGCTAAAACAGTACAAACGGTACAGAACGACATTGGCTCCCGTGTTTACCCTGCTAAAACAGTTCAAACGGTACAGAACGACATTGGCTCCCCTGTTTCCCGTACTCAGAGAGTTCAAATGGTGAAGGACATTGGCTCCCGTGTTTCCCATGCTAACACCGTTCAAACGGTACAGAACGATATTGGCTCCTGTGTTTCCCAAGCTATAACAGTTCAAACGGTACAGAACGACTTTGGCTCCAGTGTTTCCCCTGCTAAATCAGTTTAAACGGTACAGAACGACATTGGCTCCCGTGTTTCCCATGCTAACAGCGTTCAAACGGTACAGAACGACATTGGCTCCTGTGTTTCCAATACTAAAACAGTTCAAACGGTGCAGGACATTGGCTGCTGTGTTACACCGGCTAACACAGTTCAAATGATGCAGGACATTGTCTCCGTGTTTCCCCTGCTAACACAGTTCAAACGGTACAGAACGACATTGGCTGCCCTGTTTCCCCTGCTAAAACAGTTCAAACGGTACAGAACGACGTTGGATGCTGTGTTTCCCATGCTAACGCAGTTCAAGCGGTACAGAACGACATTGGCCCCTGTGTTTACCCTGCTAAAACAGTTCAAGCGGTGCAGGACGACATTGGCCCCTGTGTTTCTCCTGCTAAAACAGTTTAAACGGTACAGAACGACATTGGCTCCCGTGTCTCCCATGCTAACAGCGTTCAAACGGTACAGAACGACATTGGCTCCTGTGTTTCCAATACTAAAACAGTTCAAACGGTGCAGGACATTGGCTGCTGTGTTACACCGGCTAACACAGTTCAAATGATGCAGGACATTGTCTCCGTGTTTCCCCTGCTAACACAGTTCAAACGGTACAGAACGACATTGGCTGCCCGGTTTCCCCTGCTAAAACAGTTCAAACGGTACAGAACGACGTTGGATGCTGTGTTTCCCATGCTAACGCAGTTCAAGCGGTACAGAACGACATTGGCCCCTGTGTTTACCCTGCTAAAACAGTTCAAGCGGTGCAGGACGACATTGGCCCCTGTGTTTCTCCTGCTAAAACAGTTCGAACGGTACAGAACGACATTGGCTCCTGTGTTTCCCCTGCTAAAACAGTTCAAACGGGACAGAACGACGTTGGCTCCCGTGTTTCCCCTGCTAAATCAGTTTATACGGTACAGAACGACATTGGCTCCTGTGTTTCCCAAGCAAAAACAGTTCAAAAGGTACAGAACGACGTTGTCTCCAGTGTTCCCGATGCTAAAAAATGTTCAAACGGTACAGAACGACGTAGGCTCCCGTGTTGCCCTGTAAAAACAGTTCAAACGGTACAGAACGACCTTGGCTCCTGTGTTTCCCATGCTAACAAAGTTCAAACGGTACAGAACGACGTAGGCTCCAGTGTTCCCCTGCTAACACATTTCAAACGGTACAGAACGACGTTGGCTCCTGTGATTCCCATGCTAACACAGTTGAAACGGTGCAGGATGTTGGCTCCCGTGTTTCCCATACTAAAACAGTTCAAATGGTGCAGGACATTGGCTCCCGTGTTACCCATGCTAAGTCAGTTCAAGCGATACAGAACGACATTGGCTCCTGTGTTTCCCATGCTAACACATTTCAAACGGTGCAGTACATTGGCTCCCGTGTTTCCCATGCTAACACAGTTCAAACGCTACTGAACGACATTGGTTCCTGTGTTTCCAATGCTAACACACTTCAAACGGTACAGAACAACATTGGCTCCTGCGTTTCCCCTGCTAAAACAGTTCAAACGGTACAGAACGACGTTGGCTCCCGTGTTTCCCCTGCTAAATCAGTTTAAACGGTACAGAACGACATTGGCTCACGTGCTTACCCTGCTAAAACAGTTGAAACGGTACAGAATGACATTGTCTCCGTGTTTCCCCTGCTAACACAGTTCAAACGGTACAGAACGACATTGGCTCCCGTGTTTCCCATGCTAACACCGTTGAAATGGTACAGAACGACACTGGCTCCTGTGTTTCCCATGCTAACACAGTTCAAACGGTACAGAACGACATTGGCTACTGTGTTTCCCCTACTAAAATAGTTCAAGCGGTACAGAACGACATTGGCCCCTGTGTTTCCCCTGGTAAAACAGTTCAAACGGTACAGAACGACGTTTACTTCTGTGTTTACCCAGCTAAAACAGTTTAAACGGTACAGAACGACATTGGCTCCCCTGTTTCCCGTACTCAGAGAGTTCAAATGGTGAAGGACATTGGCTCCCGTGTTTCCCATGCTAACACCGTTCAAACGGTACAGAACGATATTGGCTCCTGTGTTTCCCAAGCTATAACAGTTCAAACGGTACAGAACGACTTTGGCTCCAGTGTTTCCCCTGCTAAATCAGTTTAAACGGTACAGAACGACATTGGCTCCCGTGTTTCCCATGCTAACAGCGTTCAAACGGTACAGAACGACATTGGCTCCTGTGTTTCCAATACTAAAACAGTTCAAACGGTGCAGGACATTGGCTGCTGTGTTACACCGGCTAACACAGTTCAAATGGTGCAGGACATTGTCTCCGTGTTTCCCCTGCTAACACAGTTCAAACGGTACAGAACGACATTGGCTGCCCTGTTTCCCCTGCTAAAACAGTTCAAACGGTACAGAACGACGTTGGATGCTGTGTTTCCCATGCTAACGCAGTTCAAGCGGTACAGAACGACATTGGCCCCTGTGTTTACCCTGCTAAAACAGTTCAAGCGGTACAGAACGACGTTTACTTCCGTGTTTCCCCTGCTAATACAGGTAGAACGGTACAGAACGACATTGGCTCCTGTGTTTCCCCTGCTAGCACAGTTCAAACGGTGCAGGACGACATTGGCCCCTGTGTTTCTCCTGCTAAAACAGTTCAAACGGTACAGAACGACGGTCACTTCCGTGTTTCCCCTGCTAACACAGTTCGAACGGTACAGAACGACATTGGCTCCCGTGTTTCCCCTGCCTACACAGTTCAAACGGTACAGAACGACGTTTACTTCCGTGTTTCCCCTGCTAACACAGTTCGAACGGTACAGAACGACATTGGCTCCTGTGTTTCCCCTGCTAAAACAGTTCAAACGGGACAGAACGACGTTGGCTCCCGTGTTTCCCCTGCTAAATCAGTTTATACGGTACAGAACGACATTGGCTCCTGTGTTTCCCAAGCAAAAACAGTTCAAAAGGTACAGAACGACGTTGTCTCCAGTGTTCCCGATGCTAAAAAATGTTCAAACGGTACAGAACGACGTAGGCTCCCGTGTTGCCCTGCTAAAACAGTTCAAACGGTACAGAACGACCTTGGCTCCTGTGTTTCCCATGCTAACAAAGTTCAAACGGTACAGAACGACGTAGGCTCCAGTGTTCCCCTGCTAACACATTTCAAACGGTACATAACGACGTTGGCTCCTGTGATTCCCATGCTAACACAGTTCAAACGGTGCAGGATATTGGCTCCCGTGTTTCCCATACTAAAACAGTTCAAATGGTGCAGGACATTGGCTCCCGTGTTGCCCATGCTAACACCGATCAAACGGTACAGAACGACATTGGCTCCTGTGTTTCCCAAACTAAAACAGTTCAAACGGTACAGAACGACTTTGGCTCCTGGGGTTCTCATACTAAAACAGTTCAAACGGTGCAGGACATTGGCTGCTGTGTTACACCGGCTAACACAGTTCAAATGGTGAAGGACATTGGCTCCTGTGTTTCCGATGCAAAAACCGTTCAAACGGTACAGAACGACATTGGCCCCTGTGTTTCCCCTGGTAAAACAGTTCAAACGGTACAGAACGACGTTTACTTCTGTGTTTACCCTGCTAAAACAGTTAGAACGGTACAGAACGACATTGGCTCCCGTGTTTCCCAAGCTAAAACAGTTCAAACGGTACAGAACGACGTTGGCTCCAGTGTTTCCCATGCTAAAATAGTTCAAGCGGTACAGAACGACATTGGCTCCTGTGTTTCCCCTGCTAAAACAGTTGAAGCGGTACAGAACCAAGTTTACTTCCGGGTTTACCCTGCTAAAACAGTTAGAACGGTACGGAACGACATTGGCTCCTGTGCGTCCCCTTCTAAAACAGTTCAAGCAGTACAGAACGACATTGGCTCCTGTGTTTCCCCTGCTAACACAGTTCAAACGGTACAGAACGACATTGGCCCCTGTGTTTCTCCTGCTAAAACAGTTGAAACGGTACAGAATGACATTGGCTCCCGTGTTTCTCATGCTAAAACAGTTCAAACGGTGCAGAACGACATTGGCTCCCGTGTTTCCCCTGCCTACACAGTTCAAACGGTACAGAACGACGTTTACTTCCGTGTTTCCCCTGCTAACACAGTTCGAACGGTACAGAACGACATTGGCTCCTGTGTTTACCCTGATAAAACAGTTCAAACGGTGCAGAACGACATTGGCTCCCGTGTTTCCCAAGCTAAAACAGTTCAAACGGTAGAGTACGACGTTGGCTCCAGTGTTTCCCTTGCTAAAACAGTTCAAACGGTACAGAACGACATTGGCTCCTGTGTTTCCCATGCTAACACAGTTCAAACGGTGCAGGACATTGGCTCCCGTGTTTCCCATGCTAACACACTTCAAACGGTACATAACAACATTGGCTCCTGCGTTTCCCCTGCTAAAACAGTTGAAACGGTACAGAACGACATTGGCTCCCGTGTTTACCCTGCTAAAACAGTTCAAACGGTACAGAACGACGTTGGCTCCCCTGTTTCCCGTACTCAGAGAGTTCAAATGGTGAAGGACATTGGCTCCCGTGTTTCCCATGCTAACACCGTTCAAACGGTACAGAACGATATTGGCTCCTGTGTTTCCCAAGCTATAACAGTTCAAACGGTACAGAACGACGTTGGCTCCAGTGTTTCCCCTGCTAAATCAGTTTAAACGGTACAGAACGACATTGGCTCCCGTGTTTCCCATGCTAACACCGTTCAAATGGTACAGAACGACATTGGCTCCTGTGTTTCCAATACTAAAACAGTTCAAACGGTGCAGGACATTGGCTGCTGTGTTACACCGGCTAACACAGTTCAAATGGTGCAGGACATTGTCTCCGTGTTTCCCCTGCTAACACAGTTCAAACGGTACAGAACGACATTGGCTGCCCGGTTTCCCCTGCTAAAACAGTTCAAACGGTACAGAACGACGTTGGATGCTGTGTTTCCCATGCTAACGCAGTTCAAGTGGTACAGAACGACATTGGCCCCTGTGTTTACCCTGCTAAAACAGTTCAAGCGGTACAGAACGACGTTTACTTCCGTGTTTCCCCTGCTAAAACATGTAGAACGGTACAGAACGACATTGGCCCCTGTGTTTCTCCTGCTAAAACAGTTCAAACGGTACAGAACGACGGTCACTTCCGTGTTTCCCCTGCTAACACAGTTCGAACGGTACAGAACGACATTGGCTCCCGTGTTTACCCTGCCTACACAGTTCAAACGGTACAGAACGACATTGGCTCCCCTGTTTCCCGTACTAAGAGAGTTCAAATGGTGAAGGACATTGGCTCCCGTGTTTCCCATGCTAACACCGATCAAACGGTACAGAACGACATTGGCTCCTGTGTTTCCCAAACTAAAACAGTTCAAACGGTACAGAACGACTTTGGCTCCTGGGGTTCTCATACTAAAACAGTTCAAACGGTGCAGGACATTGGCTGCTGTGTTACACCGGCTAACACAGTTCAAATGGTGAAGGACATTGGCTCCTGTGTTTCCGATGCAAAAACCGTTCAAACGGTACAGAACGACATTGGCCCCTGTGTTTCCCCTGGTAAAACAGTTCAAACGGTACAGAACGACGTTTACTTCTGTGTTTACCCTGCTAAAACAGTTAGAACGGTACAGAACGACATTGGCTCCCGTGTTTCCCAAGCTAAAACAGTTCAAACGGTACAGAACGACGTTGGCTCCAGTGTTTCCCATGCTAAAATAGTTCAAGCGGTACAGAACGACATTGGCTCCTGTGTTTCCCCTGCTAAAACAGTTGAAGCGGTACAGAACCAAGTTTACTTCCGGGTTTACCCTGCTAAAACAGTTAGAACGGTACGGAACGACATTGGCTCCTGTGCTTCCCCTTCTAAAACAGTTCAAGCAGTACAGAACGACATTGGCTCCTGTGTTTCCCCTGCTAACACAGTTCAAACGGTACAGAACGACATTGGCCCCTGTGTTTCTCCTGCTAAAACAGTTGAAACGGTACAGAATGACATTGGCTCCCGTGTTTCTCATGCTAAAACAGTTCAAACGGTGCAGAACGACATTGGCTCCCGTGTTTCCCAAGCTAAAACAGTTCAAACGGTACAGAACCACATTGGCTCCTGCGTTTCCCATGCTAACACAGTTCAAACGGTGCAGGACATTGGCTCCCGTGTTTCCCATGCTAACACACTTCAAACGGTACATAACAACATTGGCTCCTGCGTTTCCCATGCTAACACAGTTCAAACGGTGCAGACCGATATTGGCTCCTGTGTTTCCCGTGCTAAAACAGTACAAACGGTACAGAACGACATTGGCTCCCGTGTTTACCCTGCTAAAACAGTTCAAACGGTACAGAACGACATTGGCTCCCCTGTTTCCCGTACTCAGAGAGTTCAAATGGTGAAGGACATTGGCTCCCGTGCTTCCCATGCTAACACCGTTCAAACGGTACAGAACTACATTGGCTCCTATGTTTCCCAAGCTATAACAGTTCAAACGGTACAGAACGACTTTGGCTCCAGTGTTTCCCCTGCTAAATCAGTTTAAACGGTACAGAACGACATTGGCTCCCGTGTCTCCCATGCTAACAGCGTTCAAACGGTACAGAACGACATTGGCTCCTGTGTTTCCAATACTAAAACAGTTCAAACGGTGCAGGACATTGGCTGCTGTGTTACACCGGCTAACACACTGCAAACGGTACATAACAACATTGGCTCCTGCGTTTCCCCTGCTAATACAGTTCAAACGGTACAGAACGACGTTGGCTCCCGTGTTTCCCATGCTAACACAGTTCAAACGGTGCAGACCGATATTGGCTCCTGTGTTTCCCGTGCTAAAACAGTACAAACGGTACAGAACGACATTGGCTCCCGTGTTTACCCTGCTAAAACAGTTCAAACGGTACAGAACGAAATTGGCTCCCCTGTTTCCCGTACTCAGAGAGTTCAAATGGTGAAGGACATTGGCTCCCGTGTTTCCCATGCTAACACCGTTCAAACGGTACAGAACGATATTGGCTCCTGTGTTTCCCAAGCTATAACAGTTCAAACGGTACAGAACGACTTTGGCTCCAGTGTTTCCCCTGCTAAATCAGTTTAAACGGTACAGAACGACATTGGCTCCCGTGTTTCCCATGCTAACAGCGTTCAAACGGTACAGAACGACATTGGCTCCTGTGTTTCCAATACTAAAACAGTTCAAACGGTGCAGGACATTGGCTGCTGTGTTACACCGGCTAACACAGTTCAAATGGTGCAGGACATTGTCTCCGTGTTTCCCCTGCTAACACAGTTCAAACGGTACAGAACGACATTGGCTGCCCTGTTTCCCCTGCTAAAACAGTTCAAACGGTACAGAACGACGTTGGATGCTGTGTTTCCCATGCTAACGCAGTTCAAGCGGTACAGAACGACATTGGCCCCTGTGTTTACCCTGCTAAAACAGTTCAAGCGGTACAGAACGACGTTTACTTCCGTGTTTCCCCTGCTAAAACAGGTAGAACAGTACAGAACGACATTGGCTCCTGTGTTTCCCCTGCTAGCACAGTTCAAACGGTGCAGGACGACATTGGCCCCTGTGTTTCTCCTGCTAAAACAGTTCAAACGGTACAGAACGACGGTCACTTCCGTGTTTCCCCTGCTAACACAGTTCGAACGGTACAGAACGACATTGGCTCCCGTGTTTCCCCTGCCTACACAGTTCAAACGGTACAGAACGACGTTTACTTCCGTGTTTCCCCTGCTAACACAGTTCGAACGGTACAGAACGACATTGGCTCCTGTGTTTCCCCTGCTAAAACAGTTCAAACGGTACAGAACGACGTTGGCTCCAGTGTTTCCCATGCTAAAACAGTTCAAGCGGTACAGAACGACATTGGCTCCTGTGTTTCCCCTGCTAAAACAGTTGAAGCGGTACAGAACCAAGTTTACTTCCGGGTTTACCCTGCTAAAACAGTTAGAACGGTACGAAACGACATTGGCTCCTGTCCTTCCCCTGCTAAAAGAGTTCAAGCAGTACAGAACGACATTGGCTCCTGTGTTTCCCCTGCTAACACAGTTCAAACGGTACAGAACGACATTGGCCCCTGTGTTTCTCCTGCTAAAACAGTTGAAACGGTACAGAATGACATTGGCTCCCGTGTTTCTCATGCTAAAACAGTTCAAACGGTGCAGAACGACATTGGCTCCCGTGTTTCCCAAGCTAAAACAGTTCAAACGGTAGAGTACGACGTTGGCTGCAGTGTTTCCCATGCTAAAACAGTTCAAACGGTACAGAACCACATTGGCTCCTGCGTTTCCCATGCTAACACAGTTCAAACGGTGCAGGACATTGGCTCCCGTGTTTCCCATGCTAACACACTTCAAACGGTACATAACAACATTGGCTCCTGCGTTTCCCATGCTAACACAGTTCAAACGGTGCAGACCGATATTGGCTCCTGTGTTTCACGTGCTAAAACAGTACAAACGGTACAGAACGACATTGGCTCCCGTGTATACCCTGCTAAAACAGTTCAAACGGTACAGAACGACATTGGCTCCCCTGTTTCCCGTACTCAGAGAGTTCAAATGGTGAAGGACATTGGCTCCCGTGTTTCCCATGCTAACACCGTTCAAACGGTACAGAACTACATTGGCTCCTATGTTTCCCAAGCTATAACAGTTCAAACGGTACAGAACGACTTTGGCTCCAGTGTTTCCCCTGCTAAATCAGTTTAAACGGTACAGAACGACATTGGCTCCCGTGTCTCCCATGCTAACAGCGTTCAAACGGTACAGAACGACATTGGCTCCTGTGTTTCCAATACTAAAACAGTTCAAACGGTGCAGGACATTGGCTGCTGTGTTACACCGGCTAACACACTGCAAACGGTACATAACAACATTGGCTCCTGCGTTTCCCCTGCTAAAACAGTTCAAACGGTACAGAACGACGTTGGCTCCCGTGTTTCCCATGCTAACACAGTTCAAACGGTGCAGACCGATATTGGCTCCTGTGTTTCCCGTGCTAAAACAGTACAAACGGTACAGAACGACATTGGCTCCCGTGTTTACCCTGCTAAAACAGTTCAAACGGTACAGAACGACATTGGCTCCCCTGTTTCCCGTACTCAGAGAGTTCAAATGGTGAAGGACATTGGCTCCCGTGTTTCCCATGCTAACACCGTTCAAACGGTACAGAACGATATTGGCTCCTGTGTTTCCCAAGCTATAACAGTTCAAACGGTACAGAACGACTTTGGCTCCAGTGTTTCCCCTGCTAAATCAGTTTAAACGGTACAGAACGACATTGGCTCCCGTGTTTCCCATGCTAACAGCGTTCAAACGGTACAGAACGACATTGGCTCCTGTGTTTCCAATACTAAAACAGTTCAAACGGTGCAGGACATTGGCTGCTGTGTTACACCGGCTAACACAGTTCAAATGATGCAGGACATTGTCTCCGTGTTTCCCCTGCTAACACAGTTCAAACGGTACAGAACGACATTGGCTGCCCTGTTTCCCCTGCTAAAACAGTTCAAACGGTACAGAACGACGTTGGATGCTGTGTTTCCCATGCTAACGCAGTTCAAGCGGTACAGAACGACATTGGCCCCTGTGTTTACCCTGCTAAAACAGTTCAAGCGGTGCAGGACGACATTGGCCCCTGTGTTTCTCCTGCTAAAACAGTTTAAACGGTACAGAACGACATTGGCTCCCGTGTCTCCCATGCTAACAGCGTTCAAACGGTACAGAACGACATTGGCTCCTGTGTTTCCAATACTAAAACAGTTCAAACGGTGCAGGACATTGGCTGCTGTGTTACACCGGCTAACACAGTTCAAATGATGCAGGACATTGTCTCCGTGTTTCCCCTGCTAACACAGTTCAAACGGTACAGAACGACATTGGCTGCCCGGTTTCCCCTGCTAAAACAGTTCAAACGGTACAGAACGACGTTGGATGCTGTGTTTCCCATGCTAACGCAGTTCAAGCGGTACAGAACGACATTGGCCCCTGTGTTTACCCTGCTAAAACAGTTCAAGCGGTGCAGGACGACATTGGCCCCTGTGTTTCTCCTGCTAAAACAGTTCGAACGGTACAGAACGACATTGGCTCCTGTGTTTCCCCTGCTAAAACAGTTCAAACGGGACAGAACGACGTTGGCTCCCGTGTTTCCCCTGCTAAATCAGTTTATACGGTACAGAACGACATTGGCTCCTGTGTTTCCCAAGCAAAAACAGTTCAAAAGGTACAGAACGACGTTGTCTCCAGTGTTCCCGATGCTAAAAAATGTTCAAACGGTACAGAACGACGTAGGCTCCCGTGTTGCCCTGTAAAAACAGTTCAAACGGTACAGAACGACCTTGGCTCCTGTGTTTCCCATGCTAACAAAGTTCAAACGGTACAGAACGACGTAGGCTCCAGTGTTCCCCTGCTAACACATTTCAAACGGTACAGAACGACGTTGGCTCCTGTGATTCCCATGCTAACACAGTTGAAACGGTGCAGGATGTTGGCTCCCGTGTTTCCCATACTAAAACAGTTCAAATGGTGCAGGACATTGGCTCCCGTGTTACCCATGCTAAGTCAGTTCAAGCGATACAGAACGACATTGGCTCCTGTGTTTCCCATGCTAACACATTTCAAACGGTGCAGTACATTGGCTCCCGTGTTTCCCATGCTAACACAGTTCAAACGCTACTGAACGACATTGGTTCCTGTGTTTCCAATGCTAACACACTTCAAACGGTACAGAACAACATTGGCTCCTGCGTTTCCCCTGCTAAAACAGTTCAAACGGTACAGAACGACGTTGGCTCCCGTGTTTCCCCTGCTAAATCAGTTTAAACGGTACAGAACGACATTGGCTCACGTGCTTACCCTGCTAAAACAGTTGAAACGGTACAGAATGACATTGTCTCCGTGTTTCCCCTGCTAACACAGTTCAAACGGTACAGAACGACATTGGCTCCCGTGTTTCCCATGCTAACACCGTTGAAATGGTACAGAACGACACTGGCTCCTGTGTTTCCCATGCTAACACAGTTCAAACGGTACAGAACGACATTGGCTACTGTGTTTCCCCTACTAAAATAGTTCAAGCGGTACAGAACGACATTGGCCCCTGTGTTTCCCCTGGTAAAACAGTTCAAACGGTACAGAACGACGTTTACTTCTGTGTTTACCCAGCTAAAACAGTTTAAACGGTACAGAACGACATTGGCTCCCCTGTTTCCCGTACTCAGAGAGTTCAAATGGTGAAGGACATTGGCTCCCGTGTTTCCCATGCTAACACCGTTCAAACGGTACAGAACGATATTGGCTCCTGTGTTTCCCAAGCTATAACAGTTCAAACGGTACAGAACGACTTTGGCTCCAGTGTTTCCCCTGCTAAATCAGTTTAAACGGTACAGAACGACATTGGCTCCCGTGTTTCCCATGCTAACAGCGTTCAAACGGTACAGAACGACATTGGCTCCTGTGTTTCCAATACTAAAACAGTTCAAACGGTGCAGGACATTGGCTGCTGTGTTACACCGGCTAACACAGTTCAAATGGTGCAGGACATTGTCTCCGTGTTTCCCCTGCTAACACAGTTCAAACGGTACAGAACGACATTGGCTGCCCTGTTTCCCCTGCTAAAACAGTTCAAACGGTACAGAACGACGTTGGATGCTGTGTTTCCCATGCTAACGCAGTTCAAGCGGTACAGAACGACATTGGCCCCTGTGTTTACCCTGCTAAAACAGTTCAAGCGGTACAGAACGACGTTTACTTCCGTGTTTCCCCTGCTAATACAGGTAGAACGGTACAGAACGACATTGGCTCCTGTGTTTCCCCTGCTAGCACAGTTCAAACGGTGCAGGACGACATTGGCCCCTGTGTTTCTCCTGCTAAAACAGTTCAAACGGTACAGAACGACGGTCACTTCCGTGTTTCCCCTGCTAACACAGTTCGAACGGTACAGAACGACATTGGCTCCCGTGTTTCCCCTGCCTACACAGTTCAAACGGTACAGAACGACGTTTACTTCCGTGTTTCCCCTGCTAACACAGTTCGAACGGTACAGAACGACATTGGCTCCTGTGTTTCCCCTGCTAAAACAGTTCAAACGGGACAGAACGACGTTGGCTCCCGTGTTTCCCCTGCTAAATCAGTTTATACGGTACAGAACGACATTGGCTCCTGTGTTTCCCAAGCAAAAACAGTTCAAAAGGTACAGAACGACGTTGTCTCCAGTGTTCCCGATGCTAAAAAATGTTCAAACGGTACAGAACGACGTAGGCTCCCGTGTTGCCCTGCTAAAACAGTTCAAACGGTACAGAACGACCTTGGCTCCTGTGTTTCCCATGCTAACAAAGTTCAAACGGTACAGAACGACGTAGGCTCCAGTGTTCCCCTGCTAACACATTTCAAACGGTACATAACGACGTTGGCTCCTGTGATTCCCATGCTAACACAGTTCAAACGGTGCAGGATATTGGCTCCCGTGTTTCCCATACTAAAACAGTTCAAATGGTGCAGGACATTGGCTCCCGTGTTACCCATGCTAAGACAGTTCAAACGGTACAGAACGACATTGGCTCCTGTGTTTCCCATGCTAACACATTTCAAACGGTGCAGTACATTGGCTCCCGTGTTTCCCATGCTAACACAGTTCAAACGCTACTGAACGACATTGGTTCCTGTGTTTCCAATGCTAACACACTTCAAACGGTACAGAACAACATTGGCT
This sequence comes from Hypanus sabinus, assembly GCF_030144855.1. Taxonomy (NCBI): domain Eukaryota; kingdom Metazoa; phylum Chordata; class Chondrichthyes; order Myliobatiformes; family Dasyatidae; genus Hypanus; species Hypanus sabinus. Next base: position 191,850,580 of record NC_082707.1, read on the forward strand.
CCTGCGTTTCCCCTGCTAAAACAGTTCAAACGGTACAGAACGACATTGGCTCCTGTGTTTCCCAAGCAAAAACAGTTCAAAAGGTACAGAACGAAGTTGTCTCCAGTGTTCCCGATGCTAAAAAATGTTCAAACGGTACAGAACGACGTAGGCTCCCGTGTTGCCCTGCTAAAACAGTTCAAACGGTACAGAACGACCTTGGCTCCTGTGTTTCCCATGCTAACAAAGTTCAAACGGTACAGAACGACGGAGGCTCCAGTGTTCCCCTGCTAACACATTTCAAACGGTACAGAACGACGTTGGCTCCTGTGATTCCCATGCTAACACAGTTGAAACGGTGCAGGATATTGGCTCCCGTGTTTCCCATACTAAAACAGTTCAAATGGTGCAGGACATTGGCTCCCGTGTTACCCATGCTAAGTCAGTTCAAGCGATACAGAACGACATTGGCTCCTGTGTTTCCCATGCTAACACATTTCAAACGGTGCAGTACATTGGCTCCCGTGTTTCCCATGCTAACACAGTTCAAACGCTACTGAACGACATTGGTTCCTGTGTTTCCAATGCTAACACACTTCAAACGGTACAGAACAACATTGGCTCCTGCGTTTCCCCTGCTAAAACAGTTCAAACGGTACAGAACGACGTTGGTTCCCGTGTTTCCCCTGCTAAATCAGTTTAAACGGTACAGAACGACATTGGCTCACGTGCTTACCCTGCTAAAACAGTTGAAACGGTACAGAATGACATTGTCTCCGTGTTTCCCCTGCTAACACAGTTCAAACGGTACAGAACGACATTGGCTCCCGTGTTTCCCATGCTAACACCGTTCAAATGGTACAGAACGACATTGGCTCCTGTGTTTCCCATGCTAACACAGTTCAAACGGTACAGAACGACATTGGCTACTGTGTTTCCCCTACTAAAATAGTTCAAGCGGTACAGAACGACATTGGCCCCTGTGTTTCCCCTGGTAAAACAGTTCAAACGGTACAGAACGACGTTTACTTCTGTGTTTACCCTGCTAAAACAGTTTAAACGGTACAGAACGACATTGGCTCCCCTGTTTCCCGTACTCAGAGAGTTCAAATGGTGAAGGACATTGGCTCCCGTGTTTCCCATGCTAACACCGTTCAAACGGTACAGAACGATATTGGCTCCTGTGTTTCCCAAGCTATAACAGTTCAAACGGTACAGAACGACTTTGGCTCCAGTGTTTCCCCTGCTAAATCAGTTTAAACGGTACAGAACGACATTGGCTCCCGTGTTTCCCATGCTAACAGCGTTCAAACGGTACAGAACGATATTGGCTCCTGTGTTTCCAATACTAAAACAGTTCAAACGGTGCAGGACATTGGCTGCTGTGTTACACCGGCTAACACAGTTCAAATGGTGCAGGACATTGTCTCCGTGTTTCCCCTGCTAACACAGTTCAAACGGTACAGAACGACATTGGTTGCCCTGTTTCCCCTGCTAAAATAGTTCAAACGGTACAGAACGACGTTGGATGCTGTGTTTCCCATGCTAACGCAGTTCAAGCGGTACAGAACGACATTGGCCCCTGTGTTTACCCTGCTAAAACAGTTCAAGCGGTACAGAACGACGTTTACTTCCGTGTTTCCCCTGCTAATACAGGTAGAACGGTACAGAACGACATTGGCTCCTGTGTTTCCCCTGCTAGCACAGTTCAAACGGTGCAGGACGACACTGGCCCCTGTGTTTCTCCTGCTAAAACAGTTCAAACGGTACAGAACGACGGTCACTTCCGTGTTTCCCCTGCTAACACAGTTCGAACGGTACAGAACGACATTGGCTCCCGTGTTTCCCCTGCCTACACAGTTCAAACGGTACAGAACGACGTTTACTTCCGTGTTTCCCCTGCTAACACAGTTCGAACGGTACAGAACGACATTGGCTCCTGTGTTTCCCCTGCTAAAACAGTTCAAACGGGACAGAACGACGTTGGCTCCCGTGTTTCCCCTGCTAAATCAGTTTATACGGTACAGAACGACATTGGCTCCTGTGTTTCCCAAGCAAAAACAGTTCAAAAGGTACAGAACGACGTTGTCTCCAGTGTTCCCGATGCTAAAAAATGTTCAAACGGTACAGAACGACGTAGGCTCCCGTGTTGCCCTGCTAAAACAGTTCAAACGGTACAGAACGACCTTGGCTCCTGTGTTTCCCATGCTAACAAAGTTCAAACGGTACAGAACGACGAAGGCTCCAGTGTTCCCCTGCTAACACATTTCAAACGGTACAGAACGACGTTGGCTCCTGTGATTCCCATGCTAACACAGTTCAAACGGTGCAGGATATTGGCTCCCGTGTTTCCCATACTAAAACAGTTCAAATGGTGCAGGACATTGGCTCCCGTGTTACCCATGCTAAGACAGTACAAACGATACAGATCGACATTGGCTCCTGTGTTTCCCATGCTAACACATTTCAAACGGTGCAGTACATTGGCTCCCGTGTTTCCCATGCTAACACAGTTCAAACGGTACAGAACGATATTGGTTCCTGTGTTTCCAATGCTAACACACTTTAAACGGTACAGAACAACATTGGCTCCTGCGTTTCCCCTGCTAAAACAGTTCAAACGGTACAGAACGACGTTGGCTCCCGTGTTTCCCCTGCTAAATCAGTTTAAACGGTACAGAACGACATTGGCTCACGTGCTTACCCTGCTAAAACAGTTGAAACGGTACAGAATGACATTGTCTCCGTGTTTCTCCTGCTAAAACAGGTCAAACGGTACAGAACGACGGTCACTTCCGTGTCTCCCCTGCTAACACAGTTCGAACGGTACCGAACGACATTGGCTCCCGTGTTTCCCCTGCCTACACAGTTCAAACGGTACAGAACGACGTTTACTTCCGTGTTTCCCCTGCTAAATCAGTTTATACGGTAAAGAACGACATTGGCTCCTGTGTTTCCCAAGCAAAAACAGTTCAAAAGGTACAGAACGACGTTGTCTCCAGTGTTCCCGATGCTAAAAAATGTTCAAACGGTACAGAACGACGTAGGCTCCCGTGTTGCCCTGCTAAAACAGTTCAAACGGTACAGAACGACCTTGGCTCCTGTGTTTCCCATGCTAACAAAGTTCAAACGGTACAGAACGACGAAGGCTCCAGTGTTCCCCTGCTAACACATTTCAAACGGTACAGAACGACGTTGGCTCCTGTGATTCCCATGCTAACACAGTTCAAACGGTGCAGGATATTGGCTCCCGTGTTTCCCATACTAAAACAGTTCAAATGGTGCAGGACATTGGCTCCCGTGTTGCCCATGCTAAGACAGTTCAAACGGTACAGAACGACATTGGCTCCTGTGTTTCCCATGCTAACACATTTCAAACGGTGCAGTACATTGGCTCCCGTGTTTCCCATGCTAACACAGTCCAAACGCTACTGAACGACATTGGTTCCTGTGTTTCCAATGTTAACACACTTCAAACGGTACAGAACAACATTGGCTCCTGCGTTTCCCCTGCTAAAACAGTTCAAACGGTACAGAACGACGTTGGCTCCCGTGTTTCCCCTGCTAAATCAGTTTAAACGGTACAGAACGACATTGGCTCACGTGCTTACCCTGCTAAAACAGTTGAAACGGTACAGAATGACATTGTCTCCGTGTTTCCCCTGCTAACACAGTTCAAACGGTACAGAACGACATTGGCTGCCCGGTTTCCCCTGCTAAAACAGTTCAAACGGTACAGAACGACGTTTACTTCCGTGTTTCCCCTGCTAACACAGTTCGAACGGGACAGAACGATGTTGGCTCCCGTGTTTCCCCTGCTAAATCAGTTTAAACGGTACAGAACGACATTGGCTCCCGTGTTTCCCATGCTAACACCGTTCAAATGGTACAGAACGACATTGACTCCTGTGTTTCAAATACTAAAACAGTTCAAACGGTGCAGGACATTGGCTGCTGTGTTACACCGGCTAACACAGTTCAAATGGTGCAGGACATTGTCTCCGTGTTTCCCCTGCTAACACAGTTCAAACGGTACAGAACGACATTGGCTGCCCTGTTTCCCCTGCTAAAACAGTTCAAACGGTACAGAACGACGTTGGATGCTGTGTTTCCCATGCTAACGCAGTTCAAGCGGTACAGAACGACATTGGCCACTGTGTTTACCCTGCTAAAACAGTTCAAGCGGTACAGATCGACGTTTACTTCCGTGTTTCCCCTGCTAAAACAGGTAGAACGGTACAGAACGACATTGGCTCCTGTGTTTCCCCTGCTAGCACAGTTCAAACGGTGCAGGACGACATTGGCCCCTGTGTTTCTCCTGCTAAAACAGTTCAAACGGTAGAGAACGACGGTCACTTCCGTGTTTCCCCTGCTAACACAGTTCGAACGGTACAGAACGACATTGGCTCCCGTGGTTACCCTGCCTACACAGTTCAAACGGTACAGAACGACATTGGCTCCCCTGTTTCCCGTACTAAGAGAGTTCAAATGGTGAAGGACATTGGCTCCCGTGTTTCCCATGCTAACACCGATCAAACGGTACAGAACGACATTGGCTCCTGTGTTTCCCAAACTAAAACAGTTCAAACGGTACAGAACGACATTGGCTCCTGTGTTTCTCATACTAAAACAGTTCAAACGGTGCAGGACATTGGCTGCTGTGTTACACCGGCTAACACAGTTCAAATGGTGAAGGACATTGGCTCCTGTGTTTCCGATGCAAAAACCGTACAAACGGTACAGAACGACATTGGCTCCTGTGTTTCCCATGCTAACACAGTTCAAACGGTACAGAACGACATTGGCTACTGTGTTTCCCCTACTAAAATAGTTCAAGCGGTACAGAACGACATTGGCCCCTGTGTTTCCCCTGGTAAAACAGTTCAAACGGTACAGAACGACGTTTACTTCTGTGTTTACCCTGCTAAAACAGTTAGAACGGTACAGAACGACATTGGCTCCCGTGTTTCCCAAGCTAAAACTGTTCAAACGGTACAGAACGACGTTGGCTCCAGTGTTTCCCATGCTAAAACAGTTCAAGCGGTACAGAACGACTTTGGCTCCTGTGTTTCCCCTGCTAAAACAGTTGAAGCGGTACAGAACCAAGTTTACTTCCGGGTTTACCCTGCTAAAACAGTTAGAACGGTACGGAACGACATTGGCTCCTGTGCTTCCCCTGCTAAAACAGTTCAAGCAGTACAGAACGACATTGGCTCCTGTGTTTCCCCTGCTAACACAGTTCAAACGGTACAGAACGACATTGGCCCCTGTGTTTCTCCTGCTAAAACAGTTGAAACGGTACAGAATGACATTGGCTCCCGTGTTTCTCATGCTAAAACAGTTCAAACGGTGCAGAACGACATTGGCTCCCGTGTTTCCCAAGCTAAAACAGTTCAAACGGTAGAGTACGACGTTGGCTGCAGTGTTTCCCATGCTAAAACAGTTCAAACGGTACAGAACCACATTGGCTCCTGCGTTTCCCATGCTAACACAGTTCAAACGGTGCAGGACATTGGCTCCCGTGTTTCCCATGCTAACACACTTCAAGCGGTACATAACAACATTGGCTCCTGCGTTTCCCATGCTAACACAGTTCAAACGGTGCAGACCGATATTGGCTCCTGTGTTTCCCGTGCTAAAACAGTACAAACGGTACAGAACGACATTGGCTCCCGTGTTTACCCTGCTAAAACAGTTCAAACTGTACAGAACGACATTGGCTCCCCTGTTTCCCGTACTCAGAGAGTTCAAATGGTGAAGGACATTGGCTCCCGTGTTTCCCATGCTAACACCGTTCAAACGGTACAGAACTACATTGGCTCCTATGTTTCCCAAGCTATAACAGTTCAAACGGTACAGAACGACTTTGGCTCCAGTGTTTCCCCTGCTAAATCAGTTTAAACGGTACAGAACGACATTGGCTCCCGTGTCTCCCATGCTAACAGCGTTCAAACGGTACAGAACGACATTGGCTCCTGTGTTTCCAATACTAAAACAGTTCAAACGGTGCAGGACATTGGCTGCTGTGTTACACCGGCTAACACACTGCAAACGGTACATAACAACATTGGCTCCTGCGTTTCCCCTGGGAAAACAGTTCAAACGGTACAGAACGACGTTGGCTCCCGTGTTTCCCATGCTAACACAGTTCAAACGGTGCAGACCGATATTGGCTCCTGTGTTTCCCGTGCTAAAACAGTACAAACGGTACAGAACGACATTGGCTCCCCTGTTTCCCGTACTCAGAGAGTTCAAATGGTGAAGGACATTGGCTCCCGTGTTTCCCATGCTAACACCGTTCAAACGGTACAGAACGATATTGGCTCCTGTGTTTCCCAAGCTATAACAGTTCAAACGGTACAGAACGACTTTGGCTCCAGTGTTTCCCCTGCTAAATCAGTTTAAACGGTACAGAACGACATTGGCTCCTGTGTTTCCAATACTAAAACAGTTCAAACGGTGCAGGACATTGGCTGCTGTGTTACACCGGCTAACACAGTTCAAATGGTGCAGGACATTGTCTCCGTGTTTCCCCTGCTAACACAGTTCAAACGGTACAGAACGACATTGGCTGCCCTGTTTCCCCTGCTAAAACAGTTCAAACGGTACAGAACGACGTTGGATGCTGTGTTTCCCATGCTAACGCAGTTCAAGCGGTACAGAACGACATTGGCCACTGTGTTTACCCTGCTAAAACAGTTCAAGCGGTACAGATCGACGTTTACTTCCGTGTTTCCCCTGCTAAAACAGGTAGAACGGTACAGAACGACATTGGCTCCTGTGTTTCCCCTGCTAGCACAGTTCAAACGGTGCAGGACGACATTGGCCCCTGTGTTTCTCCTGCTAAAACAGTTCAAACGGTACAGAACGACGGTCACTTCCGTGTTTCCCCTGCTAACACAGTTCGAACGGTGCAGAACGACATTGGCTCCCGTGTTTCCCAAGCTAAAACAGTTCAAACGGTAGAGTACGACGTTGGCTGCAGTGTTTCCCATGCTAAAACAGTTCAAACGGTACAGAACCACATTGGCTCCTGCGTTTCCCATGCTAACACAGTTCAAACGGTGCAGGACATTGGCTCCCGTGTTTCCCATGCTAACACACTTCAAACGGTACATAACAACATTGGCTCCTGCGTTTCCCATGCTAACACAGTTGAAACGGTGCAGACCGATATTGGCTCCTGTGTTTCCCGTGCTAAAACAGTTCAAACGGTACAGAACGACATTGGCTCCCCTGTTTCCCGTACTCAGAGAGTTCAAATGGTGAAGGACATTGGCTCCCGTGTTTCCCATGCTAACACCGTTCAAACGGTACAGAACTACATTGGCTCCTATGTTTCCCAAGCTATTACAGTTCAAACGGTACAGAACGACTTTGGCTCCAGTGTTTCCCCTGCTAAATCAGTTTAAACGGTACAGAACGACATTGGCTCCCGTGTCTCCCATGCTAACAGCGTTCAAACGGTACAGAACGACATTGGCTCCTGTGTTTCCAATACTAAAACAGTTCAAACGGTGCAGGACATTGGCTGCTGTGTTACACCGGCTAACACACTGCAAACGGTACATAACAACATTGGCTCCTGCGTTTCCCCTGGTAAAACAGTTCAAACGGTACAGAACGACGTTGGCTCCCGTGTTTCCCATGCTAACACAGTTCAAACGGTGCAGACCGATATTGGCTCCTGTGTTTCCCGTGCTAAAACAGTACAAACGGTACAGAACGACATTGGCTCCCGTGTTTACCCTGCTAAAACAGTTCAAACGGTACAGAACGACATTGGCTCCCCTGTTTCCCGTACTCAGAGAGTTCAAATGGTGAAGGACATTGGCTCCCGTGTTTCCCATGCTAACACCGTTCAAACGGTACAGAACAATATTGGCTCCTGTGTTTCCCAAGCTATAACAGTTCAAACGGTACAGAACGAATTTGGCTCCAGTGTTTCCCCTGCTAAATCAGTTTAAACGGTACAGAACGACATTGGCTCCCGTGTTTCCCATGCTAACAGCGTTCAACCGGTACAGAACGACATTGGCTCCTGTGTTTCCAACACTAAAACAGTTCAAACGGTGCAGGACATTGGCTGCTGTGTTACACCGGCTAACACAGTTCAAATGGTGCAGGACATTGTCTCCGTGTTTCCCCTGCTAACACAGTTCAAACGGTACAGAACGACATTGGCTGCCCTGTTTCCCCTGCTAAAACAGTTCAAACGGTACAGAACGACGTTGGATGCTGTGTTTCCCATGCTAACGCAGTTCAAGCGGTACAGAACGACATTGGCCCCTGTGTTTACCCTGCTAAAACAGTTCAAGCGGTACAGAACGACGTTTACTTCCGTGTTTCCCCTGCTAAAACAGGTAGAACGGTACAGAACGACATTGGCTCCTGTGTTTCCCCTGCTAGCACAGTCCAAACGGTGCAGGACGACATTGGCCACTGTGTTTCTCCTGCTAAAACAGTTCAAACGGTACAGAACGACGTTTACTTCCGTGTTTCCCCTGCTAACACAGTTCGAACGGTACAGAACGACATTGGCTCCTGTGTTTCCCCTGCTAAAACAGTTCAAACGGGACAGAACGACGTTGGCTCCCGTGTTTCCCCTGCTAAATCAGTTTATACGGTACAGAACGACATTGGCTCCTGTGTTTCCCAAGCAAAAACAGTTCAAAAGGTACAGAACGACGTTGTCTCCAGTGTTCCCGATGCTAAAAAATGTTCAAACGGTACAGAACGACGTAGGCTCCCGTGTTGCCCTGCTAAAACAGTTCAAACGGTACAGAACGACCTTGGCTACTGTGTTTCCCATGCTAACAAAGTTCAAACGGTACAGAACGACGTAGGCTCCAGTGTTCCCCTGCTAACACATTTCAAACGGTACAGAACGACGTTGCCTCCTGTGATTCCCATGCTAACACAGTTCAAACGGTGCAGGATATTGGCTCCCGTGTTTCCCATACTAAAACAGTTCAAATGGTGCAGGACATTGGCTCCCGTGTTACCCATGCTAAGACAGTTCAAACGATACAGAACGACATTGGCTCCTGTGTTTCCCATGCTAACACATTTCAAACGGTGCAGTACATTGGCTCCCGTGTTTCCCATGCTAACACAGTTCAAACGGTACAGAACGACATTGGTTCCTGTGTTTCCAATGCTAACACACTTCAAACGGTAGAGAACAACATTGGCTCCTGCGTTTCCCCTGCTAAAACAGTTTAAACGGTACAGAACGACATTGGCACACGTGCTTACCCTGCTAAAACAGTTGAAACGGTACAGAATGACATTGTCTCCGTGTTTCCCCTGCTAACACAGTTCAAACGGTACAGAACGACATTGGCTGCCCGGTTTCCCCTGCTAAAACAGTTCAAACGGTACAGAACGACGTTTACTTCCGTGTTTCCCCTGCTAAAACAGGTAGAACGGTACAGAACGACATTGGCCCCTGTGTTTCTCCTGCTAAAACAGTTCAAACGGTACAGAACGACGGTCACTTCCGTGTCTCCCCTGCTAACACAGTTCGAACGGTACAGAACGACATTGGCTCCCGTGTTTCCCCTGCCTACACAGTTCAAACGGTACAGAACGACGTTTACTTCCGTGTTTCCCCTGCTAACACAGTTCGAACGGTACAGAACGACATTGGCTCCTGTGTTTACCCTGATAAAACAGTTCAGACGGAGCAGAACGACATTGGCTCCCGTGTTTCCCAAGCTAAAACAGTTCAAACGGTAGAGTACGACGTTGGCTCCAGTGTTTCCCTTGCTAAAACAGTTCAAACGGTACAGAACGAAATTGGCTCCTGTGTTTCCCATGCTAACACAGTTCAAACGGTGCAGGACATTGGCTCCCGTGTTTCCCATGCTAACACACTTCAAACGGTACATAACAACATTGGCTCCTGCGTTTCCCCTGCTAAAACAGTTGAAACGGTACAGAACGACATTGGCTCCCGTGTTTACCCTGCTAAAACAGTTCAAACGGTACAGAACGACGTTGGCTCCCCTGTTTCCCGTACTCAGAGAGTTCAAATGGTGAAGGACATTGGCTCCCGTGTTTCCCATGCTAACACCGTTCAAACGGTACAGAACTACATTGGCTCCTGTGTTTCCCAAGCTATAACAGTTCAAACGGTACAGAACGACGTTGGCTCCAGTGTTTCCCCTGCAAAATCAGTTTAAACGGTACAGAACGACATTGGCTCCCGTGTTTCCCATGCTAACACCGTTCAAATGGTACAGAACGACATTGGTTCCTGTGTTTCCAATACTAAAACAGTTCAAACGGTGCAGGACATTGGCTGCTGTGTTACACCGGCTAACACAGTTCAAATGGTGCAGGACATTGTCTCCGTGTTTCCCCTGCTAACACAGTTCAAACGGTACAGAACGACATTGGCTGCCCGGTTTCCCCTGCTAAAACAGTTCAAACGGTACAGAACGACGTTGGATGCTGTGTTTCCCATGCTAACGCAGTTCAAGTGGTACAGAACGACATTGGCCCCTGTGTTTACCCTGCTAAAACAGTTCAAGCGGTACAGAACGACGTTTACTTCCGTGTTTCCCCTGCTAAAACAGGTAGAACGGTACAGAAGGACATTGGCCCCTGTGTTTCTCCTGCTAAAACAGTTCAAACGGTACAGAACGACGGTCACTTCCGTGTTTCCCCTGCTAACACAGTTCGAACGGTACAGAACGACATTGGCTCACGTGGTTACCCTGCCTACACAGTTCAAACGGTACAGAACGACATTGGCTCCCCTGTTTCCCGTACTAAGAGAGTTCAAATGGTGAAGGACATTGGCTCCCGTGTTTCCCATGCTAACACCGATCAAACGGTACAGAACGACATTGGCTCCTGTGTTTCCCAAACTAAAACAGTTCAAACGGTACAGAACGACTTTGGCTCCTGGGGTTCTCATACTAAAACAGTTCAAACGGTGCAGGACATTGACTGCTGTGTTACACCGGTTAACACAGTTCAAATGGTGAAGGACATTGGCTCCTGTGTTTCCGATGCAAAAACCGTTCAAACGGTACAGAACGACATTGGCTCCTGTGTTTCCCATGCTAACACAGTTCAAACGGTACAGAACGATATTGGCTACTGTGTTTCCCCTCCTAAAACTGTTCAAACCGTACAGAACGACGTGGGCTCCCGTGTTCCCCCTGCTAAAACAGTTCAAACGGTACAGAACGACATTAGCTCCCGTGTTTACCCTGCTAAATCAGTTCAAACGGTACAGAACGACATTGGATCCGGTGTTTCCCATGCTAAACCTGTTGAAACGGTACAGAACGATATTGGCTCCACTGTGTTCCCTGCTATACAGTCCAAATGTTACAGAACGACATTGGCTCCTGTGTTTCCCACACTAACACAGTTTAAACGGAGGAGGACATTGGCTCCTGTGTTTTCCCTGCTAAAACAGTTCAAACGGTACAGAACGACATTGGCTCCTGTTTTTCCCATGCTATAACAGTTCAAACGGTACAGAACGACGTTGGCTCCAGTGTTTCCCATGCTAAAACAGTTCAAACGGTAGAGAACGACGTTGGCTCCTGTGTTTCCCATGCTAAAACAGTTCAAGCGGTACAGAACGACATTGGCTCCCGTGTTTCCGCTGCTAAAACAGTTCAAACGGTACAGAACGACATTGGCTCCTGTGTTTCCCCTGCTAACACAGTTCAAACGGTACAGAACGACATTGGCCCCTGCGGTTCTCCTGCTCAAACAGTTCAAACGGTACAGAACGACGGTTACTTCCGTGTTTCCCCTGCTAACACAGTTCGAACGGTACAGAACGACATTGGCTCCCGTGTTCCCCTGCCTACACAGTTCAAACGGTACAGAACGACATTGGCTCCCCTGTTTCCCGTACTCAGAGAGTTCAAATGGTGAAGGACATTGGCTCCCGTGTTTCCCATGCTAACACCGTTCAAACGGGACAGAACTACATTGGCTCCTGTGTTTCCCAAGCTATAACAGTTCAAACGGTACAGAACGACATTGGCTCCCCTGTTTCCTGTACTAAGACAATTCAAATGGTGCAGGACATTGGCTCCCGTGTTTCCCATGCTAACACAGTTCAAACGGTACAGAACGACATTGGCTCCTGTGTTTCCCAAGCTAAAACAGTTCAAACGGTACAGAACGACGTTGGCTCCTGTGTTTCCCATGCTAAAACAGTTCAAATGGTGCAGGACATTGGCTCCCGTGTTACCGCTGCTAACAGAGTTCAAATGGTGCAGGACATTGGCTCCCGTGCTTCCCCTGCTAACACAGTTCAAACGGTACAGAACGACATTGGATCCTGTGTTTCCCCTGCTAACACAGTCCAAAGGTGCAGAACGACTGGCTCCTGTGTTTCCCACGCTAACACAGTTCAAACGTTGCAGGACATTGACTCCCGTGTTTCCCCTGCTAACACAGTTCAAACGGTACAGAACGACGTTGGCTCCTGTGTTTCCCATGCTAAAACAGTTCAAATGGTGCAGGACATTGGCTCCCGTGTTACCCCTGCTAACACAGTTCAAATGGTGCAGGACATTGGCTCCCGTGTTTTCCCTGCTAACACAGTTCAAACGGTACAGAACGACATTGGATCCTGTGTTTCCCCTGCTAACACAGTCCAAAGGTGCAGAACGACTGGCTCCTGTGTTTCCCACGCTAACACAGTTCAAACGGTGCAGGACATTGGCTCCTTTGTTTCCCATGCTAAAACCGTTCAAACGGTAGAGAACGACGTTGGCTCCTGTGTTTCCCATGCCAATACTGTTCAAACGGTACAGAACGACATTGTCTACTGTGTTTCCCCTCCAAAAACAGTTCAAACGGTACAGAACGACGTTGGCTCCCGTGTCCCCCTGCTAAAACAGTTGAAACGGTACAGAACGACATTGGCTCCTGTTTTTCCCATTGTATAACAGTTCAAACGGTACAGAACAACGTTGGCTCCAGTGTTTCCCATGCTAAAACAGTTCAAACGGTACAGAACGACATTGGCTCCCGTGTTTCCCCTGCTAAAACAGTTCAAGCGGTATTGAACGACATTGGCTCCTGTGTTTCCTCTGCTAACACAGTTCAAACGGTTCAGAACGACATTGGCCCCTGTGTTTCTCCTGCTAAAACAGTTCAAACGGTACAGAACGACGGCTACTTCCGTGTTTCCCCTGATAACACAGTTCGAACGGTACAGAACGACATTGGCCCCTGTGTTTCCCCTACTAAAATAGTTCAAGCGGTACAGAACGACATTGGCCCCTGTATTTCCCCTGGTAAAACAGTTCAAACGGTACAGAACGACGTTTACTTCCGGGTTTACCCTGCTAAAACAGTTAGAACGGTACGGAACGACATTGGCTCCTGTGCTTCCCCTGCTAAAACAGTTCAAGCAGTACAGAACGACATTGGCTCCTGTGTTTCCCCTGCTAACACAGTTCAAACGGTACAGAATGACATTGGCTCCCGTGTTTCTCATGCTAAAACAGTTCAAACGGTGCAGAACGACATTGGCTCCCGTGTTTCCCAAGCTAAAACAGTTCAAACGGTAGAGTACGACGTTGGCTCCAGTGTTTCCCATGCTAAAACAGTTCAAACGGTACAGAACGACGTTTACTTCCGTGTTTCCCCTGATAAAACAGTTCAAACGGTACAGAACGACGTTGGCTCCCGTGTTTCCCCTGCTAAATCAGTTTAAACGGTACAGAACGGCATTGGCTCCTGTGTTTCCCAAGCTAAAACAGTTCAAAAGGTACAGAACGACGTTGGCTCCAGTGTTTCCCATGCTAAAAAAGTTCAAACGGTACAGAACGACGTAGGCTCCCGTGTTCCCCTGATAAAACAGTTCAAACGGTGCAGAACGACATTGGCTCACGTGTTTACCCTGCTAAAACAGTTGAAACGGTACAGAATGACATTGGCTCCCGTGTTTCTCATGCTAAAACAGTTCAAACGGTGCAGAACGACATTGGCTCCCGTGTTTCCCAAGCTAAAACAGTTCAAACGGTAGAGTACGACGTTGGCTGCAGTGTTTCCCATGCTAAAACAGTTCAAACGGTACAGAACCACATTGGCTCCTGCGTTTCCCATGCTAACACAGTTCAAACGGTGCAGGACATTGGCTCCCGTGTTTCCCATGCTAACACACTTCAAACGGTACATAACAACATTGGCTCCTGCGTTTCCCATGCTAACACAGTTCAAACGGTGCAGACCGATATTGGCTCCTGTGTTTCCCGTGCTAAAACAGTACAAACGGTACAGAACGACATTGGCTCCCGTGTTTTCCCTGCTAAAACAGTTCAAACGGTACAGAACGACATTGGCTCCCCTGTTTCCCGTACTCAGAGAGTTCAAATGGTGAAGGACATTGGCTCCCGTGTTTACCCTGCTAAATCAGTTCAAACGGTACAGAACGACATTGGATCCGGTGTTTCCCATGCTAAACCTGTTGAAACGGTACAGAACGATATTGGCTCCACTGTGTTCCCTGCTATACAGTCCAAATGTTACAGAACGACATTGGCTCCTGTGTTTCCCACACTAACACAGTTTAAACGGAGGAGGACATTGGCTCCTGTGTTTTCCCTGCTAAAACAGTTCAAACGGTACAGAACGACATTGGCTCCTGTTTTTCCCATGCTATAACAGTTCAAACGGTACAGAACGACGTTGGCTCCAGTGTTTCCCATGCTAAAACAGTTCAAACGGTAGAGAACGACGTTGGCTCCTGTGTTTCCCATGCTAACACAGTTCAAACGGTGCAGACCGATATTGGCTCCTGTGTTTCCCGTGCTAAAACAGTACAAACGGTACAGAACGACATTGGCTCCCGTGTTTACCCTGCTAAAACAGTTCAAACGGTACAGAACGACATTGGCTCCCCTGTTTCCCGTACTCAGAGAGTTCAAATGGTGAAGGACATTGGCTCCCGTGTTTACCCTGCTAAATCAGTTCAAACGGTACAGAACGACATTGGATCCGGTGTTTCCCATGCTAAACCTGTTGAAACGGTACAGAACGATATTGGCTCCACTGTGTTCCCTGCTATACAGTCCAAATGTTACAGAACGATATTGGCTCCTGTGTTTCCCACACTAACACAGTTTAAACGGAGGAGGACATTGGCTCCTGTGTTTTCCCTGCTAAAACAGTTCAAACGGTACTGAACGACATTGGCTCCTGTTTTTCCCATGCTATAACAGTTCAAACGGTACAGAACGACGTTGGCTCCAGTGTTTCCCATGCTAAAACAGTTCAAACGGTAGAGAACGACGTTGGCTCCTGTGTTTCCCATGCTAAAACAGTTCAAGCGGTACAGAACGACATTGGCTCCCGTGTTTCCGCTGCTAAAACAGTTCAAACGGTACAGAACGACGTTTACGTCCGTGTTTCCCCTGCCAAAACAGTTCGAACGGTACAGAACGACATTGGCTCCTGTGTTTCCCCTGCTAACACAGTTCAAACGGTACAGAACGACATTGGCCCCTGTGGTTCTCCTGCTCAAACAGTTCAAACGGTACAGAACGACGGTTACTTCCGTGTTTCCCCTGCTAACACAGTTCGAACGGTACAGAACGACATTGGCTCCCGTGTTCCCCTGCCTACACAGTTCAAACGGTACAGAACGACGTTTACTTCCGTGTTTCCCCTGCTAACACAGTTCGAACGGTACAGAACGACATTGGCTCCTGTGTTTCCCCTGCTAAAACAGTTCAAGCGGTACAGAACGACATTGGCTACTGTGTTTCCCATGCTAAAACAGTTCAACAGGTACAGAACGACATTGGCTCCGGTTTTTCCCATTGTATCACAGTTCAAACGGTACAGAACAACGTTGGCTCCAGTGTTTCCCATGCTAAAACAGTTCAAACGGTACAGAACGACATTGGCTCCCGTGTTTCCGCTGCTTAAACATTTCAAACGGTACAGAACGACGTTTACTTCCGTGTTTCCCCTGCTAAAACAGTTCGAACGGTACAGAACGACATTGGCTCCCGTGTTCCCCTGCCTACACAGTTCAAACGGTACAGAACGACGTTTACTTCCGTGTTTCCCCTGCTAACACAGTTCGAACGGTACAGAACGACATTGGCTCCTGTGTTTCCCCTGCTAAAACAGTTCAAGCGGTACAGAACGACATTGGCTACTGTGTTTCCCATGCTAAAACAGTTCAACAGGTACAGAACGACATTGGCTCCGGTTTTTCCCATTGTATCACAGTTCAAACGGTACAGAACAACGTTGGCTCCAGTGTTTCCCATGCTAAAACAGTTCAAACGGTACAGAACGACATTGGCTCCCGTGTTTCCGCTGCTTAAACATTTCAAACGGTACAGAACGACGTTTACTTCCGTGTTTCCCCTGCTAAAACAGTTCAAGCGGTACAAAACGACATTGGCTCCTGTGTTTCCCCTGCTAACACAGTTCAAACGGTACAGAACGACGTTGGCTCCCGTGTTCTCCCTGCTAAAACAGTTCAAACGGTACAGAACGAAATTGGCTCCCGTTTTTCCCAAGCTAAAACAGTTCAAACGGTACAGAACGACGTTGGCTCCAGTGTTTCCAATGCTAAAACAGTTCAAGCGGTACAGAACGATATTGGCTCCTGTGTTTCCCCTGCTAAAACACTTCAAACGGTACAGAACGACGTTGGCTCCAGTGTTTCCAATGCTAAAACAGTTCAAGCGGTACAGAATGACATTGGCTACTGTGTTTCCCCTCCAAAAACAGTTCAAACGGTACAGAACGACTTTGGCTCCCGTGCTTCCCATGCTAAAACAGTTCAAACGGTACAGAACGACAATGGCTCCCGTGTTTACCCTGCTAAAACAGTTCAAACGGTACAGAACGACATTGGCTCCCATGCTTCCCATGCTAAAACAGTTCAACAGGTACAGAACGACATTGGCTCCTGTTTTTCCCATTGTATCACAGTTCAAACGGTACAGAACAACGTTGGCTCCAGTGATTCCCATGCTAAAACAGTTCAAACGGTACAGAACGACATTGGCTCCCGTGTTTCCGCTGCTTAAACATTTCAAACGGTACAGAACGACGTTTACTTCCGTGTTTCGCCTGCTAAAACAGTTCAAGCGGTACAGAACGAAATTGGCTCCCGTTTTTCCCAAGCTAAAACAGTTCAAACGGTACAGAACGACGTTGGCTCCAGTGTTTCCAATGCTAAAACAGTTCAAGCGGTACAGAACGATATTGGCTCCTGTGTTTCCCCTGCTAAAACAGTTCAAGCGGTACAGAAAGACGTTTACTTCAGTGTTTACCCTGCTAAAACAGTTAGAACGGTACGGAACGATATTGGCTCCTGTGTTTCCCCTGCTAAAACAGTTCAAGCGGTACAGAAAGACGTTTACTTCAGTGTTTACCCTGCTAAAACAGTTAGAACGGTACGGAACGATATTGGCTCCTGTGTTTCCCCTGCTAAAACAGTTCAAACGGTAGAGAACGACGTTTACTTCCGTGTTTCCCCGGCTAAAACAGTTCGAACGGTACAGAACGACATTGGACCCTGTGTTTCCCCTGCTAACACAGTTCAAACGGTACAGAACGACATTGGACCCTGTGGTTCTCCTGCTAAAACAGTTCAAACGGTACAGAATGAAGGGTACTTCCGTGTTTCCCCTGCTAACACAGTTCGAACGGCACAGAACGACATTGGATCCCGTGTTCTCCTGCCTACACAGTTCAATCGGTACAGAACGACGGTTGCTTCCGTGTTTCCCCTGCTAACACAGTTCGAACGGTACAGAACGACATTGGATCCCGTGTTCCCCTGCCTATACAGTTCAAACGGTACAGAACGACGTTTACTTCCGTGTTTCCCCTGCTAACAGAGTTCGAACTGTACAGAACGACATTGGCTCCTGTGTTTCCCCTGCTAAAACAGTTCAAGCGGTACAGAACGACATTGGCTCCTGTGTTTACCTGCTAACACAGTTCAAAAGGTACAGAACGACATTTGCTCCTGTGTTTCCGATGCTAACACAGTTCAAACGGTGCAGGACATTGGCTCACGTGTTTCCAAAGCTATAACAGTTCAAACGGTGCAGAACGACATTGGCTCCAGTGTTTCCCATGCTAAAACAGTTCAAACGGTAGAGAACGACGTTGGCTCCTGTGTTTCCCATGCTAAAACAGTTCAAGCGGTACAGAACGACATTGGCTCCCGTGTTTCCGCTGCTAAAACAGTTCAAACGGTACAGAACGACGTTTACGTCCGTGTTTCCCCTGCCAAAACAGTTCGAACGGTACAGAACGACATTGGCTCCTGTGTTTCCCCTGCTAACACAGTTCAAACGGTACAGAACGACATTGGCCCCTGTGGTTCTCCTGCTCAAACAGTTCAAACGGTACAGAACGACGGTTACTTCCGTGTTTCCCCTGCTAACACAGTTCGAACGGTACAGAACGACATTGGCTCCCGTGTTCCCCTGCCTACACAGTTCAAACGGTACAGAACGACGTTTACTTCCGTGTTTCCCCTGCTAACACAGTTCGAACGGTACAGAACGACATTGGCTCCTGTGTTTCCCCTGCTAAAACAGTTCAAGCGGTACAGAACGACATTGGCTACTGTGTTTCCCCTCCAAAGACAGTTCAAACGGTACAGAACGACTTTGGCTCCCGTGCTTCCCATGCTAAAACAGTTCAAACGGTACAGAACGACATTGGCTCCCGTGTTTACCCTGATAAAACAGTTCAAACGGTACAGAACGACATTGGCTCCCGTGCTTCCCATGCTAAAACAGTTCAACAGGTACAGAACGACATTGGCTCCGGTTTTTCCCATTGTATCACAGTTCAAACGGTACAGAACAACGTTGGCTCCAGTGTTTCCCATGCTAAAACAGTTCAAACGGTACAGAACGACATTGGCTACCGTGTTTCCGCTGCTTAAACATTTCAAACGGTACAGAACGACGTTTACTTCCGTGTTTCCCCTGCTAAAACAGTTCAAGCGGTACAAAACGACATTGGCTCCTGTGTTTCCCCTGCTAACACAGTTCAAACGGTACAGAACGACGTTGGCTCCCGTGTTCTCCCTGCTAAAACAGTTCAAACGGTACAGAACGAAATTGGCTCCCGTTTTTCCCAAGCTAAAACAGTTCAAACGGTACAGAACGACGTTGGCTCCAGTGTTTCCAATGCTAAAACAGTTCAAGCGGTACAGAACGATATTGGCTCCTGTGTTTCCCCTGCTAAAACACTTCAAACGGTACAGAACGACGTTGGCTCCAGTGTTTCCAATGCTAAAACAGTTCAAGCGGTACAGAACGATATTGGCTCCTGTGTTTCTCCTGCTAAAACAGTTCAAACGGTACAGAACGACGGTTACTTCCGTGTTTCCCCTGCTATCACAGTACGAACGGTACAGAACGACATTGGCTCCCGTGATTCCCCTGCCTACACAGTTCAAACGGTACGGAACGACGTTTACTTCCGTGTTTCCCCTGCTAACACAGTTCGAACGGTACAGAACGACATTGGCTCCTGTGTTTCCCCTGCTAAAACAGTTCAAGCGGTACAGAATGACATTGGCTACTGTGTTTCCCCTCCAAAAACAGTTCAAACGGTACAGAACGACTTTGGCTCCCGTGCTTCCCATGCTAAAACAGTTCAAACGGTACAGAACGACAATGGCTCCCGTGTTTACCCTGCTAAAACAGTTCAAACGGTACAGAACGACATTGGCTCCCATGCTTCCCATGCTAAAACAGTTCAACAGGTACAGAACGACATTGGCTCCTGTTTTTCCCATTGTATCACAGTTCAAACGGTACAGAACAACGTTGGCTCCAGTGTTTCCCATGCTAAAACAGTTCAAACGGTACAGAACGACATTGGCTCCCGTGTTTCCGCTGCTTAAACATTTCAAACGGTACAGAACGACGTTTACTTCCGTGTTTCGCCTGCTAAAACAGTTCAAGCGGTACAGAACGAAATTGGCTCCCGTTTTTCCCAAGCTAAAACAGTTCAAACGGTACAGAACGACGTTGGCTCCAGTGTTTCCAATGCTAAAACAGTTCAAGCGGTACAGAACGATATTGGCTCCTGTGTTTCCCCTGCTAAAACAGTTCAAGCGGTACAGAAAGACGTTTACTTCAGTGTTTACCCTGCTAAAACAGTTAGAACGGTACGGAACGATATTGGCTCCTGTGTTTCCCCTGCTAAAACAGTTCAAGCGGTACAGAAAGACGTTTACTTCAGTGTTTACCCTGCTAAAACAGTTAGAACGGTACGGAACGATATTGGCTCCTGTGTTTCCCCTGCTAAAACAGTTCAAACGGTAGAGAACGACGTTTACTTCCGTGTTTCCCCGGCTAAAACAGTTCGAACGGTACAGAACGACATTGGACCCTGTGTTTCCCCTGCTAACACAGTTCAAACGGTACAGAACGACATTGGACCCTGTGGTTCTCCTGCTAAAACAGTTCAAACGGTACAGAATGAAGGGTACTTCCGTGTTTCCCCTGCTAACACAGTTCGAACGGCACAGAACGACATTGGATCCCGTGTTCTCCTGCCTACACAGTTCAATCGGTACAGAACGACGGTTGCTTCCGTGTTTCCCCTGCTAACACAGTTCGAACGGTACAGAACGACATTGGATCCCGTGTTCCCCTGCCTATACAGTTCAAACGGTACAGAACGACGTTTACTTCCGTGTTTCCCCTGCTAACAGAGTTCGAACTGTACAGAACGACATTGGCTCCTGTGTTTCCCCTGCTAAAACAGTTCAAGCGGTACAGAACGACATTGGCTCCTGTGTTTCCCCTGCTAACACAGTTCAAAAGGTACAGAACGACATTTGCTCCTGTGTTTCCGATGCTAACACAGTTCAAACGGTGCAGGACATTGGCTCACGTGTTTCCAAAGCTATAACAGTTCAAACGGTGCAGAACGACATTAGCTCCCCTGTTTCCCATACTAAAACAGTTCAAATGATGCAAGGCATTGGCTCCCTGTTACCCATGCTAAGACAGTTCAAACGATACAGAACGACAATGGCTCCTGTGTTTCCCATGCTAACACAATTCAAACGGTGTAGGACATTGGCTCCCATGTTTCCCATGCTAACACAGTTCAAACAGTACAGAACGACATTGGCTCCTGTGTTTCCCATACGAAAACAGTTCAAACGGTACAGAACGACACTGGCTCCTGTGTTTCCCAAGCTAACAGAGTTCAAACGGTGCAGGACATTGGCTCACGTGTTTCCAATGCTATAACAGTTCAAACGGTGTAGAACGACATTGGCTCCCCTGTTTCCTATACTAAAAAAGTTCAAATGGTGCAGGACTTTGGCTCCCGTGTTTCCCATGCTAAGACAGTTCAAACGATAGAGAACGACTTTGGCTCCTCTGTTTCCCATGCTAAAATAGTTCAAACGGTACAGAACGATGTTGGCTCCCGTGTTTCCCATGCTAAAACAGTTCAAACGGTACAGAAGAACATTGGCTCCCGTGTTTACACTACTAACACAGTTCAAACGGTGCAGACCGACATTGGCTCATGTGTTTCCCATGCTAAAACAGTTCAAACGGTACAGAACGACATTGGCTCCCGTGTTTACCCTGCTGAAACAGTTCAAACGGTACAGAACGACATTGGCTCCCGTGCTGCCCATGCTACAAATAGTTCAACCGGTACAGAACGACATTGGCTCCTGTTTTTCCCATTGTATCACAGTTCAAACGGTACAGAACAACGCTGGCTCCAGTGTTTCCCATGCTAAAAGAGTTCAAACGGTACTGAACGACATTGGCTCCCGTGTTTCCTCTGCTCAAACATTTCAAACGGTACAGAACGACGTTTACTTCCGTGTTTCCCCTGCTAAAACAGTTCAAGCGGTACAGAACGACATTGGCTCCTGTGTTTCCCCTGCTAACACAGTTCAAACGGTTCAGAACGACATTGGCCCCTGTGTTTCTCCTGCTAAAACAGTTCAAACGGTACAGAACGACGGTTACTTCCGTGTTTCCCCTGCTAACACAGTTCGAATGGTACAGACCGATATTGGCTCCCGTGTTTCCCCTGCTAAAACAGTTCAAGCCGTCCAGAACGACATTGGCTCCCGTGTTTCCCAAGCTAAAACAGTTCAAACGGTACAGAACGACTTTTACTTCCGTGTTTCCTCTGCTAACACAGTTCAAGCGGTACAGAACGACATTGGATCCCGTGTTCCCCTGCCTACACAATTCAAACGGTACAGAACGACATTGGCCTCTGTATTTCTCCTGCTAAAACAGTTCAAACGGTACAGAACGACGGTTACTTCCGTGTTTCCCCTGCTATCACAGTACGAACGGTACAGAACGACATTGGCTCCCGTGATTCCCCTGCCTACACAGTTCAAACGGTACGGAACGACGTTTACTTCCGTGTTTCCACTGCTAACACAGTTCGAACGGTACAGAACGACATTGGCTCCTGTGTTTCCCCTGCTAAAACAGTTCAAGCGGTACAGAACGACATTGGCTACTGTGTTTCCCCTCCAAAAACAGTTCAAACGGTACAGAACGACTTTAGCTCCCGTGCTTCCCATGCTAAAACAGTTCAAACGGTACAGAACGACATTGGCTCCCGTGTTTACCCTGCTAAAACAGTTCAAACGGTACAGAACGACATTGGCTCCCGTGCTTCCCATGCTAAAACAGTTCAACAGGTACAGAACGACATTGGCTCCTGTTTTTCCCATTGTATCACAGTTCAAACGGTACAGAACAACGTTGGCGCCAGTGTTTCCCATGCTAAAACAGTGCAAACGGTACAGAACGACATTGGCTCCCGTGTTTCCGCTGCTTAAACATTTCAAACGGTACAGAACGACGTTAACTTCCGTGTTTCCCCTGCTAAAACAGTTCAAGCGGTACAAAACGACATTGGCTCCAGTGTTTCCAATGCTAAAACAGTTCAATCGGTACAGAACGACGGCTGCTTCCGTGTTTCCCCTGCTAACACAGTTCGAACGGTACAGAACGACATTGGATCCCGTGTTCCCCTGCCTACACAGTTCAAACGGTACAGAACGACGTTTACTTCCGTGTTTCCCCTGCTAACACAGTTCGAACGGTACAGAACGACATTGGCTCCTGTGTTTCCCCTGCTAAAACAGTTCAAGCGGTACAGAACGACATTGGCTACAGTGTTTCCCCTCCAAAAACAGTTCAAACGGTACAGAACGACTTTGGCTCCCGTGCTTCCCATGCTAAAACAGTTCAAACGGTACAGAACGACATTGGCTCCCGTGTTTACCCTGATAAAACAGTTCAAACGGTACAGAACGACATTGGCTCCCGTGCTTCCCATGCTAAAACAGTTCAACAGGTACAGAACGACTTTGGCTCCGGTTTTTCCCATTGTATCACAGTTCAAACGGTACAGAACAACGTTGGCTCCAGTGTTTCCCATGCTAAAACAGTTCAAACGGTACAGAACGACATTGGCTCCCGTGTTTCCGCTGCTTAAACATTTCAAACGGTACAGAACGACGTTTACTTCCGTGTTTCCCCTGCTAAAACAGTTCAAGCGGTACAAAACGACATTGGCTCCTGTGTTTCCCCTGCAAACACAGTTCAAACGGTACAGAACGACGTTGGCTCCCGTGTTCTCCCTGCTAAAAAAGTTCAAACGGTACAGAACGAAATTGGCTCCCGTTTTTCCCAAGCTAAAATAGTTCAAACGGTACAGAACGACGTTGGCTCCAGTGTTTCCAATGCTAAAACAGTTCAAGCGGTACAGAACGATATTGGCTCCTGTGTTACCCCTGCTAAAAAACTTCAAACGGTACAGAACGACGTTGGCTCCAGTGTTTCCAATGCTAAAACAGTTCAAGCGGTACAGAACGATATTGGCTCCTGTGTTTCTCCTGCTAAAACAGTTCAAACGGTACAGAACGACGGTTACTTCCGTGTTTCCCCTGCTATCACAGTACGAACGGTACAGAACGACATTGGCTCCCGTGATTCCCCTGCCTACACAGTTGAAACGGCACGGAACGACGTTTACTTCCGTGTTTCCCCTGCTAACACAGTTCGAACGGTACAGAACGACATTGGCTCCTGTGTTTCCCCTGCTAAAACAGTTCAAGCGGTACAGAATGACATTGGCTACTGTGTTTCCCCTCCAAAAACAGTTCAAACGGTACAGAACGACTTTGGCTCCCGTGCTTCCCATGCTAAAACAGTTCAAACGGTACAGAACGACAATGGCTCCCGTGTTTACCCTGCTAAAACAGTTCAAACGGTACAGAACGACGTTTACTTCCGTGTTTCCCCTGCTAAAACAGTTCAAGCGGTACAGAACGACATTGGCTTCCGTGTTTCCGCTGCTAAAACAGTTCAAACGGTACAGAACGACGTTTACTTCCGTGTTTCCCCTGCTAAAACAGTTCAAGCGGTACAAAACGACATTGGCTCCTGTGTTTCCCCTGCTAACACAGTTCAAACGGTACAGAACGACGTTGGCTCCCGTGTTTTCCCAGCTAAAACAGTTCAAACGGTACAGAACGAAATTGGCTCCCGTTTTTCCCAAGATAAAACAGTTCAAACGGTACAGAACGACGTTGGCACCAGTGTTTCCAATGCAAAAACAGTTCAAGCGGTACAGAACGATATTGGCTCCTGTGTTTCCCCTGCTAAAACATTTCAAACGGTACAGAACGACATTGGCCTCTGTATTTCTCCTGCTAAAACAGTTCAAACGGTACAGAACGACGTTGGATGCTGTGTTTCCCATGCTAACGCAGTTCAAGCGGTACAGAACGACATTGGCCCCTGTGTTTACCCTGCTAAAACAGTTCAAGCGGTACAGAACGACGTTTACTTCCGTGTTTCCCCTGCTAAAACAGGTAGAACGGTACAGAACGACATTGGCTCCTGTGTTTCCCCTGCTAGCACAGTTCAAACGGTGCAGGACGACATTGGCCCCTGTGTTTCTCCTGCTAAAACAGTTCAAACGGTACAGAACGACGGTCACTTCCGTGTTTCCCCTGCTAACACAGTTCGAACGGTACAGAACGACATTGGCTCCCGTGTTTCCCCCGCCTACACAGTTCAAACGCTACAGAACGACGTTTACTTCCGTGTTTCCCCTGCTAACACAGTTCGAACGGTACAGAACGACATTGGCTCCTGTGTTTCCCCTGCTAAAACAGTTCAAACGGGACAGAACGACGTTGGCTCCCGTGTTTCCCCTGCTAAATCAGTTTATACGGTACAGAACGACATTGGCTCCTGTGTTTCCCAAGCAAAAACAGTTCAAAAGGTACAGAACGACGTTGTCTCCAGTGTTCCCGATGCTAAAAAATGTTCAAACGGTACAGAACGACGTAGGCTCCCGTGTTGCCCTGCTAAAACAGTTCAAACGGTACAGAACGACCTTGGCTCCTGTGTTTCCCATGCTAACAAAGTTCAAACGGTACAGAACGACGTAGGCTCCAGTGTTCCCCTGCTAACACATTTCAAACGGTACAGAACGACGTTGGCTCCTGTGATTCCCATGCTAACACAGTTCAAACGGTGCAGGATATTGGCTCCCGTGTTTCCCATACTAAAACAGTTCAAATGGTGGAGGACATTGGCTCCCGTGTTATCCATGCTAAGACAGTTCAAACGATACAGAACGACATTGGCTCCTGTGTTTCCCATGCTAACAGATTTCAAACGGTGCAGTACATTGGCTCCCGTGTTTCCCATGCTAACACAGTTCAAACGGTACAGAACGACATTGGTTCCTGTGTTTCCAATGCTAACACACTTCAAACGGTACAGAACAACATTGGCTCCTGCGTTTCCCCTGCTAAAACAGTTCAAACGGTACAGAACGACGTTGGCTCCCGTGTTTCCCCTGCTAAAACAGGTAGAACGGTACAGAACGACATTGGCCCCTGTGTTTCTCCTGCTAAAACAGTTCAAACGGTACAGAACGACGGTCACTTCCGTGTCTCCCCTGCTAACACAGTTCGAACGGTACAGAACGACATTGGCTCCCGTGTTTCCCCTGCCTACACAGTTCAAACGGTACAGAACGACGTTTACTTCCGTGTTTCCCCTGCTAACACAGTTCGAACGGTACAGAACGACATTGGCTCCTGTGTTTACCCTGATAAAACAGTTCAAACGGTGCAGAACGACATTGGCTCCCGTGTTTCCCAAGCTAAAACAGTTCAAACGGTAGAGTACGACGTTGGCTCCAGTGTTTCCCTTGCTAAAACAGTTCAAACGGTACAGAACGACATTGGCTCCTGTGTTTCCCATGCTAACACAGTTCAAACGGTGCAGGACATTGGCTCCCGTGTTTCCCATGCTAACACACTTCAAACGGTACATAACAACATTGGCTCCTGCGTTTCCCCTGCTAAAACAGTTGAAACGGTACAGAACGACATTGGCTCCCGTGTTTACCCTGCTAAAACAGTTCAAACGGTACAGAACGACGTTGGCTCCCCTGTTTCCCGTACTCAGAGAGTTCAAATGGTGAAGGACATTGGCTCCCGTGTTTCCCATGCTAACACCGTTCAAACGGTACAGAATGATATTGGCTCCTGTGTTTCCCAAGCTATAACAGTTCAAACGGTACAGAACGACGTTGGCTCCAGTGTTTCCCCTGCTAAATCAGTTTAAACGGTACAGAACGACATTGGCTCCCGTGTTTCCCATGCTAACACCGTTCAAATGGTACAGAACGACATTGGCTCCTGTGTTTCCAATACTAAAACAGTTCAAACGGTGCAGGACATTGGCTGCTGTGTTACACCGGCTAACACAGTTCAAATGGTGCAGGACATTGTCTCCGTGTTTCCCCTGCTAACACAGTTCAAACGGTACAGAACGACATTGGCTGCCCGGTTTCCCCTGCTAAAACAGTTCAAACGGTACAGAACGACGTTGGATGCTGTGTTTCCCATGCTAACGCAGTTCAAGTGGTACAGAACGACATTGGCCCCTGTGTTTACCCTGCTAAAACAGTTCAAGCGGTACGGAACGACGTTTACTTCCGTGTTTCCCCTGCTAAAACAGGTAGAACGGTACAGAACGACATTGGCCCCTGTGTTTCTCCTGCTAAAACAGTTCAAACGGTACAGAACGACGGTCACTTCCGTGTTTCCCCTGCTAACACAGTTCGAACGGTACAGAACGACATTGGCTCCCGTGTTTACCCTGCCTACACAGTTCAAACGGTACAGAACGACATTGGCTCCCCTGTTTCCCGTACTAAGAGAGTTCAAATGGTGAAGGACATTGGCTCCCGTGTTTCCCATGCTAACACCGATCAAACGGTACAGAACGACATTGGCTCCTGTGTTTCCCAAACTAAAACAGTTCAAACGGTACAGAACGACTTTGGCTCCTGGGGTTCTCATACTAAAACAGTTCAAACGGTGCAGGACATTGGCTGCTGTGTTACACCGGCTAACACAGTTCAAATGGTGAAGGACATTGGCTCCTGTGTTTCCGATGCAAAAACCGTTCAAACGGTACAGAACGACATTGGCCCCTGTGTTTCCCCTGGTAAAACAGTTCAAACGGTACAGAACGACGTTTACTTCTGTGTTTACCCTGCTAAAACAGTTAGAACGGTACAGAACGACATTGGCTCCCGTGTTTCCCAAGCTAAAAGAGTTCAAACGGTACAGAACGACGTTGGCTCCAGTGTTTCCCATGCTAAAACAGTTCAAGCGGTACAGAACGACATTGGCTGCTGTGTTTCCCCTGCTAAAACAGTTGAAGCGGTACAGAACCAAGTTTACTTCCGGGTTTACCCTGCTAAAACAGTTAGAACGGTACGGAACGACATTGGCTCCTGTGCTTCCCCTTCTAAAACAGTTCAAGCAGTACAGAACGACATTGGCTCCTGTGTTTCCCCTGCTAACACAGTTCAAACGGTACAGAACGACATTGGCCCCTGTGTTTCTCCTGCTAAAACAGTTGAAACGGTACAGAATGACATTGGCTCCCGTGTTTCTCATGCTAAAACAGTTCAAACGGTGCAGAACGACATTGGCTCCCGTGTTTCCCAAGCTAAAACAGTTCAAACGGTACAGAACCACATTGGCTCCTGCGTTTCCCATGCTAACACAGTTCAAACGGTGCAGGACATTGGCTCCCGTGTTTCCCATGCTAACACACTTCAAACGGTACATAACAACATTGGCTCCTGCGTTTCCAATGCTAACACAGTTCAAACGGTGCAGACCGATATTGGCTCCTGTGTTTCCCGTGCTAAAACAGTACAAACGGTACAGAACGACATTGGCTCCCGTGTTTACCCTGCTAAAACAGTTCAAACGGTACAGAACGACATTGGCTCCCCTGTTTCCCGTACTCAGAGAGTTCAAATGGTGAAGGACATTGGCTCCCGTGTTTCCCATGCTAACACCGTTCAAACGGTACAGAACTACATTGGCTCCTATGTTTCCCAAGCTATAACAGTTCAAACGGTACAGAACGACTTTGGCTCCAGTGTTTCCCCTGCTAAATCAGTTTAAACGGTACAGAACGACATTGGCTCCCGTGTATCCCATGCTAACAGCGTTCAAACGGTACAGAACGACATTGGCTCCTGTGTTTCCAATACTAAAACAGTTCAAACGGTGCAGGACATTGGCTGCTGTGTTACACCGGCTAACACACTGCAAACGGTACATAACAACATTGGCTCCTGCGTTTCCCCTGCTAAAACAGTTCAAACGGTACAGAACGACGTTGGCTCCCGTGTTTCCCATGCTAACACAGTTCAAACGGTGCAGACCGATATTGGCTCCTGTGTTTCCCGTGCTAAAACAGTACAAACGGTACAGAACGACATTGGCTCCCGTGTTTACCCTGCTAAAACAGTTCAAACGGTACAGAACGACATTGGCTCCCCTGTTTCCCGTACTCAGAGAGTTCAAATGGTGAAGGACATTGGCTCCCGTGTTTCCCATGCTAACACCGTTCAAACGGTACAGAACGATATTGGCTCCTGTGTTTCCCAAGCTATAACAGTTCAAACGGTACAGAACGACTTTGGCTCCAGTGTTTCCCCTGCTAAATCAGTTTAAACGGTACAGAACGACATTGGCTCCCGTGTTTCCCATGCTAACAGCGTTCAAACGGTACAGAACGACATTGGCTCCTGTGTTTCCAATACTAAAACAGTTCAAACGGTGCAGGACATTGGCTGCTGTGTTACACCGGCTAACACAGTTCAAATGGTGCAGGAAATTGTCTCCGTGTTTCCCCTGCTAACACAGTTCAAACGGTACAGAACGACATTGGCTGCCCTGTTTCCCCTGCTAACACAGTTCAAACGGTACAGAACGACATTGGCTGCCCTGTTTCCCCTGCTAAAACAGTTCAAACGGTACAGAACGACGTTGGATGCTGTGTTTCCCATGCTAACGCAGTTCAAGCGGTACAGAACGACATTGGCCCCTGTGTTTACCCTGCTAAAACAGTTCAAGCGGTACAGAACGACGTTTACTTCCGTGTTTCCCCTGCTAAAACAGGTAGAACGGTACAGAACGACATTGGCTCCTGTGTTTCCCCTGCTAGCACAGTTCAAACGGTGCAGGACGACATTGGCCCCTGTGTTTCTCCTGCTAAAACAGTTCAAACGGTACAGAACGACGGTCACTTCCGTGTTTCCCCTGCTAACACAGTTCGAACGGTACAGAACGACATTGGCTCCCGTGTTTCCCCTGCCTACACAGTTCAAACGGTACAGAACGACGTTTACTTCCGTGTTTCCCCTGCTAACACAGTTCGAACGGTACAGAACGACATTGGCTCCTGTGTTTCCCCTGCTAAAACAGTTCAAACGGTACAGAACGACGTTGGCTCCAGTGTTTCCCATGCTAAAACAGTTCAAGCGGTACAGAACGACATTGGCTCCTGTGTTTCCCCTGCTAAAACAGTTGAAGCGGTACAGAACCAAGTTTACTTCCGGGTTTACCCTGCTAAAACAGTTAGAACGGTACGGAACGACATTGGCTCCTGTGCTTCCCCTGCTAAAAGAGTTCAAGCAGTACAGAACGACATTGGCTCCTGTGTTTCCCCTGCTAACACAGTTCAAACGGTACAGAACGACATTGGCCCCTGTGTTTCTCCTGCTAAAACAGTTGAAACGGTACAGAATGACATTGGCTCCCGTGTTTCTCATGCTAAAACAGTTCAAACGGTGCAGAACGACATTGGCTCCCGTGTTTCCCAAGCTAAAACAGTTCAAACGGTAGAGTACGACGTTGGCTGCAGTGTTTCCCATGCTAAAACAGTTCAAACGGTACAGAACCACATTGGCTCCTGCGTTTCCCATGCTAACACAGTTCAAACGGTGCAGGACATTGGCTCCCGTGTTTCCCATGCTAACACACTTCAAACGGTACATAACAACATTGGCTCCTGCGTTTCCCATGCTAACACAGTTCAAACGGTGCAGACCGATATTGGCTCCTGTGTTTCACGTGCTAAAACAGTACAAACGGTACAGAACGACATTGGCTCCCGTGTATACCCTGCTAAAACAGTTCAAACGGTACAGAACGACATTGGCTCCCCTGTTTCCCGTACTCAGAGAGTTCAAATGGTGAAGGACATTGGCTCCCGTGTTTCCCATGCTAACACCGTTCAAACGGTACAGAACTACATTGGCTCCTATGTTTCCCAAGCTATAACAGTTCAAACGGTACAGAACGACTTTGGCTCCAGTGTTTCCCCTGCTAAATCAGTTTAAACGGTACAGAACGACATTGGCTCCCGTGTCTCCCATGCTAACAGCGTTCAAACGGTACAGAACGACATTGGCTCCTGTGTTTCCAATACTAAAACAGTTCAAACGGTGCAGGACATTGGCTGCTGTGTTACACCGGCTAACACACTGCAAACGGTACATAACAACATTGGCTCCTGCGTTTCCCCTGCTAAAACAGTTGAAACGGTACAGAATGACATTGTCTCCGTGTTTCCCCTGCTAACACAGTTCAAACGGTACAGAACGACATTGGCTCCCGTGTTTCCCATGCTAACACCGTTCAAATGGTACAGAACGACATTGGCTCCTGTGTTTCCCATGCTAACACAGTTCAAACGGTACAGAACGACATTGGCTACTGTGTTTCCCCTACTAAAATAGTTCAAGCGGTACAGAACGACATTGGCCCCTGTGTTTCCCCTGGTAAAACAGTTCAAACGGTACAGAACGACGTTTACTTCTGTGTTTACCCAGCTAAAACAGTTTAAACGGTACAGAACGACATTGGCTCCCCTGTTTCCCGTACTCAGAGAGTTCAAATGGTGAAGGACATTGGCTCCCGTGTTTCCCATGCTAACACCGTTCAAACGGTACAGAACGATATTGGCTCCTGTGTTTCCCAA
Organism: Hypanus sabinus; assembly: GCF_030144855.1. NCBI lineage: Eukaryota > Metazoa > Chordata > Chondrichthyes > Myliobatiformes > Dasyatidae > Hypanus > Hypanus sabinus. The sequence goes on from NC_082707.1 coordinate 191,881,938, forward strand.
GCTATAACAGTTCAAACGGTACAGAACGACTTTGGCTCCAGTGTTTCCCCTGCTAAATCAGTTTAAACGGTACAGAACGACATTGGCTCCCGTGTTTCCCATGCTAACAGCGTTCAAACGGTACAGAACGACATTGGCTCCTGTGTTTCCAATACTAAAACAGTTCAAACGGTGCAGGACATTGGCTGCTGTGTTACACCGGCTAACACAGTTCAAATGGTGCAGGACATTGTCTCCGTGTTTCCCCTGCTAACACAGTTCAAACGGTACAGAACGACATTGGCTGCCCTGTTTCCCCTGCTAAAACAGTTCAAACGGTACAGAACGACGTTGGATGCTGTGTTTCCCATGCTAACGCAGTTCAAGCGGTACAGAACGACATTGGCCCCTGTGTTTACCCTGCTAAAACAGTTCAAGCGGTACAGAACGACGTTTACTTCCGTGTTTCCCCTGCTAATACAGGTAGAACGGTACAGAACGACATTGGCTCCTGTGTTTCCCCTGCTAGCACAGTTCAAACGGTGCAGGACGACATTGGCCCCTGTGTTTCTCCTGCTAAAACAGTTCAAACGGTACAGAACGACGGTCACTTCCGTGTTTCCCCTGCTAACACAGTTCGAACGGTACAGAACGACATTGGCTCCCGTGTTTCCCCTGCCTACACAGTTCAAGCGGTACAGAACGACGTTTACTTCCGTGTTTCCCCTGCTAATACAGGTAGAACGGTACAGAACGACATTGGCTCCTGTGTTTCCCCTGCTAGCACAGTTCAAACGGTGCAGGACGACATTGGCCCCTGTGTTTCTCCTGCTAAAACAGTTCAAACGGTACAGAACGACGGTCACTTCCGTGTTTCCCCTGCTAACACAGTTCGAACGGTACAGAACGACATTGGCTCCCGTGTTTCCCCTGCCTACACAGTTCAAACGGTACAGAACGACGTTTACTTCCGTGTTTCCCCTGCTAACACAGTTCGAACGGTACAGAACGACATTGGCTCCTGTGTTTCCCCTGCTAAAACAGTTCAAACGGGACAGAACGACGTTGGCTCCCGTGTTTCCCCTGCTAAATCAGTTTATACGGTACAGAACGACATTGGCTCCCGTGTTTCCCATGCTAACACCGTTCAAACGGGACAGAACTACATTGGCTCCTGTGTTTCCCAAGCTATAACAGTTCAAACGGTACAGAACGACATTGGCTCCCCTGTTTCCTGTACTAAGACAATTCAAATGGTGCAGGACATTGGCTCCCGTGTTTCCCATGCTAACACAGTTCAAACGGTACAGAACGACATTGGCTCCTGTGTTTCCCAAGCTAAAACAGTTCAAACGGTACAGAACGACGTTGGCTCCTGTGTTTCCCATGCTAAAACAGTTCAAATGGTGCAGGACATTGGCTCCCGTGTTACCGCTGCTAACAGAGTTCAAATGGTGCAGGACATTGGCTCCCGTGCTTCCCCTGCTAACACAGTTCAAACGGTACAGAACGACATTGGATCCTGTGTTTCCCCTGCTAACACAGTCCAAAGGTGCAGAACGACTGGCTCCTGTGTTTCCCACGCTAACACAGTTCAAACGTTGCAGGACATTGACTCCCGTGTTTCCCCTGCTAACACAGTTCAAACGGTACAGAACGACGTTGGCTCCTGTGTTTCCCATGCTAAAACAGTTCAAATGGTGCAGGACATTGGCTCCCGTGTTACCCCTGCTAACACAGTTCAAATGGTGCAGGACATTGGCTCCCGTGTTTTCCCTGCTAACACAGTTCAAACGGTACAGAACGACATTGGATCCTGTGTTTCCCCTGCTAACACAGTCCAAAGGTGCAGAACGACTGGCTCCTGTGTTTCCCACGCTAACACAGTTCAAACGGTGCAGGACATTGGCTCCTTTGTTTCCCATGCTAAAACCGTTCAAACGGTAGAGAACGACGTTGGCTCCTGTGTTTCCCATGCCAATACTGTTCAAACGGTACAGAACGACATTGTCTACTGTGTTTCCCCTCCAAAAACAGTTCAAACGGTACAGAACGACGTTGGCTCCCGTGTCCCCCTGCTAAAACAGTTGAAACGGTACAGAACGACATTGGCTCCTGTTTTTCCCATTGTATAACAGTTCAAACGGTACAGAACAACGTTGGCTCCAGTGTTTCCCATGCTAAAACAGTTCAAACGGTACAGAACGACATTGGCTCCCGTGTTTCCCCTGCTAAAACAGTTCAAGCGGTATTGAACGACATTGGCTCCTGTGTTTCCTCTGCTAACACAGTTCAAACGGTTCAGAACGACATTGGCCCCTGTGTTTCTCCTGCTAAAACAGTTCAAACGGTACAGAACGACGGCTACTTCCGTGTTTCCCCTGATAACACAGTTCGAACGGTACAGAACGACATTGGCCCCTGTGTTTCCCCTACTAAAATAGTTCAAGCGGTACAGAACGACATTGGCCCCTGTGTTTCCCCTGGTAAAACAGTTCAAACGGTACAGAACGACGTTTACTTCCGGGTTTACCCTGCTAAAACAGTTAGAACGGTACGGAACGACATTGGCTCCTGTGCTTCCCCTGCTAAAACAGTTCAAGCAGTACAGAACGACATTGGCTCCTGTGTTTCCCCTGCTAACACAGTTCAAACGGTACAGAACGACATTGGCCCCTGTGTTTCTCCTGCTAAAACAGTTCAAACGGTACAGAATGACATTGGCTCCCGTGTTTCTCATGCTAAAACAGTTCAAACGGTGCAGAACGACATTGGCTCCCGTGTTTCCCAAGCTAAAACAGTTCAAACGGTAGAGTACGACGTTGGCTCCAGTGTTTCCCATGCTAAAACAGTTCAAACGGTACAGAACGACGTTTACTTCCGTGTTTCCCCTGATAAAACAGTTCAAACGGTACAGAACGACGTTGGCTCCCGTGTTTCCCCTGCTAAATCAGTTTAAACGGTACAGAACGACATTGGCTCCTGTGTTTCCCAAGCTAAAACAGTTCAAAAGGTACAGAACGACGTTGGCTCCAGTGTTTCCCATGCTAAAAAAGTTCAAACGGTACAGAACGACGTAGGCTCCCGTGTTCCCCTGATAAAACAGTTCAAACGGTGCAGAACGACATTGGCTCACGTGTTTACCCTGCTAAAACAGTTGAAACGGTACAGAATGACATTGGCTCCCGTGTTTCTCATGCTAAAACAGTTCAAACGGTGCAGAACGACATTGGCTCCCGTGTTTCCCAAGCTAAAACAGTTCAAACGGTAGAGTACGACGTTGGCTGCAGTGTTTCCCATGCTAAAACAGTTCAAACGGTACAGAACCACATTGGCTCCTGCGTTTCCCATGCTAACACAGTTCAAACGGTGCAGGACATTGGCTCCCGTGTTTCCCATGCTAACACACTTCAAACGGTACATAACAACATTGGCTCCTGCGTTTCCCATGCTAACACAGTTCAAACGGTGCAGACCGATATTGGCTCCTGTGTTTCCCGTGCTAAAACAGTACAAACGGTACAGAACGACATTGGCTCCCGTGTTTTCCCTGCTAAAACAGTTCAAACGGTACAGAACGACATTGGCTCCCCTGTTTCCCGTACTCAGAGAGTTCAAATGGTGAAGGACATTGGCTCCCGTGTTTACCCTGCTAAATCAGTTCAAACGGTACAGAACGACATTGGCTCCCCTGTTTCCCGTACTCAGAGAGTTCAAATGGTGAAGGACATTGGCTCCCGTGTTTACCCTGCTAAATCAGTTCAAACGGTACAGAACGACATTGGATCCGGTGTTTCCCATGCTAAACCTGTTGAAACGGTACAGAACGATATTGGCTCCACTGTGTTCCCTGCTATACAGTCCAAATGTTACAGAACGATATTGGCTCCTGTGTTTCCCACACTAACACAGTTTAAACGGAGGAGGACATTGGCTCCTGTGTTTTCCCTGCTAAAACAGTTCAAACGGTACAGAACGACATTGGCTCCTGTTTTTCCCATGCTATAACAGTTCAAACGGTACAGAACGACGTTGGCTCCAGTGTTTCCCATGCTAAAACAGTTCAAACGGTAGAGAACGACGTTGGCTCCTGTGTTTCCCATGCTAAAACAGTTCAAGCGGTACAGAACGACATTGGCTCCCGTGTTTCCGCTGCTAAAACAGTTCAAACGGTACAGAACGACGTTTACGTCCGTGTTTCCCCTGCCAAAACAGTTCGAACGGTACAGAACGACATTGGCTCCTGTGTTTCCCCTGCTAACACAGTTCAAACGGTACAGAACGACATTGGCCCCTGTGGTTCTCCTGCTCAAACAGTTCAAACGGTACAGAACGACGGTTACTTCCGTGTTTCCCCTGCTAACACAGTTCGAACGGTACAGAACGACATTGGCTCCCGTGTTCCCCTGCCTACACAGTTCAAACGGTACAGAACGACGTTTACTTCCGTGTTTCCCCTGCTAACACAGTTCGAACGGTACAGAACGACATTGGCTCCTGTGTTTCCCCTGCTAAAACAGTTCAAGCGGTACAGAACGACATTGGCTACTGTGTTTCCCCTCCAAAGACAGTTCAAACGGTACAGAACGACTTTGGCTCCCGTGCTTCCCATGCTAAAACAGTTCAAACGGTACAGAACGACATTGGCTCCCGTGTTTACCCTGATAAAACAGTTCAAACGGTACAGAACGACATTGGCTCCCGTGCTTCCCATGCTAAAACAGTTCAACAGGTACAGAACGACATTGGCTCCGGTTTTTCCCATTGTATCACAGTTCAAACGGTACAGAACAACGTTGGCTCCAGTGTTTCCCATGCTAAAACAGTTCAAACGGTACAGAACGACATTGGCTCCCGTGTTTCCGCTGCTTAAACATTTCAAACGGTACAGAACGACGTTTACTTCCGTGTTTCCCCTGCTAAAACAGTTCAAGCGGTACAAAACGACATTGGCTCCTGTGTTTCCCCTGCTAACACAGTTCAAACGGTACAGAACGACGTTGGCTCCCGTGTTCTCCCTGCTAAAACAGTTCAAACGGTACAGAACGAAATTGGCTCCCGTTTTTCCCAAGCTAAAACAGTTCAAACGGTACAGAACGACGTTGGCTCCAGTGTTTCCAATGCTAAAACAGTTCAAGCGGTACAGAACGATATTGGCTCCTGTGTTTCCCCTGCTAAAACACTTCAAACGGTACAGAACGACGTTGGCTCCAGTGTTTCCAATGCTAAAACAGTTCAAGCGGTACAGAACGATATTGGCTCCTGTGTTTCTCCTGCTAAAACAGTTCAAACGGTACAGAACGACGGTTACTTCCGTGTTTCCCCTGCTATCACAGTACGAACGGTACAGAACGACATTGGCTCCCGTGATTCCCCTGCCTACACAGTTCAAACGGTACGGAACGACGTTTACTTCCGTGTTTCCCCTGCTAACACAGTTCGAACGGTACAGAACGACATTGGCTCCTGTGTTTCCCCTGCTAAAACAGTTCAAGCGGTACAGAATGACATTGGCTACTGTGTTTCCCCTCCAAAAACAGTTCAAACGGTACAGAACGACTTTGGCTCCCGTGCTTCCCATGCTAAAACAGTTCAAACGGTACAGAACGACAATGGCTCCCGTGTTTACCCTGCTAAAACAGTTCAAACGGTACAGAACGACATTGGCTCCAATGCTTCCCATGCTAAAACAGTTCAACAGGTACAGAACGACATTGGCTCCTGTTTTTCCCATTGTATCACAGTTCAAACGGTACAGAACAACGTTGGCTCCAGTGTTTCCCATGCTAAAACAGTTCAAACGGTACAGAACGAAATTGGCTCCCGTGTTTCCGCTGCTTAAACATTTCAAACGGTACAGAACGACGTTTACTTCCGTGTTTCGCCTGCTAAAACAGTTCAAGCGGTACAGAACGAAATTGGCTCCCGTTTTTCCCAAGCTAAAACAGTTCAAACGGTACAGAACGACGTTGGCTCCAGTGTTTCCAATGCTAAAACAGTTCAAGCGGTACAGAACGATATTGGCTCCTGTGTTTCCCCTGCTAAAACAGTTCAAGCGGTACAGAAAGACGTTTACTTCAGTGTTTACCCTGCTAAAACAGTTAGAACGGTACGGAACGATATTGGCTCCTGTGTTTCCCCTGCTAAAACAGTTCAAACGGTAGAGAACGACGTTTACTTCCGTGTTTCCCCGGCTAAAACAGTTCGAACGGTACAGAACGACATTGGCTCCTGTGTTTCCCCTGCTAACACAGTTCAAACGGTACAGAACGACATTGGACCCTGTGGTTCTCCTGCTAAAACAGTTCAAACGGTACAGAATGAAGGGTACTTCCGTGTTTCCCCTGCTAACACAGTTCGAACGGCACAGAACGACATTGGATCCCGTGTTCTCCTGCCTACACAGTTCAATCGGTACAGAACGACGGTTGCTTCCGTGTTTCCCCTGCTAACACAGTTCGAACGGTACAGAACGACATTGGATCCCGTGTTCCCCTGCCTATACAGTTCAAACGGTACAGAACGACGTTTACTTCCGTGTTTCCCCTGCTAACAGAGTTCGAACTGTACAGAACGACATTGGCTCCTGTGTTTCCCCTGCTAAAACAGTTCAAGCGGTACAGAACGACATTGGCTCCTGTGTTTCCCCTGCTAACACAGTTCAAAAGGTACAGAACGACATTTGCTCCTGTGTTTCCGATGCTAACACAGTTCAAACGGTGCAGGACATTGGCTCACGTGTTTCCAAAGCTATAACAGTTCAAACGGTGCAGAACGACATTAGCTCCCCTGTTTCCCATACTAAAACAGTTCAAATGATGCAAGGCATTGGCTCCCTGTTACCCATGCTAAGACAGTTCAAACGATACAGAACGACAATGGCTCCTGTGTTTCCCATGCTAACACAATTCAAACGGTGTAGGACATTGGCTCCCATGTTTCCCATGCTAACACAGTTCAAACAGTACAGAACGACATTGGCTCCTGTGTTTCCCATACGAAAACAGTTCAAACGGTACAGAACGACACTGGCTCCTGTGTTTCCCAAGCTAACAGAGTTCAAACGGTGCAGGACATTGGCTCACGTGTTTCCAATGCTATAACAGTTCAAACGGTGTAGAACGACATTGGCTCCCCTGTTTCCTATACTAAAAAAGTTCAAATGGTGCAGGACTTTGGCTCCCGTGTTTCCCATGCTAAGACAGTTCAAACGATAGAGAACGACTTTGGCTCCTCTGTTTCCCATGCTAAAATAGTTCAAACGGTACAGAACGATGTTGGCTCCCGTGTTTCCCATGCTAAAACAGTTCAAACGGTACAGAAGAACATTGGCTCCCGTGTTTACACTACTAACACAGTTCAAACGGTGCAGACCGACATTGGCTCATGTGTTTCCCATGCTAAAACAGTTCAAACGGTACAGAACGACATTGGCTCCCGTGTTTACCCTGCTGAAACAGTTCAAACGGTACAGAACGACATTGGCTCCCGTGCTGCCCATGCTACAAACAGTTCAACCGGTACAGAACGACATTGGCTCCTGTTTTTCCCATTGTATCACAGTTCAAACGGTACAGAACAACGCTGGCTCCAGTGTTTCCCATGCTAAAAGAGTTCAAACGGTACTGAACGACATTGGCTCCCGTGTTTCCTCTGCTCAAACATTTCAAACGGTACAGAACGACGTTTACTTCCGTGTTTCCCCTGCTAAAACAGTTCAAGCGGTACAGAACGACATTGGCTCCTGTGTTTCCCCTGCTAACACAGTTCAAACGGTTCAGAACGACATTGGCCCCTGTGTTTCTCCTGCTAAAACAGTTCAAACGGTACAGAACGACGGTTACTTCCGTGTTTCCCCTGCTAACACAGTTCGAATGGTACAGACCGATATTGGCTCCCGTGTTTCCCCTGCTAAAACAGTTCAAGCCGTCCAGAACGACATTGGCTCCCGTGTTTCCCAAGCTAAAACAGTTCAAACGGTACAGAACGACTTTTACTTCCGTGTTTCCTCTGCTAACACAGTTCAAGCGGTACAGAACGACATTGGATCCCGTGTTCCCCTGCCTACACAATTCAAACGGTACAGAACGACATTGGCCTCTGTATTTCTCCTGCTAAAACAGTTCAAACGGTACAGAACGACGGTTACTTCCGTGTTTCCCCTGCTATCACAGTACGAACGGTACAGAACGACATTGGCTCCCGTGATTCCCCTGCCTACACAGTTCAAACGGTACGGAACGACGTTTACTTCCGTGTTTCCACTGCTAACACAGTTCGAACGGTACAGAACGACATTGGCTCCTGTGTTTCCCCTGCTAAAACAGTTCAAGCGGTACAGAACGACATTGGCTACTGTGTTTCCCCTCCAAAAACAGTTCAAACGGTACAGAACGACTTTAGCTCCCGTGCTTCCCATGCTAAAACAGTTCAAACGGTACAGAACGACATTGGCTCCCGTGTTTACCCTGCTAAAACAGTTCAAACGGTACAGAACGACATTGGCTCCCGTGCTTCCCATGCTAAAACAGTTCAACAGGTACAGAACGACATTGGCTCCTGTTCTTCCCATTGTATCACAGTTCAAACGGTACAGAACAACGTTGGCTCCAGTGTTTCCCATGCTAAAACAGTGCAAACGGTACAGAACGACATTGGCTCCCGTGTTTCCGCTGCTTAAACATTTCAAACGGTACAGAACGACGTTAACTTCCGTGTTTCCCCTGCTAAAACAGTTCAAGCGGTACAAAACGACATTGGCTCCAGTGTTTCCAATGCTAAAACAGTTCAATCGGTACAGAACGACGGCTGCTTCCGTGTTTCCCCTGCTAACACAGTTCGAACGGTACAGAACGACATTGGATCCCGTGTTCCCCTGCCTACACAGTTCAAACGGTACAGAACGACGTTTACTTCCGTGTTTCCCCTGCTAACACAGTTCGAACGGTACAGAACGACATTGGCTCCTGTGTTTCCCCTGCTAAAACAGTTCAAGCGGTACAGAACGACATTGGCTACTGTGTTTCCCCTCCAAAAACAGTTCAAACGGTACAGAACGACTTTGGCTCCCGTGCTTCCCATGCTAAAACAGTTCAAACGGTACAGAACGACATTGGCTCCCGTGTTTACCCTGATAAAACAGTTCAAACGGTACAGAACGACATTGGCTCCCGTGCTTCCCATGCTAAAACAGTTCAACAGGTACAGAACGACTTTGGCTCCGGTTTTTCCCATTGTATCACAGTTCAAACGGTACAGAACAACGTTGGCTCCAGTGTTTCCCATGCTAAAACAGTTCAAACGGTACAGAACGACATTGGCTCCCGTGTTTCCGCTGCTTAAACATTTCAAACGGTACAGAACGACGTTTACTTCCGTGTTTCCCCTGCTAAAACAGTTCAAGCGGTACAAAACGACATTGGCTCCTGTGTTTCCCCTGCAAACACAGTTCAAACGGTACAGAACGACGTTGGCTCCCGTGTTCTCCCTGCTAAAAAAGTTCAAACTGTACAGAACGAAATTGGCTCCCGTTTTTCCCAAGCTAAAATAGTTCAAACGGTACAGAACGACGTTGGCTCCAGTGTTTCCAATGCTAAAACAGTTCAAGCGGTACAGAACGATATTGGCTCCTGTGTTACCCCTGCTAAAAAACTTCAAACGGTACAGAACGACGTTGGCTCCAGTGTTTCCAATGCTAAAACAGTTCAAGCGGTACAGAACGATATTGGCTCCTGTGTTTCTCCTGCTAAAACAGTTCAAACGGTACAGAACGACGGTTACTTCCGTGTTTCCCCTGCTATCACAGTACGAACGGTACAGAACGACATTGGCTCCCGTGATTCCCCTGCCTACACAGTTCAAACGGCACGGAACGACGTTTACTTCCGTGTTTCCCCTGCTAACACAGTTCGAACGGTACAGAACGACATTGGCTCCTGTGTTTCCCCTGCTAAAACAGTTCAAGCGGTACAGAATGACATTGGCTACTGTGTTTCCCCTCCAAAAACAGTTCAAACGGTACAGAACGACTTTGGCTCCCGTGCTTCCCATGCTAAAACAGTTCAAACGGTACAGAACGACAATGGCTCCCGTGTTTACCCTGCTAAAACAGTTCAAACGGTACAGAACGACGTTTACTTCCGTGTTTCCCCTGCTAAAACAGTTCAAGCGGTACAGAACGACATTGGCTCCCGTGTTTCCGCTGCTAAAACAGTTCAAACGGTACAGAACGACGTTTACTTCCGTGTTTCCCCTGCTAAAACAGTTCAAGCGGTACAAAACGACATTGGCTCCTGTGTTTCCCCTGCTAACACAGTTCAAACGGTACAGAACGACGTTGGCTCCCGTGTTTTCCCAGCTAAAACAGTTCAAACGGTACAGAACGAAATTGGCTCCCGTTTTTCCCAAGATAAAACAGTTCAAACGGTACAGAACGACGTTGGCACCAGTGTTTCCAATGCAAAAACAGTTCAAGCGGTACAGAACGATATTGGCTCCTGTGTTTCCCCTGCTAAAACATTTCAAACGGTACAGAACGACATTGGCCTCTGTATTTCTCCTGCTAAAACAGTTCAAACGGTACAGAACGACGTTGGATGCTGTGTTTCCCATGCTAACGCAGTTCAAGCGGTACAGAACGACATTGGCCCCTGTGTTTACCCTGCTAAAACAGTTCAAGCGGTACAGAACGACGTTTACTTCCGTGTTTCCCCTGCTAAAACAGGTAGAACGGTACAGAACGACATTGGCTCCTGTGTTTCCCCTGCTAGCACAGTTCAAACGGTGCAGGACGACATTGGCCCCTGTGTTTCTCCTGCTAAAACAGTTCAAACGGTACAGAACGACGGTCACTTCCGTGTTTCCCCTGCTAACACAGTTCGAACGGTACAGAACGACATTGGCTCCCGTGTTTCCCCTGCCTACACAGTTCAAACGGTACAGAACGACGTTTACTTCCGTGTTTCCCCTGCTAACACAGTTCGAACGGTACAGAACGACATTGGCTCCTGTGTTTCCCCTGCTAAAACAGTTCAAACGGGACAGAACGACGTTGGCTCCCGTGTTTCCCCTGCTAAATCAGTTTATACGGTACAGAACGACATTGGCTCCTGTGTTTCCCAAGCAAAAACAGTTCAAAAGGTACAGAACGACGTTGTCTCCAGTGTTCCCGATGCTAAAAAATGTTCAAACGGTACAGAACGACGTAGGCTCCCGTGTTGCCCTGCTAAAACAGTTCAAACGGTACAGAACGACCTTGGCTCCTGTGTTTCCCATGCTAACAAAGTTCAAACGGTACAGAACGACGTAGGCTCCAGTGTTCCCCTGCTAACACATTTCAAACGGTACAGAACGACGTTGGCTCCTGTGATTCCCATGCTAACACAGTTCAAACGGTGCAGGATATTGGCTCCCGTGTTTCCCATACTAAAACAGTTCAAATGGTGGAGGACATTGGCTCCCGTGTTATCCATGCTAAGACAGTTCAAACGATACAGAACGACATTGGCTCCTGTGTTTCCCATGCTAACAGATTTCAAACGGTGCAGTACATTGGCTCCCGTGTTTCCCATGCTAACACAGTTCAAACGGTACAGAACGACATTGGTTCCTGTGTTTCCAATGCTAACACACTTCAAACGGTACAGAACAACATTGGCTCCTGCGTTTCCCCTGCTAAAACAGTTCAAACGGTACAGAACGACGTTGGCTCCCGTGTTTCCCCTGCTAAAACAGGTAGAACGGTACAGAACGACATTGGCCCCTGTGTTTCTCCTGCTAAAACAGTTCAAACGGTACAGAACGACGGTCACTTCCGTGTCTCCCCTGCTAACACAGTTCGAACGGTACAGAACGACATTGGCTCCCGTGTTTCCCCTGCCTACACAGTTCAAACGGTACAGAACGACGTTTACTTCCGTGTTTCCCCTGCTAACACAGTTCGAACGGTACAGAACGACATTGGCTCCTGCGTTTCCCCTGCTAAAACAGTTGAAACGGTACAGAACGACATTGGCTCCCGTGTTTACCCTGCTAAAACAGTTCAAACGGTACAGAACGACGTTGGCTCCCCTGTTTCCCGTACTCAGAGAGTTCAAATGGTGAAGGACATTGGCTCCCGTGTTTCCCATGCTAACACCGTTCAAACGGTACAGAACGATATTGGCTCCTGTGTTTCCCAAGCTATAACAGTTCAAACGGTACAGAACGACATTGGCTCCTGTGTTTCCAATACTAAAACAGTTCAAACGGTGCAGGATATTGGCTGCTGTGTTACACCGGCTAACACAGTTCAAATGGTGCAGGACATTGTCTCCGTGTTTCCCCTGCTTACACAGTTCAAACGGTACAGAACGACATTGGCTGCCCGGTTTCCCCTGCTAAAACAGTTCAAACGGTACAGAACGACGTTGGATGCTGTGTTTCCCATGCTAACGCAGTTCAAGTGGTACAGAACGACATTGGCCCCTGTGTTTACCCTGCTAAAACAGTTCAAGCGGTACGGAACGACGTTTACTTCCGTGTTTCCCCTGCTAAAACAGGTAGAACGGTACAGAACGACATTGGCCCCTGTGTTTCTCCTGCTAAAACAGTTCAAACGGTACAGAACGACGGTCACTTCCGTGTTTCCCCTGCTAACACAGTTCGAACGGTACAGAACGACATTGGCTCCCGTGTTTACCCTGCCTACACAGTTCAAACGGTACAGAACGACATTGGCTCCCCTGTTTCCCGTACTAAGAGAGTTCAAATGGTGAAGGACATTGGCTCCCGTGTTTACCCTGCTAAATCAGTTCAAACGGTACAGAACGACATTGGATCCGGTGTTTCCCATGCTAAACCTGTTGAAACGGTACAGAACGATATTGGCTCCACTGTGTTCCCTGCTATACAGTCCAAATGTTACAGAACGATATTGGCTCCTGTGTTTCCCACACTAACACAGTTTAAACGGAGGAGGACATTGGCTCCTGTGTTTTCCCTGCTAAAACAGTTCAAACGGTGCAGGATATTGGCTGCTGTGTTACACCGGCTAACACAGTTCAAATGGTGCAGGACATTGTCTCCGTGTTTCCCCTGCTTACACAGTTCAAACGGTACAGAACGACATTGGCTGCCCGGTTTCCCCTGCTAAAACAGTTCAAACGGTACAGAACGACGTTGGATGCTGTGTTTCCCATGCTAACGCAGTTCAAGTGGTACAGAACGACATTGGCCCCTGTGTTTACCCTGCTAAAACAGTTCAAGCGGTACGGAACGACGTTTACTTCCGTGTTTCCCCTGCTAAAACAGGTAGAACGGTACAGAACGACATTGGCCCCTGTGTTTCTCCTGCTAAAACAGTTCAAACGGTACAGAACGACGGTCACTTCCGTGTTTCCCCTGCTAACACAGTTCGAACGGTACAGAACGACATTGGCTCCCGTGTTTACCCTGCCTACACAGTTCAAACGGTACAGAACGACATTGGCTCCCCTGTTTCCCGTACTAAGAGAGTTCAAATGGTGAAGGACATTGGCTCCCGTGTTTCCCATGCTAACACCGATCAAACGGTACAGAACGACATTGGCTCCTGTGTTTCCCAAACTAAAACAGTTCAAACGGTACAGAACGACTTTGGCTCCTGGGGTTCTCATACTAAAACAGTTCAAACGGTGCAGGACATTGGCTGCTGTGTTACACCGGCTAACACAGTTCAAATGGTGAAGGACATTGGCTCCTGTGTTTCCGATGCAAAAACCGTTCAAACGGTACAGAACGACATTGGCCCCTGTGTTTCCCCTGGTAAAACAGTTCAAACGGTACAGAACGACGTTTACTTCTGTGTTTACCCTGCTAAAACAGTTAGAACGGTACAGAACGACATTGGCTCCCGTGTTTCCCAAGCTAAAACAGTTCAAACGGTACAGAACGACGTTGGCTCCAGTGTTTCCCATGCTAAAACAGTTCAAGCGCTACAGAACGACATTGGCTCCTGTGTTTCCCCTGCTAAAACAGTTGAAGCGGTACAGAACCAAGTTTACTTCCGGGTTTACCCTGCTAAAACAGTTAGAACGGTACGGAACGACATTGGCTCCTGTGCTTCCCCTTCTAAAACAGTTCAAGCAGTACAGAACGACATTGGCTCCTGTGTTTCCCCTGCTAACACAGTTCAAACGGTACAGAACGACATTGGCCCCTGTGTTTCTCCTGCTAAAACAGTTGAAACGGTACAGAATGACATTGGCTCCCGTGTTTCTCATGCTAAAACAGTTCAAACGGTGCAGAACGACATTGGCTCCCGTGTTTCCCAAGCTAAAACAGTTCAAACGGTACAGAACCACATTGGCTCCTGCGTTTCCCATGCTAACACAGTTCAAACGGTGCAGGACATTGGCTCCCGTGTTTCCCATGCTAACACACTTCAAACGGTACATAACAACATTGGCTCCTGCGTTTCCCATGCTAACACAGTTCAAACGGTGCAGACCGATATTGGCTCCTGTGTTTCCCGTGCTAAAACAGTACAAACGGTACAGAACGACATTGGCTCCCGTGTTTACCCTGCTAAAACAGTTCAAACGGTACAGAACGACATTGGCTCCCCTGTTTCCCGTACTCAGAGAGTTCAAATGGTGAAGGACATTGGCTCCCGTGTTTCCCATGCTAACACCGTTCAAACGGTACAGAACTACATTGGCTCCTATGTTTCCCAAGCTATAACAGTTCAAACGGTACAGAACGACTTTGGCTCCAGTGTTTCCCCTGCTAAATCAGTTTAAACGGTACAGAACGACATTGGCTCCCGTGTCTCCCATGCTAACAGCGTTCAAACGGTACAGAACGACATTGGCTCCTGTGTTTCCAATACTAAAACAGTTCAAACGGTGCAGGACATTGGCTGCTGTGTTACACCGGCTAACACACTGCAAACGGTACATAACAACATTGGCTCCTGCGTTTCCCCTGCTAAAACAGTTCAAACGGTACAGAACGACGTTGGCTCCCGTGTTTCCCATGCTAACACAGTTCAAACGGTGCAGACCGATATTGGCTCCTGTGTTTCCCGTGCTAAAACAGTACAAACGGTACAGAACGACATTGGCTCCCGTGTTTACCCTGCTAAAACAGTTCAAACGGTACAGAACGACATTGGCTCCCCTGTTTCCCGTACTCAGAGAGTTCAAATGGTGAAGGACATTGGCTCCCGTGTTTCCCATGCTAACACCGTTCAAACGGTACAGAACGATATTGGCTCCTGTGTTTCCCAAGCTATAACAGTTCAAACGGTACAGAACGACTTTGGCTCCAGTGTTTCCCCTGCTAAATCAGTTTAAACGGTACAGAACGACATTGGCTCCCGTGTTTCCCATGCTAACAGCGTTCAAACGGTACAGAACGACATTGGCTCCTGTGTTTCCAATACTAAAACAGTTCAAACGGTGCAGGACATTGGCTGCTGTGTTACACCGGCTAACACAGTTCAAATGGTGCAGGACATTGTCTCCGTGTTTCCCCTGCTAACACAGTTCAAACGGTACAGAACGACATTGGCTGCCCTGTTTCCCCTGCTAAAACAGTTCAAACGGTACAGAACGACGTTGGATGCTGTGTTTCCCATGCTAACGCAGTTCAAGCGGTACAGAACGACATTGGCCCCTGTGTTTACCCTGCTAAAACAGTTCAAGCGGTACAGAACGACGTTTACTTCCGTGTTTCCCCTGCTAAAACAGGTAGAACGGTACAGAACGACATTGGCTCCTGTGTTTCCCCTGCTAGCACAGTTCAAACGGTGCAGGACGACATTGGCCCCTGTGTTTCTCCTGCTAAAACAGTTCAAACGGTACAGAACGACGGTCACTTCCGTGTTTCCCCTGCTAACACAGTTCGAACGGTACAGAACGACATTGGCTCCCGTGTTTCCCCTGCCTACACAGTTCAAACGGTACAGAACGACGTTTACTTCCGTGTTTCCCCTGCTAACACAGTTCGAACGGTACAGAACGACATTGGCTCCTGTGTTTCCCCTGCTAAAACAGTTCAAACGGTACAGAACGACGTTGGCTCCAGTGTTTCCCATGCTAAAACAGTTCAAGCGGTACAGAACGACATTGGCTCCTGTGTTTCCCCTGCTAAAACAGTTGAAGCGGTACAGAACCAAGTTTACTTCCGGGTTTACCCTGCTAAAACAGTTAGAACGGTACGGAACGACATTGGCTCCTGTGCTTCCCCTGCTAAAAGAGTTCAAGCAGTACAGAACGACATTGGCTCCTGTGTTTCCCCTGCTAACACAGTTCAAACGGTACAGAACGACATTGGCCCCTGTGTTTCTCCTGCTAAAACAGTTGAAACGGTACAGAATGACATTGGCTCCCGTGTTTCTCATGCTCAAACAGTTCAAACGGTGCAGAACGACATTGGCTCCCGTGTTTCCCAAGCTAAAACAGTTCAAACGGTAGAGTACGACGTTGGCTGCAGTGTTTCCCATGCTAAAACAGTTCAAACGGTACAGAACCACATTGGCTCCTGCGTTTCCCATGCTAACACATTTCAAACGGTGCAGGACATTGGCTCCCGTGTTTCCCATGCTAACACACTTCAAACGGTACATAACAACATTGGCTCCTGCGTTTCCCATGCTAACACAGTTCAAACGGTGCAGACCGATATTGGCTCCTGTGTTTCACGTGCTAAAACAGTACAAACGGTACAGAACGACATTGGCTCCCGTGTATACCCTGCTAAAACAGTTCAAACGGTACAGAACGACATTGGCTCCCGTGTTTCCCATGCTAACAGCGTTCAAACGGTACAGAACGACATTGGCTCCTGTGTTTCCAATACTAAAACAGTTCAAACGGTGCAGGACATTGGCTGCTGTGTTACACCGGCTAACACAGTTCAAATGATGCAGGACATTGTCTCCGTGTTTCCCCTGCTAACACAGTTCAAACGGTACAGAACGACATTGGCTGCCCTGTTTCCCCTGCTAAAACAGTTCAAACGGTACAGAACGACGTTGGATGCTGTGTTTCCCATGCTAACGCAGTTCAAGCGGTACAGAACGACATTGGCCCCTGTGTTTACCCTGCTAAAACAGTTCAAGCGGTGCAGGACGACATTGGCCCCTGTGTTTCTCCTGCTAAAACAGTTTAAACGGTACAGAACGACTTTGGCTCCCGTGTCTCCCATGCTAACAGCGTTCAAACGGTACAGAACGACATTGGCTCCTGTGTTTCCAATACTAAAACAGTTCAAACGGTGCAGGACATTGGCTGCTGTGTTACACCGGCTAACACAGTTCAAATGATGCAGGACATTGTCTCCGTGTTTCCCCTGCTAACACAGTTCAAACGGTACAGAACGACATTGGCTGCCCGGTTTCCCCTGCTAAAACAGTTCAAACGGTACAGAACGACGTTGGATGCTGTGTTTCCCATGCTAACGCAGTTCAAGCGGTACAGAACGACATTGGCCCCTGTGTTTACCCTGCTAAAACAGTTCAAGCGGTGCAGGACGACATTGGCCCCTGTGTTTCTCCTGCTAAAACAGTTCGAACGGTACAGAACGACATTGGCTCCTGTGTTTCCCCTGCTAAAACAGTTCAAACGGGACAGAACGACGTTGGCTCCCGTGTTTCCCCTGCTAAATCAGTTTATACGGTACAGAACGACATTGGCTCCTGTGTTTCCCAAGCAAAAACAGTTCAAAAGGTACAGAACGACGTTGTCTCCAGTGTTCCCGATGCTAAAAAATGTTCAAACGGTACAGAACGACGTAGGCTCCCGTGTTGCCCTGCTAAAACAGTTCAAACGGTACAGAACGACCTTGGCTCCTGTGTTTCCCATGCTAACAAAGTTCAAACGGTACAGAACGACGTAGGCTCCAGTGTTCCCCTGCTAACACATTTCAAACGGTACAGAACGACGTTGGCTCCTGTGATTCCCATGCTAACACAGTTGAAACGGTGCAGGACATTGGCTCCCGTGTTACCCATGCTAAGTCAGTTCAAGCGATACAGAACGACATTGGCTCCTGTGTTTCCCATGCTAACACATTTCAAACGGTGCAGTACATTGGCTCCCGTGTTTCCCATGCTAACACAGTTCAAACGCTACTGAACGACATTGGTTCCTGTGTTTCCAATGCTAACACACTTCAAACGGTACAGAACAACATTGGCTCCTGCGTTTCCCCTGCT
Source organism: Hypanus sabinus (assembly GCF_030144855.1). NCBI lineage: Eukaryota > Metazoa > Chordata > Chondrichthyes > Myliobatiformes > Dasyatidae > Hypanus > Hypanus sabinus. Next base: position 191,900,095 of record NC_082707.1, read on the forward strand.
AAAACAGTTCAAACGGTACAGAACGACGTTGGCTCCCGTGTTTCCCCTGCTAAATCAGTTTAAACGGTACAGAACGACATTGGCTCACGTGCTTACCCTGCTAAAACAGTTGAAACGGTACAGAATGACATTGTCTCCGTGTTTCCCCTGCTAACACAGTTCAAACGGTACAGAACGACATTGGCTCCCGTGTTTCCCATGCTAACACCGTTCAAATGGTACAGAACGACATTGGCTCCTGTGTTTCCCATGCTAACACAGTTCAAACGGTACAGAACGACATTGGCTACTGTGTTTCCCCTACTAAAATAGTTCAAGCGGTACAGAACGACATTGGCCCCTGTGTTTCCCCTGGTAAAACAGTTCAAACGGTACAGAACGACGTTTACTTCTGTGTTTACCCAGCTAAAACAGTTTAAAAACGGTACAGAACGACATTGGCTCCCCTGTTTCCCGTACTCAGAGAGTTCAAATGGTGAAGGACATTGGCTCCCGTGTTTCCCATGCTAACACCGTTCAAACGGTACAGAACGATATTGGCTCCTGTGTTTCCCAAGCTATAACAGTTCAAAGGGTACAGAACGACTTTGGCTCCAGTGTTTCCCCTGCTAAATCAGTTTAAACGGTACAGAACGACATTGGCTCCCGTGTTTCCCATGCTAACAGCGTTCAAACGGTACAGAACGACATTGGCTCCTGTGTTTCCAATACTAAAACAGTTCAAACGGTGCAGGACATTGGCTGCTGTGTTACACCGGCTAACACAGTTCAAATGGTGCAGGACATTGTCTCCGTGTTTCCCCTGCTAACACAGTTCAAACGGTACAGAACGACATTGGCTGCCCTGTTTCCCCTGCTAAAACAGTTCAAACGGTACAGAACGACGTTGGATGCTGTGTTTCCCATGCTAACGCAGTTCAAGCGGTACAGAACGACATTGGCCCCTGTGTTTACCCTGCTAAAACAGTTCAAGCGGTACAGAACGACGTTTACTTCCGTGTTTCCCCTGCTAATACAGGTAGAACGGTACAGAACGACATTGGCTCCTGTGTTTCCCCTGCTAGCACAGTTCAAACGGTGCAGGACGACATTGGCCCCTGTGTTTCTCCTGCTAAAACAGTTCAAACGGTACAGAACGACGGTCACTTCCGTGTTTCCCCTGCTAACACAGTTCGAACGGTACAGAACGACATTGGCTCCCGTGTTTCCCCTGCCTACACAGTTCAAACGGTACAGAACGACGTTTACTTCCGTGTTTCCCCTGCTAACACAGTTCGAACGGTACAGAACGACATTGGCTCCTGTGTTTCCCCTGCTAAAACAGTTCAAACGGGACAGAACGACGTTGGCTCCCGTGTTTCCCCTGCTAAATCAGTTTATACGGTACAGAACGACATTGGCTCCTGTGTTTCCCAAGCAAAAACAGTTCAAAAGGTACAGAACGACGTTGTCTCCAGTGTTCCCGATGCTAAAAAATGTTCAAACGGTACAGAACGACGTAGGCTCCCGTGTTGCCCTGCTAAAACAGTTCAAACGGTACAGAACGACCTTGGCTCCTGTGTTTCCCATGCTAACAAAGTTCAAACGGTACAGAACGACGTAGGCTCCAGTGTTCCCCTGCTAACACATTTCAAACGGTACAGAACGACGTTGGCTCCTGTGATTCCCATGCTAACACAGTTCAAACGGTGCAGGATATTGGCTCCCGTGTTTCCCATACTAAAACAGTTCAAATGGTGCAGGACATTGGCTCCCGTGTTACCCATGCTAAGACAGTTCAAACGGTACAGAACGACATTGGCTCCTGTGTTTCCCATGCTAACACATTTCAAACGGTGCAGTACATTGGCTCCCGTGTTTCCCATGCTAACACAGTTCAAACGCTACTGAACGACATTGGTTCCTGTGTTTCCAATGCTAACACACTTCAAACGGTACAGAACAACATTGGCTCCTGCGTTTCCCCTGCTAAAACAGTTCAAACGGTACAGAACGACGTTGGCTCCCGTGTTTCCCCTGCTAAATCAGTTTAAACGGTACAGAACGACATTGGCTCACGTGCTTACCCTGCTAAAACAGTTGAAACGGTACAGAATGACATTGTCTCCGTGTTTCCCCTGCTAACACAGTTCAAACGGTACAGAACGACATTGGCTCCCGTGTTTCCCATGCTAACACCGTTCAAATGGTACAGAACGACATTGGCTCCTGTGTTTCCCATGCTAACACAGTTCAAACGGTACAGAACGACATTGGCTACTGTGTTTCCCCTACTAAAATAGTTCAAGCGGTACAGAACGACATTGGCCCCTGTGTTTCCCCTGGTAAAACAGTTCAAACGGTACAGAACGACGTTTACTTCTGTGTTTACCCTGCTAAAACAGTTTAAACGGTACAGAACGACATTGGCTCCCCTGTTTCCCGTACTCAGAGAGTTCAAATGGTGAAGGACATTGGCTCCCGTGTTTCCCATGCTAACACCGTTCAAACGGTACAGAACGATATTGGCTCCTGTGTTTCCCAAGCTATAACAGTTCAAACGGTACAGAACGACTTTGGCTCCAGTGTTTCCCCTGCTAAATCAGTTTAAACGGTACAGAACGACATTGGCTCCCGTGTTTCCCATGCTAACAGCGTTCAAACGGTACAGAACGATATTGGCTCCTGTGTTTCCAATACTAAAACAGTTCAAACGGTGCAGGACATTAGCTGCTGTGTTACACCGGCTAACACAGTTCAAATGGTGCAGGACATTGTCTCCGTGTTTCCCCTGCTAACACAGTTCAAACGGTACAGAACGACATTGGTTGCCCTGTTTCCCCTGCTAAAACAGTTCAAACGGTACAGAACGACGTTGGATGCTGTGTTTCCCATGCTAACGCAGTTCAAGCGGTACAGAACGACATTGGCCCCTGTGTTTACCCTGCTAAAACAGTTCAAGCGGTACAGAACGACGTTTACTTCCGTGTTTCCCCTGCTAATACAGGTAGAACGGTACAGAACGACATTGGCTCCTGTGTTTCCCCTGCTAGCACAGTTCAAACGGTGCAGGACGACATTGGCCCCTGTGTTTCTCCTGCTAAAACAGTTCAAACGGTACAGAACGACGGTCACTTCCGTGTTTCCCCTGCTAACACAGTTCGAACGGTACAGAACGACATTGGCTCCCGTGTTTCCCCTGCCTACACAGTTCAAACGGTACAGAACGACGTTGACTTCCGTGTTTCCCCTGCTAACACAGTTCGAACGGTACAGAACGACATTGGCTCCTGTGTTTCCCCTGCTAAAACAGTTCAAACGGGACAGAACGACGTTGGCTCCCGTGTTTCCCCTGCTAAATCAGTTTATACGGTACAGAACGACATTGGCTCCTGTGTTTCCCAAGCAAAAACAGTTCAAAAGGTACAGAACGACGTTGTCTCCAGTGTTCCCGATGCTAAAAAATGTTCAAACGGTACAGAACGACGTAGGCTCCCGTGTTGCCCTGCTAAAACAGTTCAAACGGTACAGAACGACCTTGGCTCCTGTGTTTCCCATGCTAACAAAGTTCAAACGGTACAGAACGACGAAGGCTCCAGTGCTTACCCTGCTAAAACAGTTGAAACGGTACAGAATGACATTGTCTCCGTGTTTCCCCTGCTAACACAGTTCAAACGGTACAGAACGACATTGGCTCCCGTGTTTCCCATGCTAACACCGTTCAAATGGTACAGAACGACATTGGCTCCTGTGTTTCCCATGCTAACACAGTTCAAACGGTACAGAACGACATTGGCTACTGTGTTTCCCCTACTAAAATAGTTCAAGCGGTACAGAACGACATTGGCCCCTGTGTTTCCCCTGGTAAAACAGTTCAAACGGTACAGAACGACGTTTACTTCTGTGTTTACCCAGCTAAAACAGTTTAAACGGTACAGAACGACATTGGCTCCCCTGTTTCCCGTACTCAGAGAGTTCAAATGGTGAAGGACATTGGCTCCCGTGTTTCCCATGCTAACACCGTTCAAACGGTACAGAACGATATTGGCTCCTGTGTTTCCCAAGCTATAACAGTTCAAAGGGTACAGAACGACTTTGGCTCCAGTGTTTCCCCTGCTAAATCAGTTTAAACGGTACAGAACGACATTGGCTCCCGTGTTTCCCATGCTAACAGCGTTCAAACGGTACAGAACGACATTGGCTCCTGTGTTTCCAATACTAAAACAGTTCAAACGGTGCAGGACATTGGCTGCTGTGTTACACCGGCTAACACAGTTCAAATGGTGCAGGACATTGTCTCCGTGTTTCCCCTGCTAACACAGTTCAAACGGTACAGAACGACATTGGCTGCCCTGTTTCCCCTGCTAAAACAGTTCAAACGGTACAGAACGACGTTGGATGCTGTGTTTCCCATGCTAACGCAGTTCAAGCGGTACAGAACGACATTGGCCCCTGTGTTTACCCTGCTAAAACAGTTCAAGCGGTACAGAACGACGTTTACTTCCGTGTTTCCCCTGCTAATACAGGTAGAACGGTACAGAACGACATTGGCTCCTGTGTTTCCCCTGCTAGCACAGTTCAAACGGTGCAGGACGACATTGGCCCCTGTGTTTCTCCTGCTAAAACAGTTCAAACGGTACAGAACGACGGTCACTTCCGTGTTTCCCCTGCTAACACAGTTCGAACGGTACAGAACGACATTGGCTCCCGTGTTTCCCCTGCCTACACAGTTCAAACGGTACAGAACGACGTTTACTTCCGTGTTTCCCCTGCTAACACAGTTCGAACGGTACAGAACGACATTGGCTCCTGTGTTTCCCCTGCTAAAACAGTTCAAACGGGACAGAACGACGTTGGCTCCCGTGTTTCCCCTGCTAAATCAGTTTATACGGTACAGAACGACATTGGCTCCTGTGTTTCCCAAGCAAAAACAGTTCAAAAGGTACAGAACGACGTTGTCTCCAGTGTTCCCGATGCTAAAAAATGTTCAAACGGTACAGAACGACGTAGGCTCCCGTGTTGCCCTGCTAAAACAGTTCAAACGGTACAGAACGACCTTGGCTCCTGTGTTTCCCATGCTAACAAAGTTCAAACGGTACAGAACGACGTAGGCTCCAGTGTTCCCCTGCTAACACATTTCAAACGGTACAGAACGACGTTGGCTCCTGTGATTCCCATGCTAACACAGTTCAAACGGTGCAGGATATTGGCTCCCGTGTTTCCCATACTAAAACAGTTCAAATGGTGCAGGACATTGGCTCCCGTGTTACCCATGCTAAGACAGTTCAAACGGTACAGAACGACATTGGCTCCTGTGTTTCCCATGCTAACACATTTCAAACGGTGCAGTACATTGGCTCCCGTGTTTCCCATGCTAACACAGTTCAAACGCTACTGAACGACATTGGTTCCTGTGTTTCCAATGCTAACACACTTCAAACGGTACAGAACAACATTGGCTCCTGCGTTTCCCCTGCTAAAACAGTTCAAACGGTACAGAACGACATTGGCTCCTGTGTTTCCCAAGCAAAAACAGTTCAAAAGGTACAGAACTACGTTGTCTCCAGTGTTCCCGATGCTAAAAAATGTTCAAACGGTACAGAACGACGTAGGCTCCCGTGTTGCCCTGCTAAAACAGTTCGAACGGTACAGAACGACCTTGGCTCCTGTGTTTCCCATGCTAACAAAGTTCAAACGGTACAGAACGACGGAGGCTCCAGTGTTCCCCTGCTAACACATTTCAAACGGTACAGAACGACGTTGGCTCCTGTGATTCCCATGCTAACACAGTTGAAACGGTGCAGGATATTGGCTCCCGTGTTTCCCATACTAAAACAGTTCAAATGGTGCAGGACATTGGCTCCCGTGTTACCCATGCTAAGTCAGTTCAAGCGATACAGAACGACATTGGCTCCTGTGTTTCCCATGCTAACACATTTCAAACGGTGCAGTACATTGGCTCCCGTGTTTCCCATGCTAACACAGTTCAAACGCTACTGAACGACATTGGTTCCTGTGTTTCCAATGCTAACACACTTCAAACGGTACAGAACAACATTGGCTCCTGCGTTTCCCCTGCTAAAACAGTTCAAACGGTACAGAACGACGTTGGCTCCCGTGTTTCCCCTGCTAAATCAGTTTAAACGGTACAGAACGACATTGGCTCACGTGCTTACCCTGCTAAAACAGTTGAAACGGTACAGAATGACATTGTCTCCGTGTTTCCCCTGCTAACACAGTTCAAACGGTACAGAACGACATTGGCTCCCGTGTTTCCCATGCTAACACCGTTCAAATGGTACAGAACGACATTGGCTCCTGTGTTTCCCATGCTAACACAGTTCAAACGGTACAGAACGACATTGGCTACTGTGTTTCCCCTACTAAAATAGTTCAAGCGGTACAGAACGACATTGGCCCCTGTGTTTCCCCTGGTAAAACAGTTCAAACGGTACAGAACGACGTTTACTTCTGTGTTTACCCTGCTAAAACAGTTTAAACGGTACAGAACGACATTGGCTCCCCTGTTTCCCGTACTCAGAGAGTTCAAATGGTGAAGGACATTGGCTCCCGTGTTTCCCATGCTAACACCGTTCAAACGGTACAGAACGATATTGGCTCCTGTGTTTCCCAAGCTATAACAGTTCAAACGGTACAGAACGACTTTGGCTCCAGTGTTTCCCCTGCTAAATCAGTTTAAACGGTACAGAACGACATTGGCTCCCGTGTTTCCCATGCTAACAGCGTTCAAACGGTACAGAACGATATTGGCTCCTGTGTTTCCAATACTAAAACAGTTCAAACGGTGCAGGACATTAGCTGCTGTGTTACACCGGCTAACACAGTTCAAATGGTGCAGGACATTGTCTCCGTGTTTCCCCTGCTAACACAGTTCAAACGGTACAGAACGACATTGGTTGCCCTGTTTCCCCTGCTAAAACAGTTCAAACGGTACAGAACGACGTTGGATGCTGTGTTTCCCATGCTAACGCAGTTCAAGCGGTACAGAACGACATTGGCCCCTGTGTTTACCCTGCTAAAACAGTTCAAGCGGTACAGAACGACGTTTACTTCCGTGTTTCCCCTGCTAATACAGGTAGAACGGTACAGAACGACATTGGCTCCTGTGTTTCCCCTGCTAGCACAGTTCAAACGGTGCAGGACGACATTGGCCCCTGTGTTTCTCCTGCTAAAACAGTTCAAACGGTACAGAACGACGGTCACTTCCGTGTTTCCCCTGCTAACACAGTTCGAACGGTACAGAACGACATTGGCTCCCGTGTTTCCCCTGCCTACACAGTTCAAACGGTACAGAACGACGTTGACTTCCGTGTTTCCCCTGCTAACACAGTTCGAACGGTACAGAACGACATTGGCTCCTGTGTTTCCCCTGCTAAAACAGTTCAAACGGGACAGAACGACGTTGGCTCCCGTGTTTCCCCTGCTAAATCAGTTTATACGGTACAGAACGACATTGGCTCCTGTGTTTCCCAAGCAAAAACAGTTCAAAAGGTACAGAACGACGTTGTCTCCAGTGTTCCCGATGCTAAAAAATGTTCAAACGGTACAGAACGACGTAGGCTCCCGTGTTGCCCTGCTAAAACAGTTCAAACGGTACAGAACGACCTTGGCTCCTGTGTTTCCCATGCTAACAAAGTTCAAACGGTACAGAACGACGAAGGCTCCAGTGTTCCCCTGCTAACACATTTCAAACGGTACAGAACGACGTTGGCTCCTGCGATTCCCATGCTAACACAGTTCAAACGGTGCAGGATATTGGCTCCCGTGTTTCCCATACTAAAACAGTTCAAATGGTGCAGGACATTGGCTCCCGTGTTACCCATGCTAAGACAGTTCAAACGGTACAGAACGACATTGGCTCCTGTGTTTCCCATGCTAACACATTTCAAACGGTGCAGTACATTGGCTCCCGTGTTTCCCATGCTAACACAGTCCAAACGCTACTGAACGACATTGGTTCCTGTGTTTCCAATGCTAACACACTTCAAACGGTACAGAACAACATTGGCTCCTGCGTTTCCCCTGCTAAAACAGTTCAAACGGTACAGAACGACGTTGGCTCCCGTGTTTCCCCTGCTAAATCAGTTTAAACGGTACAGAACGACATTGGCTCACGTGCTTACCCTGCTAAAACAGTTGAAACGGTACAGAATGACATTGTCTCCGTGTTTCCCCTGCTAACACAGTTCAAACGGTACAGAACGACATTGGCTGCCCGGTTTCCCCTGCTAAAACAGTTCAAACGGTACAGAACGACGTTTACTTCCGTGTTTCCCCTGCTAACACAGTTCGAACGGGACAGAACGACGTTGGCTCCCGTGTTTCCCCTGCTAAATCAGTTTAAACGGTACAGAACGACATTGGCTCCCGTGTTTCCCATGCTAACACCGTTCAAATGGTACAGAACGACATTGACTCCTGTGTTTCAAATACTAAAACAGTTCAAACGGTGCAGGACATTGGCTGCTGTGTTACACCGGCTAACACAGTTCAAATGGTGCAGGACATTGTCTCCGTGTTTCCCCTGCTAACACAGTTCAAACGGTACAGAACGACATTGGCTGCCCTGTTTCCCCTGCTAAAACAGTTCAAACGGTACAGAACGACGTTGGATGCTGTGTTTCCCATGCTAACGCAGTTCAAGCGGTACAGAACGACATTGGCCACTGTGTTTACCCTGCTAAAACAGTTCAAGCGGTACAGATCGACGTTTACTTCCGTGTTTCCCCTGCTAAAACAGGTAGAACGGTACAGAACGACATTGGCTCCTGTGTTTCCCCTGCTAGCACAGTTCAAACGGTGCAGGACGACATTGGCCCCTGTGTTTCTCCTGCTAAAACAGTTCAAACGGTAGAGAACGACGGTCACTTCCGTGTTTCCCCTGCTAACACAGTTCGAACGGTACAGAACGACATTGGCTCCCGTGGTTACCCTGCCTACACAGTTCAAACGGTACAGAACGACATTGGCTCCCCTGTTTCCCGTACTAAGAGAGTTCAAATGGTGAAGGACATTGGCTCCCGTGTTTCCCATGCTAACACCGATCAAACGGTACAGAACGACATTGGCTCCTGTGTTTCCCAAACTAAAACAGTTCAAACGGTACAGAACGACATTGGCTCCTGTGTTTCTCATACTAAAACAGTTCAAACGGTGCAGGACATTGGCTGCTGTGTTACACCGGCTAACACAGTTCAAATGGTGAAGGACATTGGCTCCTGTGTTTCCGATGCAAAAACCGTACAAACGGTACAGAACGACATTGGCTCCTGTGTTTCCCATGCTAACACAGTTCAAACGGTACAGAACGACATTGGCTACTGTGTTTCCCCTACTAAAATAGTTCAAGCGGTACAGAACGACATTGGCCCCTGTGTTTCCCCTGGTAAAACAGTTCAAACGGTACAGAACGACGTTTACTTCTGTGTTTACCCTGCTAAAACAGTTAGAACGGTACAGAACGACATTGGCTCCCGTGTTTACCAAGCTAAAACTGTTCAAACGGTACAGAACGACGTTGGCTCCAGTGTTTCCCATGCTAAAACAGTTCAAGCGGTACAGAACGACTTTGGCTCCTGTGTTTCCCCTGCTAAAACAGTTGAAGCGGTACAGAACCAAGTTTACTTCCGGGTTTACCCTGCTAAAACAGTTAGAACGGTACGGAACGACATTGGCTCCTGTGCTTCCCCTGCTAAAACAGTTCAAGCAGTACAGAACGACATTGGCTCCTGTGTTTCCCCTGCTAACACAGTTCAAACGGTACAGAACGACATTGGCCCCTGTGTTTCTCCTGCTAAAACAGTTGAAACGGTACAGAATGACATTGGCTCCCGTGTTTCTCATGCTAAAACAGTTCAAACGGTGCAGAACGACATTGGCTCCCGTGTTTCCCAAGCTAAAACAGTTCAAACGGTAGAGTACGACGTTGGCTGCTGTGTTTCCCATGCTAAAACAGTTCAAACGGTACCGAACCACATTGGCTCCTGCGTTTCCCATGCTAACACAGTTCAAACGGTGCAGGACATTGGCTCCCGTGTTTCCCATGCTAACACACTTCAAGCGGTACATAACAACATTGGCTCCTGCGTTTCCCATGCTAACACAGTTCAAACGGTGCAGACCGATATTGGCTCCTGTGTTTCCCGTGCTAAAACAGTACAAACGGTACAGAACGACATTGGCTCCCGTGTTTACCCTGCTAAAACAGTTCAATCTGTACAGAACGACATTGGCTCCCCTGTTTCCCGTACTCAGAGAGTTCAAATGGTGAAGGACATTGGCTCCCGTGTTTCCCATGCTAACACCGTTCAAACGGTACAGAACTACATTGGCTCCTATGTTTCCCAAGCTATAACAGTTCAAACGGTACAGAACGACTTTGGCTCCAGTGTTTCCCCTGCTAAATCAGTTTAAACGGTACAGAACGACATTGGCTCCCGTGTCTCCCATGCTAACAGCGTTCAAACGGTACAGAACGACATTGGCTCCTGTGTTTCCAATACTAAAACAGTTCAAACGGTGCAGGACATTGGCTGCTGTGTTACACCGGCTAACACACTGCAAACGGTACATAACAACATTGGCTCCTGCGTTTCCCCTGGGAAAACAGTTCAAACGGTACAGAACGACGTTGGCTCCCGTGTTTCCCATGCTAACACAGTTCAAACGGTGCAGACCGATATTGGCTCCTGTGTTTCCCGTGCTAAAACAGTACAAACGGTACAGAACGACATTGGCTCCCGTGTTTACCCTGCTAAAACAGTTCAAACGGTACAGAACGACATTGGCTCCCCTGTTTCCCGTACTCAGAGAGTTCAAATGGTGAAGGACATTGGCTCCCGTGTTTCCCATGCTAACACCGTTCAAACGGTACAGAACGATATTGGATCCTGTGTTTCCCAAGCTATAACAGTTCAAACGGTACAGAACGACTTTGGCTCCAGTGTTTCCCCTGCTAAATCAGTTTAAACGGTACAGAACGACATTGGCTCCTGTGTTTCCAATACTAAAACAGTTCAAACGGTGCAGGACATTGGCTGCTGTGTTACACCGGCTAACACAGTTCAAATGGTGCAGGACATTGTCTCCGTGTTTCCCCTGCTAACACAGTTCAAACGGTACAGAACGACATTGGCTGCCCTGTTTCCCCTGCTAAAACAGTTCAAACGGTACAGAACGACGTTGGATGCTGTGTTTCCCATGCTAACGCAGTTCAAGCGGTACAGAACGACATTGGCCACTGTGTTTACCCTGCTAAAACAGTTCAAGCGGTACAGATCGACGTTTACTTCCGTGTTTCCCCTGCTAAAACAGGTAGAACGGTACAGAACGACATTGGCTCCTGTGTTTCCCCTGCTAGCACAGTTCAAACGGTGCAGGACGACATTGGCCCCTGTGTTTCTCCTGCTAAAACAGTTCAAACGGTACAGAACGACGGTCACTTCCGTGTTTCCCCTGCTAACACAGTTCGAACGGTGCAGAACGACATTGGCTCCCGTGTTTCCCAAGCTAAAACAGTTCAAACGGTAGAGTACGACGTTGGCTGCAGTGTTTCCCATGCTAAAACAGTTCAAACGGTACAGAACCACATTGGCTCCTGCGTTTCCCATGCTAACACAGTTCAAACGGTGCAGGACATTGGCTCCCGTGTTTCCCATGCTAACACACTTCAAACGGTACATAACAACATTGGCTCCTGCGTTTCCCATGCTAACACAGTTGAAACGGTGCAGACCGATATTGGCTCCTGTGTTTCCCGTGCTAAAACAGTTCAAACGGTACAGAACGACATTGGCTCCCCTGTTTCCCGTACTCAGAGAGTTCAAATGGTGAAGGACATTGGCTCCCGTGTTTCCCATGCTAACACCGTTCAAACGGTACAGAACTGCATTGGCTCCTATGTTTCCCAAGCTATTACAGTTCAAACGGTACAGAACGACTTTGGCTCCAGTGTTTCCCCTGCTAAATCAGTTTAAACGGTACAGAACGACATTGGCTCCCGTGTCTCCCATGCTAACAGCGTTCAAACGGTACAGAACGACATTGGCTCCTGTGTTTCCAATACTAAAACAGTTCAAACGGTGCAGGACATTGGCTGCTGTGTTACACCGGCTAACACACTGCAAACGGTACATAACAACATTGGCTCCTGCGTTTCCCCTGTGAAAACAGTTCAAACGGTACAGAACGACGTTGGCTCCCGTGTTTCCCATGCTAACACAGTTCAAACGGTGCAGACCGATATTGGCTCCTGTGTTTCCCGTGCTAAAACAGTACAAACGGTACAGAACGACATTGGCTCCCGTGTTTACCCTGCTAAAACAGTTCAAACGGTACAGAACGACATTGGCTCCCCTGTTTCCCGTACTCAGAGAGTTCAAATGGTGAAGGACATTGGCTCCCGTGTTTCCCATGCTAACACCGTTCAAACGGTACAGAACAATATTGGCTCCTGTGTTTCCCAAGCTATAACAGTTCAAACGGTACAGAACGAATTTGGCTCCAGTGTTTCCCCTGCTAAATCAGTTTAAACGGTACAGAACGACATTGGCTCCCGTGTTTCCCATGCTAACAGCGTTCAACCGGTACAGAACGACATTGGCTCCTGTGTTTCCAACACTAAAACAGTTCAAACGGTGCAGGACATTGGCTGCTGTGTTACACCGGCTAACACAGTTCAAATGGTGCAGGACATTGTCTCCGTGTTTCCCCTGCTAACACAGTTCAAACGGTACAGAACGACATTGGCTGCCCTGTTTCCCCTGCTAAAACAGTTCAAACGGTACAGAACGACGTTGGATGCTGTGTTTCCCATGCTAACGCAGTTCAAGCGGTACAGAACGACATTGGCCCCTGTGTTTACCCTGCTAAAACAGTTCAAGCGGTACAGAACGACGTTTACTTCCGTGTTTCCCCTGCTAAAACAGGTAGAACGGTACAGAACGACATTGGCTCCTGTGTTTCCCCTGCTAGCACAGTTCAAACGGTGCAGGACGACATTGGCCACTGTGTTTCTCCTGCTAAAACAGTTCAAACGGTACAGAACGACGTTTACTTCCGTGTTTCCCCTGCTAACACAGTTCGAACGGTACAGAACGACATTGGCTCCTGTGTTTCCCCTGCTAAAACAGTTCAAACGGGACAGAACGACGTTGGCTCCCGTGTTTCCCCTGCTAAATCAGTTTATACGGTACAGAACGACATTGGCTCCTGTGTTTCCCAAGCAAAAACAGTTCAAAAGGTACAGAACGACGTTGTCTCCAGTGTTCCCGATGCTAAAAAATGTTCAAACGGTACAGAACGACGTAGGCTCCCGTGTTGCCCTGCTAAAACAGTTCAAACGGTACAGAACGACCTTGGCTCCTGTGTTTCCCATGCTAACAAAGTTCAAACGGTACAGAACGACGTAGGCTCCAGTGTTCCCCTGCTAACACATTTCAAACGGTACAGAACGACGTTGCCTCCTGTGATTCCCATGCTAACACAGTTCAAACGGTGCAGGATATTGGCTCCCGTGTTTCCCATACTAAAACAGTTCAAATGGTGCAGGACATTGGCTCCCGTGTTACCCATGCTAAGACAGTTCAAACGATACAGAACGACATTGGCTCCTGTGTTTCCCATGCTAACACATTTCAAACGGTGCAGTACATTGGCTCCCGTGTTTCCCATGCTAACACAGTTCAAACGGTACAGAACGACATTGGTTCCTGTGTTTCCAATGCTAACACACTTCAAACGGTAGAGAACAACATTGGCTCCTGCGTTTCCCCTGCTAAAACAGTTTAAACGGTACAGAACGACATTGGCACACGTGCTTACCCTGCTAAAACAGTTGAAACGGTACAGAATGACATTGTCTCCGTGTTTCCCCTGCTAACACAGTTCAAACGGTACAGAACGACATTGGCTGCCCGGTTTCCCCTGCTAAAACAGTTCAAACGGTACAGAACGACGTTTACTTCCGTGTTTCCCCTGCTAAAACAGGTAGAACGGTACAGAACGACATTGGCCCCTGTGTTTCTCCTGCTAAAACAGTTCAAACGGTACAGAACGACGGTCACTTCCGTGTCTCCCCTGCTAACACAGTTCGAACGGTACAGAACGACATTGGCTCCCGTGTTTCCCCTGCCTACACAGTTCAAACGGTACAGAACGACGTTTACTTCCGTGTTTCCCCTGCTAACACAGATCGAACGGTACAGAACGACATTGGCTCCTGTGTTTACCCTGATAAAACAGTTCAGACGGAGCAGAACGACATTGGCTCCCGTGTTTCCCAAGCTAAAACAGTTCAAACGGTAGAGTACGACGTTGGCTCCAGTGTTTCCCTTGCTAAAACAGTTCAAACGGTACAGAACGACATTGGCTCCTGTGTTTCCCATGCTAACACAGTTCAAACGGTGCAGGACATTGGCTCCCGTGTTTCCCATGCTAACACACTTCAAACGGTACATAACAACATTGGCTCCTGCGTTTCCCCTGCTAAAACAGTTGAAACGGTACAGAACGACATTGGCTCCCGTGTTTACCCTGCTAAAACAGTTCAAACGGTACAGAACGACGTTGGCTCCCCTGTTTCCCGTACTCAGAGAGTTCAAATGGTGAAGGACATTGGCTCCCGTGTTTCCCATGCTAACACCGTTCAAACGGTACAGAACTACATTGGCTCCTGTGTTTCCCAAGCTATAACAGTTCAAACGGTACAGAACGACGTTGGCTCCAGTGTTTCCCCTGCTAAATCAGTTTAAACGGTACAGAACGACATTGGCTCCCGTGTTTCCCATGCTAACACCTTTCAAATGGTACAGAACGACATTGGTTCCTGTGTTTCCAATACTAAAACAGTTCAAACGGTGCAGGACATTGGCTGCTGTGTTACACCGGCTAACACAGTTCAAATGGTGCAGGACATTGTCTCCGTGTTTCCCCTGCTAACACAGTTCAAACGGTACAGAACGACATTGGCTGCCTGGTTTCCCCTGCTAAAAGAGTTCAAACGGTACAGAACGACGTTGGATGCTGTGTTTCCCATGCTAACGCAGTTCAAGTGGTACAGAACGACATTGGCCCCTGTGTTTACCCTGCTAAAACAGTTCAAGCGGTACAGAACGACGTTTACTTCCGTGTTTCCCCTGCTAAAACAGGTAGAACGGTACAGAACGACATTGGCCCCTGTGTTTCTCCTGCTAAAACAGTTCAAACGGTACAGAACGACGGTCACTTCCGTGTTTCCCCTGCTAACACAGTTCGAACGGTACAGAACGACATTGGCTCACGTGGTTACCCTGCCTACACAGTTCAAACGGTACAGAACGACATTGGCTCCCCTGTTTCCCGTACTAAGAGAGTTCAAATGGTGAAGGACATTGGCTCCCGTGTTTCCCATGCTAACACCGATCAAACGGTACAGAACGACATTGGCTCCTGTGTTTCCCAAACTAAAACAGTTCAAACGGTACAGAACGACTTTGGCTCCTGGGGTTCTCATACTAAAACAGTTCAAACGGTGCAGGACATTGACTGCTGTGTTACACCGGTTAACACAGTTCAAATGGTGAAGGACATTGGCTCCTGTGTTTCCGATGCAAAAACCGTTCAAACGGTACAGAACGACATTGGCTCCTGTGTTTCCCATGCTAACACAGTTCAAACGGTACAGAACGATATTGGCTACTGTGTTTCCCCTCCTAAAACTGTTCAAACCGTACAGAACGACGTGGGCTCCCGTGTTCCCCCTGCTAAAACAGTTCAAACGGTACAGAACGACATTAGCTCCCGTGTTTACCCTGCTAAATCAGTTCAAACGGTACAGAACGACATTGGATCCGGTGTTTCCCATGCTAAACCTGTTGAAACGGTACAGAACGATATTGGCTCCACTGTGTTCCCTGCTATACAGTCCAAATGTTACAGAACGACATTGGCTCCTGTGTTTCCCACACTAACACAGTTTAAACGGAGGAGGACATTGGCTCCTGTGTTTTCCCTGCTAAAACAGTTCAAACGGTACAGAACGACATTGGCTCCTGTTTTTCCCATGCTATAACAGTTCAAACGGTACAGAACGACGTTGGCTCCAGTGTTTCCCATGCTAAAACAGTTCAAACGGTAGAGAACGACGTTGGCTCCTGTGTTTCCCATGCTAAAACAGTTCAAGCGGTACAGAACGACATTGGCTCCCGTGTTTCCGCTGCTAAAACAGTTCAAACGGTACAGAACGACATTGGCTCCTGTGTTTCCCCTGCTAACACAGTTCAAACGGTACAGAACGACATTGGCCCCTGCGGTTCTCCTGCTCAAACAGTTCAAACGGTACAGAACGACGGTTACTTCCGTGTTTCCCCTGCTAACACAGTTCGAACGGTACAGAACGACATTGGCTCCCGTGTTCCCCTGCCTACACAGTTCAAACGGTACAGAACGACATTGGCTCCCCTGTTTCCCGTACTCAGAGAGTTCAAATGGTGAAGGACATTGGCTCCCGTGTTTCCCATGCTAACACCGTTCAAACGGGACAGAACTACATTGGCTCCTGTGTTTCCCAAGCTATAACAGTTCAAACGGTACAGAACGACATTGGCTCCCCTGTTTCCTGTACTAAGACAATTCAAATGGTGCAGGACATTGGCTCCCGTGTTTCCCATGCTAACACAGTTCAAACGGTACAGAACGACATTGGCTCCTGTGTTTCCCAAGCTAAAACAGTTCAAACGGTACAGAACGACGTTGGCTCCTGTGTTTCCCATGCTAAAACAGTTCAAATGGTGCAGGACATTGGCTCCCGTGTTACCGCTGCTAACAGAGTTCAAATGGTGCAGGACATTGGCTCCCGTGCTTCCCCTGCTAACACAGTTCAAACGGTACAGAACGACATTGGATCCTGTGTTTCCCCTGCTAACACAGTCCAAAGGTGCAGAACGACTGGCTCCTGTGTTTCCCACGCTAACACAGTTCAAACGTTGCAGGACATTGACTCCCGTGTTTCCCCTGCTAACACAGTTCAAACGGTACAGAACGACGTTGGCTCCTGTGTTTCCCATGCTAAAACAGTTCAAATGGTGCAGGACATTGGCTCCCGTGTTACCCCTGCTAACACAGTTCAAATGGTGCAGGACATTGGCTCCCGTGTTTTCCCTGCTAACACAGTTCAAACGGTACAGAACGACATTGGATCCTGTGTTTCCCCTGCTAACACAGTCCAAAGGTGCAGAACGACTGGCTCCTGTGTTTCCCACGCTAACACAGTTCAAACGGTGCAGGACATTGGCTCCTTTGTTTCCCATGCTAAAACCGTTCAAACGGTAGAGAACGACGTTGGCTCCTGTGTTTCCCATGCCAATACTGTTCAAACGGTACAGAACGACATTGTCTACTGTGTTTCCCCTCCAAAAACAGTTCAAACGGTACAGAACGACGTTGGCTCCCGTGTCCCCCTGCTAAAACAGTTGAAACGGTACAGAACGACATTGGCTCCTGTTTTTCCCATTGTATAACAGTTCAAACGGTACAGAACAACGTTGGCTCCAGTGTTTCCCATGCTAAAACAGTTCAAACGGTACAGAACGACATTGGCTCCCGTGTTTCCCCTGCTAAAACAGTTCAAGCGGTATTGAACGACATTGGCTCCTGTGTTTCCTCTGCTAACACAGTTCAAACGGTTCAGAACGACATTGGCCCCTGTGTTTCTCCTGCTAAAACAGTTCAAACGGTACAGAACGACGGCTACTTCCGTGTTTCCCCTGATAACACAGTTCGAACGGTACAGAACGACATTGGCCCCTGTGTTTCCCCTACTAAAATAGTTCAAGCGGTACAGAACGACATTGGCCCCTGTGTTTCCCCTGGTAAAACAGTTCAAACGGTACAGAACGACGTTTACTTCCGGGTTTACCCTGCTAAAACAGTTAGAACGGTACGGAACGACATTGGCTCCTGTGCTTCCCCTGCTAAAACAGTTCAAGCAGTACAGAACGACATTGGCTCCTGTGTTTCCCCTGCTAACACAGTTCAAACGGTACAGAACGACATTGGCCCCTGTGTTTCTCCTGCTAAAACAGTTCAAACGGTACAGAATGACATTGGCTCCCGTGTTTCTCATGCTAAAACAGTTCAAACGGTGCAGAACGACATTGGCTCCCGTGTTTCCCAAGCTAAAACAGTTCAAACGGTAGAGTACGACGTTGGCTCCAGTGTTTCCCATGCTAAAACAGTTCAAACGGTACAGAACGACGTTTACTTCCGTGTTTCCCCTGATAAAACAGTTCAAACGGTACAGAACGACGTTGGCTCCCGTGTTTCCCCTGCTAAATCAGTTTAAACGGTACAGAACGACATTGGCTCCTGTGTTTCCCAAGCTAAAACAGTTCAAAAGGTACAGAACGACGTTGGCTCCAGTGTTTCCCATGCTAAAAAAGTTCAAACGGTACAGAACGACTTAGGCTCCCGTGTTCCCCTGATAAAACAGTTCAAACGGTGCAGAACGACATTGGCTCACGTGTTTACCCTGCTAAAACAGTTGAAACGGTACAGAATGACATTGGCTCCCTTGTTTCTCATGCTAAAACAGTTCAAACGGTGCAGAACGACATTGGCTCCCGTGTTTCCCAAGCTAAAACAGTTCAAACGGTAGAGTACGACGTTGGCTGCAGTGTTTCCCATGCTAAAACAGTTCAAACGGTACAGAACCACATTGGCTCCTGCGTTTCCCATGCTAACACAGTTCAAACGGTGCAGGACATTGGCTCCCGTGTTTCCCATGCTAACACACTTCAAACGGTACATAACAACATTGGCTCCTGCGTTTCCCATGCTAACACAGTTCAAACGGTGCAGACCGATATTGGCTCCTGTGTTTCCCGTGCTAAAACAGTACAAACGGTACAGAACGACATTGGCTCCCGTGTTTACCCTGCTAAAACAGTTCAAACGGTACAGAACGACATTGGCTCCCCTGTTTCCCGTACTCAGAGAGTTCAAATGGTGAAGGACATTGGCTCCCGTGTTTACCCTGCTAAATCAGTTCAAACGGTACAGAACGACATTGGATCCGGTGTTTCCCATGCTAAACCTGTTGAAACGGTACAGAACGATATTGGCTCCACTGTGTTCCCTGCTATACAGTCCAAATGTTACAGAACGATATTGGCTCCTGTGTTTCCCACACTAACACAGTTTAAACGGAGGAGGACATTGGCTCCTGTGTTTTCCCTGCTAAAACAGTTCAAACGGTACAGAACGACATTGGCTCCTGTTTTTCCCATGCTATAACAGTTCAAACGGTACAGAACGACGTTGGCTCCAGTGTTTCCCATGCTAAAACAGTTCAAACGGTAGAGAACGACGTTGGCTCCTGTGTTTCCCACGCTAACACAGTTCAAACGTTGCAGGACATTGACTCCCGTGTTTCCCCTGCTAACACAGTTCAAACGGTACAGAACGACGTTGGCTCCTGTGTTTCCCATGCTAAAACAGTTCAAATGGTGCAGGACATTGGCTCCCGTGTTACCCCTGCTAACACAGTTCAAATGGTGCAGGACATTGGCTCCCGTGTTTTCCCTGCTAACACAGTTCAAACGGTACAGAACGACATTGGATCCTGTGTTTCCCCTGCTAACACAGTCCAAAGGTGCAGAACGACTGGCTCCTGTGTTTCCCACGCTAACACAGTTCAAACGGTGCAGGACATTGGCTCCTTTGTTTCCCATGCTAAAACCGTTCAAACGGTAGAGAACGACGTTGGCTCCTGTGTTTCCCATGCCAATACTGTTCAAACGGTACAGAACGACATTGTCTACTGTGTTTCCCCTCCAAAAACAGTTCAAACGGTACAGAACGACGTTGGCTCCCGTGTCCCCCTGCTAAAACAGTTGAAACGGTACAGAACGACATTGGCTCCTGTTTTTCCCATTGTATAACAGTTCAAACGGTACAGAACAACGTTGGCTCCAGTGTTTCCCATGCTAAAACAGTTCAAACGGTACAGAACGACATTGGCTCCCGTGTTTCCCCTGCTAAAACAGTTCAAGCGGTATTGAACGACATTGGCTCCTGTGTTTCCTCTGCTAACACAGTTCAAACGGTTCAGAACGACATTGGCCCCTGTGTTTCTCCTGCTAAAACAGTTCAAACGGTACAGAACGACGGCTACTTCCGTGTTTCCCCTGATAACACAGTTCGAACGGTACAGAACGACATTGGCCCCTGTGTTTCCCCTACTAAAATAGTTCAAGCGGTACAGAACGACATTGGCCCCTGTGTTTCCCCTGGTAAAACAGTTCAAACGGTACAGAACGACGTTTACTTCCGGGTTTACCCTGCTAAAACAGTTAGAACGGTACGGAACGACATTGGCTCCTGTGCTTCCCCTGCTAAAACAGTTCAAGCAGTACAGAACGACATTGGCTCCTGTGTTTCCCCTGCTAACACAGTTCAAACGGTACAGAACGACATTGGCCCCTGTGTTTCTCCTGCTAAAACAGTTCAAACGGTACAGAATGACATTGGCTCCCGTGTTTCTCATGCTAAAACAGTTCAAACGGTGCAGAACGACATTGGCTCCCGTGTTTCCCAAGCTAAAACAGTTCAAACGGTAGAGTACGACGTTGGCTCCAGTGTTTCCCATGCTAAAACAGTTCAAACGGTACAGAACGACGTTTACTTCCGTGTTTCCCCTGATAAAACAGTTCAAACGGTACAGAACGACGTTGGCTCCCGTGTTTCCCCTGCTAAATCAGTTTAAACGGTACAGAACGACATTGGCTCCTGTGTTTCCCAAGCTAAAACAGTTCAAAAGGTACAGAACGACGTTGGCTCCAGTGTTTCCCATGCTAAAAAAGTTCAAACGGTACAGAACGACTTAGGCTCCCGTGTTCCCCTGATAAAACAGTTCAAACGGTGCAGAACGACATTGGCTCACGTGTTTACCCTGCTAAAACAGTTGAAACGGTACAGAATGACATTGGCTCCCTTGTTTCTCATGCTAAAACAGTTCAAACGGTGCAGAACGACATTGGCTCCCGTGTTTCCCAAGCTAAAACAGTTCAAACGGTAGAGTACGACGTTGGCTGCAGTGTTTCCCATGCTAAAACAGTTCAAACGGTACAGAACCACATTGGCTCCTGCGTTTCCCATGCTAACACAGTTCAAACGGTGCAGGACATTGGCTCCCGTGTTTCCCATGCTAACACACTTCAAACGGTACATAACAACATTGGCTCCTGCGTTTCCCATGCTAACACAGTTCAAACGGTGCAGACCGATATTGGCTCCTGTGTTTCCCGTGCTAAAACAGTACAAACGGTACAGAACGACATTGGCTCCCGTGTTTTCCCTGCTGAAACAGTTCAAACGGTACAGAACGACATTGGCTCCCCTGTTTCCCGTACTCAGAGAGTTCAAATGGTGAAGGACATTGGCTCCCGTGTTTACCCTGCTAAATCAGTTCAAACGGTATAGAACGACATTGGATCCGGTGTTTCCCATGCTAAACCTGTTGAAACGGTACAGAACGATATTGGCTCCACTGTGTTCCCTGCTATACAGTCCAAATGTTACAGAACGACATTGGCTCCTGTGTTTCCCACACTAACACAGTTTAAACGGAGGAGGACATTGGCTCCTGTGTTTTCCCTGCTAAAACAGTTCAAACGGTACAGAACGACATTGGCTCCTGTTTTTCCCATGCTATAACAGTTCAAACGGTACAGAACGACGTTGGCTCCAGTGTTTCCCATGCTAAAACAGTTCAAACGGTAGAGAACGACGTTGGCTCCTGTGTTTCCCATGCTAACACAGTTCAAACGGTGCAGACCGATATTGGCTCCTGTGTTTCCCGTGCTAAAACAGTACAAACGGTACAGAACGACATTGGCTCCCGTGTTTACCCTGCTAAAACAGTTCAAACGGTACAGAACGACATTGGCTCCCCTGTTTCCCGTACTCAGAGAGTTCAAATGGTGAAGGACATTGGCTCCCGTGTTTACCCTGCTAAATCAGTTCAAACGGTACAGAACGACATTGGATCCGGTGTTTCCCATGCTAAACCTGTTGAAACGGTACAGAACGATATTGGCTCCACTGTGTTCCCTGCTATACAGTCCAAATGTTACAGAACGATATTGGCTCCTGTGTTTCCCACACTAACACAGTTTAAACGGAGGAGGACATTGGCTCCTGTGTTTTCCCTGCTAAAACAGTTCAAACGGTACAGAACGACATTGGCTCCTGTTTTTCCCATGCTATAACAGTTCAAACGGTACAGAACGACGTTGGCTCCAGTGTTTCCCATGCTAAAACAGTTCAAACGGTAGAGAACGACGTTGGCTCCTGTGTTTCCCACGCTAACACAGTTCAAACGTTGCAGGACATTGACTCCCGTGTTTCCCCTGCTAACACAGTTCAAACGGTACAGAACGACGTTGGCTCCTGTGTTTCCCATGCTAAAACAGTTCAAATGGTGCAGGACATTGGCTCCCGTGTTACCCCTGCTAACACAGTTCAAATGGTGCAGGACATTGGCTCCCGTGTTTTCCCTGCTAACACAGTTCAAACGGTACAGAACGACATTGGATCCTGTGTTTCCCCTGCTAACACAGTCCAAAGGTGCAGAACGACTGGCTCCTGTGTTTCCCACGCTAACACAGTTCAAACGGTGCAGGACATTGGCTCCTTTGTTTCCCATGCTAAAACCGTTCAAACGGTAGAGAACGACGTTGGCTCCTGTGTTTCCCATGCCAATACTGTTCAAACGGTACAGAACGACATTGTCTACTGTGTTTCCCCTCCAAAAACAGTTCAAACGGTACAGAACGACGTTGGCTCCCGTGTCCCCCTGCTAAAACAGTTGAAACGGTACAGAACGACATTGGCTCCTGTTTTTCCCATTGTATAACAGTTCAAACGGTACAGAACAACGTTGGCTCCAGTGTTTCCCATGCTAAAACAGTTCAAACGGTACAGAACGACATTGGCTCCCGTGTTTCCCCTGCTAAAACAGTTCAAGCGGTATTGAACGACATTGGCTCCTGTGTTTCCTCTGCTAACACAGTTCAAACGGTTCAGAACGACATTGGCCCCTGTGTTTCTCCTGCTAAAACAGTTCAAACGGTACAGAACGACGGCTACTTCCGTGTTTCCCCTGATAACACAGTTCGAACGGTACAGAACGACATTGGCCCCTGTGTTTCCCCTACTAAAATAGTTCAAGC
This sequence comes from Hypanus sabinus, assembly GCF_030144855.1. Classification (NCBI taxonomy): domain Eukaryota; kingdom Metazoa; phylum Chordata; class Chondrichthyes; order Myliobatiformes; family Dasyatidae; genus Hypanus; species Hypanus sabinus. The sequence continues at coordinate 191,923,302 of NC_082707.1, forward strand.
GGTACAGAACGACATTGGCCCCTGTGTTTCCCCTGGTAAAACAGTTCAAACGGTACAGAACGACGTTTACTTCCGGGTTTACCCTGCTAAAACAGTTAGAACGGTACGGAACGACATTGGCTCCTGTGCTTCCCCTGCTAAAACAGTTCAAGCAGTACAGAACGACATTGGCTCCTGTGTTTCCCCTGCTAACACAGTTCAAACGGTACAGAACGACATTGGCCCCTGTGTTTCTCCTGCTAAAACAGTTCAAACGGTACAGAATGACATTGGCTCCCGTGTTTCTCATGCTAAAACAGTTCAAACGGTGCAGAACGACATTGGCTCCCGTGTTTCCCAAGCTAAAACAGTTCAAACGGTAGAGTACGACGTTGGCTCCAGTGTTTCCCATGCTAAAACAGTTCAAACGGTACAGAACGACGTTTACTTCCGTGTTTCCCCTGATAAAACAGTTCAAACGGTACAGAACGACGTTGGCTCCCGTGTTTCCCCTGCTAAATCAGTTTAAACGGTACAGAACGACATTGGCTCCTGTGTTTCCCAAGCTAAAACAGTTCAAAAGGTACAGAACGACGTTGGCTCCAGTGTTTCCCATGCTAAAAAAGTTCAAACGGTACAGAACGACGTAGGCTCCCGTGTTCCCCTGATAAAACAGTTCAAACGGTGCAGAACGACATTGGCTCACGTGTTTACCCTGCTAAAACAGTTGAAACGGTACAGAATGACATTGGCTCCCTTGTTTCTCATGCTAAAACAGTTCAAACGGTGCAGAACGACATTGGCTCCCGTGTTTCCCAAGCTAAAACAGTTCAAACGGTAGAGTACGACGTTGGCTGCAGTGTTTCCCATGCTAAAACAGTTCAAACGGTACAGAACCACATTGGCTCCTGCGTTTCCCATGCTAACACAGTTCAAACGGTGCAGGACATTGGCTCCCGTGTTTCCCATGCTAACACACTTCAAACGGTACATAACAACATTGGCTCCTGCGTTTCCCATGCTAACACAGTTCAAACGGTGCAGACCGATATTGGCTCCTGTGTTTCCCGTGCTAAAACAGTACAAACGGTACAGAACGACATTGGCTCCCGTGTTTTCCCTGCTGAAACAGTTCAAACGGTACAGAACGACATTGGCTCCCCTGTTTCCCGTACTCAGAGAGTTCAAATGGTGAAGGACATTGGCTCCCGTGTTTACCCTGCTAAATCAGTTCAAACGGTACAGAACGACATTGGATCCGGTGTTTCCCATGCTAAACCTGTTGAAACGGTACAGAACGATATTGGCTCCACTGTGTTCCCTGCTATACAGTCCAAATGTTACAGAACGACATTGGCTCCTGTGTTTCCCACACTAACACAGTTTAAACGGAGGAGGACATTGGCTCCTGTGTTTTCCCTGCTAAAACAGTTCAAACGGTACAGAACGACGTTGGCTCCAGTGTTTCCCATGCTAAAACAGTTCAAACGGTAGAGAACGACGTTGGCTCCTGTGTTTCCCATGCTAACACAGTTCAAACGGTGCAGACCGATATTGGCTCCTGTGTTTCCCGTGCTAAAACAGTACAAACGGTACAGAACGACATTGGCTCCCGTGTTTACCCTGCTAAAACAGTTCAAACGGTACAGAACGACATTGGCTCCCCTGTTTCCCGTACTCAGAGAGTTCAAATGGTGAAGGACATTGGCTCCCGTGTTTACCCTGCTAAATCAGTTCAAACGGTACAGAACGACATTGGATCCGGTGTTTCCCATGCTAAACCTGTTGAAACGGTACAGAACGATATTGGCTCCACTGTGTTCCCTGCTATACAGTCCAAATGTTACAGAACGATATTGGCTCCTGTGTTTCCCACACTAACACAGTTTAAACGGAGGAGGACATTGGCTCCTGTGTTTTCCCTGCTAAAACAGTTCAAACGGTACAGAACGACATTGGCTCCTGTTTTTCCCATGCTATAACAGTTCAAACGGTACAGAACGACGTTGGCTCCAGTGTTTCCCATGCTAAAACAGTTCAAACGGTAGAGAACGACGTTGGCTCCTGTGTTTCCCATGCTAAAACAGTTCAAGCGGTACAGAACGACATTGGCTCCCGTGTTTCCGCTGCTAAAACAGTTCAAACGGTACAGAACGACGTTTACGTCCGTGTTTCCCCTGCCAAAACAGTTCGAACGGTACAGAACGACATTGGCTCCTGTGTTTCCCCTGCTAACACAGTTCAAACGGTACAGAACGACATTGGCCCCTGTGGTTCTCCTGCTCAAACAGTTCAAACGGTACAGAACGACGGTTACTTCCGTGTTTCCCCTGCTAACACAGTTCGAACGGTACAGAACGACATTGGCTCCCGTGTTCCCCTGCCTACACAGTTCAAACGGTACAGAACGACGTTTACTTCCGTGTTTCCCCTGCTAACACAGTTCGAACGGTACAGAACGACATTGGCTCCTGTGTTTCCCCTGCTAAAACAGTTCAAGCGGTACAGAACGACATTGGCTACTGTGTTTCCCCTCCAAAGACAGTTCAAACGGTACAGAACGACTTTGGCTCCCGTGCTTCCCATGCTAAAACAGTTCAAACGGTACAGAACGACATTGGCTCCCGTGTTTACCCTGATAAAACAGTTCAAACGGTACAGAACGACATTGGCTCCCGTGCTTCCCATGCTAAAACAGTTCAACAGGTACAGAACGACATTGGCTCCGGTTTTTCCCATTGTATCACAGTTCAAACGGTACAGAACAACGTTGGCTCCAGTGTTTCCCATGCTAAAACAGTTCAAACGGTACAGAACGACATTGGCTCCCGTGTTTCCGCTGCTTAAACATTTCAAACGGTACAGAACGACGTTTACTTCCGTGTTTCCCCTGCTAAAACAGTTCAAGCGGTACAAAACGACATTGGCTCCTGTGTTTCCCCTGCTAACACAGTTCAAACGGTACAGAACGACGTTGGCTCCCGTGTTCTCCCTGCTAAAACAGTTCAAACGGTACAGAACGAAATTGGCTCCCGTTTTTCCCAAGCTAAAACAGTTCAAACGGTACAGAACGACGTTGGCTCCAGTGTTTCCAATGCTAAAACAGTTCAAGCGGTACAGAACGATATTGGCTCCTGTGTTTCCCCTGCTAAAACACTTCAAACGGTACAGAACGACGTTGGCTCCAGTGTTTCCAATGCTAAAACAGTTCAAGCGGTACAGAACGATATTGGCTCCTGTGTTTCTCCTGCTAAAACAGTTCAAACGGTACAGAACGACGGTTACTTCCGTGTTTCCCCTGCTATCACAGTACGAACGGTACAGAACGACATTGGCTCCCGTGATTCCCCTGCCTACACAGTTCAAACGGTACGGAACGACGTTTACTTCCGTGTTTCCCCTGCTAACACAGTTCGAACGGTACAGAACGACATTGGCTCCTGTGTTTCCCCTGCTAAAACAGTTCAAGCGGTACAGAATGACATTGGCTACTGTGTTTCCCCTCCAAAAACAGTTCAAACGGTACAGAACGACTTTGGCTCCCGTGCTTCCCATGCTAAAACAGTTCAAACGGTACAGAACGACAATGGCTCCCGTGTTTACCCTGCTAAAACAGTTCAAACGGTACAGAACGACATTGGCTCCCATGCTTCCCATGCTAAAACAGTTCAACAGGTACAGAACGACATTGGCTCCTGTTTTTCCCATTGTATCACAGTTCAAACGGTACAGAACAACGTTGGCTCCAGTGTTTCCCATGCTAAAACAGTTCAAACGGTACAGAACGACATTGGCTCCCGTGTTTCCGCTGCTTAAACATTTCAAACGGTACAGAACGACGTTTACTTCCGTGTTTCGCCTGCTAAAACAGTTCAAGCGGTACAGAACGAAATTGGCTCCAGTTTTTCCCAAGCTAAAACAGTTCAAACGGTACAGAACGACGTTGGCTCCAGTGTTTCCAATGCTAAAACAGTTCAAGCGGTACAGAACGATATTGGCTCCTGTGTTTCCCCTGCTAAAACAGTTCAAGCGGTACAGAAAGACGTTTACTTCAGTGTTTACCCTGCTAAAACAGTTAGAACGGTACGGAACGATATTGGCTCCTGTGTTTCCCCTGCTAAAACAGTTCAAACGGTAGAGAACGACGTTTACTTCCGTGTTTCCCCGGCTAAAACAGTTCGAACGGTACAGAACGACATTGGCTCCTGTGTTTCCCCTGCTAACACAGTTCAAACGGTACAGAACGACATTGGACCCTGTGGTTCTCCTGCTAAAACAGTTCAAACGGTACAGAATGAAGGGTACTTCCGTGTTTCCCCTGCTAACACAGTTCGAACGGCACAGAACGACATTGGATCCCGTGTTCTCCTGCCTACACAGTTCAATCGGTACAGAACGACGGTTGCTTCCGTGTTTCCCCTGCTAACACAGTTCGAACGGTACAGAACGACATTGGATCCCGTGTTCCCCTGCCTATACAGTTCAAACGGTACAGAACGACGTTTACTTCCGTGTTTCCCCTGCTAACAGAGTTCGAACTGTACAGAACGACATTGGCTCCTGTGTTTCCCCTGCTAAAACAGTTCAAGCGGTACAGAACGACATTGGCTCCTGTGTTTCCCCTGCTAACACAGTTCAAAAGGTACAGAACGACATTTGCTCCTGTGTTTCCGATGCTAACACAGTTCAAACGGTGCAGGACATTGGCTCACGTGTTTCCAAAGCTATAACAGTTCAAACGGTGCAGAACGACATTAGCTCCCCTGTTTCCCATACTAAAACAGTTCAAATGATGCAAGGCATTGGCTCCCTGTTACCCATGCTAAGACAGTTCAAACGATACAGAACGACAATGGCTCCTGTGTTTCCCATGCTAACACAATTCAAACGGTGTAGGACATTGGCTCCCATGTTTCCCATGCTAACACAGTTCAAACAGTACAGAACGACATTGGCTCCTGTGTTTCCCATACGAAAACAGTTCAAACGGTACAGAACGACACTGGCTCCTGTGTTTCCCAAGCTAACAGAGTTCAAACGGTGCAGGACATTGGCTCACGTGTTTCCAATGCTATAACAGTTCAAACGGTGTAGAACGACATTGGCTCCCCTGTTTCCTATACTAAAAAAGTTCAAATGGTGCAGGACTTTGGCTCCCGTGTTTCCCATGCTAAGACAGTTCAAACGATAGAGAACGACTTTGGCTCCTCTGTTTCCCATGCTAAAATAGTTCAAACGGTACAGAACGATGTTGGCTCCCGTGTTTCCCATGCTAAAACAGTTCAAACGGTACAGAAGAACATTGGCTCCCGTGTTTACACTACTAACACAGTTCAAACGGTGCAGACCGACATTGGCTCATGTGTTTCCCATGCTAAAACAGTTCAAACGGTACAGAACGACATTGGCTCCCGTGTTTACCCTGCCTACACAGTTCAAACGGTACAGAACGACGTTGACTTCCGTGTTTCCCCTGCTAACACAGTTCGAACGGTACAGAACGACGTTGGCTCCCGTGTTTCCCCTGCTAAATCAGTTTAAACGGTACAGAACGACATTGGCTCCTGTGTTTCTCCTGCTAAAACAGTTCAAACGGTACAGAACGACGGTTACTTCCGTGTTTCCCCTGCTATCACAGTACGAACGGTACAGAACGACATTGGCTCCCGTGATTCCCCTGCCTACACAGTTCAAACGGTACGGAACGACGTTTACTTCCGTGTTTCCCCTGCTAACACAGTTCGAACGGTACAGAACGACATTGGCTCCTGTGTTTCCCCTGCTAAAACAGTTCAAGCGGTACAGAATGACATTGGCTACTGTGTTTCCCCTCCAAAAACAGTTCAAACGGTACAGAACGACTTTGGCTCCCGTGCTTCCCATGCTAAAACAGTTCAAACGGTACAGAACGACAATGGCTCCCGTGTTTACCCTGCTAAAACAGTTCAAACGGTACAGAACGACATTGGCTCCAATGCTTCCCATGCTAAAACAGTTCAACAGGTACAGAACGACATTGGCTCCTGTTTTTCCCATTGTATCACAGTTCAAACGGTACAGAACAACGTTGGCTCCAGTGTTTCCCATGCTAAAACAGTTCAAACGGTACAGAACGAAATTGGCTCCCGTGTTTCCGCTGCTTAAACATTTCAAACGGTACAGAACGACGTTTACTTCCGTGTTTCGCCTGCTAAAACAGTTCAAGCGGTACAGAACGAAATTGGCTCCCGTTTTTCCCAAGCTAAAACAGTTCAAACGGTACAGAACGACGTTGGCTCCAGTGTTTCCAATGCTAAAACAGTTCAAGCGGTACAGAACGATATTGGCTCCTGTGTTTCCCCTGCTAAAACAGTTCAAGCGGTACAGAAAGACGTTTACTTCAGTGTTTACCCTGCTAAAACAGTTAGAACGGTACGGAACGATATTGGCTCCTGTGTTTCCCCTGCTAAAACAGTTCAAACGGTAGAGAACGACGTTTACTTCCGTGTTTCCCCGGCTAAAACAGTTCGAACGGTACAGAACGACATTGGCTCCTGTGTTTCCCCTGCTAACACAGTTCAAACGGTACAGAACGACATTGGACCCTGTGGTTCTCCTGCTAAAACAGTTCAAACGGTACAGAATGAAGGGTACTTCCGTGTTTCCCCTGCTAACACAGTTCGAACGGCACAGAACGACATTGGATCCCGTGTTCTCCTGCCTACACAGTTCAATCGGTACAGAACGACGGTTGCTTCCGTGTTTCCCCTGCTAACACAGTTCGAACGGTACAGAACGACATTGGATCCCGTGTTCCCCTGCCTATACAGTTCAAACGGTACAGAACGACGTTTACTTCCGTGTTTCCCCTGCTAACAGAGTTCGAACTGTACAGAACGACATTGGCTCCTGTGTTTCCCCTGCTAAAACAGTTCAAGCGGTACAGAACGACATTGGCTCCTGTGTTTCCCCTGCTAACACAGTTCAAAAGGTACAGAACGACATTTGCTCCTGTGTTTCCGATGCTAACACAGTTCAAACGGTGCAGGACATTGGCTCACGTGTTTCCAAAGCTATAACAGTTCAAACGGTGCAGAACGACATTAGCTCCCCTGTTTCCCATACTAAAACAGTTCAAATGATGCAAGGCATTGGCTCCCTGTTACCCATGCTAAGACAGTTCAAACGATACAGAACGACAATGGCTCCTGTGTTTCCCATGCTAACACAATTCAAACGGTGTAGGACATTGGCTCCCATGTTTCCCATGCTAACACAGTTCAAACAGTACAGAACGACATTGGCTCCTGTGTTTCCCATACGAAAACAGTTCAAACGGTACAGAACGACACTGGCTCCTGTGTTTCCCAAGCTAACAGAGTTCAAACGGTGCAGGACATTGGCTCACGTGTTTCCAATGCTATAACAGTTCAAACGGTGTAGAACGACATTGGCTCCCCTGTTTCCTATACTAAAAAAGTTCAAATGGTGCAGGACTTTGGCTCCCGTGTTTCCCATGCTAAGACAGTTCAAACGATAGAGAACGACTTTGGCTCCTCTGTTTCCCATGCTAAAATAGTTCAAACGGTACAGAACGATGTTGGCTCCCGTGTTTCCCATGCTAAAACAGTTCAAACGGTACAGAAGAACATTGGCTCCCGTGTTTACACTACTAACACAGTTCAAACGGTGCAGACCGACATTGGCTCATGTGTTTCCCATGCTAAAACAGTTCAAACGGTACAGAACGACATTGGCTCCCGTGTTTACCCTGCTGAAACAGTTCAAACGGTACAGAACGACATTGGCTCCCGTGCTGCCCATGCTACAAACAGTTCAACCGGTACAGAACGACATTGGCTCCTGTTTTTCCCATTGTATCACAGTTCAAACGGTACAGAACAACGCTGGCTCCAGTGTTTCCCATGCTAAAAGAGTTCAAACGGTACTGAACGACATTGGCTCCCGTGTTTCCTCTGCTCAAACATTTCAAACGGTACAGAACGACGTTTACTTCCGTGTTTCCCCTGCTAAAACAGTTCAAGCGGTACAGAACGACATTGGCTCCTGTGTTTCCCCTGCTAACACAGTTCAAACGGTTCAGAACGACATTGGCCCCTGTGTTTCTCCTGCTAAAACAGTTCAAACGGTACAGAACGACGGTTACTTCCGTGTTTCCCCTGCTAACACAGTTCGAATGGTACAGACCGATATTGGCTCCCGTGTTTCCCCTGCTAAAACAGTTCAAGCCGTCCAGAACGACATTGGCTCCCGTGTTTCCCAAGCTAAAACAGTTCAAACGGTACAGAACGACTTTTACTTCCGTGTTTCCTCTGCTAACACAGTTCAAGCGGTACAGAACGACATTGGATCCCGTGTTCCCCTGCCTACACAATTCAAACGGTACAGAACGACATTGGCCTCTGTATTTCTCCTGCTATAACAGTTCAAACGGTACAGAACGACATTGGCTCCCGTGTTTCCGCTGCTTAAACATTTCAAACGGTACAGAACGACGTTTACTTCCGTGTTTCCCCTGCTAAAACAGTTCAAGCGGTACAAAACGACATTGGCTCCTGTGTTTCCCCTGCTAACACAGTTCAAACGGTACAGAACGACGTTGGCTCCCGTGTTCTCCCTGCTAAAACAGTTCAAACGGTACAGAACGAAATTGGCTCCCGTTTTTCCCAAGCTAAAACAGTTCAAACGGTACAGAACGACGTTGGCTCCAGTGTTTCCAATGCTAAAACAGTTCAAGCGGTACAGAACGATATTGGCTCCTGTGTTTCCCCTGCTAAAACACTTCAAACGGTACAGAACGACGTTGGCTCCAGTGTTTCCAATGCTAAAACAGTTCAAGCGGTACAGAACGATATTGGCTCCTGTGTTTCTCCTGCTAAAACAGTTCAAACGGTACAGAACGACGGTTACTTCCGTGTTTCCCCTGCTATCACAGTACGAACGGTACAGAACGACATTGGCTCCCGTGATTCCCCTGCCTACACAGTTCAAACGGTACGGAACGACGTTTACTTCCGTGTTTCCCCTGCTAACACAGTTCGAACGGTACAGAACGACATTGGCTCCTGTGTTTCCCCTGCTAAAACAGTTCAAGCGGTACAGAATGACATTGGCTACTGTGTTTCCCCTCCAAAAACAGTTCAAACGGTACAGAACGACTTTGGCTCCCGTGCTTCCCATGCTAAAACAGTTCAAACGGTACAGAACGACAATGGCTCCCGTGTTTACCCTGCTAAAACAGTTCAAACGGTACAGAACGACATTGGCTCCCATGCTTCCCATGCTAAAACAGTTCAACAGGTACAGAACGACATTGGCTCCTGTTTTTCCCATTGTATCACAGTTCAAACGGTACAGAACAACGTTGGCTCCAGTGTTTCCCATGCTAAAACAGTTCAAACGGTACAGAACGACATTGGCTCCCGTGTTTCCGCTGCTTAAACATTTCAAACGGTACAGAACGACGTTTACTTCCGTGTTTCGCCTGCTAAAACAGTTCAAGCGGTACAGAACGAAATTGGCTCCAGTTTTTCCCAAGCTAAAACAGTTCAAACGGTACAGAACGACGTTGGCTCCAGTGTTTCCAATGCTAAAACAGTTCAAGCGGTACAGAACGATATTGGCTCCTGTGTTTCCCCTGCTAAAACAGTTCAAGCGGTACAGAAAGACGTTTACTTCAGTGTTTACCCTGCTAAAACAGTTAGAACGGTACGGAACGATATTGGCTCCTGTGTTTCCCCTGCTAAAACAGTTCAAACGGTAGAGAACGACGTTTACTTCCGTGTTTCCCCGGCTAAAACAGTTCGAACGGTACAGAACGACATTGGCTCCTGTGTTTCCCCTGCTAACACAGTTCAAACGGTACAGAACGACATTGGACCCTGTGGTTCTCCTGCTAAAACAGTTCAAACGGTACAGAATGAAGGGTACTTCCGTGTTTCCCCTGCTAACACAGTTCGAACGGCACAGAACGACATTGGATCCCGTGTTCTCCTGCCTACACAGTTCAATCGGTACAGAACGACGGTTGCTTCCGTGTTTCCCCTGCTAACACAGTTCGAACGGTACAGAACGACATTGGATCCCGTGTTCCCCTGCCTATACAGTTCAAACGGTACAGAACGACGTTTACTTCCGTGTTTCCCCTGCTAACAGAGTTCGAACTGTACAGAACGACATTGGCTCCTGTGTTTCCCCTGCTAAAACAGTTCAAGCGGTACAGAACGACATTGGCTCCTGTGTTTCCCCTGCTAACACAGTTCAAAAGGTACAGAACGACATTTGCTCCTGTGTTTCCGATGCTAACACAGTTCAAACGGTGCAGGACATTGGCTCACGTGTTTCCAAAGCTATAACAGTTCAAACGGTGCAGAACGACATTAGCTCCCCTGTTTCCCATACTAAAACAGTTCAAATGATGCAAGGCATTGGCTCCCTGTTACCCATGCTAAGACAGTTCAAACGATACAGAACGACAATGGCTCCTGTGTTTCCCATGCTAACACAATTCAAACGGTGTAGGACATTGGCTCCCATGTTTCCCATGCTAACACAGTTCAAACAGTACAGAACGACATTGGCTCCTGTGTTTCCCATACGAAAACAGTTCAAACGGTACAGAACGACACTGGCTCCTGTGTTTCCCAAGCTAACAGAGTTCAAACGGTGCAGGACATTGGCTCACGTGTTTCCAATGCTATAACAGTTCAAACGGTGTAGAACGACATTGGCTCCCCTGTTTCCTATACTAAAAAAGTTCAAATGGTGCAGGACTTTGGCTCCCGTGTTTCCCATGCTAAGACAGTTCAAACGATAGAGAACGACTTTGGCTCCTCTGTTTCCCATGCTAAAATAGTTCAAACGGTACAGAACGATGTTGGCTCCCGTGTTTCCCATGCTAAAACAGTTCAAACGGTACAGAAGAACATTGGCTCCCGTGTTTACACTACTAACACAGTTCAAACGGTGCAGACCGACATTGGCTCATGTGTTTCCCATGCTAAAACAGTTCAAACGGTACAGAACGACATTGGCTCCCGTGTTTACCCTGCTGAAACAGTTCAAACGGTACAGAACGACATTGGCTCCCGTGCTGCCCATGCTACAAACAGTTCAACCGGTACAGAACGACATTGGCTCCTGTTTTTCCCATTGTATCACAGTTCAAACGGTACAGAACAACGCTGGCTCCAGTGTTTCCCATGCTAAAAGAGTTCAAACGGTACTGAACGACATTGGCTCCCGTGTTTCCTCTGCTCAAACATTTCAAACGGTACAGAACGACGTTTACTTCCGTGTTTCCCCTGCTAAAACAGTTCAAGCGGTACAGAACGACATTGGCTCCTGTGTTTCCCCTGCTAACACAGTTCAAACGGTTCAGAACGACATTGGCCCCTGTGTTTCTCCTGCTAAAACAGTTCAAACGGTACAGAACGACGGTTACTTCCGTGTTTCCCCTGCTAACACAGTTCGAATGGTACAGACCGATATTGGCTCCCGTGTTTCCCCTGCTAAAACAGTTCAAGCCGTCCAGAACGACATTGGCTCCCGTGTTTCCCAAGCTAAAACAGTTCAAACGGTACAGAACGACTTTTACTTCCGTGTTTCCTCTGCTAACACAGTTCAAGCGGTACAGAACGACATTGGATCCCGTGTTCCCCTGCCTACACAATTCAAACGGTACAGAACGACATTGGCCTCTGTATTTCTCCTGCTAAAACAGTTCAAACGGTACAGAACGACGGTTACTTCCGTGTTTCCCCTGCTATCACAGTACGAACGGTACAGAACGACATTGGCTCCCGTGATTCCCCTGCCTACACAGTTCAAACGGTACGGAACGACGTTTACTTCCGTGTTTCCACTGCTAACACAGTTCGAACGGTACAGAACGACATTGGCTCCTGTGTTTCCCCTGCTAAAACAGTTCAAGCGGTACAGAACGACATTGGCTACTGTGTTTCCCCTCCAAAAACAGTTCAAACGGTACAGAACGACTTTAGCTCCCGTGCTTCCCATGCTAAAACAGTTCAAACGGTACAGAACGACATTGGCTCCCGTGTTTACCCTGCTAAAACAGTTCAAACGGTACAGAACGACATTGGCTCCCGTGCTTCCCATGCTAAAACAGTTCAACAGGTACAGAACGACATTGGCTCCTGTTTTTCCCATTGTATCACAGTTCAAACGGTACAGAACAACGTTGGCTCCAGTGTTTCCCATGCTAAAACAGTGCAAACGGTACAGAACGACATTGGCTCCCGTGTTTCCGCTGCTTAAACATTTCAAACGGTACAGAACGACGTTAACTTCCGTGTTTCCCCTGCTAAAACAGTTCAAGCGGTACAAAACGACATTGGCTCCAGTGTTTCCAATGCTAAAACAGTTCAATCGGTACAGAACGACGGCTGCTTCCGTGTTTCCCCTGCTAACACAGTTCGAACGGTACAGAACGACATTGGATCCCGTGTTCCCCTGCCTACACAGTTCAAACGGTACAGAACGACGTTTACTTCCGTGTTTCCCCTGCTAACACAGTTCGAACGGTACAGAACGACATTGGCTCCTGTGTTTCCCCTGCTAAAACAGTTCAAGCGGTACAGAACGACATTGGCTACTGTGTTTCCCCTCCAAAAACAGTTCAAACGGTACAGAACGACTTTGGCTCCCGTGCTTCCCATGCTAAAACAGTTCAAACGGTACAGAACGACATTGGCTCCCGTGTTTACCCTGATAAAACAGTTCAAACGGTACAGAACGACATTGGCTCCCGTGCTTCCCATGCTAAAACAGTTCAACAGGTACAGAACGACTTTGGCTCCGGTTTTTCCCATTGTATCACAGTTCAAACGGTACAGAACAACGTTGGCTCCAGTGTTTCCCATGCTAAAACAGTTCAAACGGTACAGAACGACATTGGCTCCCGTGTTTCCGCTGCTTAAACATTTCAAACGGTACAGAACGACGTTTACTTCCGTGTTTCCCCTGCTAAAACAGTTCAAGCGGTACAAAACGACATTGGCTCCTGTGTTTCCCCTGCAAACACAGTTCAAACGGTACAGAACGACGTTGGCTCCCGTGTTCTCCCTGCTAAAAAAGTTCAAACGGTACAGAACGAAATTGGCTCCCGTTTTTCCCAAGCTAAAATAGTTCAAACGGTACAGAACGACGTTGGCTCCAGTGTTTCCAATGCTAAAACAGTTCAAGCGGTACAGAACGATATTGGCTCCTGTGTTACCCCTGCTAAAAAACTTCAAACGGTACAGAACGACGTTGGCTCCAGTGTTTCCAATGCTAAAACAGTTCAAGCGGTACAGAACGATATTGGCTCCTGTGTTTCTCCTGCTAAAACAGTTCAAACGGTACAGAACGACGGTTACTTCCGTGTTTCCCCTGCTATCACAGTACGAACGGTACAGAACGACATTGGCTCCCGTGATTCCCCTGCCTACACAGTTGAAACGGCACGGAACGACGTTTACTTCCGTGTTTCCCCTGCTAACACAGTTCGAACGGTACAGAACGACATTGGCTCCTGTGTTTCCCCTGCTAAAACAGTTCAAGCGGTACAGAATGACATTGGCTACTGTGTTTCCCCTCCAAAAACAGTTCAAACGGTACAGAACGACTTTGGCTCCCGTGCTTCCCATGCTAAAACAGTTCAAACGGTACAGAACGACAATGGCTCCCGTGTTTACCCTGCTAAAACAGTTCAAACGGTACAGAACGACGTTTACTTCCGTGTTTCCGCTGCTAAAACAGTTCAAACGGTACAGAACGACGTTTACTTCCGTGTTTCCCCTGCTAAAACAGTTCAAGCGGTACAAAACGACATTGCCTCCTGTGTTTCCCCTGCTAACACAGTTCAAACGGTACAGAACGACGTTGGCTCCCGTGTTTTCCCTGCTAAAACAGTTCAAACGGTACAGAACGATATTGGCTCCCGTTTTTCCCAAGATAAAACAGTTCAAACGGTACAGAACGACGTTGGCACCAGTGTTTCCAATGCAAAAACAGTTCAAGCGGTACAGAACGATATTGGCTCCTGTGTTTCCCCTGCTAAAACATTTCAAACGGTACAGAACGACATTGGCCTCTGTATTTCTCCTGCTAAAACAGTTCAAACGGTACAGAACGACGGTTACTTCCGTGTTTCCCCTGCTATCACAGTACGAACGGTACAGAACGACATTGGTTCCCGTGATTCCCCTGCCTACACAGTTCAAACGGTACGGAACGACGTTTACTTCCGTGTTTCCCCTGCTAAAACACTTCAAGCGGTACAGAATGACATTGGCTACTGTGTTTCCCCTCCAAAAACAGTTCAAACGGTACAGAACGACTTTGGCTCCCGTGCTTCCCATGCTAAAACAGTTCAAACGGTACAGAACGACGGTTACTTCCGTGTTTCCCCTGCTATCACAGTACGAACGGTACAGAACGACAATGGCTCCCGTGTTTACCCTGCTAAAACAGTTCAAACCGTACAGAACGACGTTTACTTCCGTGTTTCCCCTGCTAAAACAGTTCAAGCGGTACAGAACGACATTGGCTCCCGTGTTTCCGCTGCTAAAACAGTTCAAACGGTACAGAACGACGTTTACTTCCGTGTTTCCCCTGCTAAAACAGTTCAAGCGGTACAAAACGACATTGGCTCCTGTGTTTCCCCTGCTAACACAGTTCAAACGGTACAGCACGACGTTGGCTCCCGTGTTTTCCCTGCTAAAACAGTTCAAACGGTACAGAACGAAATTGGCTCCCGTTTTTCCCAAGATAAAACAGTTCAAACGGTACAGAACGACGTTGGCTCCAGTGTTTCCAATGCAAAAACAGTTCAAGCGGTACAGAACGATATTGGCTCCTGTGTTTCCCCTGCTAAAACAGTTCAAACGGTACAGAACGACATTGGCCTCTGTATTTCTCCTGCTAAAACAGTTCAAACGGTACAGAACGACGGTTACTTCCGTGTTTCCCCTGCTATCACAGTACGAACGGTACAGAACGACATTGGCTCCCGTGATTCCCCTGCCTACACAGTTCAAACGGTACGGAACGACGTTTACTTCCGTGTTTCCACTGCTAACACAGTTCGAACGGTACAGAACGACATTGGCTCCTGTGTTTCCCCTGCTAAAACAGTTCAAGCGGTACAGAACGACATTGGCTACTGTGTTTCCCCTCCAAAAACAGTTCAAACGGTACAGAACGACTTTGGCTCCCGTGCTTCCCATGCTAAAACAGTTCAAACGGTACAGAACGACATTGGCTCCCGTGTTTACCCTGCTAAAACAGTTCAAACGGTACAGAACGACATTGGCTCCCGTGCTTCCCATGCTGAAACAGTTCAACAGGTACAGAACGACATTGGCTCCTGTTTTTCCCATTGTATCACAGTTCAAACGGTACAGAACAACGTTGGCTCCAGTGTTTCCCATGCTAAAACAGTTCAAACGGTACAGAACGTCATTGGCTCCCGTGTTTCCGCTGCTTAAACATTTCAAACGGTACAGAACGACGTTAACTTCCGTGTTTCCCCTGCTAAAACAGTTCAAGCGGTACAAAACGACATTGGCTCCAGTGTTTCCAATGCTAAAACAGTTCAATCGGTACAGAACGACGGCTGCTTCCGTGTTTCCCCTGCTAACACAGTTCGAACGGTACAGAACGACATTGGATCCCGTGTTCCCCTGCCTACACAGTTCAAACGGTACAGAACGACGTTTACTTCCGTGTTTCCCCTGCTAACACAGTTCGAACGGTACAGAACGACATTGGCTCCTGTGTTTCCCCTGCTAAAACAGTTCAAGCGGTACAGAACGACATTGGCTACTGTGTTTCCCCTCCAAAAACAGTTCAAACGGTACAGAACGACTTTGGCTCCCGTGCTTCCCATGCTAAAACAGTTCAAACGGTACAGAACGACATTGGCTCCCGTGTTTACCCTGATAAAACAGTTCAAACGGTACAGAACGACATTGGCTCCCGTGCTTCCTATGCTAAAACAGTTCAACAGGTACAGAACGACATTGGCTCCGGTTTTTCCCATTGTATCACAGTTCAAACGGTACAGAACAACGTTGGCTCCAGTGTTTCCCATGCTAAAACAGTTCAAACGGTACAGAACGACATTAGCTCCCGTGTTTCCGCTGCTTAAACATTTCAAACGGTACAGAACGACGTTTACTTCCGTGTTTCCCCTGCTAAAACAGTTCAAGCGGTACAAAACGACATTGGCTCCTGTGTTTCCCCTGCAAACACAGTTCAAACGGTACAGAACGACGTTGGCTCCCGTGTTCTCCCTGCTAAAACAGTTCAAACGGTACAGAACGAAATTGGCTCCCGTTTTTCCCAAGCTAAAACAGTTCAAACGGTACAGAACGACGTTGGCTCCAGTGTTTCCAATGCTAAAACAGTTCAAGCGGTACAGAACGATATTGGCTCCTGTGTTTCCCCTGCTAAAACACCTCAAACGGTACAGAACGACATTGGCTCCAGTGTTTCCAATGCTAAAACAGTTCAAGCGGTACAGAACGACGTTGGCTCCCGTGTTTTCCCTGCTAAAACAGTTCAAACGGTACAAAACGAAATTGGCTCCCGTTTTTCCCAAGCTAAAACAGTTCAAACGGTACAGAACGATATTGGCTCCTGTGTTTCCCCTGCTAAAACAGTTCAAGCGGTACAGAACGACATTGGCTACTGTGTTTCCCCTCCAAAAACAGTTCAAACGGTACAGAACGACTTTGGCTCCCGTGCTTCCCATGCTAAAACAGTTCAAACGGTACAGAACGACATTGGCTCCCGTGTTTACCCTGCTAAAACAGTTCAAACGGTACAGAACGACATTGGCTCCCGTGCTTCCCATGCTGAAACAGTTCAACAGGTACAGAACGACATTGGCTCCTGTTTTTCCCATTGTATCACAGTTCAAACGGAACAGAACAACGTTGGCTCCAGTGTTTCCCATGCTAAAACAGTTCAAACGGTACAGAACGTCATTGGCTCCCGTGTTTCCGCTGCTTAAACATTTCAAACGGTACAGAACGACGTTAACTTCCGTGTTTCCCCTGCTAAAACAGTTCAAGCGGTACAAAACGACATTGGCTCCAGTGTTTCCAATGCTAAAACAGTTCAATCGGTACAGAACGACGGCTGCTTCCGTGTTTCCCCTGCTAACACAGTTCGAACGGTACAGAACGACATTGGATCCCGTGTTCCCCTGCCTACACAGTTCAAACGGTACAGAACGACGTTTACTTCCGTGTTTCCCCTGCTAACACAGTTCGAACGGTACAGAACGACATTGGCTCCTGTGTTTCCCCTGCTAAAACAGTTCAAGCGGTACAGAACGACATTGGCTACTGTGTTTCCCCTCCAAAAACAGTTCAAACGGTACAGAACGACTTTGGCTCCCGTGCTTCCCATGCTAAAACAGTTCAAACGGTACAGAACGACATTGGCTCCCGTGTTTACCCTGATAAAACAGTTCAAACGGTACAGAACGACATTGGCTCCCGTGCTTCCTATGCTAAAACAGTTCAACAGGTACAGAACGACATTGGCTCCGGTTTTTCCCATTGTATCACAGTTCAAACGGTACAGAACAACGTTGGCTCCAGTGTTTCCCATGCTAAAACAGTTCAAACGGTACAGAACGACATTAGCTCCCGTGTTTCCGCTGCTTAAACATTTCAAACGGTACAGAACGACGTTTACTTCCGTGTTTCCCCTGCTAAAACAGTTCAAGCGGTACAAAACGACATTGGCTCCTGTGTTTCCCCTGCAAACACAGTTCAAACGGTACAGAACGACGTTGGCTCCCGTGTTCTCCCTGCTAAAACAGTTCAAACGGTACAGAACGAAATTGGCTCCCGTTTTTCCCAAGCTAAAACAGTTCAAACGGTACAGAACGACGTTGGCTCCAGTGTTTCCAATGCTAAAACAGTTCAAGCGGTACAGAACGATATTGGCTCCTGTGTTTCCCCTGCTAAAACACTTCAAACGGTACAGAACGACATTGGCTCCAGTGTTTCCAATGCTAAAACAGTTCAAGCGGTACAGAACGACGTTGGCTCCCGTGTTTTCCCTGCTAAAACAGTTCAAACGGTACAAAACGAAATTGGCTCCCGTTTTTCCCAAGCTAAAACAGTTCAAACGGTACAGAACGATATTGGCTCCTGTGTTTCCCCTGCTAAAACAGTTCAAGCGGTACAGAAGGACGTTTACTTCCGTGTTTACCCTGCTAAAACAGTTAGAACGGTACGGAACGACATTGGCTCCTGTGCTTCCCCTGGTAAAACAGTTCAAGCGGTACAGAACGACATTGGCTCCCCTGTTTCCCATGCTAAAACAGTTCAAACGGTAGAGAACGACGCTTACTTCCGTGTTTCCCCGGCTAAAACAGTTCGAACGGTACAGAACGACATTGGCTCCTGTGTTTCCCCTGCTAACACAGTTCAAACGGTACAGAACGACATTGGACCCTGTGGTTCTCCTGCTAAAACAGTTCAAACGGTACAGAACGAAGGGTACTTCCGTGTTTCCCCTGCTAACACAGTTCGAACGGCACAGAACGACATTGGATCCCGTGTTCCCCTGCCTACACAGTTCAATCGGTACAGAACGACGGCTGCTTCCGTGTTTCCCCTGCTAACACAGTTCGAACGGTACAGAACGACATTGGATCCCGTGTTCCCCTGCCTACACAGTTCAAACGGTACAGAACGACGTTTACTTCCGTGTTTCCCCTGCTAACACAGTTCGAACGGTACAGAACGACATTGGCTCCTGTGTTTCCCCTGCTAAAACAGTTCAAGCGGTACAGAACGACATTGGCTACTGTGTTTCCCCTCCAAAAACAGTTCAAACGGTACAGAACGACTTTGGCTCCCGTGCTTCCCATGCTAAAACAGTTCAAACGGTACAGAACGACATTGGCTCCCGTGTTTACCCTGATAAAACAGTTCAAACGGTACAGAACGACATTGGCTCCCGTGCTTCCCATGCTAAAACAGTTCAACAGGTACAGAACGACGTTGGCTCCAGTGTTTCCAATGCTAAAACAGTTCAAGCGGTACAGAACGATATTGGCTCCTGTGTTACCCCTGCTAAAACACTTCAAACGGTACAGAACGACGTTGGCTCCAGTGTTTCCAATGCTAAAACAGTTCAAGCGGTACAGAACGATATTGGCTCCTGTGTTTCTCCTGCTAAAACAGTTCAAACGGTACAGAACGACGGTTACTTCCGTGTTTCCCCTGCTATCACAGTACGAACGGTACAGAACGACATTGGCTCCCGTGATTCCCCTGCCTACACAGTTCAAACGGTACGGAACGACGTTTACTTTCGTGTTTCCCCTGCTAACACAGTTCGAACGGTACAGAACGACATTGGCTCCTGTGTTTCCCCTGCTAAAACAGTTCAAGCGGTACAGAATGACATTGGCTACTGTGTTTCCCCTCCAAAAACAGTTCAAACGGTACAGAACGACTTTGGCTCCCGTGCTTCCCATGCTAAAACAGTTCAAACGGTACAGAACGACAATGGCTCCCGTGTTTACCCTGCTAAAACAGTTCAAACGGTACAGAACGACGTTTACTTCCGTGTTTCCCCTGCTAAAACAGTTCATCGGTACAGAACGACATTGGCTCCCGTGTTTCCGCTGCTAAAACAGTTCAAACGGTACAGAACGACGTTCACTTCCGTGTTTCCCCTGCTAAAACAGTTCAAGCGGTACAAAACGACATTGGCTCCTGTGTTTCCCCTGCTAACACAGTTCAAACGGTACAGAACGACGTTGGCTCCCGTGTTCTCCCTGCTAAAACAGTTCAAACGGTACAGAACGAAATTGGCTCCCGTTTTTCCCAAGCTAAAACAGTTCAAACGGTACAGAACGACGTTGGCTCCAGTGTTTCCAATGCTAAAACAGTTCAAGCGGTACAGAACGATATTGGCTCCTGTGTTTCCCCTGCTAAAACAGTTCAAACGGTACAGAACGACATTGGCTCCAGTGTTTCCAATGCTAAAACAGTTCAAGCGGTACAGAACGACGTTGGCTCCCGTGTTTTCCCTGCTAAAACAGTTCAAACGGTACAAAACGAAATTGGCTCCCGTTTTTCCCAAGCTAAAACAGTTCAAACGGTACAGAACGACGTTGGCTCCAGAGTTTCCAATGCAAAAACAGATCAAGCGGTACAGAACGATATTGGCTCCTGTGTTTCCCCTGCTAAAACAGTTCAAACGGTACAGAACGACATTGGCCTCTGTATTTCTCCTGCTAAAACAGTTCAAACGGTACAGAACGACGGTTACTTCCGTGTTTCCCCTGCTATCACAGTACGAACGGTACAGAACGACATTGGCTCCCGTGATTCCCCTGCCTACACAGTTCAAACGGTACGGAACGACGTTTACTTCCGTGTTTCCACTGCTAACACAGTTCGAACGGTACAGAACGACATTGGCTCCTGTGTTTCCCCTGCTAAAACAGTTCAAGCGGTACAGAACGACATTGGCTACTGTGTTTCCCCTCCAAAAACAGTTCAAACGGTACAGAACGACTTTGGCTCCCGTGCTTCCCATGCTAAAACAGTTCAAACGGTACAGAACGACATTGGCTCCCGTGTTTACCCTGATAAAACAGTTCAAACGGTACAGAACGACATTGGCTCCCGTGCTTCCCATGCTAAAACAGTTCAACAGGTACAGAACGACTTTGGCTCCGGTTTTTCCCATTGTATCACAGTTCAAACGGTACAGAACAACGTTGGCTCCAGTGTTTCCCATGCTAAAACAGTTCAAACGGTACAGAACGACATTGGCTCCCGTGTTTCCGCTGCTTAAACATTTCAAACGGTACAGAACGACGTTTACTTCCGTGTTTCCCCTGCTAAAACAGTTCAAGCGGTACAAAACGACATTGGCTCCTGTGTTTCCCCTGCAAACACAGTTCAAACGGTACAGAACGACGTTGGCTCCCGTGTTCTCCCTGCTAAAAAAGTTCAAACGGTACAGAACGAAATTGGCTCCCGTTTTTCCCAAGCTAAAACAGTTCAAACGGTACAGAACGACGTTGGCTCCAGTGTTTCCAATGCTAAAACAGTTCAAGCGGTACAGAACGATATTGGCTCCTGTGTTACCCCTGCTAAAACACTTCAAACGGTACAGAACGACGTTGGCTCCAGTGTTTCCAATGCTAAAACAGTTCAAGCGGTACAGAACGATATTGGCTCCTGTGTTTCTCCTGCTAAAACAGTTCAAACGGTACAGAACGACGGTTACTTCCGTGTTTCCCCTGCTATCACAGTACGAACGGTACAGAACGACACTGGCTCCCGTGATTCCCCTGCCTACACAGTTCAAACGGTACGGAACGACGTTTACTTCCGTGTTTCCCCTGCTAACACAGTTCGAACGGTACAGAACGACATTGGCTCCTGTGTTTCCCCTGCTAAAACAGTTCAAGCGGTACAGAATGACATTGGCTACTGTGTTTCCCCTCCAAAAACAGTTCAAACGGTACAGAACGACTTTGGCTCCCGTGCTTCCCATGCTAAAACAGTTCAAACGGTACAGAACGACAATGGCTCCCGTGTTTACCCTGCTAAAACAGTTCAAACGGTACAGAACGACTTTGGCTCCCGTGCTTCCCATGCTAAAACAGTTCAAACGGTACAGAACGACATTGGCTCCCATGCTTCCCATGCTTAAACAGTTCAACAGGTACAGAACGACATTGGCTCCTGTTTTTCCCATTGTATCACAGTTCAAACGGTACAGAACAACGTTGGCTCCAGTGTTTCCCATGCTAAAACAGTTCAAACGGTACAGAACGACATTGGCTACTGTGTTTCCCCTCCAAAAACAGTTCAAACGGTACAGAACGACTTTGGCTCCCGTGCTTCCCATGCTAAAACAGTTCAAACGGTACAGAACGACATTGGCTTCCGTGCTTCCCATGCTAAAACAGTTCAACAGGTACAGAACGACATTGGCTCCCGTGTTCTCCCTGCTAAAACAGTTCAAACGGTACAGAACGAAATTGGCTCCCGTTTTTCCCAAGCTAAAACAGTTCAAACGGTACAGAACGACGTTGGCTCCAGTGTTTCCAATGCAAAAACAGTTCAAGCGGTACAGAACGATATTGGCTCCTGTGTTTCCCCTGCTAAAACAGTTCAAGCGGTACAGAACGACGTTTACTTCCGTGTTTACCCTGCTAAAACAGTTAGAACGGTACGGAACGACATTGGCTCCTGTGATTCCCCTGGTAAAACAGTTCAAGCGGTACAGAACGACATTGGCTCCTGCGTTTCCCCTGCTAAAACAGTTCAAACGGTACAGAACGACGTTGGCTCCCGTGTTTCCCCTGCTAAATCAGTTTAAACGGTACAGAACGACATTGGCTCACGTGCTTACCCTGCTAAAACAGTTGAAACGGTAAAGAATGACATTGGCTCCCGTGTTTCACATGCTAAAATATTTCAAACGGTACAGAACGACATTGGCTCCCGTGTTTCCCAAGCTAAAACAGTTCAAACGGTAGAGAACGACGTTTTCTCCAGTGTTTCCCATGCTAAAAAAGTTCAAACGGTACAGAACGACATTGGTTCCTGCGTTTCCCATGCTAACAGAGTTCAAACGGTGGAGGACTTTGGCTGCTGTGTTTCCCATGCTAACACACTTCAAACGGTACATAACAACATTGGCTCCTGCGTTTCCCCTGCTAAAACAGTTCAAACGGTTCAGAACGACGTTGGCTCCCGTGTTTCCCCTGCTAAATCAGTTTAAACGGTACAGAACGAAATTGGCTCCCGTTTTTCCCAAGCTAAAACAGTTCAAACGGTACAGAACGACGTTGGCTCCAGTGTTTCCAATGCTAAAACAGTTCAAGCGGTACAGAACGATATTGGCTCCTGTGTTACCCCTGCTAAAACACTTCAAACGGTACAGAACGACGTTGGCTCCAGTGTTTCCAATGCTAAAACAGTTCAAGCGGTACAGAACGATATTGGCTCCTGTGTTTCTCCTGCTAAAACAGTTCAAACGGTACAGAACGACGGTTACTTCCGTGTTTCCCCTGCTATCACAGTACGAACGGTACAGAACGACATTGGCTCCCGTGATTCCCCTGCCTACACAGTTCAAACGGTACGGAACGACGTTTACTTCCGTGTTTCCCCTGCTAACACAGTTCGAACGGTACAGAACGACATTGGCTCCTGTGTTTCCCCTGCTAAAACAGTTCAAGCGGTACAGAATGACATTGGCTACTGTGTTTCCCCTCCAAAAACAGTTCAAACGGTACAGAACGACTTTGGCTCCCGTGCTTCCCATGCTAAAACAGTTCAAACGGTACAGAACGACAATGGCTCCCGTGTTTACCCTGCTAAAACAGTTCAAACGGTACAGAACGACGTTTACTTCCGTGTTTCCCCTGCTAAAACAGTTCAAGCGGTACAGAACGACATTGGCTCCCGTGTTTCCGCTGCTAAAACAGTTCAAACGGTACAGAACGACGTTTACTTCCGTGTTTCCCCTGCTAAAACAGTTCAAGCGGTACAAAACGACATTGGCTCCTGTGTTTCCCCTGCTAACACAGTTCAAACGGTACAGAACGACGTTGGCTCCCGTGTTTTCCCTGCTAAAACAGTTCAAACGGTACAGAACGAAATTGGCTCCCGTTTTTCCCAAGATAAAACAGTTCAAACGGTACAGAACGACGTTGGCTCCAGTGTTTCCAATGCAAAAACAGTTCAAGCGGTACAGAACGATATTGGCTCCTGTGTTTCCCCTGCTAAAACAGTTCAAACGGTACAGAACGACATTGGCCTCTGTATTTCTCCTGCTAAAACAGTTCAAACGGTACAGAACGACGGTTACTTCCGTGTTTCCCCTGCTATCACAGTACGAACGGTACAGAACGAGATTGGCTCCCGTGATTCCCCTGCCTACACAGTTCAAACGGTACGGAACGACGTTTACTTCCGTGTTTCCACTGCTAACACAGTTCGAACGGTACAGAACGACATTGGCTCCTGTGTTTCCCCTGCTAAAACAGTTCAAGCGGTACAGAACGACATTGGCTACTGTGTTTCCCCTCCAAAAACAGTTCAAACGGTACAGAACGACTTTGGCTCCCGTGCTTCCCATGCTAAAACAGTTCAAACGGTACAGAACGACATTGGCTCCCGTGTTTACCCTGCTAAAACAGTTCAAACGGTACAGAACGACATTGGCTCCCGTGCTTCCCATGCTAAAACAGTTCAACAGGTACAGAACGACATTGGCTCCTGTTTTTCCCATTGTATCACAGTTCAAACGGTACAGAACAACGTTGGCTCCAGTGTTTCCCATGCTAAAACAGTTCAAACGGTACAGAACGACATTAGCTCCCGTGTTTCCGCTGCTTAAACATTTCAAACGGTACAGAACGACGTTAACTTCCGTGTTTCCCCTGCTAAAACAGTTCAAGCGGTACAAAACGACGTTGGCTCCCGTGTTTCCGCTGCTTAAACATTTCAAACGGTACAGAACGACATTTACTTCCGTGTTTCCCCTGCTAAAACAGTTCAAGCGGTACAAAACGACATTGGCTCCTGTGTTTCCCCTGCAAACACAGTTCAAACGGTACAGAACGACGTTGGCTCCCGTGTTCTCCCTGCTAAAACAGTTCAAACGGTACAGAACGAAATTGGCTCCCGTTTTTCCCAAGCTAAAACAGTTCAAACGGTACAGAACGACGTTGGCTCCAGTGTTTCCAATGCTAAAACAGTTCAAGCGGTACAGAACGATATTGGCTCCTGTGTTTCCCCTGCTAAAACACTTCAAACGGTACAGAACGACGTTGGCTCCAGTGTTTCCAATGCTAAAACAGTTCAAGCGGTACAGAACGATATTGGCTCCTGTGTTTCTCCTGCTAAAACAGTTCAAACGGTACAGAACGACGGTTACTTCCGTGTTTCCTCTGCTATCACAGTACGAACGGTACAGAACGACATTGGCTCCCGTGATTCCCCTGCCTACACAGTTCAAACGGTACGGAACGACGTTTACTTCCGTGTTTCCCCTGCTAACACAGTTCGAACGGTACAGAACGACATTGGCTCCTGTGTTTCCCCTGCTAAAACAGTTCAAGCGGTACAGAATGACATTGGCTACTGTGTTTCCCCTCCAAAAACAGTTCAAACGGTACAGAACGACTTTGGCTCCCGTGCTTCCCATGCTAAAACAGTTCAAACGGTACAGAACGACAATGGCTCCCGTGTTTACCCTGCTAAAACAGTTCAAACGGTACAGAACGACGTTTACTTCCGTGTTTCCCCTGCTAAAACAGTTCAAGCGGTACAGAACGACATTGGCTCCCGTGTTTCCGCTGCTAAAACAGTTCAAACGGTACAGAACGACGTTTACTTCCGTGTTTCCCCTGCTAAAACAGTTCAAGCGGTACAAAACGACATTGGCTCCAGTGTTTCCACTGCTAACACAGTTCAAACGGTACAGAACGACGTTGGCTCCCGTGTTTTCCCTGCTAAAACAGTTCAAACGGTACAGAACGAAATTGGCTCCCGTTTTTCCCAAGATAAAACAGTTCAAACGGTACAGAACGACGTTGGCTCCAGTGTTTCCAATGCAAAAACAGTTCAAGCGGTACAGAACGATATTGGCTCCTGTGTTTCCCCTGCTAAAACAGTTCAAACGGTACAGAACGACATTGGCCTCTGTATTTCTCCTGCTAAAACAGTTCAAACGGTACAGAACGACGGTTACTTCCGTGTTTCCCCTGCTATCACAGTACGAACGGTACAGAACGACATTGGCTCCCGTGATTCCCCTGCCTACACAGTTCAAACGGTACGGAACGACGTTTACTTCCGTGTTTCCACTGCTAACACAGTTCGAACGGTACAGAACGACATTGGCTCCTGTGTTTCCCCTGCTAAAACAGTTCAAGCGGTACAGAACGACATTGGCTACTGTGTTTCCCCTCCAAAAACAGTTCAAACGGTACAGAACGACTTTGGCTCCCGTGCTTCCCATGCTAAAACAGTTCAAACGGTACAGAACGACATTGGCTCCGGTGTTTACCCTGATAAAACAGTTCAAACGGTACAGAACGACATTGGCTCCCGTGCTTCCCATGCTAAAACAGTTCAACAGGTACAGAACGACATTGGCTCCTGTTTTTCCCATTGTATCACAGTTCAAACGGTACAGAACAACGTTGGCTCCAGTGTTTCCCATGCTAAAACAGTTCAAACGGTACAGAACGACATTGGCTCCCGTGTTTCCGCTGCTTAAACATTTCAAACGGTACAGAACGACGTTAACTTCCGTGTTTCCCCTGCTAAAACAGTTCAAGCGGTACAAAACGACGTTGGCTCCCGTGTTTCCGCTGCTTAAACATTTCAAACGGTACAGAACGACATTTACTTCCGTGTTTCCCCTGCTAAAACAGTTCAAGCGGTACAAAACGACATTGGCTCCTGTGTTTCCCCTGCAAACACAGTTCAAACGGTACAGAACGACGTTGGCTCCCGTGTTCTCCCTGCTAAAACAGTTCAAACGGTACAGAACGAAATTGGCTCCCGTTTTTCCCAAGCTAAAACAGTTCAAACGGTACAGAACGACGTTGGCTCCAGTGTTTCCAATGCTAAAACAGTTCAAGCGGTACAGAACGATATTGGCTCCTGTGTTTCCCCTGCTAAAACACTTCAAACGGTACAGAACGACATTGGCTCCAGTGTTTCCAATGCTAAAACAGTTCAAGCGGTACAGAACGACGTTGGCTCCCGTGTTTTCCCTGCTAAAACAGTTCAAACGGTACAAAACGAAATTGGCTCCCGTTTTTCCCAAGCTAAAACAGTTCAAACGGTACAGAACGATATTGGCTCCTGTGTTTCCCCTGCTAAAACAGTTCAAGCGGTACAGAAGGACGTTTACTTCCGTGTTTACCCTGCTAAAACAGTTAGAACGGTACGGAACGACATTGGCTCCTGTGCTTCCCCTGGTAAAACAGTTCAAGCGGTACAGAACGGCATTGGCTCCCCTGTTTCCCATGCTAAAACAGTTCAAACGGTAGAGAACGACGCTTACTTCCGTGTTTCCCCGGCTAAAACAGTTCGAACGGTACAGAACGACATTGGCTCCCGTGTTTACCCTGCTAAAACAGTTCAAACGGTACAGAACGACATTGGCTCCCGTGCTTCCCATGCTAAAACAGTTCAACAGGTACAGAACGACATTAGCTCCTGTTTTTCCCATTGTATCACAGTTCAAACGGTACAGAACAACGTTGGCTCCAGTGTTTCCCATGCTAAAACAGTTCAAACGGTACAGAACGACATTGGCTCCCGTGTTTCCGCTGCTTAAACATTTCAAACGATACAGAACGACGTTAACTTCCGTGTTTCCCCTGCTAAAACAGTTCAAGCGGTACAAAACGACGTTGGCTCCCGTGTTTCCGCTGCTTAAACATTTCAAACGGTACAGAACGACATTTACTTCCGTGTTTCCCCTGCTAAAACAGTTCAAGCGGTACAAAACGACATTGGCTCCTGTGTTTCCCCTGCAAACACAGTTCAAACGGTACAGAACGACGTTGGCTCCCGTGTTCTCCCTGCTAAAACAGTTCAAACGGTACAGAACGAAATTGGCTCCCGTTTTTCCCAAGCTAAAACAGTTCAAACGGTACAGAACGACGTTGGCTCCAGTGTTTCCAATGCTAAAACAGTTCAAGCGGTACAGAACGATATTGGCTCCTGTGTTTCCCCTGCTAAAACACTTCAAACGGTACAGAACGACATTGGCTCCAGTGTTTCCAATGCTAAAACAGTTCAAGCGGTACAGAACGACGTTGGCTCCCGTGTTTTCCCTGCTAAAACAGTTCAAACGGTACAAAACGAAATTGGCTCCCGTTTTTCCCAAGCTAAAACAGTTCAAACGGTACAGAACGATATTGGCTCCTGTGTTTCCCCTGCTAAAACAGTTCAAGCGGTACAGAAGGACGTTTACTTCCGTGTTTACCCTGCTAAAACAGTTAGAACGGTACGGAACGACATTGGCTCCTGTGCTTCCCCTGGTAAAACAGTACAAGCGGTACAGAACGACATTGGCTCCCCTGTTTCCCATGCTAAAACAGTTCAAACGGTAGAGAACGACGCTTACTTCCGTGTTTCCCCGGCTAAAACAGTTCGAACGGTACAGAACGACATTGGCTCCTGTGTTTCCCCTGCTAACACAGTTCAAACGGTACAGAACGACATTGGACCCTGTGGTTCTCCTGCTAAAACAGTTCAAACGGTACAGAACGAAGGGTACTTCCGTGTTTCCCCTGCTAACACAGTTCGAACGGCACAGAACGACATTGGATCCCGTGTTCCCCTGCCTACACAGTTCAATCGGTACAGAATGACGGCTGCTTCCGTGTTTCCCCTGCTAACACAGTTCGAACGGAACAGAACGACATTGGATCCCGTGTTCCCCTGCCTACACAGTTCAAACGGTACAGAAGGACGTTTACTTCCGTGTTTCCCCTGCTAACACAGTTCGAACGGTACAGAACGACATTGGCTCCTGTGTTTCCCCTGCTAAAACAGTTCAAGCGGTACAGAACGACATTGGCTACTGTGTTTCCCCTCCAAAAACAGTTCAAACGGTACAGAACGACTTTGGCTCCCGTGCTTCCCATGCTAAAACAGTTCAAACGGTACAGAACGACATTGGCTCCCGTGTTTACCCTGATAAAACAGTTCAAACGGTACAGAACGACATTGGCTCCCGTGCTTCCCATGCTAAAACAGTTCAACAGGTACAGAACGACTTTGGCTCCGGTTTTTCCCATTGTATCACAGTTCAAACGGTACAGAACAACGTTGGCTCCAGTGTTTCCCATGCTAAAACAGTTCAAACGGTACAGAACGACATTGGCTCCCGTGTTTCCGCTGCTTAAACATTTCAAACGGTACAGAACGACGTTTACTTCCGTGTTTCCCCTGCTAAAACAGTTCAAGCGGTACAAAACGACATTGGCTCCTGTGTTTCCCCTGCAAACACAGTTCAAACGGTACAGAACGACGTTGGCTCCCGTGTTCTCCCTGCTAAAAAAGTTCAAACGGTACAGAACGAAATTGGCTCCCGTTTTTCCCAAGCTAAAACAGTTCAAACGGTACAGGACGACGTTGGCTCCAGTGTTTCCAATGCTAAAACAGTTCAAGCGGTACAGAACGATATTGGCTCCTGTGTTACTCCTGCTAAAACACTTCAAACGGTACAGAACGACGTTGGCTCCAGTGTTTCCAATGCTAAAACAGTTCAAGCGGTACAGAACGATATTGGTTCCTGTGTTTCTCCTGCTAAAACAGTTCAAACGGTACAGAACGACGGTTACTTCCGTGTTTCCCCTGCTATCACAGTACGAACGGTACAGAACGACATTGGCTCCCGTGATTCCCCTGCCTACACAGTTCAAACTGCACGGAACGACGTTTACTTCCGTGTTTCCCCTGCTAACACAGTTCGAACGGTACAGAACGACATTGGCTCCTGTGTTTCCCCTGCTAAAACAGTTCAAGCGGTACAGAATGACATTGGCTACTGTGTTTCCCCTCCAAAAACAGTTCAAACGGTACAGAACGACTTTGGCTCCCGTGCTTCCCATGCTAAAACAGTTCAAACGGTACAGAACGACAATGGCTCCCGTGTTTACCCTGCTAAAACAGTTCAAACGGTACAGAACGACGTTTACTTCCGTGTTTCCCCTGCTAAAACAGTACAAGCGGTACAAAACGACATTGGCTCCTGTGTTTCCCCTGCTAACACAGTTCAAACGGTACAGAAGGACGTTGGCTCCCGTGTTTTCCCTGCTAAAACAGTTCAAACGGTACAGAACGAAATTGGCTCCCGTTTTTCCCAAGATAAAATAGTTCAAACGGTACAGAACGACGTTGGCTCCAGTGTTTCCAATGCAAAAACAGTTCAAGCGGTACAGAACGATATTGGCTCCTGTGTTTCCCCTGCTAAAACAGTTCAAACGGTATAGAACGACATTGGCCTCTGTATTTCTCCTGCTAAAACAGTTCAAACGGTACAGAACGACGGTTACTTCCGTGTTTCCCCTGCTATCACAGTACGAACGGTACAGAACGACATTGGCTCCCGTGATTCCCCTGCCTACACAGTTCAAACGGTACGGAACGACGTTTACTTCCGTGTTTCCACTGCTAACACAGTTCGAACGCTACAGAACGACATTGGCTCCTGTGTTTCCCCTGCTAAAACAGTTCAAGCGGTACAGAACGACATTGGCTACTGTGTTTCCCCTCCAAAAACAGTTCAAAACGGTACAGAACGACTTTGGCTCCCGTGCTTCCCATGCTAAAACAGTTCAAACGGTACAGAACGACATTGGCTCCCGTGTTTACCCTGCTAAAACAGTTCAAACGGTACAGAACGACATTGGCTCCCGTGCTTCCCATGCTAAAACAGTTCAAACGGTACAGAACGACATTGGCTCCTGTTTTTCCCATTGTATCACAGTTCAAACGGTACAGAACAACGTTGGCTCCAGTGTTTCCCATGCTAAAACAGTTCAAATGGTACAGAACGACATTGGCTCCCGTGTTTCCGCTGCTTAAACATTTCAAACGGTACAGAACGACGTTAACTTCCGTGTTTCCCCTGCTAAAACAGTTCAAGCGGTACAAAACGACATTGGCTCCAGTGTTTCCAATGCTAAAACAGTTCAATCGGTACAGAACGACGGCTGCTTCCGTGTTTCCCCTGCTAACACAGTTCGAACGGTACAGAACGACATTGGATCCCGTGTTCCCCTGCCTACACAGTTCAAACGGTACAGAACGACATTGGCTCCTGTGTTTCCCCTGCTAAAACAGTTCAAGCGGTACAGAACGACATTGGCTACTGTGTTTCCCCTCCAAAAACAGTTCAAACGGTACAGAACGACTTTGGCTCCCGTGCTTCCCATGCTAAAACAGTTCAAACGGTACAGAACGACATTGGCTCCGGTGTTTACCCTGATAAAACAGTTCAAACGGTACAGAACGACATTGGCTCCCGTGCTTCCCATGCTAAAACAGTTCAACAGGTACAGAACGACATTGGCTCCGGTTTTTCCCATTGTATCACAGTTCAAACGGAACAGAACAACGTTGGCTCCAGTGTTTCCCATGCTAAAACAGTTCAAACGGTACAGAACGACGTTTACTTCCGTGTTTCCCCTGCTAAAACAGTTCAAACGGTACAGAACGACGTTGGCTCCAGTGTTTCCAATGCTAAAACAGTTCAAGCGGTACAGAACGATATTGGCTCCTGTGTTTCCCCTGCTAAAACACTTCAAACGGTACAGAACGACATTGGCTCCAGTGTTTTCAATGCTAAAACAGTTCAAGCGGTACAGAACGACGTTGGCTCCCGTGTTTTCCCTGCTAAAACAGTTCAAACGGTACAAAACGAAATTGGCTCCCGTTTTTCCCAAGCTAAAACAGTTCAAACGGTACAGAACGGTATTGGCTCCTGTGTTTCCCCTGCTAAAACAGTTCAAGCGGTACAGAAGGACGTTTACTTCCGTGTTTACCCTGCTAAAACAGTTAGAACGGTACGGAACGACATTGGCTCCTGTGCTTCCCCTGGTAAAACAGTTCAAGCGGTACAGAACGACATTGGCTCCCCTGTTTCCCATGCTAAAACAGTTCAAACGGTAGAGAACGACGCTTACTTCCGTGTTTCCCCGGCTAAAACAGTTCGAACGGTACAGAACGACATTGGCTCCTGTGTTTCCCCTGCTAACACAGTTCAAACGGTACAGAACGACATTGGACCCTGTGGTTCTCCTGCTAAAACAGTTCAAACGGTAGAGAACGAAGGGTACTTCCGTGTTTCCCCTGCTAACACAGTTCGAACGGCACAGAACGACATTGGATCCCGTGTTCCCCTGCCTACACAGTTCAATCGGTACAGAACGACGGCTGCTTCCGTGTTTCCCCTGCTAACACAGTTCGAACGGTACAGAACGACATTGGATCCCGTGTTCCCCTGCCTACACAGTTCAAACGGTACAGAACGACGTTTACTTCCGTGTTTCCCCTGCTAACACAGTTCGAACGGTACAGAACGACATTGGCTCCTGTGTTTCCTCTGCTAAAACAGTTCAAGCGGTACAGAACGACATTGGCTACTGTGTTTCCCCTCCAAAAACAGTTCAAACGGTACAGAACGACTTTGGCTCCCGTGCTTCCCATGCTAAAACAGTTCAAACGGTACAGAACGACATTGGCTCCCGTGTTTACCCTGATAAAACAGTTCAAACGGTACAGAACGACATTGGCTCCCGTGCTTCCCATGCTAAAACAGTTCAACAGGTACAGAACGACTTTGGCTCCGGTTTTTCCCATTGTATCACAGTTCAAACGGTACAGAACAACGTTGGCTCCAGTGTTTCCCATGCTAAAACAGTTCAAACGGTACAGAACGACATTGGCTCCCGTGTTTCCGCTGCTTAAACATTTCAAACGGTACAGAACGACGTTTACTTCCGTGTTTCCCCTGCTAAAACCGTTCAAGCGGTACAAAACGACATTGGCTCCTGTGTTTCCCCTGCAAACACAGTTCAAACGGTACAGAACGACGTTAACTTCCGTGTTTCCCCTGCTAAAACAGTTCAAGCGGTACAAAACGACATTGGCTCCAGTGTTTCCAATGCTAAAACAGTTCAATCGGTACAGAACGACGGCTGCTTCCGTGTTTCCCCTGCTAACACAGTTCGAACGGTACAGAACGACATTGGATCCCGTGTTCCCCTGCCTACACAGTTCAAACGGTACAGAACGACGTTTACTTCCGTGTTTCCCCTGCTAACACAGTTCGAACGGTACAGAACGACATTGGCTCCTGTGTTTCCCCTGCTAAAACAGTTCAAGCGGTACAGAACGACATTGGCTACTGTGTTTCCCCTCCAAAAACAGTTCAAACGGTACAGAACGACTTTGGCTCCCGTGCTTCCCATGCTAAAACAGTTCAAACGGTACAGAACGACATTGGCTCCGGTGTTTACCCTGATAAAACAGTTCAAACGGTACAGAACGACATTGGCTCCCGTGCTTCCCATGCTAAAACAGTTCAACAGGTACAGAACGACATTGGCTCCGGTTTTTCCCATTGTATCACAGTTCAAACGGAACAGAACAACGTTGGCTCCAGTGTTTCCCATGCTAAAACAGTTCAAACGGTACAGAACGACGTTTACTTCCGTGTTTCCCCTGCTAAAACAGTTCAAACGGTACAGAACGACGTTGGCTCCAGTGTTTCCAATGCTAAAACAGTTCAAGCGGTACAGAACGATATTGGCTCCTGTGTTTCCCCTGCTAAAACACTTCAAACGGTACAGAACGACATTGGCTCCAGTGTTTCCAATGCTAAAACAGTTCAAGCGGTACAGAACGACGTTGGCTCCCGTGTTTTCCCTGCTAAAACAGTTCAAACGGTACAAAACGAAATTGGCTCCCGTTTTTCCCAAGCTAAAACAGTTCAAACGGTACAGAACGATATTGGCTCATGTGTTTCCCCTGCTAAAACAGTTCAAGCGGTACAGAAGGACGTTTACTTCCGTGTTTACCCTGCTAAAACAGTTAGAACGGTACGGAACGACATTGGCTCCTGTGCTTCCCCTGGTAAAACAGTTCAAGCGGTACAGAACGACATTGGCTCCCCTGTTTCCCATGCTAAAACAGTTCAAACGGTAGAGAACGACGCTTACTTCCGTGTTTCCCCGGCTAAAACAGTTCGAACGGTACAGAACGACATTGGCTCCTGTGTTTCCCCTGCTAACACAGTTCAAACGGTACAGAACGACATTGGACCCTGTGGTTCTCCTGCTAAAACAGTTCAAACGGTAGAGAACGAAGGGTACTTCCGTGTTTCCCCTGCTAACACAGTTCGAACGGCACAGAACGACATTGGATCCCGTGTTCCCCTGCCTACACAGTTCAATCGGTACAGAACGACGGCTGCTTCCGTGTTTCCCCTGCTAACACAGTTCGAACGGTACAGAACGACATTGGATCCCGTGTTCCCCTGCCTACACAGTTCAAACGGTACAGAACGACGTTTACTTCCGTGTTTCCCTTGCTAACACAGTTCGAACGGTACAGAACGACATTGGCTCCTGTGTTTCCCCTGCTAAAACAGTTCAAGCGGTACAGAACGACATTGGCTACTGTGTTTCCCCTCCAAAAACAGTTCAAACGGTACAGAACGACTTTGGCTCCCGTGCTTCCCATGCTAAAACAGTTCAAACGGTACAGAACGACATTGGCTCCCGTGTTTACCCTGATAAAACAGTTCAAACGGTACAGAACGACATTGGCTCCCGTGCTTCCCATGCTAAAACAGTTCAACAGGTACAGAACGACTTTGGCTCCGGTTTTTCCCATTGTATCACAGTTCAAACGGTACAGAACAACGTTGGCTCCAGTGTTTCCCATGCTAAAACAGTTCAAACGGTACAGAACGACATTGGCTCCCGTGTTTCCGCTGCTTAAACATTTCAAACGGTACAGAACGACGTTTACTTCCGTGTTTCCCCTGCTAAAACAGTTCAAGCGGTACAAAACGACATTGGCTCCTGTGTTTCCCCTGCAAACACAGTTCAAACGGTACAGAACGACGTTGGCTCCCGTGTTCTCCCTGCTAAAAAAGTTCAAACGGTACAGAACGAAATTGGCTCCCGTTTTTCCCAAGCTAAAACAGTTCAAACGGTACAGAACGACGTTGGCTCCAGTGTTTCCAATGCTAAAACAGTTCAAGCGGTACAGAACGATATTGGCTCCTGTGTTACCCCTGCTAAAACACTTCAAACGGTACAGAACGACGTTGGCTCCAGTGTTTCCAATGCTAAAACAGTTCAAGCGGTACAGAACGATATTGGCTCCTGTGTTTCTCCTGCTAAAACAGTTCAAACAGTACAGAACGACGGTTACTTCCGTGTTTCCCCTGCTATCACAGTACGAACGGTACAGAACGACACTGGCTCCCGTGATTCCCCTGCCTACACAGTTCAAACGGTACGGAACGACGTTTACTTCCGTGTTTCCCCTGCTAACACAGTTCGAACGGTACAGAACGACATTGGCTCCTGTGTTTCCCCTGCTAAAACAGTTCAAGCGGTACAGAATGACATTGGCTACTGTGTTTCCCCTCCAAAAACAGTTCAATCGGTACAGAACGACATTGGCTCCCGTGCTTCCCATGCTAAAACAGTTCAAACGGTACAGAACGACAATGGCTCCCGTGTTTACCCTGCTAAAACAGTTCAAACGGTACAGAACGACATTGGCTCCCATGCTTCCCATGCTTAAACAGTTCAACAGGTACAGAACGACATTGGCTCCTGTTTTTCCCATTGTATCACAGTTCAAACGGTACAGAACAACGTTGGCTCCAGTGTTTCCCATGCTAAAACAGTTCAAACGGTACAGAACGACATTGGCTACTGTGTTTCCCCTCCAAAAACAGTTCAAACGGTACAGAACGACTTTGGCTCCCGTGCTTCCCATGCTAAAACAGTTCAAACGGTACAGAACGACATTGGCTCCCGTGCTTACCCTGCTAAAACAGTTCAAACGGTACAGAACGACATTGGCTTCCGTGCTTCCCATGCTAAAACAGTTCAACAGGTACAGAACGACATTGGCTCCCGTGTTCTCCCTGCTAAAACAGTTCAAACGGTACAGAACGAAATTGGCTCCCGTTTTTCCCAAGCTAAAACAGTTCAAACGGTACAGAACGACGTTGGCTCCAGTGTTTCCAATGCTAAAACAGTTCAAGCGGTACAGAACGATATTGGCTCCTGTGTTTCCCCTGCTAAAACAGTTCAAGCGGTACAGAACGACGTTTACTTCCGTGTTTACCCTGCTAAAACAGTTAGAACGGTACGGAACGACATTGGCTCCTGTGATTCCCCTGCTAAAACAGTTCAAACGGTACAGAACGAAATTGGCTCCCGTTTTTCCCAAGCTAAAACAGTTCAAACGGTACAGAACGACGTTGGCTCCAGTGTTTCCAATGCTAAAACAGTTCAAGCGGTACAGAACGATATTGGCTCCTGTGTTTCCCCTGCTAAAACAGTTCAAGCGGTACAGAACGACGTTTACTTCCGTGTTTACCCTGCTAAAACAGTTAGAACGGTACGGAACGACATTGGCTCCTGTGATTCCCCTGGTAAAACAGTTCAAGCGGTAAAGAACGACATTGGCTCCTGCGTTTCCCCTGCTAAAACAGTTCAAACGGTACAGAACGACGTTGGCTCCCGTGTTTCCCCTGCTAAATCAGTTTAAACGGTACAGAACGACATTGGCTCACGTGCTTACCCTGCTAAAACAGTTGAAACGGTAAAGAATGACATTGGCTCCCGTGTTTCACATGCTAAAATAGTTCAAACGGTACAGAACGACATTGGCTCCCGTGTTTCCCAAGCTAAAACAGTTCAAACGGTAGAGAACGACGTTTTCTCCAGTGTTTCCCATGCTAAAAAAGTTCAAACGGTACAG
Organism: Hypanus sabinus; assembly: GCF_030144855.1. Taxonomy (NCBI): domain Eukaryota; kingdom Metazoa; phylum Chordata; class Chondrichthyes; order Myliobatiformes; family Dasyatidae; genus Hypanus; species Hypanus sabinus. The sequence goes on from NC_082707.1 coordinate 191,959,838, forward strand.
AACGACATTGGTTCCTGCGTTTCCCATGCTAACAGAGTTCAAACGGTGGAGGACTTTGGCTCCTGTGTTTCCCATGCTAACACACTTCAAACGGTACATAACAACATTGGCTCCTGCGTTTCCCCTGCTAAAACAGTTCAAACGGTTCAGAACGACGTTGGCTCCCGTGTTTCCCCTGCTAAATCAGTTTAAACGGTACAGAACGACATTGGCTCCCGTGTTTCCCAAGCTAAAACAGTTCAAACGGTACAGAAAGACGTTGGCTCCAGTGTTTCCCATGCTAAGAAAGTTCAAACGGTACAGAACGACGTAGGCTCCCGTGTTCCCCTGCTAAAACAGTTCAAACGGTAAAGAACGACATTGGCTCCTGTGTTTCCCATGGTAACACAGTTCAAACGGTGCAGACCGATATTAGCTCCTGTGTTTCCCGTGCTGAAACAGTACAAACGGTACAGAACGACTTTGGCTCCCGTGTTTACCCTGCTAAAACAGTTCAAACGGTACAGAACGACATTGGCTCCCCTGTTTCCCGTACTAAGAGAGTTCAAATGGTGAAGGACATTGGCTCCCGTGTTTCCCATGCTAACACCGTTCAAACGGTACAGAACGACATTGGCTCCTGTGTTTCCCATTCTAAAACAGATCAAACGGTACAGAACGACGTTGGCTCCTGTGGTTCCCATGCTAACACAGTTCAAACGGTACAGAACGACATTGGCTACTGTGTTTCCCCTCCTAAAACTGTTCAAACCGTACAGAACGACGTTGGCTCCCGTGTTCCCCCCGCTAAAACAGTTCAAACGGTACAGAACGACATTAGCTCACGTGTTTACCCTGTTAAAACAGTTCAAACGGTACAGAACGACATTGGATCCGGTGTTTCCCATGCTAAAACAGTTGAAACGGTACAGAACGATATTGGCTCCGCTGTGTTCCCTGCTATACAGTCCAAATGTTACAGAACGACATTGGCTCCTGTGTTTCCCACACTAACACAGTTTAAACGGAGGAGGACATTGGCTCCTGTGTTTTCCCTGCTAAAACAGTTCAAACGGCACAGAACGACATTGGCTCCTGTTCTTCCCATGCTATAACAGTTCAAACGGTACAGAACGCTGTTGGCTCCAGTGTTTCCCATGCTAAAACAGTTCAAACGGTAGAGAACGACGTTGGCTCCTGTGTTTCCCATGCTAAAATAGTTCAAACGGTACAGAACGACATTGGCCCCTGTGTTTCCCCTGCTAAAACAGTTCAAGCGGTACAGAACGACATTGGCTCCCGTGTTTCCGCTGCTAAAACAGTTCAAACGGTACAGAACGACGTTTACTTCCGTGTTTCCCCTGCCAAAACAGTTCGAACGGTACAGAACGACATTGGCTCCTGTGTTTCCCCTGCTAAAACAGTTCAAACGGTACAGAACGACTTTTTCTCCTGTGTTTCTCATACTAAAACAGTTCAAACGGTGCAGGACATTGGCTGCTGTGTTACACCGGCTAACACAGTTCAAATGGTGAAGGACATTGTCTCCGTGTTACCCCTGCTAACACAGTTCAAACGGTACAGAACGACATTGGCTCCCCTGTTTCCCATGCTAAAACAGTTCAAACGGTACATAACGACGTTGGCTCCTGTGGTTCCCATGCTAACACAGTTCAAACGGTACAGAACGACATTGGCTACTGTGTTTCCCCTCCTAAAACTGTTCAAACCGTACAGAACGACGTTGGCTCCCGTGTTCCCCCTGCTAAAACAGTTCAAACGGTACAGAACGACATTGGATCCGGTGTTTCCCATGCTAAAACAGTCGAAACGGTACAGAACGATATTGGCTCCGCTGTGTTCCCTGCTATACAGTCCAAATGTTACAGAACGACATTGGCTCCTGTGTTTCCCACACTAACACAGTTTAAACGGAGGAGGACATTGGCTCCTGTGTTTTCCCTGCTAAAACAGTTCAAACGGCACAGAACGACATTGGCTCCTGTTCTTCCCATGCTATAACAGTTCAAACGGTACAGAAAGCCGTTGGCTCCAGTGTTTTCCATGCTAAAACAGTTCAAACGGTAGAGAACGACGTTGGCTCCTGTGTTTCCCATGCTAAAATAGTTCAAACGGTACAGAACGACATTGGCCCCTGTGTTTCCCCTGCTAAAACAGTTCAAGCGGTACAGAACGACATTGGATCCGGTGTTTCCCATGCTAAAACAGTTGAAACGGTACAGAACGATATTGGCTCCGCTGTGTTCCCTGCTATACAGTCCAAATGTTACAGAACGACATTGGCTCCTGTGTTTCCAACACTAACACAGTTTAAACGGAGGAGGACATTGGCTCCTGTGTTTTCCCTGCTAAAACAGTTCAAACGGCACAGAACGACATTGGCTCCTGTTCTTCCCATGCTATAACAGTTCAAACGGTACAGAACGCTGTTGGCTCCAGTGTTTCCCATGCTAAAACAGTTCAAACGGTAGAGAACGACGTTGGCTCCTGTGTTTCCCATGCTAAAATAGTTCAAACGGTACAGAACGACATTGGCCCCTGTGTTTCCCCTGCTAAAACAGTTCAAGCGGTACAGAACGACATTGGCTCCCGTGTTTCCGCTGCTAAAACAGTTCAAACGGTACAGAACGACGTTTACTTCCGTGTTTCCCCTGCCAAAACAGTTCGAACGGTACAGAACGACATTGGCTCACGTGCTTACCCTGCTAAAACAGTTGAAACGGTAAAGAATGACATTGGCTCCCGTGTTTCACATGCTAAAATAGTTCAAACGGTACAGAACGACATTGGCTCCCGTGTTTCCCAAGCTAAAACAGTTCAAACGGTAGAGAACGACGTTTTCTCCAGTGTTTCCCATGCTAAAAAAGTTCAAACGGTACAGAACGACATTGGTTCCTGCGTTTCCCATGCTAACAGAGTTCAAACGGTGGAGGACTTTGGCTCCTGTGTTTCCCATGCTAACACACTTCAAACGGTACATAACAACATTGGCTCCTGCGTTTCCCCTGCTAAAACAGTTCAAACGGTTCAGAACGACGTTGGCTCCCGTGTTTCCCCTGCTAAATCAGTTTAAACGGTACAGAACGACATTGGCTCCCGTGTTTCCCAAGCTAAAACAGTTCAAACGGTACAGAAAGACGTTGGCTCCAGTGTTTCCCATGCTAAGAAAGTTCAAACGGTACAGAACGACGTAGGCTCCCGTGTTCCCCTGCTAAAACAGTTCAAACGGTAAAGAACGACATTGGCTCCTGTGTTTCCCATGGTAACACAGTTCAAACGGTGCAGACCGATATTAGCTCCTGTGTTTCCCGTGCTGAAACAGTACAAACGGTACAGAACGACATTGGCTCCCCTGTTTCCCATGCTAAAACAGTTCAAACGGTACATAACGACGTTGGCTCCTGTGGTTCCCATGCTAACACAGTTCAAACGGTACAGAACGACATTGGCTACTGTGTTTCCCCTCCTAAAACTGTTCAAACCGTACAGAACGACGTTGGCTCCCGTGTTCCCCCTGCTAAAACAGTTCAAACGGTACAGAACGACATTGGATCCGGTGTTTCCCATGCTAAAACAGTCGAAACGGTACAGAACGATATTGGCTCCGCTGTGTTCCCTGCTATACAGTCCAAATGTTACAGAACGACATTGGCTCCTGTGTTTCCCACACTAACACAGTTTAAACGGAGGAGGACATTGGCTCCTGTGTTTTCCCTGCTAAAACAGTTCAAACGGCACAGAACGACATTGGCTCCTGTTCTTCCCATGCTATAACAGTTCAAACGGTACAGAAAGCCGTTGGCTCCAGTGTTTTCCATGCTAAAACAGTTCAAACGGTAGAGAACGACGTTGGCTCCTGTGTTTCCCATGCTAAAATAGTTCAAACGGTACAGAACGACATTGGCCCCTGTGTTTCCCCTGCTAAAACAGTTCAAGCGGTACAGAACGACATTGGATCCGGTGTTTCCCATGCTAAAACAGTTGAAACGGTACAGAACGATATTGGCTCCGCTGTGTTCCCTGCTATACAGTCCAAATGTTACAGAACGACATTGGCTCCTGTGTTTCCAACACTAACACAGTTTAAACGGAGGAGGACATTGGCTCCTGTGTTTTCCCTGCTAAAACAGTTCAAACGGCACAGAACGACATTGGCTCCTGTTCTTCCCATGCTATAACAGTTCAAACGGTACAGAACGCTGTTGGCTCCAGTGTTTCCCATGCTAAAACAGTTCAAACGGTAGAGAACGACGTTGGCTCCTGTGTTTCCCATGCTAAAATAGTTCAAACGGTACAGAACGACATTGGCCCCTGTGTTTCCCCTGCTAAAACAGTTCAAGCGGTACAGAACGACATTGGCTCCCGTGTTTCCGCTGCTAAAACAGTTCAAACTGTACAGAACGACGTTTACTTCCGTGTTTCCCCTGCCAAAACAGTTCGAACGGTACAGAACGACATTGGCTCACGTGCTTACCCTGCTAAAACAGTTGAAACGGTAAAGAATGACATTGGCTCCCGTGTTTCACATGCTAAAATAGTTCAAACGGTACAGAACGACATTGGCTCCCGTGTTTCCCAAGCTAAAACAGTTCAAACGGTAGAGAACGACGTTTTCTCCAGTGTTTCCCATGCTAAAAAAGTTCAAACGGTACAGAACGACATTGGTTCCTGCGTTTCCCATGCTAACAGAGTTCAAACGGTGGAGGACTTTGGCTCCTGTGTTTCCCATGCTAACACACTTCAAACGGTACATAACAACATTGGCTCCTGCGTTTCCCCTGCTAAAACAGTTCAAACGGTTCAGAACGACGTTGGCTCCCGTGTTTCCCCTGCTAAATCAGTTTAAACGGTACAGAACGACATTGGCTCCCGTGTTTCCCAAGCTAAAACAGTTCAAACGGTACAGAAAGACGTTGGCTCCAGTGTTTCCCATGCTAAGAAAGTTCAAACGGTACAGAACGACGTAGGCTCCCGTGTTCCCCTGCTAAAACAGTTCAAACGGTAAAGAACGACATTGGCTCCTGTGTTTCCCATGGTAACACAGTTCAAACGGTGCAGACCGATATTAGCTCCTGTGTTTCCCGTGCTGAAACAGTACAAACGGTACAGAACGACTTTGGCTCCCGTGTTTACCCTGCTAAAACAGTTCAAACGGTACAGAACGACATTGGCTCCCCTGTTTCCCGTACTAAGAGAGTTCAAATGGTGAAGGACATTGGCTCCCGTGTTTCCCATGCTAACACCGTTCAAACGGTACAGAACGACATTGGCTCCTGTGTTTCCCATTCTAAAACAGATCAAACGGTACAGAACGACGTTGGCTCCTGTGGTTCCCATGCTAACACAGTTCAAACGGTACAGAACGACATTAGCTCCCGTGTTTACCCTGTTAAAACAGTTCAAACGGTACAGAACGACATTGGATCCGGTGTTTCCCATGCTAAAACAGTTGAAACGGTACAGAACGATATTGGCTCCGCTGTGTTCCCTGCTATACAGTCCAAATGTTGCAGAACGACATTGGCTCCTGTGTTTTCCACACTAACACAGTTTAAACGGAGGAGGACATTGGCTCCTGTGTTTTCCCTGCTAAAACAGTTCAAACGGGACAGAACGACATTGGCTCCTGTTCTTCCCATGCTATAACAGTTCAAACGGTACAGAACGCTGTTGGCTCCAGTGTTTCCCATGCTAAAACAGTTCAAACGGTAGAGAACGACGTTGGCTCCTGTGTTTCCCCTGCCAAAACAGTTCGAACGGTACAGAACGACATTGGCTCCTGTGTTTCCCCTGCTAAAACAGTTCAAACGGTACAGAACGACTTTTTCTCCTGTGTTTCTCATACTAAAACAGTTCAAACGGTGCAGGACATTGGCTGCTGTGTTACACCGGCTAACACAGTTCAAATGGTGAAGGACATTGTCTCCGTGTTACCCCTGCTAACACAGTTCAAACGGTACAGAGCGACATTGGCTCCCCTGTTTCCCATGCTAAAACAGTTCAAACGGTACATAACGACGTTGGCTCCTGTGGTTCCCATGCTAACACAGTTCAAACGGTACAGAACGACATTGGCTACTGTGTTTCCCCTCCTAAAACTGTTCAAACCGTACAGAACGACGTTGGCTCCCGTGTTCCCCCTGCTAAAACAGTTCAAACGGTACAGAACGACATTGGATCCGGTGTTTCCCATGCTAAAACAGTCGAAACGGTACAGAACGATATTGGCTCCGCTGTGTTCCCTGCTATACAGTCCAAATGTTACAGAACGACATTGGCTCCTGTGTTTCCCACACTAACACAGTTTAAACGGAGGAGGACATTGGCTCCTGTGTTTTCCCTGCTAAAACAGTTCAAACGGCACAGAACGACATTGGCTCCTGTTCTTCCCATGCTATAACAGTTCAAACGGTACAGAAAGCCGTTGGCTCCAGTGTTTTCCATGCTAAAACAGTTCAAACGGTAGAGAACGACGTTGGCTCCTGTGTTTCCCATGCTAAAATAGTTCAAACGGTACAGAACGACATTGGCCCCTGTGTTTCCCCTGCTAAAACAGTTCAAGCGGTACAGAACGACATTGGATCCGGTGTTTCCCATGCTAAAACAGTTGAAACGGTACAGAACGATATTGGCTCCGCTGTGTTCCCTGCTATACAGTCCAAATGTTACAGAACGACATTGGCTCCTGTGTTTCCAACACTAACACAGTTTAAACGGAGGAGGACATTGGCTCCTGTGTTTTCCCTGCTAAAACAGTTCAAACGGCACAGAACGACATTGGCTCCTGTTCTTCCCATGCTATAACAGTTCAAACGGTACAGAACGCTGTTGGCTCCAGTGTTTCCCATGCTAAAACAGTTCAAACGGTAGAGAACGACGTTGGCTCCTGTGTTTCCCATGCTAAAATAGTTCAAACGGTACAGAACGACATTGGCCCCTGTGTTTCCCCTGCTAAAACAGTTCAAGCGGTACAGAACGACATTGGCTCCCGTGTTTCCGCTGCTAAAACAGTTCAAACGGTACAGAACGACGTTTACTTCCGTGTTTCCCCTGCCAAAACAGTTCGAACGGTACAGAACGACATTGGCTCACGTGCTTACCCTGCTAAAACAGTTGAAACGGTAAAGAATGACATTGGCTCCCGTGTTTCACATGCTAAAATAGTTCAAACGGTACAGAACGACATTGGCTCCCGTGTTTCCCAAGCTAAAACAGTTCAAACGGTAGAGAACGACGTTTTCTCCAGTGTTTCCCATGCTAAAAAAGTTCAAACGGTACAGAACGACATTGGTTCCTGCGTTTCCCATGCTAACAGAGTTCAAACGGTGGAGGACTTTGGCTCCTGTGTTTCCCATGCTAACACACTTCAAACGGTACATAACAACATTGGCTCCTGCGTTTCCCCTGCTAAAACAGTTCAAACGGTTCAGAACGACGTTGGCTCCCGTGTTTCCCCTGCTAAATCAGTTTAAACGGTACAGAACGACATTGGCTCCCGTGTTTCCCAAGCTAAAACAGTTCAAACGGTACAGAAAGACGTTGGCTCCAGTGTTTCCCATGCTAAGAAAGTTCAAACGGTACAGAACGACGTAGGCTCCCGTGTTCCCCTGCTAAAACAGTTCAAACGGTAAAGAACGACATTGGCTCCTGTGTTTCCCATGGTAACACAGTTCAAACGGTGCAGACCGATATTAGCTCCTGTGTTTCCCGTGCTGAAACAGTACAAACGGTACAGAACGACATTGGCTCCCCTGTTTCCCATGCTAAAACAGTTCAAACGGTACATAACGACGTTGGCTCCTGTGGTTCCCATGCTAACACAGTTCAAACGGTACAGAACGACATTGGCTACTGTGTTTCCCCTCCTAAAACTGTTCAAACCGTACAGAACGACGTTGGCTCCCGTGTTCCCCCTGCTAAAACAGTTCAAACGGTACAGAACGACATTGGATCCGGTGTTTCCCATGCTAAAACAGTCGAAACGGTACAGAACGATATTGGCTCCGCTGTGTTCCCTGCTATACAGTCCAAATGTTACAGAACGACATTGGCTCCTGTGTTTCCCACACTAACACAGTTTAAACGGAGGAGGACATTGGCTCCTGTGTTTTCCCTGCTAAAACAGTTCAAACGGCACAGAACGACATTGGCTCCTGTTCTTCCCATGCTATAACAGTTCAAACGGTACAGAAAGCCGTTGGCTCCAGTGTTTTCCATGCTAAAACAGTTCAAACGGTAGAGAACGACGTTGGCTCCTGTGTTTCCCATGCTAAAATAGTTCAAACGGTACAGAACGACATTGGCCCCTGTGTTTCCCCTGCTAAAACAGTTCAAGCGGTACAGAACGACATTGGATCCGGTGTTTCCCATGCTAAAACAGTTGAAACGGTACAGAACGATATTGGCTCCGCTGTGTTCCCTGCTATACAGTCCAAATGTTACAGAACGACATTGGCTCCTGTGTTTCCAACACTAACACAGTTTAAACGGAGGAGGACATTGGCTCCTGTGTTTTCCCTGCTAAAACAGTTCAAACGGCACAGAACGACATTGGCTCCTGTTCTTCCCATGCTATAACAGTTCAAACGGTACAGAACGCTGTTGGCTCCAGTGTTTCCCATGCTAAAACAGTTCAAACGGTAGAGAACGACGTTGGCTCCTGTGTTTCCCATGCTAAAATAGTTCAAACGGTACAGAACGACATTGGCCCCTGTGTTTCCCCTGCTAAAACAGTTCAAGCGGTACAGAACGACATTGGCTCCCGTGTTTCCGCTGCTAAAACAGTTCAAACGGTACAGAACGACGTTTACTTCCGTGTTTCCCCTGCCAAAACAGTTCGAACGGTACAGAACGACATTGGCTCACGTGCTTACCCTGCTAAAACAGTTGAAACGGTAAAGAATGACATTGGCTCCCGTGTTTCACATGCTAAAATAGTTCAAACGGTACAGAACGACATTGGCTCCCGTGTTTCCCAAGCTAAAACAGTTCAAACGGTAGAGAACGACGTTTTCTCCAGTGTTTCCCATGCTAAAAAAGTTCAAACGGTACAGAACGACATTGGTTCCTGCGTTTCCCATGCTAACAGAGTTCAAACGGTGGAGGACTTTGGCTCCTGTGTTTCCCATGCTAACACACTTCAAACGGTACATAACAACATTGGCTCCTGCGTTTCCCCTGCTAAAACAGTTCAAACGGTTCAGAACGACGTTGGCTCCCGTGTTTCCCCTGCTAAATCAGTTTAAACGGTACAGAACGACATTGGCTCCCGTGTTTCCCAAGCTAAAACAGTTCAAACGGTACAGAAAGACGTTGGCTCCAGTGTTTCCCATGCTAAGAAAGTTCAAACGGTACAGAACGACGTAGGCTCCCGTGTTCCCCTGCTAAAACAGTTCAAACGGTAAAGAACGACATTGGCTCCTGTGTTTCCCATGGTAACACAGTTCAAACGGTGCAGACCGATATTAGCTCCTGTGTTTCCCGTGCTGAAACAGTACAAACGGTACAGAACGACTTTGGCTCCCGTGTTTACCCTGCTAAAACAGTTCAAACGGTACAGAACGACATTGGCTCCCCTGTTTCCCGTACTAAGAGAGTTCAAATGGTGAAGGACATTGGCTCCCGTGTTTCCCATGCTAACACCGTTCAAACGGTACAGAACGACATTGGCTCCTGTGTTTCCCATTCTAAAACAGATCAAACGGTACAGAACGACGTTGGCTCCTGTGGTTCCCATGCTAACACAGTTCAAACGGTACAGAACGACATTAGCTCCCGTGTTTACCCTGTTAAAACAGTTCAAACGGTACAGAACGACATTGGATCCGGTGTTTCCCATGCTAAAACAGTTGAAACGGTACAGAACGATATTGGCTCCGCTGTGTTCCCTGCTATACAGTCCAAATGTTACAGAACGACATTGGCTCCTGTGTTTCCCACACTAACACAGTTTAAACGGAGGAGGACATTGGCTCCTGTGTTTTCCCTGCTAAAACAGTTCAAACGGCACAGAACGACATTGGCTCCTGTTCTTCCCATGCTATAACAGTTCAAACGGTACAGAACGCTGTTGGCTCCAGTGTTTCCCATGCTAAAACAGTTCAAACGGTAGAGAACGACGTTGGCTCCTGTGTTTCCCATGCTAAAATAGTTCAAACGGTACAGAACGACATTGGCCCCTGTGTTTCCCCTGCTAAAACAGTTCAAGCGGTACAGAACGACATTGGCTCCCGTGTTTCCGCTGCTAAAACAGTTCAAACGGTACAGAACGACGTTTACTTCCGTGTTTCCCCTGCCAAAACAGTTCGAACGGTACAGAACGACATTGGCTCCTGTGTTTCCCCTGCTAAAACAGTTCAAACGGTACAGAACGACTTTTTCTCCTGTGTTTCTCATACTAAAACAGTTCAAACGGTGCAGGACATTGGCTGCTGTGTTACACCGGCTAACACAGTTCAAATGGTGAAGGACATTGTCTCCGTGTTACCCCTGCTAACACAGTTCAAACGGTACAGAACGACATTGGCTCCCCTGTTTCCCATGCTAAAACAGTTCAAACGGTACATAACGACGTTGGCTCCTGTGGTTCCCATGCTAACACAGATCAAACGGTGCAGAACGACATTGGCTACTGTGTTTCCCCTCCTAAAACTGTTCAAACCGTACAGAACGACGTTGGCTCCCGTGATCCCCCTGCTAAAACAGTTCAAACGGTACAGAACGACATTGGATCCGGTGTTTCCCATGCTAAAACAGTTCAAACGGTACAGAACGACATTGGATCCGGTGTTTCCCATGCTAAAACAGTCGAAACGGTACAGAACGATATTGGCTCCGTTGTGTTCCCTGCTATACAGTCCAAATGTTACAGAACGACATTGGCTCCTGTGTTTCCCACACTAACACAGTTTAAACGGAGGAGGACATTGGCTCCTGTGTTTTCCCTGCTAAAACAGTTCAAACGGCACAGAACGACATTGGCTCCTGTTCTTCCCATGCTATAACAGTTCAAACGGTACAGAAAGCCGTTGGCTCCAGTGTTTTCCATGCTAAAACAGTTCAAACGGTAGAGAACGAGGTTGGCTCCTGTGTTTCCCATGCTAAAATAGTTCAAACGGTACAGAACGACATTGGCCCCTGTGTTTCCCCTGCTAAAACAGTTCAAGCGGTACAGAACGACATTGGATCCGGTGTTTCCCATGCTAAAACAGTTGAAACGGTACAGAACGATATTGGCTCCGCTGTGTTCCCTGCTATACAGTCCAAATGTTACAGAACGACATTGGCTCCTGTGTTTCCAACACTAACACAGTTTAAACGGAGGAGGACATTGGCTCCTGTGTTTTCCCTGCTAAAACAGTTCAAACGGCACAGAACGACATTGGCTCCTGTTCTTCCCATGCTATAACAGTTCAAACGGTACAGAACGCTGTTGGCTCCAGTGTTTCCCATGCTAAAACAGTTCAAACGGTAGAGAACGACGTTGGCTCCTGTGTTTCCCATGCTAAAATAGTTCAAACGGTACAGAACGACATTGGCCCCTGTGTTTCCCCTGCTAAAACAGTTCAAGCGGTACAGAACGACATTGGCTCCCGTGTTTCCGCTGCTAAAACAGTTCAAACGGTACAGAACGACGTTTACTTCCGTGTTTCCCCTGCCAAAACAGTTCGAACGGTACAGAACGACATTGGCTCCTGTGTTTCCCATTCTAAAACAGATCAAACGGTACAGAACGACGTTGGCTCCTGTGGTTCCCATGCTAACACAGTTCAAACGGTACAGAACGACATTGGCTCCGCTGTGTTCCCTGCTATACAGTCCAAATGTTACAGAACGACATTGGCTCCTGTGTTTCCCACACTAACACAGTTTAAACGGAGGAGGACATTGGCTCCTGTGTTTTCCCTGCTAAAACAGTTCAAACGGCACAGAACGACATTGGCTCCTGTTCTTCCCATGCTATAACAGTTCAAACGGTACAGAAAGCCGTTGGCTCCAGTGTTTTCCATGCTAAAACAGTTCAAACGGTAGAGAACGACGTTGGCTCCTGTGTTTCCCATGCTAAAATAGTTCAAACGGTACAGAACGACATTGGCCCCTGTGTTTCCCCAGCTAAAACAGTTCAAGCGGTACAGAACGACATTGGATCCGGTGTTTCCCATGCTAAAACAGTTGAAACGGTACAGAACGATATTGGCTCCGCTGTGTTCCCTGCTATACAGTCCAAATGTTACAGAACGACATTGGCTCCTGTGTTTCCAACACTAACACAGTTTAAACGGAGGAGGACATTGGCTCCTGTGTTTTCCCTGCTAAAACAGTTCAAACGGCACAGAACGACATTGGCTCCTGTTCTTCCCATGCTATAACAGTTCAAACGGTACAGAACGCTGTTGGCTCCAGTGTTTCCCATGCTAAAACAGTTCAAACGGTACAGAACGACGTTGGCTCCTGTGTTTCCCATGCTAAAATAGTTCAAACGGTACAGAACGACATTGGCCCCTGTGTTTCCCCTGCTAAAACAGTTCAAGCGGTACAGAACGACATTGGCTCCCGTGTTTCCGCTGCTAAAACAGTTCAAACGGTACAGAACGACGTTTACTTCCGTGTTTCCCCTGCCAAAACAGTTCGAACGGTACAGAACGACATTGGCTCCTGTGTTTCCCATTCTAAAACAGATCAAACGGTACAGAACGACGTTGGCTCCTGTGGTTCCCATGCTAACACAGTTCAAACGGTACAGAACGACATTGGCTACTGTGTTTCCCCTCCTAAAAGTGTTCAAACCGTACAGAACGACGTTGGCTCCCGTGTTCCCCCTGCTAAAACAGTTCAAACGGTACAGAACGACATTAGCTCCCGTGTTTACCCTGCTAAAACAGTTCAAACGGTACAGAACGACATTGGATCCGGTGTTTCCCATGCTAAAACAGTTGAAACGGTACAGAACGATATTGGCTCCGCTGTGTTCCCTGCTATACAGTCCAAATGTTACAGAACGACATTGGCTCCTGTGTTTCCAACACTAACACAGTTTAAACGGAGGAGGACATTGGCTCCTGTGTTTTCCCTGCTAAAACAGTTCAAACGGCACCGAACGACATTGGCTCCTGTTCTTCCCATGCTATAACAGTTCAAACGGTACAGAACGCTGTTGGCTCCAGTGTTTCCCATGCTAAAACAGTTCAAACGGTAGAGAACGACGTTGGCTCCTGTGTTTCCCATGCTAAAATAGTTCAAACGGTACAGAACGACATTGGCCCCTGTGTTTCCCCTGCTAAAACAGTTCAAGCGGTACAGAACGACATTGGCTCCCGTGTTTCCGCTGCTAAAACAGTTCAAACGGTACAGAACGACGTTTACTTCCGTGTTTCCCCTGCCAAAACAGTTCGAACGGTACAGAACGACATTGGCTCACGTGCTTACCCTGCTAAAACAGTTGAAACGGTAAAGAATGACATTGGCTCCCGTGTTTCACATGCTAAAATAGTTCAAACGGTACAGAACGACATTGGCTCCCGTGTTTCCCAAGCTAAAACAGTTCAAACGGTAGAGAACGACGTTTTCTCCAGTGTTTCCCATGCTAAAAAAGTTCAAACGGTACAGAACGACATTGGTTCCTGCGTTTCCCATGCTAACAGAGTTCAAACGGTGGAGGACTTTGGCTCCTGTGTTTCCCATGCTAACACACTTCAAACGGTACATAACAACATTGGCTCCTGCGTTTCCCCTGCTAAAACAGTTCAAACGGTTCAGAACGACGTTGGCTCCCGTGTTTCCCCTGCTAAATCAGTTTAAACGGTACAGAACGACATTGGCTCCCGTGTTTCCCAAGCTAAAACAGTTCAAACGGTACAGAAAGACGTTGGCTCCAGTGTTTCCCATGCTAAGAAAGTTCAAACGGTACAGAACGACGTAGGCTCCCGTGTTCCCCTGCTAAAACAGTTCAAACGGTAAAGAACGACATTGGCTCCTGTGTTTCCCATGGTAACACAGTTCAAACGGTACAGAACGACATTGGCTACTGTGTTTCCCCTCCTAAAAGTGTTCAAACCGTACAGAACGACGTTGGCTCCCGTGTTCCCCCTGCTAAAACAGTTCAAACGGTACAGAACGACATTAGCTCCCGTGTTTACCCTGCTAAAACAGTTCAAACGGTACAGAACGACATTGGATCCGGTGTTTCCCATGCTAAAACAGTTGAAACGGTACAGAACGATATTGGCTCCGCTGTGTTCCCTGCTATACAGTCCAAATGTTACAGAACGACATTGGCTCCTGTGTTTCCAACACTAACACAGTTTAAACGGAGGAGGACATTGGCTCCTGTGTTTTCCCTGCTAAAACAGTTCAAACGGCACAGAACGACATTGGCTCCTGTTCTTCCCATGCTATAACAGTTCAAACGGTACAGAACGCTGTTGGCTCCAGTGTTTCCCATGCTAAAACAGTTCAAACGGTAGAGAACGACGTTGGCTCCTGTGTTTCCCATGCTAAAATAGTTCAAACGGTACAGAACGACATTGGCCCCTGTGTTTCCCCTGCTAAAACAGTTCAAGCGGTACAGAACGACATTGGCTCCCGTGTTTCCGCTGCTAAAACAGTTCAAACGGTACAGAACGACGTTTACTTCCGTGTTTCCCCTGCCAAAACAGTTCGAACGGTACAGAACGACATTGGCTCACGTGCTTACCCTGCTAAAACAGTTGAAACGGTAAAGAATGACATTGGCTCCCGTGTTTCACATGCTAAAATAGTTCAAACGGTACAGAACGACATTGGCTCCCGTGTTTCCCAAGCTAAAACAGTTCAAACGGTAGAGAACGACGTTTTCTCCAGTGTTTCCCATGCTAAAAAAGTTCAAACGGTACAGAACGACATTGGTTCCTGCGTTTCCCATGCTAACAGAGTTCAAACGGTGGAGGACTTTGGCTCCTGTGTTTCCCATGCTAACACACTTCAAACGGTACATAACAACATTGGCTCCTGCGTTTCCCCTGCTAAAACAGTTCAAACGGTTCAGAACGACGTTGGCTCCCGTGTTTCCCCTGCTAAATCAGTTTAAACGGTACAGAACGACATTGGCTCCCGTGTTTCCCAAGCTAAAACAGTTCAAACGGTACAGAAAGACGTTGGCTCCAGTGTTTCCCATGCTAAGAAAGTTCAAACGGTACAGAACGACGTAGGCTCCCGTGTTCCCCTGCTAAAACAGTTCAAACGGTAAAGAACGACATTGGCTCCTGTGTTTCCCATGGTAACACAGTTCAAACGGTGCAGACCGATATTAGCTCCTGTGTTTCCCGTGCTGAAACAGTACAAACGGTACAGAACGACTTTGGCTCCCGTGTTTACCCTGCTAAAACAGTTCAAACGGTACAGAACGACATTGGCTCCCCTGTTTCCCGTACTAAGAGAGTTCAAATGGTGAAGGACATTGGCTCCCGTGTTTCCCATGCTAACACCGTTCAAACGGTACAGAACGACATTGGCTCCTGTGTTTCCCATTCTAAAACAGATCAAACGGTACAGAACGACGTTGGCTCCTGTGGTTCCCATGCTAACACAGTTCAAACGGTACAGAACGACATTAGCTCCCGTGTTTACCCTGTTAAAACAGTTCAAACGGTACAGAACGACATTGGATCCGGTGTTTCCCATGCTAAAACAGTTGAAACGGTACAGAACGATATTGGCTCCGCTGTGTTCCCTGCTATACAGTCCAAATGTTACAGAACGACATTGGCTCCTGTGTTTCCCACACTAACACAGTTTAAACGGAGGAGGACATTGGCTCCTGTGTTTTCCCTGCTAAAACAGTTCAAACGGCACAGAACGACATTGGCTCCTGTTCTTCCCATGCTATAACAGTTCAAACGGTACAGAACGCTGTTGGCTCCAGTGTTTCCCATGCTAAAACAGTTCAAACGGTAGAGAACGACGTTGGCTCCTGTGTTTCCCATGCTAAAATAGTTCAAACGGTACAGAACGACATTGGCCCCTGTGTTTCCCCTGCTAAAACAGTTCAAGCGGTACAGAACGACATTGGCTCCCGTGTTTCCGCTGCTAAAACAGTTCAAACGGTACAGAACGACGTTTACTTCCGTGTTTCCCCTGCCAAAACAGTTCGAACGGTACAGAACGACATTGGCTCCTGTGTTTCCCCTGCTAAAACAGTTCAAACGGTACAGAACGACTTTTTCTCCTGTGTTTCTCATACTAAAACAGTTCAAACGGTGCAGGACATTGGCTGCTGTGTTACACCGGCTAACACAGTTCAAATGGTGAAGGACATTGTCTCCGTGTTACCCCTGCTAACACAGTTCAAACGGTACAGAACGACATTGGCTCCCCTGTTTCCCATGCTAAAACAGTTCAAACGGTACATAACGACGTTGGCTCCTGTGGTTCCCATGCTAACACAGATCAAACGGTACAGAACGACATTGGCTACTGTGTTTCCCCTCCTAAAACTGTTCAAACCGTACAGAACGACGTTGGCTCCCGTGATCCCCCTGCTAAAACAGTTCAAACGGTACAGAACGACATTGGATCCGGTGTTTCCCATGCTAAAACAGTTCAAACGGTACAGAACGACATTGGATCCGGTGTTTCCCATGCTAAAACAGTCGAAACGGTACAGAACGATATTGGCTCCGTTGTGTTCCCTGCTATACAGTCCAAATGTTACAGAACGACATTGGCTCCTGTGTTTCCCACACTAACACAGTTTAAACGGAGGAGGACATTGGCTCCTGTGTTTTCCCTGCTAAAACAGTTCAAACGGCACAGAACGACATTGGCTCCTGTTCTTCCCATGCTATAACAGTTCAAACGGTACAGAAAGCCGTTGGCTCCAGTGTTTTCCATGCTAAAACAGTTCAAACGGTAGAGAACGACGTTGGCTCCTGTGTTTCCCATGCTAAAATAGTTCAAACGGTACAGAACGACATTGGCCCCTGTGTTTCCCCTGCTAAAACAGTTCAAGCGGTACAGAACGACATTGGATCCGGTGTTTCCCATGCTAAAACAGTTGAAACGGTACAGAACGATATTGGCTCCGCTGTGTTCCCTGCTATACAGTCCAAATGTTACAGAACGACATTGGCTCCTGTGTTTCCAACACTAACACAGTTTAAACGGAGGAGGACATTGGCTCCTGTGTTTTCCCTGCTAAAACAGTTCAAACGGCACAGAACGACATTGGCTCCTGTTCTTCCCATGCTATAACAGTTCAAACGGTACAGAACGCTGTTGGCTCCAGTGTTTCCCATGCTAAAACAGTTCAAACGGTAGAGAACGACGTTGGCTCCTGTGTTTCCCATGCTAAAATAGTTCAAACGGTACAGAACGACATTGGCCCCTGTGTTTCCCCTGCTAAAACAGTTCAAGCGGTACAGAACGACATTGGCTCCCGTGTTTCCGCTGCTAAAACAGTTCAAACGGTACAGAACGACGTTTACTTCCGTGTTTCCCCTGCCAAAACAGTTCGAACGGTACAGAACGACATTGGCTCCTGTGTTTCCCATTCTAAAACAGATCAAACGGTACAGAACGACGTTGGCTCCTGTGGTTCCCATGCTAACACAGTTCAAACGGTACAGAACGACATTGGCTCCGCTGTGTTCCCTGCTATACAGTCCAAATGTTACAGAACGACATTGGCTCCTGTGTTTCCCACACTAACACAGTTTAAACGGAGGAGGACATTGGCTCCTGTGTTTTCCCTGCTAAAACAGTTCAAACGGCACAGAACGACATTGGCTCCTGTTCTTCCCATGCTATAACAGTTCAAACGGTACAGAAAGCCGTTGGCTCCAGTGTTTTCCATGCTAAAACAGTTCAAACGGTAGAGAACGACGTTGGCTCCTGTGTTTCCCATGCTAAAATAGTTCAAACGGTACAGAACGACATTGGCCCCTGTGTTTCCCCAGCTAAAACAGTTCAAGCGGTACAGAACGACATTGGATCCGGTGTTTCCCATGCTAAAACAGTTGAAACGGTACAGAACGATATTGGCTCCGCTGTGTTCCCTGCTATACAGTCCAAATGTTACAGAACGACATTGGCTCCTGTGTTTCCAACACTAACACAGTTTAAACGGAGGAGGACATTGGCTCCTGTGTTTTCCCTGCTAAAACAGTTCAAACGGCACAGAACGACATTGGCTCCTGTTCTTCCCATGCTATAACAGTTCAAACGGTACAGAACGCTGTTGGCTCCAGTGTTTCCCATGCTAAAACAGTTCAAACGGTAGAGAACGACGTTGGCTCCTGTGTTTCCCATGCTAAAATAGTTCAAACGGTACAGAACGACATTGGCCCCTGTGTTTCCCCTGCTAAAACAGTTCAAGCGGTACAGAACGACATTGGCTCCCGTGTTTCCGCTGCTAAAACAGTTCAAACGGTACAGAACGACGTTTACTTCCGTGTTTCCCCTGCCAAAACAGTTCGAACGGTACAGAACGACATTGGCTCCTGTGTTTCCCATTCTAAAACAGATCAAACGGTACAGAACGACGTTGGCTCCTGTGGTTCCCATGCTAACACAGTTCAAACGGTACAGAACGACATTGGCTACTGTGTTTCCCCTCCTAAAAGTGTTCAAACCGTACAGAACGACGTTGGCTCCCGTGTTCCCCCTGCTAAAACAGTTCAAACGGTACAGAACGACATTAGCTCCCGTGTTTACCCTGCTAAAACAGTTCAAACGGTACAGAACGACATTGGATCCGGTGTTTCCCATGCTAAAACAGTTGAAACGGTACAGAACGATATTGGCTCCGCTGTGTTCCCTGCTATACAGTCCAAATGTTACAGAACGACATTGGCTCCTGTGTTTCCAACACTAACACAGTTTAAACGGAGGAGGACATTGGCTCCTGTGTTTTCCCTGCTAAAACAGTTCAAACGGCACCGAACGACATTGGCTCCTGTTCTTCCCATGCTATAACAGTTCAAACGGTACAGAACGCTGTTGGCTCCAGTGTTTCCCATGCTAAAACAGTTCAAACGGTAGAGAACGACGTTGGCTCCTGTGTTTCCCATGCTAAAATAGTTCAAACGGTACAGAACGACATTGGCCCCTGTGTTTCCCCTGCTAAAACAGTTCAAGCGGTACAGAACGACATTGGCTCCCGTGTTTCCGCTGCTAAAACAGTTCAAACGGTACAGAACGACGTTTACTTCCGTGTTTCCCCTGCCAAAACAGTTCGAACGGTACAGAAGGACATTGGCTCCTGTGTTTCCCCTGCTAAACAGTTCAAACGGTACAGAACGACTTTTTCTCCTGTGTTTCTCATACTAAAACAGTTCAAACGGTGCAGGACATTGGCTGCTGTGTTACACCGGCTAACACAGTTCAAATGGTGAAGGACATTGTCTCCGTGTTACCCCTGCTAACACAGTTCAAACGGTACAGAACGACATTGGCTCCCCTGTTTCCCATGCTAAAACAGTTCAAACGGTACATAACGACGTTGGCTCCTGTGGTTCCCATGCTAACACAGTTCAAACGGTACAGAACGACATTGGCTACTGTGTTTCCCCTCCTAAAACTGTTCAAACCGTACAGAACGACGTTGGCTCCCGTGTTCCCCCTGCTAAAACAGTTCAAACGGTACAGAACGACATTGGATCCGGTGTTTCCCATGCTAAAACAGTCGAAACGGTACAGAACGATATTGGCTCCGCTGTGTTCCCTGCTATACATTCCAAATGTTACAGAACGACATTGGCTCCTGTGTTTCCCACACTAACACAGTTTAAACGGAGGAGGACATTGGCTCCTGTGTTTTCCCTGCTAAAACAGTTCAAACGGCACAGAACGACATTGGCTCCTGTTCTTCCCATGCTATAACAGTTCAAACGGTACAGAAAGCCGTTGGCTCCAGTGTTTTCCATGCTAAAACAGTTCAAACGGTAGAGAACGACGTTGGCTCCTGTGTTTCCCATGCTAAAATAGTTCAAACGGTACAGAACGACATTGGCCCCTGTGTTTCCCCTGCTAAAACAGTTCAAGCGGTACAGAACGACATTGGCTCCCGTGTTTCCGCTGCTAAAACAGTTCAAACGGTACAGAACGACGTTTACTTCCGTGTTTCCCCTGCCAAAACAGTTCGAACGGTACAGAACGACATTGGCTCCTGTGTTTCCCCTGCTAACACATTTCAAACGGTACAGAACGACATTGGCTCCCCTGTTTCCCGTACTCAGAGAGTTCAAATGGTGAAGGACATTGGCTCCCGTGTTTCCCATGCTAACACCGTTCAAACGGTACAGAACTACATTGGCTCCTGTGTTTCCCAAGCTATAACAGTTCAAACGGTACAGAACGACTTTGGCTCCAGTGTTTCCCCTGCTAAATCAGTTTAAACGGTACAGAACGACATTGGCTCCCGTGTCTCCCATGCTAACAGCGTTCAAACGGTACAGAACGACATTGGCTCCTGTGTTTCCAATACTAAAACAGTTCAAACGGTGCAGGACATTGGCTGCTGTGTTACACCGGCTAACACACTGCAAACGGTACATAACAACATTGGCTCCTGCGTTTCCCCTGCTAAAACAGTTCAAACGGTACAGAACGACGTTGGCTCCCGTGTTTCCCATGCTAACACTGTTCAACAGGTACAGAACGACTTTGGCTCCGGTTTTTCCCATTGTATCACAGTTCAAACGGTACAGAACAACGTTGGCTCCAGTGTTTCCCATGCTAAAACAGTTCAAACGGTACAGAACGACATTGGCTCCCGTGTTTCCGCTGCTTAAACATTTCAAACGGTACAGAACGACGTTTACTTCCGTGTTTCCCCTGCTAAAACAGTTCAAGCGGTACAAAACGACATTGGCTCCTGTGTTTCCCCTGCAAACACAGTTCAAACGGTACAGAACGACGTTGGCTCCCGTGTTCTCCCTGCTAAAAAAGTTCAAACGGTACAGAACGAAATTGGCTCCCGTTTTTCCCAAGCTAAAACAGTTCAAACGGTACAGAACGACGTTGGCTCCAGTGTTTCCAATGCTAAAACAGTGCAAGCGGTACAGAACGATATTGGCTCCTGTGTTACCCCTGCTAAAACACTTCAAACGGTACAGAACGACGTTGGCTCCAGTGTTTCCAATGCTAAAACAGTTCAAGCGGTACAGAACGATATTGGCTCCTGTGTTTCTCCTGCTAAAACAGTTCAAACGGTACAGAACGACGGTTACTTCCGTGTTTCCCCTGCTATCACAGTACGAACGGTACAGAACGACACTGGCTCCCGTGATTCCCCTGCCTACACAGTTCAAACGGTACGGAACGACGTTTACTTCCGTGTTTCCCCTGCTAACACAGTTCGAACGGTACAGAACGACATTGGCTCCTGTGTTTCCCCTGCTAAAACAGTTCAAGCGGTACAGAATGACATTGGCTACTGTGTTTCCCCTCCAAAAACAGTTCAAACGGTACAGAACGACATTGGCTCCCGTGCTTCCCATGCTAAAACAGTTCAAACGGTACAGAACGACAATGGCTCCCGTGTTTACCCTGCTAAAACAGTTCAAACGGTACAGAACGACATTGGCTCCCGTGCTTCCCATGCTAAAACAGTTCAAACGGTACAGAACGACAATGGCTCCCGTGTTTACCCTGCTAAAACAGTTCAAACGGTACGGAACAACGTTGGCTCCAGTGTTTCCCATGCTAAAACAGTTCAAATGGTACAGAACGACATTGGCTCCCGTGTTTCCGCTGCTTAAACATTTCAAACGGTACAGAACGACGTTAACTTCCGTGTTTCCCCTGCTAAAACAGTTCAAGCGGTACAAAACGACATTGGCTCCTGTGTTTCCCCTGCAAACACAGTTCAAACGGTACAGAACGACGTTGGCTCCCGTGTTTCCAATGCTAAAACAGTTCAATCGGTACAGAACGACGGCTGCTTCCGTGTTTCCCCTGCTAACACAGTTCGAACGGTACAGAACGACATTGGATCCCGTGTTCCCCTGCCTACACAGTTCAAACGGTACAGAACGACGTTTACTTCCGTGTTTCCCCTGCTAACACAGTTCGAACGGTACAGAACGACATTGGCTCCTGTGTTTCCCCTGCTAAAACAGTTCAAGCGGTACAGAACGACATTGGCTACTGTGTTTCCCCTCCAAAAACAGTTCAAACGGTACAGAACGACTTTGGCTCCCGTGCTTCCCATGCTAAAACAGTTCAAACGGTACAGAACGACATTGGCTCCGGTGTTTACCCTGATAAAACAGTTCAAACGGTACAGAACGACATTGGCTCCCGTGCTTCCCATGCTAAAACAGTTCAACAGGTACAGAACGACATTGGCTCCGGTTTTTCCCATTGTATCACAGTTCAAACGGAACAGAACAACGTTGGCTCCAGTGTTTCCCATGCTAAAACAGTTCAAACGGTACAGAACGACATTGGCTCCCGTGTTTCCGCTGCTTAAACATTTCAAACGGTACAGAACGACGTTTACTTCCGTGTTTCCCCTGCTAAAACAGTTCAAGCGGTACAAAACGACATTGGATTCCTGTGTTTCCCCTGCAAACACAGTTCAAACGGTACAGAACGACGTTGGCTCCCGTGTTCTCCCTGCTAAAACAGTTCAAACGGTATAGAACGAAATTGGCTCCCGTTTTTCCCAAGCTAAAACAGTTCAAACGGTACAGAACGACGTTGGCTCCAGTGTTTCCAATGCTAAAACAGTTCAAGCGGTACAGAACGATATTGGCTCCTGTGTTTCCCCTGCTAAAACACTTCAAACGGTACAGAACGACATTGGCTCCCGTTTTTCCCAAGCTAAAACAGTTCAAACGGTACAGAACGATATTGGCTCCTGTGTTTCCCCTGCTAAAACAGTTCAAGCGGTACAGAAGGACGTTTACTTCCGTGTTTACCCTGCTAAAACAGTTAGAACGGTACGGAACGACATTGGCTCCTGTGCTTCCCCTGGTAAAACAGTTCAAGCGGTACAGAACGACATTGGCTCCCCTGTTTCCCATGCTAAAACAGTTCAAACGGTAGAGAACGACGCTTACTTCCGTGTTTCCCCGGCTAAAACAGTTCGAACGGTACAGAACGACATTGGCTCCTGTGTTTCCCCTGCTAACACAGTTCAAACGGTACAGAACGACATTGGACCCTGTGGTTCTCCTGCTAAAACAGTTCAAACGGTAGAGAACGAAGGGTACTTCCGTGTTTCCCCTGCTAACACAGTTCGAACGGCACAGAACGACATTGGATCCCGTGTTCCCCTGCCTACACAGTTCAATCGGTACAGAACGACGGCTGCTTCCGTGTTTCCCCTGCTAACACAGTTCGAACGGTACAGAACGACATTGGCTCCTGTGTTTCCCCTGCTAAAACAGTTCAAGCGGTACAGAACGACATTGGCTACTGTGTTTCCCCTCCAAAAACAGTTCAAACGGTACAGAACGACTTTGGCTCCCGTGCTTCCCATGCTAAAATAGTTCAAACGGTACAGAACGACATTGGCTCCCGTGTTTACCCTGATAAAACAGTTCAAACGGTACAGAACGACATTGGCTCCCGTGCTTCCCATGCTAAAACAGTTCAACAGGTACAGAACGACTTTGGCTCCGGTTTTTCCCATTGTATCACAGTTCAAACGGTACAGAACAACGTTGGCTCCAGTGTTTCCCATGCTAAAACAGTTCAAACGGTACAGAACGACATTGGCTCCCGTGTTTCCGCTGCTTAAACATTTCAAAAGGTACAGAACGACGTTTACTTCCGTGTTTCCCCTGCTAAAACAGTTCAAGCGGTACAAAACGACATTGGCTCCTGTGTTTCCCCTGCAAACACAGTTCAAACGGTACAGAACGACGTTGGCTCCCGTGTTCTCCCTGCTAAAAAAGTTCAAACGGTACAGAACGAAATTGGCTCCCGTTTTTCCCAAGCTAAAACAGTTCAAACGGTACAGAACGACGTTGGCTCCAGTGTTTCCAATGCTAAAACAGTTCAAGCGGTACAGAACGATATTGGCTCCTGTGTTACCCCTGCTAAAACACTTCAAACGGTACAGAACGACGTTGGCTCCAGTGTTTCCAATGCTAAAACAGTTCAAGCGGTACAGAACGATATTGGCTCCTGTGTTTCTCCTGCTAAAACAGTTCAAACGGTACAGAACGACGGTTACTTCCGTGTTTCCCCTGCTATCACAGTACGAACGGTACAGAACGACACTGGCTCCCGTGATTCCCCTGCCTACACAGTTCAAACGGTACGGAACGACGTTTACTTCCGTGTTTCCCCTGCTAACACAGTTCGAACGGTACAGAACGACATTGGCTCCTGTGTTTCCCCTGCTAAAACAGTTCAAGCGGTACAGAATGACATTGGCTACTGTGTTTCCCCTCCAAAAACAGTTCAAACGGTACAGAACGACATTGGCTCCCGTGCTTCCCATGCTAAAACAGTTCAAACGGTACAGAACGACAATGGCTCCCGTGTTTACCCTGCTAAAACAGTTCAAACGGTACAGAACGACATTGGCTCCCATGCTTCCCATGCTTAAACAGTTCAACAGGTACAGAACGACATTGGCTCCTGTTTTTCCCATTGTATCACAGTTCAAACGGTACAGAACAACGTTGGCTCCAGTGTTTCCCATGCTAAAACAGTTCAAACGGTACAGAACGACATTGGCTACTGTGTTTCCCCTCCAAAAACAGTTCAAACGGTACAGAACGACTTTGGCTCCCGTGCTTCCCATGCTAAAACAGTTCAAACGGTACAGAACGACATTGGCTCCCGTGTTTACCCTGCTAAAACAGTTCAAACGGTACAGAACGACATTGGCTTCCGTGCTTCCCATGCTAAAACAGTTCAACAGGTACAGAACGACATTGGCTCCCGTGTTCTCCCTGCTAAAACAGTTCAAACGGTACAGAACGAAATTGGCTCCCGTTTTTCCCAAGCTAAAACAGTTCAAACGGTACAGAACGACGTTGGCTCCAGTGTTTCCAATGCTAAAACAGTTCAAGCGGTACAGAACGATATTGGCTCCTGTGTTTCCCCTGCTAAAACAGTTCAAGCGGTACAGAACGACGTTTACTTCCGTGTTTACCCTGCTAAAACAGTTAGAACGGTACGGAACGACATTGGCTCCTGTGATTCCCCTGGTAAAACAGTTCAAGCGGTAAAGAACGACATTGGCTCCTGCGTTTCCCCTGCTAAAACAGTTCAAACGGTACAGAACGACGTTGGCTCCCGTGTTTCCCCTGCTAAATCAGTTTAAACGGTACAGAACGACATTGGCTCACGTGCTTACCCTGCTAAAACAGTTGAAACGGTAAAGAATGACATTGGCTCCCGTGTTTCACATGCTAAAATAGTTCAAACGGTACAGAACGACATTGGCTCCCGTGTTTCCCAAGCTAAAACAGTTCAAACGGTAGAGAACGACGTTTTCTCCAGTGTTTCCCATGCTAAAAAAGTTCAAACGGTACAGAACGACATTGGTTCCTGCGTTTCCCATGCTAACAGAGTTCAAACGGTGGAGGACTTTGGCTCCTGTGTTTCCCATGCTAACACACTTCAAACGGTACATAACAACATTGGCTCCTGCGTTTCCCCTGCTAAAACAGTTCAAACGGTTCAGAACGACGTTGGCTCCCGTGTTTCCCCTGCTAAATCAGTTTAAACGGTACAGAACGACATTGGCTCCCGTGTTTCCCAAGCTAAAACAGTTCAAACGGTACAGAAAGACGTTGGCTCCAGTGTTTCCCATGCTAAGAAAGTTCACACGGTACAGAACGACGTAGGCTCCCGTGTTCCCCTGCTAAAACAGTTCAAACGGTAAAGAACGACATTGGCTCCTGTGTTTCCCATGGTAACACAGTTCAAACGGTGCAGACCGATATTAGCTCCTGTGTTTCCCGTGCTGAAACAGTACAAACGGTACAGAACGACTTTGGCTCCCGTGTTTACCCTGCTAAAACAGTTCAAACGGTACAGAACGACATTGGCTCCCCTGTTTCCCGTACTAAGAGAGTTCAAATGGTGAAGGACATTGGCTCCCGTGTTTCCCATGCTAACACCGTTCAAACGGTACAGAACGACATTGGCTCCTGTGTTTCCCATTCTAAAACAGATCAAACGGTACAGAACGACGTTGGCTCCTGTGGTTCCCATGCTAACACAGTTCAAACGGTACAGAACGACATTGGCTACTGTGTTTCCCCTCCTAAAAGTGTTCAAACCGTACAGAACGACGTTGGCTCCCGTGTTCCCCCTGCTAAAACAGTTCAAACGGTACAGAACGACATTAGCTCCCGTGTTTACCCTGCTAAAACAGTTCAAACGGTACAGAACGACATTGGATCCGGTGTTTCCCATGCTAAAACAGTTGAAACGGTACAGAACGATATTGGCTCCGCTGTGTTCCCTGCTATACAGTCCAAATGTTACAGAACGACATTGGCTCCTGTGTTTCCAACACTAACACAGTTTAAACGGAGGAGGACATTGGCTCCTGTGTTTTCCCTGCTAAAACAGTTCAAACGGCACAGAACGACATTGGCTCCTGTTCTTCCCATGCTATAACAGTTCAAACGGTACAGAACGCTGTTGGCTCCAGTGTTTCCCATGCTAAAACAGTTCAAACGGTAGAGAACGACGTTGGCTCCTGTGTTTCCCATGCTAAAATAGTTCAAACGGTACAGAACGACATTGGCCCCTGTGTTTCCCCTGCTAAAACAGTTCAAGCGGTACAGAACGACATTGGCTCCCGTGTTTCCGCTGCTAAAACAGTTCAAACGGTACAGAACGACGTTTACTTCCGTGTTTCCCCTGCCAAAACAGTTCGAACGGTACAGAACGACATTGGCTCCTGTGTTTCCCCTGCTAAAACAGTTCAAACGGTACAGAACGACTTTTTCTCCTGTGTTTCTCATACTAAAACAGTTCAAACGGTGCAGGACATTGGCTGCTGTGTTACACCGGCTAACACAGTTCAAATGGTGAAGGACATTGTCTCCGTGTTACCCCTGCTAACACAGTTCAAACGGTACAGAACGACATTGGCTCCCCTGTTTCCCATGCTAAAACAGTTCAAACGGTACATAACGACGTTGGCTCCTGTGGTTCCCATGCTAACACAGTTCAAACGGTACAGAACGACATTGGCTACTGTGTTTCCCCTCCTAAAACTGTTCAAACCGTACAGAACGACGTTGGCTCCCGTGTTCCCCCTGCTAAAACAGTTCAAACGGTACAGAACGACATTGGATCCGGTGTTTCCCATGCTAAAACAGTCGAAACGGTACAGAACGATATTGGCTCCGCTGTGTCCCCTGCTATACAGTCCAAATGTTACAGAACGACATTGGCTCCTGTGTTTCCCACACTAACACAGTTTAAACGGAGGAGGACATTGGCTCCTGTGTTTTCCCTGCTAAAACAGTTCAAACGGCACAGAACGACATTGGCTCCTGTTCTTCCCATGCTATAACAGTTCAAACGGTACAGAAAGCCGTTGGCTCCAGTGTTTTCCATGCTAAAACAGTTCAAACGGTAGAGAACGACGTTGGCTCCTGTGTTTCCCATGCTAAAATAGTTCAAACGGTACAGAACGACATTGGCCCCTGTGTTTCCCCTGCTAAAACAGTTCAAGCGGTACAGAACGACATTGGCTCCCGTGTTTCCGCTGCTAAAACAGTTCAAACGGTACAGAACGACGTTTACTTCCGTGTTTCCCCTGCCAAAACAGTTCGAACGGTACAGAACGACATTGGCTCCTGTGTTTCCCCTGCTAACACATTTCAAACGGTACAGAACGACATTGGCTCCCCTGTTTCCCGTACTCAGAGAGTTCAAATGGTGAAGGACATTGGCTCCCGTGTTTCCCATGCTAACACCGTTCAAACGGTACAGAACTACATTGGCTCCTGTGTTTCCCAAGCTATAACAGTTCAAACGGTACAGAACGACTTTGGCTCCAGTGTTTCCCCTGCTAAATCAGTTTAAACGGTACAGAACGACATTGGCTCCCGTGTCTCCCATGCTAACAGCGTTCAAACGGTACAGAACGACATTGGCTCCTGTGTTTCCAATACTAAAACAGTTCAAACGGTGCAGGACATTGGCTGCTGTGTTACACCGGCTAACACACTGCAAACGGTACATAACAACATTGGCTCCTGCGTTTCCCCTGCTAAAACAGTTCAAACGGTACAGAACGACGTTGGCTCCCGTGTTTCCCATGCTAACACTGTTCAACAGGTACAGAACGACTTTGGCTCCGGTTTTTCCCATTGTATCACAGTTCAAACGGTACAGAACAACGTTGGCTCCAGTGTTTCCCATGCTAAAACAGTTCAAACGGTACAGAACGACATTGGCTCCCGTGTTTCCGCTGCTTAAACATTTCAAACGGTACAGAACGACGTTTACTTCCGTGTTTCCCCTGCTAAAACAGTTCAAGCGGTACAAAACGACATTGGCTCCTGTGTTTCCCCTGCAAACACAGTTCAAACGGTACAGAACGACGTTGGCTCCCGTGTTCTCCCTGCTAAAAAAGTTCAAACGGTACAGAACGAAATTGGCTCCCGTTTTTCCCAAGCTAAAACAGTTCAAACGGTACAGAACGACGTTGGCTCCAGTGTTTCCAATGCTAAAACAGTTCAAGCGGTACAGAACGATATTGGCTCCTGTGTTACCCCTGCTAAAACACTTCAAACGGTACAGAACGACGTTGGCTCCAGTGTTTCCAATGCTAAAACAGTTCAAGCGGTACAGAACGATATTGGCTCCTGTGTTTCTCCTGCTAAAACAGTTCAAACGGTACAGAACGACGGTTACTTCCGTGTTTCCCCTGCTATCACAGTACGAACGGTACAGAACGACGGTTACTTCCGTGTTTCCCCTGCTATCACAGTACGAACGGTACAGAACGACACTGGCTCCCGTGATTCCCCTGCCTACACAGTTCAAACGGTACGGAACGACGTTTACTTCCGTGTTTCCCATGCTAAAACAGTTCAAACGGTACAGAACGACATTGGCTACTGTGTTTCCCCTCCAAAAACAGTTCAAACGGTACAGAACGACTTTGGCTCCCGTGCTTCCCATGCTAAAACAGTTCAAACGGTACAGAACGACATTGGCTCCCGTGTTTACCCTGATAAAACAGTTCAAACGGTACAGAACGACATTGGCTTCCGTGCTTCCCATGCTAAAACAGTTCAACAGGTACAGAACGACATTGGCTCCCGTGTTCTCCCTGCTAAAACAGTTCAAACGGTACAGAACGAAATTGGCTCCCGTTTTTCCCAAGCTAAAACAGTTCAAACGGTACAGAACGACGTTGGCTCCAGTGTTTCCAATGCTAAAACAGTTCAAGCGGTACAGAACGATATTGGCTCCTGTGTTTCCCCTGCTAAAACAGTTCAAGCGGTACAGAACGACGTTTACTTCCGTGTTTACCCTGCTAAAACAGTTAGAACGGTACGGAACGACATTGGCTCCTGTGATTCCCCTGGTAAAACAGTTCAAGCGGTAAAGAACGACATTGGCTCCTGCGTTTCCCCTGCTAAAACAGTTCAAACGGTACAGAACGACGTTGGCTCCCGTGTTTCCCCTGCTAAATCAGTTTAAACGGTACAGAACGACATTGGCTCACGTGCTTACCCTGCTAAAACAGTTGAAACGGTAAAGAATGACATTGGCTCCCGTGTTTCCCAAGCTAAAACAGTTCAAACGGTAGAGAACGACGTTTTCTCCAGTGTTTCCCATGCTAAAAAAGTTCAAACGGTACAGAACGACATTGGTTCCTGCGTTTCCCATGCTAACACACTTCAAACGGTACATAACAACATTGGCTCCTGCGTTTCCCCTGCTAAAACAGTTCAAAGGGTTCAGAACGACGTTGGCTCCCGTGTTTCCCCTGCTAAATCAGTTTAAACGGTACAGAACGACATTGGCTCCCGTGATTCCGAAGCTAAAACAGTTCAAACGGTACAGAAAGACGTTGGCTCCAGTGTTTCTCATGCTAAGAAAGTTCAAACGGTACAGAACGACGTAGGCTCCCGTGTTCCCCTGCTAAAACAGTTCAAACGGTAAAGAACGACATTGGCTCCTGTGTTTCCCATGGTAACACAGTTCAAACGGTGCAGACCGATATTAGCTCCTGTGTTTCCCGTGCTGAAACAGTACAAACGGTACAGAACGACTTTGGCTCCCGTGTTTACCCTGCTAAAACAGTTCAAACGGTACAGAACGACATTGGCTCCCCTGTTTCCCGTACTAAGAGAGTTCAAATGGTGAAGGACATTGGCTCCCGTGTTTCCCATGCTAACACCGTTCAAACGGTACAGAACGACATTGGCTCCTGTGTTTCCCATTCTAAAACAGATCAAACGGTACAGAACGACGTTGGCTCCTGTGGTTCCCATGCTAACACAGTTCAAACGGTACAGAACGACATTGGCTACTGTGTTTCCCCTCCTAAAAGTGTTCAAACCGTACAGAACGACGTTGGCTCCCGTGTTCCCCCTGCTAAAACAGTTCAAACGGTACAGAACGACATTAGCTCCCGTGTTTACCCTGCTAAAACAGTTCAAACGGTACAGAACGACATTGGATCCGGTGTTTCCCATGCTAAAACAGTTGAAACGGTACAGAACGATATTGGCTCCGCTGTGTTCCCTGCTATACAGTCCAAATGTTACAGAACGACATTGGCTCCTGTGTTTCCAACACTAACACAGTTTAAACGGAGGAGGACATTGGCTCCTGTGTTTTCCCTGCTAAAACAGTTCAAACGGCACAGAACGACATTGGCTCCTGTTCTTCCCATGCTATAACAGTTCAAACGGTACAGAACGCTGTTGGCTCCAGTGTTTCCCATGCTAAAACAGTTCAAACGGTAGAGAACGACGTTGGCTCCTGTGTTTCCCATGCTAACAGAGTTCAAACGGTGGAGGACTTTGGCTCCTGTGTTTCCCATGCTAACACACTTCAAACGGTACATAACAACATTGGCTCCTGCGTTTCCCCTGCTAAAACAGTTCAAACGGTTCAGAACGACGTTGGCTCCCGTGTTTCCCCTGCTAAATCAGTTTAAACGGTACAGAACGACATTGGCTCCCGTGTTTCCCAAGCTAAAACAGTTCAAACGGTACAGAAAGACGTTGGCTCCAGTGTTTCCCATGCTAAGAAAGTTCAAACGGTACAGAACGACGTAGGCTCCCGTGTTCCCCTGCTAAAACAGTTCAAACGGTAAAGAACGACATTGGCTCCTGTGTTTCCCATGGTAACACAGTTCAAACGGTGCAGACCGATATTAGCTCCTGTGTTTCCCGTGCTGAAACAGTACAAACGGTACAGAACGACGTAGGCTCCCGTGTTCCCCTGCTAAAACAGTTCAAACGGTAAAGAACGACATTGGCTCCTGTGTTTCCCATGCTAACACCGTTCAAACGGTACAGAACGACATTGGCTCCTGTGTTTCCCATTCTAAAACAGATCAAACGGTACAGAACGACGTTGGCTCCTGTGGTTCCCATGCTAACACAGTTCAAACGGTACAGAACGACATTGGCTACTGTGTTTCCCCTCCTAAAAGTGTTCAAACCGTACAGAACGACGTTGGCTCCCGTGTTCCCCCTGCTAAAACAGTTCAAACGGTACAGAACGACATTAGCTCCCGTGTTTACCCTGCTAAAACAGTTCAAACGGTACAGAACGACATTGGATCCGGTGTTTCCCATGCTAAAACAGTTGAAACGGTACAGAACGATATTGGCTCCGCTGTGTTCCCTGCTATACAGTCCAAATGTTACAGAACGACATTGGCTCCTGTGTTTCCAACACTAACACAGTTTAAACGGAGGAGGACATTGGCTCCTGTGTTTTCCCTGCTAAAACAGTTCAAACGGCACAGAACGACATTGGCTCCTGTTCTTCCCATGCTATAACAGTTCAAACGGTACAGAACGCTGTTGGCTCCAGTGTTTCCCATGCTAAAACAGTTCAAACGGTAGAGAACGACGTTGGCTCCTGTGTTTCCCATGCTAAAATAGTTCAAACGGTACAGAACGACATTGGCCCCTGTGTTTCCCCTGCTAAAACAGTTCAAGCGGTACAGAACGACATTGGCTCCCGTGTTTCCGCTGCTAAAACAGTTCAAACGGTACAGAACGACGTTTACTTCCGTGTTTCCCCTGCCAAAACAGTTCAAACGGTACAGAACGACTTTTTCTCCTGTGTTTCTCATACTAAAACAGTTCAAACGGTGCAGGACATTGGCTGCTGTGTTACACCGGCTAACACAGTTCAAATGGTGAAGGACATTGTCTCCGTGTTACCCCTGCTAACACAGTTCAAACGGTACAGAACGACATTGGCTCCCCTGTTTCCCATGCTAAAACAGTTCAAACGGTACATAACGACGTTGGCTCCTGTGGTTCCCATGCTAACACAGTTCAAACGGTACAGAACGACATTGGCTACTGTGTTTCCCCTCCTAAAACTGTTCAAACCGTACAGAACGACGTTGGCTCCCGTGTTCCCCCTGCTAAAACAGTTCAAACGGTACAGAACGACATTGGATCCGGTGTTTCCCATGCTAAAACAGTCGAAACGGTACAGAACGATATTGGCTCCGCTGTGTTCCCTGCTATACAGTCCAAATGTTACAGAACGACATTGGCTCCTGTGTTTCCCACACTAACACAGTTTAAACGGAGGAGGACATTGGCTCCTGTGTTTTCCCTGCTAAAACAGTTCAAACGGCACAGAACGACATTGGCTCCTGTTCTTCCCATGCTATAACAGTTCAAACGGTACAGAAAGCCGTTGGCTCCAGTGTTTTCCATGCTAAATCAGTTCAAACGGTAGAGAACGACGTTGGCTCCTGTGTTTCCCATGCTAAAATAGTTCAAACTGTACAGAACGACATTGGCCCCTGTGTTTCCCCTGCTAAAACAGTTCAAGCGGTACAGAACGACATTGGCTCCCGTGTTTCCGCTGCTAAAACAGTTCAAACGGTACAGAACGACGTTTACTTCCGTGTTTCCCCTGCCAAAACAGTTCGAACGGTACAGAACGACATTGGCTCCTGTGTTTCCCCTGCTAACACATTTCAAACGGTACAGAACGACATTGGCTCCCCTGTTTCCCGTACTCAGAGAGTTCAAATGGTGAAGGACATTGGCTCCCGTGTTTCCCATGCTAACACCGTTCAAACGGTACAGAACTACATTGGCTCCTGTGTTTCCCAAGCTATAACAGTTCAAACGGTACAGAACGACTTTGGCTCCAGTGTTTCCCCTGCTAAATCAGTTTAAACGGTACAGAACGACATTGGCTCCCGTGTCTCCCATGCTAACAGCGTTCAAACGGTACAGAACGACATTGGCTCCTGTGTTTCCAATACTAAAACAGTTCAAACGGTGCAGGACATTGGCTGCTGTGTTACACCGGCTAACACACTGCAAACGGTACATAACAACATTGGCTCCTGCGTTTCCCCTGCTAAAACAGTTCAAACGGTACAGAACGACGTTGGCTCCCGTGTTTCCCATGCTAACACTGTTCAACAGGTACAGAACGACTTTGGCTCCGGTTTTTCCCATTGTATCACAGTTCAAACGGTACAGAACAACGTTGGCTCCAGTGTTTCCCATGCTAAAACAGTTCAAACGGTACAGAACGACATTGGCTCCCGTGTTTCCGCTGCTTAAACATTTCAAACGGTACAGAACGACGTTTACTTCCGTGTTTCCCCTGCTAAAACAGTTCAAGCGGTACAAAACGACATTGGCTCCTGTGTTTCCCCTGCAAACACAGTTCAAACGGTACAGAACGACGTTGGCTCCCGTGTTCTCCCTGCTAAAAAAGTTCAAACGGTACAGAACGAAATTGGCTCCCGTTTTTCCCAAGCTAAAACAGTTCAAACGGTACAGAACGACGTTGGCTCCAGTGTTTCCAATGCTAAAACAGTTCAAGCGGTACAGAACGATATTGGCTCCTGTGTTACCCCTGCTAAAACACTTCAAACGGTACAGAACGACGTTGGCTCCAGTGTTTCCAATGCTAAAACAGTTCAAGCGGTACAGAACGATATTGGCTCCTGTGTTTCTCCTGCTAAAACAGTTCAAACGGTACAGAACGACGGTTACTTCCGTGTTTCCCCTGCTATCACAGTACGAACGGTACAGAACGACACTGGCTCCCGTGATTCCCCTGCCTACACAGTTCAAACGGTACGGAACGACGTTTACTTCCGTGTTTCCCCTGCTAACACAGTTCGAACGGTACAGAACGACATTGGCTCCTGTGTTTCCCCTGCTAAAACAGTTCAAGCGGTACAGAATGACATTGGCTACTGTGTTTCCCCTCCAAAAACAGTTCAAACGGTACAGAACGACATTGGCTCCCGTGCTTCCCATGCTAAAACAGTTCAAACGGTACAGAACGACAATGGCTCCCGTGTTTACCCTGCTAAAACAGTTCAAACGGTACAGAACGACATTGGCTCCCATGCTTCCCATGCTTAAACAGTTCAACAGGTACAGAACGACATTGGCTCCTGTTTTTCCCATTGTATCACAGTTCAAACGGTACAGAACAACGTTGGCTCCAGTGTTTCCCATGCTAAAACAGTTCAAACGGTACAGAACGACATTGGCTACTGTGTTTCCCCTCCAAAAACAGTTCAAACGGTACAGAACGACTTTGGCTCCCGTGCTTCCCATGCTAAAACAGTTCAAACGGTACAGAACGACATTGGCTCCCGTGTTTACCCTGATAAAACAGTTCAAACGGTACAGAACGACATTGGCTTCCGTGCTTCCCATGCTAAAACAGTTCAACAGGTACAGAACGACATTGGCTCCCGTGTTCTCCCTGCTAAAACAGTTCAAACGGTACAGAACGAAATTGGCTCCCGTTTTTCCCAAGCTAAAACAGTTCAAACGGTACAGAACGACGTTGGCTCCAGTGTTTCCAATGCTAAAACAGTTCAAGCGGTACAGAACGATATTGGCTCCTGTGTTTCCCCTGCTAAAACAGTTCAAGCGGTACAGAACGACGTTTACTTCCGTGTTTACCCTGCTAAAACAGTTAGAACGGTACGGAACGACATTGGCTCCTGTGATTCCCCTGGTAAAACAGTTCAAGCGGTAAAGAACGACATTGGCTCCTGCGTTTCCCCTGCTAAAACAGTTCAAACGGTACAGAACGACGTTGGCTCCCGTGTTTCCCCTGCTAAATCAGTTTAAACGGTACAGAACGACATTGGCTCACGTGCTTACCCTGCTAAAACAGTTGAAACGGTAAAGAATGACATTGGCTCCCGTGTTTCACATGCTAAAATAGTTCAAACGGTACAGAACGACATTGGCTCCCGTGTTTCCCAAGCTAAATCAGTTCAAACGGTAGAGAACGACGTTTTCTCCAGTGTTTCCCATGCTAAAAAAGTTCAAACGGTACAGAACGACATTGGTTCCTGCGTTTCCCATGCTAACAGAGTTCAAACGGTGGAGGAATTTGGCTCCTGTGTTTCCCATGCTAACACACTTCAAACGGTACATAACAACATTGGCTCCTGCGTTTCCCCTGCTAAAACAGTTCAAACGGTTCAGAACGACGTTGGCTCCCGTGTTTCCCCTGCTAAATCAGTTTAAACGGTACAGAACGACATTGGCTCCCGTGTTTCCGAAGCTAAAACAGTTCAAACGGTACAGAAAGACGTTGGCTCCAGTGTTTCTCATGCTAAGAAAGTTCAAACGGTACAGAACGACGTAGGCTCCCGTGTTCCCCTGCTAAAACAGTTCAAACGGTAAAGAACGACATTGGCTCCTGTGTTTCCCATGGTAACACAGTTCAAACGGTGCAGACCGATATTAGCTCCTGTGTTTCCCGTGCTGAAACAGTACAAACGGTACAGAACGACTTTGGCTCCCGTGTTTACCCTGCTAAAACAGTTCAAACGGTACAGAACGACATTGGCTCCCCTGTTTCCCGTACTAAGAGAGTTCAAATGGTGAAGGACATTGGCTCCCGTGTTTCCCATGCTAACACCGTTCAAACGGTACAGAACGACATTGGCTCCTGTGTTTCCCATTCTAAAACAGATCAAACGGTACAGAACGACGTTGGCTCCTGTGGTTCCCATGCTAACACAGTTCAAACGGTACAGAACGACATTGGCTACTGTGTTTCCCCTCCTAAAAGTGTTCAAACCGTACAGAACGACGTTGGCTCCCGTGTTCCCCCTGCTAAAACAGTTCAAACGGTACAGAACGACATTAGCTCCCGTGTTTACCCTGCTAAAACAGTTCAAACGGTACAGAACGACATTGGATCCGGTGTTTCCCATGCTAAAACAGTTGAAACGGTACAGAACGATATTGGCTCCGCTGTGTTCCCTGCTATACAGTCCAAATGTTACAGAACGACATTGGCTCCTGTGTTTCCAACACTAACACAGTTTAAACGGAGGAGGACCTTGGCTCCTGTGTTTTCCCTGCTAAAACAGTTCAAACGGCACAGAACGACATTGGCTCCTGTTCTTCCCATGCTATAACAGTTCAAACGGTACAGAACGCTGTTGGCTCCAGTGTTTCCCATGCTAAAACAGTTCAAACGGTAGAGAACGAGGTTGGCTCCTGTGTTTCCCATGCTAAAATAGTTCAAACGGTACAGAACGACATTGGCCCCTGTGTTTCCCCTGCTAAAACAGTTCAAGCGGTACAGAACGACATTGGCTCCCGTGTTTCCGCTGCTAAAACAGTTCAAACGGTACAGAACGACGTTTACTTCCGTGTTTCCCCTGCCAAAACAGTTCGAACGGTACAGAACGACATTGGCTCCTGTGTTTCCCCTGCTAAAACAGTTCAAACGGTACAGAACGACTTTTTCTCCTGTGTTTCTCATACTAAAACAGTTCAAACGGTGCAGGACATTGGCTGCTGTGTTACACCGGCTAACACAGTTCAAATGGTGAAGGACATTGTCTCCGTGTTACCCCTGCTAACACAGTTCAAACGGTACAGAACGACATTGGCTCCCCTGTTTCCCATGCTAAAACAGTTCAAACGGTACATAACGACGTTGGCTCCTGTGGTTCCCATGCTAACACAGTTCAAACGGTATAGAACGACATTGGCTACTGTGTTTCCCCTCCTAAAACTGTTCAAACCGTACAGAACGACGTTGGCTCCCGTGTTCCCCCTGCTAAAACAGTTCAAACGGTACAGAACGACATCGGATCCGGTGTTTCCCATGCTAAAACAGTCGAAACGGTACAGAACGATATTGGCTCCGCTGTGTTCCCTGCTATACAGTCCAAATGTTACAGAACGACATTGGCTCCTGTGTTTCCCACACTAACACAGTTTAAACGGAGGAGGACATTGGCTCCTGTGTTTTCCCTGCTAAAACAGTTCAAACGACACAGAACGACATTGGCTCCTGTTCTTCCCATGCTATAACAGTTCAAACGGTACAGAAAGCCGTTGGCTCCAGTGTTTTCCATGCTAAAACAGTTCAAACGGTAGAGAACGACGTTGGCTCCTGTGTTTCCCATGCTAAAATAGTTCAAACGGTACAGAACGACATTGGCCCCTGTGTTTCCCCTGCTAAAACAGTTCAAGCGGTACAGAACGACATTGGCTCCCGTGTTTCCGCTGCTAAAACAGTTCAAACGGTACAGAACGACGTTTACTTCCGTGTTTCCCCTGCCAAAACAGTTCGAACGGTACAGAACGACATTGGCTCCTGTGTTTCCCCTGCTAACACATTTCAAACGGTACAGAACGACATTGGCTCCCCTGTTTCCCGTACTCAGAGAGTTCAAATGGTGAAGGACATTGGCTCCCGTGTTTCCCATGCTAACACCGTTTAAACGGTACAGAACTACATTGGCTCCTGTGTTTCCCAAGCTATAACAGTTCAAACGGTACAGAACGACTTTGGCTCCAGTGTTTCCCCTGCTAAATCAGTTTAAACGGTACAGAACGACATTGGCTCCCGTGTCTCCCATGCTAACAGCGTTCAAACGGTACAGAACGACATTGGCTCCTGTGTTTCCAATACTAAAACAGTTCAAACGGTGCAGGACATTGGCTGCTGTGTTACACCGGCTAACACACTGCAAACGGTACATAACAACATTGGCTCCTGCGTTTCCCCTGCTAAAACAGTTCAAACGGTACAGAACGACGTTGGCTCCCGTGTTTCCCATGCTAACACTGTTCAAACGGTGCAGACCGATATTGGCTCCTGTGTTTCCCGTGCTAAAACAGTACAAACGTTACAGAACGACATTGGCTCCCGTGTTTACCCTGCTAAAACAGTTCAAAACGGTACAGAACGACATTGGCTCCCCTGTTTCCCGTACTCAGAGAGTTCAAATGGTGAAGGACATTGGCTCCCGTGTTTCCCATGCTAACACCGTTTAAACGGTACAGAACTACATTGGCTCCTGTGTTTCCCAAGCTATAACAGTTCAAACGGTACAGAACGACTTTGGCTCCAGTGTTTCCCCTGCTAAATCAGTTTAAACGGTACAGAACGACATTGGCTCCCGTGTCTCCCATGCTAACAGCGTTCAAACGGTACAGAACGACATTGGCTCCTGTGTTTCCAATACTAAAACAGTTCAAACGGTGCAGGACATTGGCTGCTGTGTTACACCGGCTAACACACTGCAAACGGTACATAACAACATTGGCTCCTGCGTTTCCCCTGCTAAAACAGTTCAAACGGTACAGAACGACGTTGGCTCCCGTGTTTCCCATGCTAACACTGTTCAAACGGTGCAGACCGATATTGGCTCCTGTGTTTCCCGTGCTAAAACAGTACAAACGTTACAGAACGACATTGGCTCCCGTGTTTACCCTGCTAAAACAGTTCAAAACGGTACAGAACGACATTGGCTCCCCTGTTTCCCGTACTCAGAGAGTTCAAATGGTGAAGGACATTGGCTCCCGTGTTTCCCATGCTAACACCGTTTAAACGGTACAGAACTACATTGGCTCCTGTGTTTCCCAAGCTATAACAGTTCAAACGGTACAGAACGACTTTGGCTCCAGTGTTTCCCCTGCTAAATCAGTTTAAACGGTACAGAACGACATTGGCTCCCGTGTCTCCCATGCTAACAGCGTTCAAACGGTACAGAACGACATTGGCTCCTGTGTTTCCAATACTAAAACAGTTCAAACGGTGCAGGACATTGGCTGCTGTGTTACACCGGCTAACACACTGCAAACGGTACATAACAACATTGGCTCCTGCGTTTCCCCTGCTAAAACAGTTCAAACGGTACAGAACGACGTTGGCTCCCGTGTTTCCCATGCTAACACTGTTCAAACGGTGCAGACCGATATTGGCTCCTGTGTTTCCCGTGCTAAAACAGTACAAACGTTACAGAACGACATTGGCTCCCGTGTTTACACTGCTAAAACAGTTCAAAACGGTACAGAACGACATTGGCTCCCCTGTTTCCCGTACTCAGAGAGTTCAAATGGTGAAGGACATTGGCTCCCGTGTTTCCCATGCTAACACCGTTCAAACGGTACATAACAACATTGGCTCCGGCGTTTCCCATGCTAACACAGTTCAAACGGTGCAGACCGATATTGGCTCCTGTGTTTCCCGTGCTAAAACAGTACAAACGGTACAGAACGACATTGGCTCCCGTGTTTACCCTGCTAAAACAGTTCAAACGGTACAGAACGACATTGGCTCCCCTGTTTCCCGTACTCAGAGAGTTCAAATGGTGAAGGACATTGGCTCCCGTGTTTCCCATGCTAACACCGTTCAAACGGTACAGAACTACATTGGCTCCTGTGTTTCCCAAGCTATAACAGTTCAAACGGTACAGAACGACTTTGGCTCCAGTGTTTCCCCTGCTAAATCGGTTTAAACGGTACAGAACGACATTGGATCCCGTGTTCCCCTGCCTACACAGTTCAAACGGTACAGAACGACGTTTACTTCCGTGTTTCCCCTGCTAACACAGTTCGAACGGTACAGAACGACATTGGCTCCTGTGTTTCCCCTGCTAACACAGTTCAAACGGTACAGAACGACATTGGACCCTGTGGTTCTCCTGCTAAAACAGTTCAAACGGTAGAGAACGAAGGGTACTTCCGTGTTTCCCCTGCTAACACAGTTCGAACGGCACAGAACGACATTGGATCCCGTGTTCCCCTGCCTACACAGTTCAATCGGTACAGAACGACGGCTGCTTCCGTGTTCCCCTGCCTACACAGTTCAAACGGTACAGAACGACGTTTACTTCCGTGTTTCCCCTGCTAACACAGTTCGAACGGTACAGAACGACATTGGCTCCTGTGTTTCCCCTGCTAAAACAGTTCAAGCGGTACAGAACGACATTGGCTACTGTGTTTCCCCTCCAAAAACAGTTCAAACGGTACAGAACGACTTTGGCTCCCGTGCTTCCCATGCTAAAACAGTTCAAACGGTACAGAACGACATTGGCTCCCGTGTTTACCCTGATAAAACAGTTCAAACGGTACAGAACGACATTGGCTCCCGTGCTTCCCATGCTAAAACAGTTCAACAGGTACAGAACGACTTTGGCTCCGGTTTTTCCCATTGTATCACAGTTCAAACGGTACAGAACAACGTTGGCTCCAGTGTTTCCCATGCTAAAACAGTTCAAACGGTACAGAACGACATTGGCTCCCGTGTTTCCGCTGCTTAAACATTTCAAACGGTACAGAACGACGTTTACTTCCGTGTTTCCCCTGCTAAAACAGTTCAAGCGGTACAAAACGACATTGGCTCCTGTGTTTCCCCTGCAAACACAGTTCAAACGGTACAGAACGACGTTGGCTCCCGTGTTCTCCCTGCTAAAAAAGTTCAAACGGTACAGAACGAAATTGGCTCCCGTTTTTCCCAAGCTAAAACAGTTCAAACGGTACAGAACGACGTTGGCTCCAGTGTTTCCAATGCTAAAACAGTTCAAGCGGTACAGAACGATATTGGCTCCTGTGTTACCCCTGCTAAAACACTTCAAACGGTACAGAACGACGTTGGCTCCAGTGTTTCCAATGCTAAAACAGTTCAAGCGGTACAGAACGATATTGGCTCCTGTGTTTCTCCTGCTAAAACAGTTCAAACGGTACAGAACGACGGTTACTTCCGTGTTTCCCCTGCTATCACAGTACGAACGGTACAGAACGACACTGGCTCCCGTGATTCCCCTGCCTACACAGTTCAAACGGTACGGAACGACGTTTACTTCCGTGTTTCCCCTGCTAACACAGTTCGAACGGTACAGAACGACATTGGCTCCTGTGTTTCCCCTGCTAAAACAGTTCAAGCGGTACAGAATGACATTGGCTACTGTTTTTCCCCTCCAAAAACAGTTCAAACGGTACAGAACAACATTGGCTCCCGTGCTTCCCATGCTAAAACAGTTCAAACGGTACAGAACGACAATGGCTCCCGTGTTTACCCTGCTAAAACAGTTCAAACGGTACAGAACGACATTGGCTCCCATGCTTCCCATGCTTAAACAGTTCAACAGGTACAGAACGACATTGGCTCCTGTTTTTCCCATTGTATCACAGTTCAAACGGTACAGAACAACGTTGGCTCCAGTGTTTCCCATGCTAAAACAGTTCAAACGGTACAGAACGACATTGGCTACTGTGTTTCCCCTCCAAAAACAGTTCAAACGGTACAGAACGACTTTGGCTCCCGTGCTTCCCATGCTAAAACAGTTCAAACGGTACAGAACGACATTGGCTCCCGTGTTTACCCTGCTAAAACAGTTCAAACGGTACAGAACGACATTGGCTTCCGTGCTTCCCATGCTAAAACAGTTCAACAGGTACAGAACGACATTGGCTCCCGTGTTCTCCCTGCTAAAACAGTTCAAACGGTACAGAACGAAATTGGCTCCCGTTTTTCCCAAGCTAAAACAGTTCAAACGGTACAGAACGACGTTGGCTCCAGTGTTTCCAATGCTAAAACAGTTCAAGCGGTACAGAACGATATTGGCTCCTGTGTTTCCCCTGCTAAAACAGTTCAAGCGGTACAGAACGACGTTTACTTCCGTGTTCTCCCTGCTAAAACAGTTCAAACGGTACAGAACGACTTTGGCTCCCGTGCTTCCCATGCTAAAACAGTTCAAACGGTACAGAACGACAATGGCTCCCGTGTTTACCCTGCTAAAACAGTTCAAACGGTACAGAACGACATTGGCTCCCATGCTTCCCATGCTTAAACAGTTCAACAGGTACAGAACGACATTGGCTCCTGTTTTTCCCATTGTATCACAGTTCAAACGGTACAGAACAACGTTGGCTCCAGTGTTTCCCATGCTAAAACAGTTCAAACGGTACAGAACGACATTGGCTACTGTGTTTCCCTTCCAAAAACAGTTCAAACGGTACAGAACGACTTTGGCTCCCGTGCTTCCCATGCTAAAACAGTTCAAACGGTACAGAACGACATTGGCTCCCGTGTTTACCCTGCTAAAACAGTTCAAACGGTACAGAACGACATTGGCTTCCGTGCTTCCCATGCTAAAACAGTTCAACAGGTACAGAACGACATTGGCTCCCGTGTTCTCCCTGCTAAAACAGTTCAAACGGTACAGAACGAAATTGGCTCCCGTTTTTCCCAAGCTAAAACAGTTCAAACGGTACAGAACGACGTTGGCTCCAGTGTTTCCAATGCTAAAACAGTTCAAGCGGTACAGAACGATATTGGCTCCTGTGTTTCCCCTGCTAAAACAGTTCAAGCGGTACAGAACGACGTTTACTTCCGTGTTTACCCTGCTAAAACAGTTAGAACGGTACGGAACTACATTGGCTCCTGTGATTCCCCTGGTAAAACAGTTCAAGCGGTAAAGAACGACATTGGCTCCTGCGTTTCCCCTGCTAAAACAGTTCAAACGGTATAGAACGACGTTGGCTCCCGTGTTTCCCCTGCTAAATCAGTTTAAACGGTACAGAACGACATTGGCTCCCGTGTTTCCCAAGCTAAAACAGTTCAAACGGTAGAGAACGACGTTTTCTCCAGTGTTTCCCATGCTAAAAAAGTTCAAACGGTACAGAACGACATTGGTTCCTGCGTTTCCCATGCTAACAGAGTTCAAACGGTGGAGGACTTTGGCTCCTGTGTTTCCCATGCTAACACACTTCAAACGGTACATAACAACATTGGCTCCTGCGTTTCCCCTGCTAAAACAGTTCAAACGGTTCAGAACGACGTTGGCTCCCGTGTTTCCCCTGCTAAATCAGTTTAAACGGTACAGAACGACATTGGCTCCCGTGTTTCCCAAGCTAAAACAGTTCAAACGGTACAGAAAGACGTTGGCTCCAGTGTTTCCCATGCTAAGAAAGTTCAAACGGTACAGAACGACGTAGGCTCCCGTGTTCCCCTGCTAAAACAGTTCAAACGGTAAAGAACGACATTGGCTCCTGTGTTTCCCATGGTAACACAGTTCAAACGGTGCAGACCGATATTAGCTCCTGTGTTTCCCGTGCTGAAACAGTACAAACGGTACAGAACGACTTTGGCTCCCGTGTTTACCCTGCTAAAACAGTTCAAACGGTACAGAACGACATTGGCTCCCCTGTTTCCCGTACTAAGAGAGTTCAAATGGTGAAGGACATTGGCTCCCGTGTTTCCCATGCTAACACCGTTCAAACGGTACAGAACGACATTGGCTCCTGTGTTTCCCATTCTAAAACAGATCAAACGGTACAGAACGACGTTGGCTCCTGTGGTTCCCATGCTAACACAGTTCAAACGGTACAGAACGACATTGGCTACTGTGTTTCCCCTCCTAAAAGTGTTCAAACCGTACAGAACGACGTTGGCTCCCGTGTTCCCCCTGCTAAAACAGTGCAAACGGTACAGAACGACATTAGCTCCCGTGTTTACCCTGCTAAAACAGTTCAAACGGTACAGAACGACATTGGATCCGGTGTTTCCCATGCTAAAACAGTTGAAACGGTATAGAACGATATTGGCTCCGCTGTGTTCCCTGCTATACAGTCCAAATTTTACAGAACGACATTGGCTCCTGTGTTTCCAACACTAACACAGTTTAAACGGAGGAGGACATTGGCTCCTGTGTTTTCCCTGCTAAAACAGTTCAAACGGCACAGAACGACATTGGCTCCTGTTCTTCCCATGCTATAACAGTTCAAACGGTACAGAACGCTGTTGGCTCCAGTGTTTCCCATGCTAAAACAGTTCAAACGGTAGAGAACGACGTTGGCTCCTGTGTTTCCCATGCTAAAATAGTTCAAACGGTACAGAACGACATTGGCCCCTGTGTTTCCCCTGCTAAAACAGTTCAAGCGGTACAGAACGACATTGGCTCCCGTGTTTCCGCTGCTAAAACAGTTCAAACGGTACAGAACGACGTTTACTTCCGTGTTTCCCCTGCCAAAACAGTTCGAACGGTACAGAACGACATTGGCTCCTGTGTTTCCCCTGCTAAAACAGTTCAAACGGTACAGAACGACTTTTTCTCCTGTGTTTCTCATACTAAAACAGTTCAAACGGTGCAGGACATTGGCTGCTGTGTTACACTG
Organism: Hypanus sabinus; assembly: GCF_030144855.1. Taxonomy (NCBI): domain Eukaryota; kingdom Metazoa; phylum Chordata; class Chondrichthyes; order Myliobatiformes; family Dasyatidae; genus Hypanus; species Hypanus sabinus. Next base: position 192,004,393 of record NC_082707.1, read on the forward strand.
GCTAACACAGTTCAAATGGTGAAGGACATTGTCTCCGTGTTACCCCTGCTAACACAGTTCAAACGGTACAGAACGACATTAGCTCCCGTGTTTACCCTGCTAAAACAGTTCAAACGGTACAGAACGACATTGGATCCGGTGTTTCCCATGCTAAAACAGTTGAAACGGTACAGAACGATATTGGGTCCGCTGTGTTCCCTGCTATACAGTCCAAATGTTACAGAACGACATTGGCTCCTGTGTTTCCCACACTAACACAGTTTAAACGGAGGAGGACATTGGCTCCTGTGTTATCCCTGCTAAAACAGTTCAAACGGCACAGAACGACATTGGCTCCTGTTCTTCCCATGTTATAACAGTTCAAACGGTACAGAACGCCGTTGGCTCCAGTGTTTCCCATGCTAAAACAGTTCAAACGGTAGAGAACGACGTTGGCTCCTGTGTTTCCCATGCTAAAATAGTTCAAACGGTACAGAACGACATTGGCCCCTGTGTTTCCCCTGCTAAAACAGTTCAAGCGGTACAGAACGACATTGGCTCCCGTGTTTCCGCTGCTAAAACAGTTCAAGCGGTACAGAACGACTTTGGCTCCCGTGTTGCCCCTGCTAAATCAGTTTAAACGGTACAGAACGACATTGGCTCCCGTGTTTCCTAAGCTAAAACAGTTCAAACGGTAGAGTACGACGTTGGCTCCAGTGTTTCCCATGCTAAAACAGTTCAAACGGTACAGAACGACATTGGCTCCTGCGTTTCCCATGCTAACACAGTTCAAACGGTGCAGGACATTGGCTCCCGTGTTTCCCATGCTAACACACTTCAAACGGTACATAACAACATTGGCTCCTGCGTTTCCCCTGCTAAAACAGTTCAAACGGTACAGAACGACATTGGCTCCCGTGTTTACCCTGCTAAAACAGTTCAAACGGTACAGAACGACATTGGCTCCCCTGTTTCCCGTACTCAGAGAGTTCAAATGGTGAAGGACATTGGCTCCCGTGTTTCCCATGCTAACGCCGTTCAAACGGTACAGAACGACATTGGCTCCTGTGTTTCCGCTGCTAAAACAGTTCAAACGATACAGAACGACGTTTACTTCCGTGTTTCCCCTGCCAAAACAGTTCAAACGGTACAGAACGCCATTGGCTCCAGTGTTTCCCATGCTAAAACAGTTCAAACGGTAGAGAACGACGTTGGCTCCTGTGTTTCCCATGCTAAAATAGTTCAAGCGGTAGAGAACGACATTGGCTCCTGTGTTTCCCCTGCTAACACAGTTTAAACGGTACAGAACGACATTGGCTCCTGCGTTTCCCATGCTAACACACTTCAAACGGTACATAACAACATTGGCTCCTGCGTTTCCCCTGCTAAAACAGTTCAAACGGTACAGAACGACATTGGCTCCCGTGTTTACCCTGCTAAAACAGTTCAAACGGTACAGAACGACATTGGCTCCCCTGTTTCCCGTACTCAGAGAGTTCAAATGGTGAAGGACATTGGCTCCCGTGTTTCCCATGCTAACGCCGTTCAAACGGTACAGAACTACATTGGCCCCTGTGTTTCCTCTGCTAAAACAGTTCAAGCGGTACAGAACGACATTGGCTCCCGTGTTTACCCTGCTAAAACAGTTCAAACGGTACAGAACGACATTGGCTCCCCTGTTTCCCGTACTCAGAGAGTTCAAATGGTGCAGGACATTGGCTCCCGTGTTTCCCATGCTAACACACTTCAAACGGTACATAACAACATTGGCTCCTGCGTTTTCCCTGCTAAAACAGTACAAACGGTACAGAACGACATTGGCTCCCGTGTTTACCCTGCTAAAACAGTTCAAACGGTACAGAACGACATTGGCTCCCCTGTTTCCCGTCTTCAGAGAGTTCAAATGGTGAAGGACATTGGCTCCCGTGTTTCCCATGCTAACACCGTTCAAACGGTACAGAACGACATTGGCTCCTGTGTTTCCCATTCTAAAACAGATCAAACGGTACAGAACGACGTTGGCTCCTGTGGTTCCCATGCTAAATCAGTTTAAACGGTACAGAACGACATTGGCTCCCGTGTTTCCCATGCTAACACCGTTCAAATGGTACAGAACGACATTGGCTCCTGTGTTTCCAATACTAAAACAGTTCAAACGGTGCAGAACGACATTGGCTCCCGTGTGTCCGCAGCTAAAACCGTTCAAACGGTACAGAACGACGTTTACTTCCGTGTTTCCCCTGCCAAAACAGTTCGAACGGTACAGAACGACATTGGCCCCTGTGGTTCTCCTGCTCAAACAGTTCAAACGGTACATAACAACATTGGCTCCTGCGTTTCCCCTGCTAAAACAGTTTAAACGGTTCAGAACGACGTTGGCTCCCGTGTTGCCCCTGCTAAATCAATTTAAACGGTACAGAACGACATTGGCTCACGTGTTTACCCTGCTAAAACAGTTCAAACGGTGCAGAACGACATTGGCTCCCGTGTTTCCCAAGATAAAACAGTTCAAACGGTAGAGTACGACGTTGGCTCCAGTGTTTCCAATGCTAAAACAGTTCAAACGGTACAGAACGACATTGGCTCCTGCGTTTCCCATGCTAACACAGTTCAAACGGTGCAGGACATTGGCTCCCGTGTTTCCCATGCTAACACACTTCAAACGGTACATAACAACATTGGCTCCTGCGTTTCCCCTGCTAAAACAGTTCAAACAGTACAGAACGACATTGGCTCCCGTGTTTACCCTGCTAAAACAGTTCAAACGATACAGAACGACATTGGCTCCCCTGTTTCCCGTACTCAGAGAGTTCAAATGGTGAAGGACATTGGCTCCCGTGTTTCCCATGCTAACACCGTTCAAACGGTACAGAACTACATTGGCCACTGTGTTTCCCCTGCTAAAACAGTTCAAGCGGTACAGAACGACATTGGCTCCCGTGTTTCCGCTGCTAAAACAGTTCAAACGATACAGAACGACGTTTACTTCCGTGTTTCCCCTGCCAAAACAGTTCAAACGGTACAGAACGCCGTTGGCTCCAGTGTTTCCCATGCTAAAACAGTTCAAACGGTACAGAACGACATTGGCTCCCGTGTTTCCCAAGCTAAAACAGTTCAAACGGTAGAGTACGACGTTGGCTCCAGTGTTTCCCATGCTAAAACAGTTCAAACGGTACAGAACGACATTGGCTCCTGCGTTTCCCATGCTAACACAGTTCAAACGGTGCAGGACATTGGCTCCCGTGTTTCCCATGCTAACACACTTCAAACGGTACATAACAACATTGGCTCCTGCGTTTCCACTGCTAAAACAGTTGAAACGGTACAGAACGACGTTGGCTCCCGTGTTTCCCATGCTAACACAGTTCAAACGGTTCAGACCGATATTGGCTCCTGTGTTTCCCGTGCTAAAACAGTACAAACGGTACAGAACGACATTGGCTCCCGTGTTTACCCTGCTAAAACAGTTCAAACGGTACAGAACGACATTGGCTCCCCTGTTTCCCGTCTTCAGAGAGTTCAAATGGTGAAGGACATTGGCTCCCGTGTTTCCCATGCTAACACCGTTCAAACGGTACAGAACGACATTGGCTCCTGTGTTTCCCATTCTAAAACAGATCAAACGGTACAGAACGACGTTGGCTCCTGTGGTTCCCATGCTAAATCAGTTTAAACGGTACAGAACGACATTGGCTCCCGTGTTTCCCATGCTAACACCGTTCAAATGGTACAGAACGACATTGGCTCCTGTGTTTCCAATACTAAAACAGTTCAAACGGTGCAGAACGACATTGGCTCCCGTGTGTCCGCTGCTAAAACCGTTCAAACGGTACAGAACGACGTTTACTTCCGTGTTTCCCCTGCCAAAACAGTTCGAACGGTACAGAACGACATTGGCCCCTGTGGTTCTCCTGCTCAAACAGTTCAAACGGTACATAACAACATTGGCTCCTGCGTTTCCCCTGCTAAAACAGTTGAAACGGTTCAGAACGACGTTGGCTCCTGTGTTGCCCCTGCTAAATCAGTTTAAACGGTACAGAACGACATTGGCTCACGTGTTTACCCTGCTAAAACAGTTCAAACGGTGCAGAACGACATTGGCTCCCGTGTTTCCTAAGCTAAAACAGTTCAAACGGTAGAGTACGACGTTGGCTCCAGTGTTTCCCATGCTAAAACAGTTCAAACGGTACAGAACGACATTGGCTCCTGCGTTTCCCATGCTAAAACAGTTCAAACGGTGCAGAACGACATTGGCTCCCGTGTTTCCTAAGCTAAAACAGTTCAGACGGTAGAGTACGACGTTGGCTCCAGTGTTTCCCATGCTAAAACAGTTCAAACGGTACAGAACGACATTGGCTCCTGCGTTTCCCATGCTAAAACAGTTCAAACGGTACAGAACGACATTGGCTCCTGCGTTTCCCATGCTAACACACTTCAAACGGTACATAACAACATTGGCTCCTGCGTTTCCCCTGCTAAAACAGTTCAAACGGTACAGAACGACATTGGCTCCCGTGTTTACCCTGCTAAAACAGTTCAAACGGTACAGAACGACATTGGCTCCCCTGTTTCCCGTACTCAGAGAGTTCAAATGGTGAAGGACATTGGCTCCCGTGTTTCCCATGCTAACGCCGTTCAAACGGTACAGAACTACATTGGCCCCTGTGTTTCCTCTGCTAAAACAGTTCAAGCGGTACAGAACGACATTGGCTCCCGTGTTTACCCTGCTAAAACAGTTCAAACGGTACAGAACGACATTGGCTCCCCTGTTTCCCGTACTCAGAGAGTTCAAATGGTGCAGGACATTGGCTCCCGTGTTTCCCATGCTAACACACTTCAAACGGTACATAACAACATTGGCTCCTGCGTTTTCCCTGCTAAAACAGTACAAACGGTACAGAACGACATTGGCTCCCGTGTTTACCCTGCTAAAACAGTTCAAACGGTACAGAACGACATTGGCTCCCCTGTTTCCCGTCTTCAGAGAGTTCAAATGGTGAAGGACATTGGCTCCCGTGTTTCCCATGCTAACACCGTTCAAACGGTACAGAACGACATTGGCTCCTGTGTTTCCCATTCTAAAACAGATCAAACGGTACAGAACGACGTTGGCTCCTGTGGTTCCCATGCTAAATCAGTTTAAACGGTACAGAACGACATTGGCTCCCGTGTTTCCCATGCTAACACCGTTCAAATGGTACAGAACGACATTGGCTCCTGTGTTTCCAATACTAAAACAGTTCAAACGGTGCAGAACGACATTGGCTCCCGTGTGTCCGCAGCTAAAACCGTTCAAACGGTACAGAACGACGTTTACTTCCGTGTTTCCCCTGCCAAAACAGTTCGAACGGTACAGAACGACATTGGCCCCTGTGGTTCTCCTGCTCAAACAGTTCAAACGGTACATAACAACATTGGCTCCTGCGTTTCCCCTGCTAAAACAGTTTAAACGGTTCAGAACGACGTTGGCTCCCGTGTTGCCCCTGCTAAATCAATTTAAACGGTACAGAACGACATTGGCTCACGTGTTTACCCTGCTAAAACAGTTCAAACGGTGCAGAACGACATTGGCTCCCGTGTTTCCCAAGATAAAACAGTTCAAACGGTAGAGTACGACGTTGGCTCCAGTGTTTCCCATGCTAAAACAGTTCAAACGGTACAGAACGACATTGGCTCCTGCGTTTCCCATGCTAACACAGTTCAAACGGTGCAGGACATTGGCTCCCGTGTTTCCCATGCTAACACACTTCAAACGGTACATAACAACATTGGCTCCTGCGTTTCCCCTGCTAAAACAGTTCAAACAGTACAGAACGACATTGGCTCCCGTGTTTACCCTGCTAAAACAGTTCAAACGATACAGAACGACATTGGCTCCCCTGTTTCCCGTACTCAGAGAGTTCAAATGGTGAAGGACATTGGCTCCCGTGTTTCCCATGCTAACACCGTTCAAACGGTACAGAACTACATTGGCCACTGTGTTTCCCCTGCTAAAAGAGTTCAAGCGGTACAGAACGACATTGGCTCCCGTGTTTCCGCTGCTAAAACAGTTCAAACGATACAGAACGACGTTTACTTCCGTGTTTCCCCTGCCAAAACAGTTCAAACGGTACAGAACGCCGTTGGCTCCAGTGTTTCCCATGCTAAAACAGTTCAAACGGTAGAGAACGACGTTGGCTCCTGTGTTTCCCATGCTAAAATAGTTCAAGCGGTAGAGAACGACATTGGCTCCTGTGTTTCCCCTGCTAACACAGTTCAAACGGTACAGAACGACCTTGGCCCCTGTGGTTCTCCTGCTCAAACAGTTCAAACGGTACAGAACGACGTTGGCTCTTTGTTTCCCATGCTAACACAGTTCAAACGGTTCAGACCGATATTGGCTGCTGTGTTTCCCGTGCTAAAACAGTACAAACGGTACAGAACGACATTGGCTCCCGTGTTTACCCTGCTAAAACAGTTCAAACGGTACAGAACGACATTGGCTCCCCTGTTTCCCGTCTTCAGAGAGTTCAAATGGTGAAGGACATTGGCTCCCGTGTTTCCCATGCTAACACCGTTCAAACGGTACAGAACGACATTGGCTCCTGTGTTTCCCATTCTAAAACAGATCAAACGGTACAGAACGACGTTGGCTCCTGTGGTTCCCATGCTAAATCAGTTTAAACGGTACAGAACGACATTGGCTCCCGTCTTTCCCATGCTAACACCGTTCAAATGGTACAGAACGACATTGGCTCCTGTGTTTCCAATACTAAAACAGTTCAAACGGTGCAGAACGTCATTGGCTCCCGTGTGTCCGCTGCTAAAACCGTTCAAACGGTACAGAACGACGTTTACTTCCGTGTTTCCCCTGCCAAAACAGTTCGAACGGTACAGAACGACATTGGCCCCTGTGGTTCTCCTGCTCAAACAGTTCAAACGGTACATAACAACATTGGCTCCTGCGTTTCCCCTGCTAAAACAGTTTAAACGGTCCAGAACGACGTTGGCTCCGGTGCTGCCCCTGCTAAATCAGTTTAACCGGTACAGAACGACATTGGCTCACGTGTTTACCCTGCTAAAACAGTTCAAACGGTGCAGAACGACATTGGCTCCCGTGTTTCCCAAGATAAAACAGTTCAAACGGTGCAGGACATTGGCTCCCGTGTTTCCCATGCTAACACACTTCAAACGGTACATAACAACATTGGCTCCTGTGTTTCCCCTGCTAAAACAGTTCAAGCGGTACAGAACGACATTGGCTCCCGTGTTTACCCTGCTAAAACAGTTCAAACGGTACAGAACGACATTGGCTCCCCTGTTTCCCGTACTCAGAGAGTTCAAATGGTGAAGGACATTGGCTCCCGTGTTTCCCATGCTAACACCGTTCAAACGGTACAGAACTACATTGGCTCCTGTGTTTCCCACACTAACACAGTTTAAACGGAGGAGGACATTGGCTCCTGTGTTTTCCCTGCTAAAACAGTTCAAACGACACAGAACGACATTGGCTCCTGTTCTTCCCATGCTATAACAGTTCAAACGGTACAGAAAGCCGTTGGCTCCAGTGTTTTCCATGCTAAAACAGTTCAAACGGTAGAGAACGACGTTGGCTCCTGTGTTTCCCATGCTAAAATAGTTCAAACGGTACAGAACGACATTGGCCCCTGTGTTTCCCCTGCTAAAACAGTTCAAGCGGTAGAGAACGACATTGGCTCCCGTGTTTCCGCTGCTAAAACAGTTCAAACGATACAGAACGACGTTTACTTCCGTGTTTCCCCTGCCAAAACAGTTCAAACGGTACAGAACGCCGTTGGCTCCAGTGTTTCCCATGCTAAAACAGTTCAAACGGTAGAGAACGACGTTGGCTCCTGTGTTTCCCCTGCCAAAACAGTTCGAACGGTACAGAACGACATTGGCCCCTGTGGTTCTCCTGCTCAAACAGTTCAAACGGTACATAACAACATTGGCTCCTGCGTTTCCCCTGCTAAAACAGTTTAAACGGTTCAGAACGACGTTGGCTCCCGTGTTGCCCCTGCTAAATCAATTTAAACGGTACAGAACGACATTGGCTCACGTGTTTACCCTGCTAAAACAGTTCAAACGGTGCAGAACGACATTGGCTCCCGTGTTTCCCAAGATAAAACAGTTCAAACGGTAGAGTACGACGTTGGCTCCAGTGTTTCCCATGCTAAAACAGTTCAAACGGTACAGAACGACATTGGCTCCTGCGTTTCCCATGCTAACACAGTTCAAACGGTGCAGGACATTGGCTCCCGTGTTTCCCATGCTAACACACTTCAAACGGTACATAACAACATTGGCTCCTGCGTTTCCCCTGCTAAAACAGTTCAAACAGTACAGAACGACATTGGCTCCCGTGTTTACCCTGCTAAAACAGTTCAAACGATACAGAACGACATTGGCTCCCCTGTTTCCCGTACTCAGAGAGTTCAAATGGTGAAGGACATTGGCTCCCGTGTTTCCCATGCTAACACCGTTCAAACGGTACAGAACTACATTGGCCCCTGTGTTTCCCCTGCTAAAACAGTTCAAGCGGTACAGAACGACATTGGCTCCCGTGTTTCCGCTGCTAAAACAGTTCAAACGATACAGAACGACGTTTACTTCCGTGTTTCCCCTGCCAAAACAGTTCAAACGGTACAGAACGCCGTTGGCTCCAGTGTTTCCCATGCTAAAACAGTTCAAACGGTAGAGAACGACGTTGGCTACTGTGTTTCCCATGCTAAAATAGTTCAAGCGGTAGAGAACGACATTGGCTCCTGTGTTTCCCCTGCAAACACAGTTCAAACGGTACAGAACGACCTTGGCCCCTGTGGTTCTCCTGCTCAAACAGTTCAAACGGTACAGAACGACGTTGGCTCTTTGTTTCCCATGCTAACACAGTTCAAACGGTTCAGACCGATATTGGCTCCTGTGTTTCCCGTGCTAAAACAGTACAAACGGTACAGAACGACATTGGCTCCCGTGTTTACCCTGCTAAAACAGTTCAAACGGTACAGAACGACATTGGCTCCCCTGTTTCCCGTCTTCAGAGAGTTCAAATGGTGAAGGACATTGGCTCCCGTGTTTCCCATGCTAACACCGATCAAACGGTACAGAACGACGTTGGCTCCTGTGGTTCCCATGCTAAATCAGTTTAAACGGTACAGAACGACATTGGCTCCCGTGTTTCCCATGCTAACACCGTTCAAATGGTACAGAACGACATTGGCTCCTGTGTTTCCAATACTAAAACAGTTCAAACGGTGCAGAACGACATTGGCTCCCGTGTGTCCGCTGCTAAAACCGTTCAAACGGTACAGAACGACGTTTACTTCCGTGTTTCCCCTGCCAAAACAGTTCGAACGGTACAGAACGACATTGGCCCCTGTGGTTCTCCTGCTCAAACAGTTCAAACGGTACATAACAACATTGGCTCCTGCGTTTCCCCTGCTAAAACAGTTTAAACGGTCCAGATCGACGTTGGCTCCCGTGCTGCCCCTGCAAAATCAGTTTAAACGGTACAGAACGACATTGGCTCACGTGTTTACCCTGCTAAAACAGTTCAAACGGTGCAGAACGACATTGGCTCCCGTGTTTCCCAAGATAAAACAGTTCAAACGGTAGAGTACGACGTTGGCTCCAGTGTTTCCCATGCTAAAACAGTTCAAACGGTACAGAACGACATTGGCTCCTGCGTTTCCCATGCTAAAACAGTTCAAACGGTGCAGAACGACATTGGCTCCCGTGTTTCCTAAGCTAAAACAGTTCAAACGGTAGAGTACGACGTTGGCTCCAGTGTTTCCCATGCTAAAACAGTTCAAACGGTACAGAACGACATTGGCTCCTGCGTTTCCCATGCTAAAACAGTTCAAACGGTACAGAACGACATTGGCTCCTGCGTTTCCCATGCTAACACACTTCAAACGGTACATAACAACATTGGCTCCTGCGTTTCCCCTGCTAAAACAGTTCAAACGGTACAGAACGACATTGGCTCCCGTGTTTACCCTGCTAAAACAGTTCAAACGGTACAGAACGACATTGGCTCCCCTGTTTCCCGTACTCAGAGAGTTCAAATGGTGAAGGACATTGGTTCCCGTGTTTCCCATGCTAACGCCGTTCAAACGGTACAGAACTACATTGGCCCCTGTGTTTCCCCTGCTAAAACAGTTCAAGCGGTACAGAACGACATTGGCTCCCGTGTTTACCCTGCTAAAACAGTTCAAACGGTACAGAACGACATTGGCTCCCCTGTTTCCCGTACTCAGAGAGTTCAAATGGTGCAGGACATTGGCTCCCGTGTTTCCCATGCTAACACACTTCAAACGGTACATAACAACATTGGCTCCTGCGTTTTCCCTGCTAAAACAGTACAAACGGTACAGAACGACATTGGCTCCCGTGTTTACCCTGCTAAAACAGTTCAAACGGTACAGAACGACATTGGCTCCCCTGTTTCCCGTCTTCAGAGAGTTCAAATGGTGAAGGACATTGGCTCCCGTGTTTCCCATGCTAACACCGTTCAAACGGTACAGAACGACATTGGCTCCTGTGTTTCCCATTCTAAAACAGATCAAACGGTACAGAACGACGTTGGCTCCTGTGGTTCCCATGCTAAATCAGTTTAAACGGTACAGAACGACATTGGCTCCCGTGTTTCCCATGCTAACACCGTTCAAATGGTACAGAACGACATTGGCTCCTGTGTTTCCAATACTACAACAGTTCAAACGGTGCAGAACGACATTGGCTCCCGTGTGTCCGCAGCTAAAACCGTTCAAACGGTACAGAACGACGTTTACTTCCGTGTTTCCCCTGCCAAAACAGTTCGAACGGTACAGAACGACATTGGCCCCTGTGGTTCTCCTGCTCAAACAGTTCAAACGGTACATAACAACATTGGCTCCTGCGTTTCCCCTGCTAAAACAGTTTAAACGGTTCAGAACGACGTTGGCTCCCGTGTTGCCCCTGCTAAATCAATTTACACGGTACAGAACGACATTGGCTCACGTGTTTACCCTGCTAAAACAGTTCAAACGGTGCAGAACGACATTGGCTCCCGTGTTTCCCAAGATAAAACAGTTCAAACGGTAGAGTACGACGTTGGCTCCAGTGTTTCCCATGCTAAAACAGTTCAAACGGTACAGAACGACATTGGCTCCTGCGTTTCCCATGCTAACACAGTTCAAACGGTGCAGGACATTGGCTCCCGTGTTTCCCATGCTAACACACTTCAAACGGTACATAACAACATTGGCTCCTGCGTTTCCCCTGCTAAAACAGTTCAAACAGTACAGAACGACATTGGCTCCCGTGTTTACCCTGCTAAAACAGTTCAAACGATACAGAACGACATTGGCTCCCCTGTTTCCCGTACTCAGAGAGTTCAAATGGTGAAGGACATTGGCTCCCGTGTTTCCCATGCTAACACCGTTCAAACGGTACAGAACTACATTGGCCACTGTGTTTCCCCTGCTAAAACAGTTCAAGCGGTACAGAACGACATTGGCTCCCGTGTTTCCGCTGCTAAAACAGTTCAAACGATACAGAACGACGTTTACTTCCGTGTTTCCCCTGCCAAAACAGTTCAAACGGTAGAGAACGACGTTGGCTCCTGTGTTTCCCATGCTAAAATAGTTCAAGCGGTAGAGAACGACATTGGCTCCTGTGTTTCCCCTGCTAACACAGTTCAAACGGTACAGAACGACCTTGGCCCCTGTGGTTCTCCTGCTCAAACAGTTCAAACGGTACAGAACGACGTTGGCTCTTTGTTTCCCATGCTAACACAGTTCAAACGGTTCAGACCGATATTGGCTCCTGTGTTTCCCGTGCTAAAACAGTACAAACGGTACAGAACGACATTGGCTCCCGTGTTTACCCTGCTAAAACAGTTCAAACGGTACAGAACGACATTGGCTCCCCTGTTTCCCGTCTTCAGAGAGTTCAAATGGTGAAGGACATTGGCTCCCGTGTTTCCCATGCTAACACCGTTCAAACGGTACAGAACGACATTGGCTCCTGTGTTTCCCATTCTAAAACAGATCAAACGGTACAGAACGACGTTGGCTCCTGTGGTTCCCATGCTAAATCAGTTTAAACGGTACAGAACGACATTGGCTCCCGTGTTTCCCATGCTAACACCGTTCAAATGGTACAGAACGACATTGGCTCCTGTGTTTCCAATACTAAAACAGTTCAAACGGTGCAGAACGACATTGGCTCCCGTGTGTCCGCTGCTAAAACCGTTCAAACGGTACAGAACGACGTTTACTTCCGTGTTTCCCCTGCCAAAACAGTTCGAACGGTACAGAACGACATTGGCCCCTGTGGTTCTCCTGCTCAAACAGTTCAAACGGTACATAACAACATTGGCTCCTGCGTTTCCCCTGCTAAAACAGTTTAAACGGTCCAGAACGACGTTGGCTCCCGTGCTGCCCCTGCAAAATCAGTTTAAACGGTACAGAACGACATTGGCTCACGTGTTTACCCTGCTAAAACAGTTCAAACGGTGCAGAACGACATTGGCTCCCGTGTTTCCCAAGATAAAACAGTTCAAACGGTAGAGTACGACGTTGGCTCCAGTGTTTCCCATGCTAAAACAGTTCAAACGGTACAGAACGACATTGGCTCCTGCGTTTCCCATGCTAAAACAGTTCAAACGGTGCAGAACGACATTGGCTCCCGTGTTTCCTAAGCTAAAACAGTTCAAACGGTAGAGTACGACGTTGGCTCCAGTGTTTCCCATGCTAAAACAGTTCAAACGGTACAGAACGACATTGGCTCCTGCGTTTCCCATGCTAAAACAGTTCAAACGGTACAGAACGACATTGGCTCCTGCGTTTCCCATGCTAACACACTTCAAACGGTACATAACAACATTGGCTCCTGCGTTTCCCCTGCTAAAACAGTTCAAACGGTACAGAACGACATTGGCTCCCGTGTTTACCCTGCTAAAACAGTTCAAACGGTACAGAACGACATTGGCTCCCCTGTTTCCCGTACTCAGAGAGTTCAAATGGTGAAGGACATTGGTTCCCGTGTTTCCCATGCTAACGCCGTTCAAACGGTACAGAACTACATTGGCCCCTGTGTTTCCCCTGCTAAAACAGTTCAAGCGGTACAGAACGACATTGGCTCCCGTGTTTACCCTGCTAAAACAGTTCAAACGGTACAGAACGACATTGGCTCCCCTGTTTCCCGTACTCAGAGAGTTCAAATGGTGCAGGACATTGGCTCCCGTGTTTCCCATGCTAACACACTTCAAACGGTACATAACAACATTGGCTCCTGCGTTTTCCCTGCTAAAACAGTACAAACGGTACAGAACGACATTGGCTCCCGTGTTTACCCTGCTAAAACAGTTCAAACGGTACAGAACGACATTGGCTCCCCTGTTTCCCGTCTTCAGAGAGTTCAAATGGTGAAGGACATTGGCTCCCGTGTTTCCCATGCTAACACCGTTCAAACGGTACAGAACGACATTGGCTCCTGTGTTTCCCATTCTAAAACAGATCAAACGGTACAGAACGACGTTGGCTCCTGTGGTTCCCATGCTAAATCAGTTTAAACGGTACAGAACGACATTGGCTCCCGTGTTTCCCATGCTAACACCGTTCAAATGGTACAGAACGACATTGGCTCCTGTGTTTCCAATACTACAACAGTTCAAACGGTGCAGAACGACATTGGCTCCCGTGTGTCCGCAGCTAAAACCGTTCAAACGGTACAGAACGACGTTTACTTCCGTGTTTCCCCTGCCAAAACAGTTCGAACGGTACAGAACGACATTGGCCCCTGTGGTTCTCCTGCTCAAACAGTTCAAACGGTACATAACAACATTGGCTCCTGCGTTTCCCCTGCTAAAACAGTTTAAACGGTTCAGAACGACGTTGGCTCCCGTGTTGCCCCTGCTAAATCAATTTAAACGGTACAGAACGACATTGGCTCACGTGTTTACCCTGCTAAAACAGTTCAAACGGTGCAGAACGACATTGGCTCCCGTGTTTCCCAAGATAAAACAGTTCAAACGGTAGAGTACGACGTTGGCTCCAGTGTTTCCCATGCTAAAACAGTTCAAACGGTACAGAACGACATTGGCTCCTGCGTTTCCCATGCTAACACAGTTCAAACGGTGCAGGACATTGGCTCCCGTGTTTCCCATGCTAACACACTTCAAACGGTACATAACAACATTGGCTCCTGCGTTTCCCCTGCTAAAACAGTTCAAACAGTACAGAACGACATTGGCTCCCCTGTTTCCCGTACTCAGAGAGTTCAAATGGTGAAGGACATTGGCTCCCGTGTTTCCCATGCTAACACCGTTCAAACGGTACAGAACTACATTGGCCACTGTGTTTCCCCTGCTAAAACAGTTCAAGCGGTACAGAACGACATTGGCTCCCGTGTTCCGCTGCTAAAACAGTTCAAACGATACAGAACGACGTTTACTTCCGTGTTTCCCCTGCCAAAACAGTTCAAACGGTACAGAACGCCGTTGGCTCCAGTGTTTCCCATGCTAAAACAGTTCAAACGGTAGAGAACGACGTTGGCTCCTGTGTTTCCCATGCTAAAATAGTTCAAGCGGTAGAGAACGACATTGGCTCCTGTGTTTCCCCTGCTAACACAGTTCAAACGGTACAGAACGACCTTGGCCCCTGTGGTTCTCCTGCTCAAACAGTTCAAACGGTACAGAACGACGTTGGCTCTTTGTTTCCCATGCTAACACAGTTCAAACGGTTCAGACCGATATTGGCTCCTGTGTTTCCCGTGCTAAAACAGTACAAACGGTACAGAACGACATTGGCTCCCGTGTTTACCCTGCTAAAACAGTTCAAACGGTACAGAACGACATTGGCTCCCCTGTTTCCCGTCTTCAGAGAGTTCAAATGGTGAAGGACATTGGCTCCCGTGTTTCCCATGCTAACACCGTTCAAACGGTACAGAACGACATTGGCTCCTGTGTTTCCCATTCTAAAACAGATCAAACGGTACAGAACGACGTTGGCTCCTGTGGTTCCCATGCTAAATCAGTTTAAACGGTACAGAACGACATTGGCTCCCGTCTTTCCCATGCTAACACCGTTCAAATGGTACAGAACGACATTGGCTCCTGTGTTTCCAATACTAAAACAGTTCAAACGGTGCAGAACGACATTGGCTCCCGTGTGTCCGCTGCTAAAACCGTTCAAACGGTACAGAACGACGTTTACTTCCGTGTTTCCCCTGCTAAAACCGTTCAAACGGTCCAGAACGACGTTGGCTCCCGTGCTGCCCCTGCTAAATCAGTTTAAACGGTACAGAACGACATTGGCTCACGTGTTTACCCTGCTAAAACAGTTCAAACGGTGCAGAACGACATTGGCTCCCGTGTTTCCCAAGATAAAACAGTTCAAACGGTGCAGGACATTGGCTGCCGTGTTTCCCATGCTAACACACTTCAAACGGTACATAACAACATTGGCTCCTGTGTTTCCCCTGCTAAAACAGTTCAAGCGGTACAGAACGACATTGGCTCCCGTGTTTACCCTGCTAAAACAGTTCAAACGGTACAGAACGACATTGGCTCCCCTGTTTCCCGTACTCAGAGAGTTCAAATGGTGAAGGACATTGGCTCCCGTGTTTCCCATGCTAACACCGTTCAAACGGTACAGAACTACATTGGCCCCTGTGTTTCCCCTGCTAAAACAGTTCAAGCGGTACAGAACGACATTGGCTCCCGTGTTTCCGCTGCTAAAACAGTTCAAACGATACAGAACGACGTTTACTTCCGTGTTTCCCCTGCCAAAACAGTTCAAACGGTACAGAACGACATTGGCCCCTGTGGTTCTCCTGCTCAAACAGTTCAAACGGTACATAACAACATTGGCTCCTGCGTTTCCCCTGCTAAAACAGTTTAAACGGTTCAGAACGACGTTGGCTCCCGTGTTGCCCCTGCTAAATCAATTTAAACGGTACAGAACGACATTGGCTCACGTGTTTACCCTGCTAAAACAGTTCAAACGGTGCAGAACGACATTGGCTCCCGTGTTTCCCAAGATAAAACAGTTCAAACGGTAGAGTACGACGTTGGCTCCAGTGTTTCCCATGCTAAAACAGTTCAAACGGTACAGAACGACATTGGCTCCTGCGTTTCCCATGCTAACACAGTTCAAACGGTGCAGGACATTGGCTCCCGTGTTTCCCATGCTAACACACTTCAAACGGTACATAACAACATTGGCTCCTGCGTTTCCCCTGCTAAAACAGTTCAAACAGTACAGAACGACATTGGCTCCCGTGTTTACCCTGCTAAAACAGTTCAAACGATACAGAAAGACATTGGCTCCCCTGTTTCCCGTACTCAGAGAGTTCAAATGGTGAAGGACATTGGCTCCCGTGTTTCCCATGCTAACACCGTTCAAACGGTACAGAACTACATTGGCCCCTGTGTTTCCCCTGCTAAAACAGTTCAAGCGGTACAGAACGACATTGGCTCCCGTGTTTCCGCTGCTAAAACAGTTCAAACGATACAGAACGACGTTTACTTCCGTGTTTCCCCTGCCAAAACAGTTCAAACGGTACAGAACGCCGTTGGCTCCAGTGTTTCCCATGCTAAAACAGTTCAAACGGTAGAGAACGACGTTGGCTCCTGTGTTTCCCATGCTAAAATAGTTCAAGCGGTAGAGAACGACATTGGCTCCTGTGTTTCCCCTGCTAACACAGTTCAAACGGTACAGAACGACCTTGGCCCCTGTGGTTCTCCTGCTCAAACAGTTCAAACGGTACAGAACGACGTTGGCTCTTTGTTTCCCATGCTAACACAGTTCAAACGGTTCAGACCGATATTGGCTCCTGTGTTTCCCGTGCTAAAACAGTACAAACGGTACAGAACGACATTGGCTCCCGTGTTTACCCTGCTAAAACAGTTCAAACGGTACAGAACGACATTGGCTCCCGTGTTTCCCATGCTAACACCGTTCAAATGGTACAGAACGACATTGGCTCCTGTGTTTCCAATACTAAAACAGTTCAAACGGTGCAGAACGACATTGGCTCCCGTGTGTCCGCTGCTAAAACCGTTCAAACGGTACAGAACGACGTTTACTTCCGTGTTTCCCCTGCCAAAACAGTTCGAACGGTACAGAACGACATTGGCCCCTGTGGTTCTCCTGCTCAAACAGTTCAAACGGTACATAACAACATTGGCTCCTGCGTTTCCCCTGCTAAAACAGTTTAAACGGTCCAGAACGACGTTGGCTCCAGTGCTGCCCCTGCAAAATCAGTTTAAACGGTACAGAACGACATTGGCTCACGTGTTTACCCTGCTAAAACAGTTCAAACGGTGCAGAACGACATTGGCTCCCGTGTTTCCCAAGATAAAACAGTTCAAACGGTAGAGTACGACGTTGGCTCCAGTGTTTCCCATGCTAAAACAGTTCAAACGGTACAGAACGACATTGGCTCCTGCGTTTCCCATGCTAACACAGTTCAAACGGTGCAGGACATTGGCTCCCGTGTTTCCCATGCTAACACACTTCAAACGGTACATAACAACATTGGCTCCTGTGTTTCCCCTGCTAAAACAGTTCAAGCGGTACAGAACGACATTGGCTCCCGTGTTTACCCTGCTAAAACAGTTCAAACGGTACAGAACGACATTGGCTCCCCTGTTTCCCGTACTCAGAGAGTTCAAATGGTGAAGGACATTGGCTCCCGTGTTTCCCATGCTAACACCGTTCAAACGGTACAGAACTACATTGGCCCCTGTGTTTCCTCTGCTAAAACAGTTCAAGCGGTAGAGAACGACATTGGCTCCCGTGTTTCCGCTGCTAAAACAGTTCAAACGATACAGAACGACGTTTACTTCCGTGTTTCCCCTGCCAAAACAGTTCAAACGGTACAGAACGCCGTTGGCTCCAGTGTTTCCCATGCTAAAACAGTTCAAACGGTAGAGAACGACGTTGGCTCCTGTGTTTCCCCTGCCAAAACAGTTCGAACGGTACAGAACGACATTGGCCCCTGTGGTTCTCCTGCTCAAACAGTTCAAACGGTACATAACAACATTGGCTCCTGCGTTTCCCCTGCTAAAACAGTTTAAACGGTTCAGAACGACGTTGGCTCCCGTGTTGCCCCTGCTAAATCAATTTACACGGTACAGAACGACATTGGCTCACGTGTTTACCCTGCTAAAACAGTTCAAACGGTGCAGAACGACATTGGCTCCCGTGTTTCCCAAGATAAAACAGTTCAAACGGTAGAGTACGACGTTGGCTCCAGTGTTTCCCATGCTAAAACAGTTCAAACGGTACAGAACGACATTGGCTCCTGCGTTTCCCATGCTAACACAGTTCAAACGGTGCAGGACATTGGCTCCCGTGTTTCCCATGCTAACACACTTCAAACGGTACATAACAACATTGGCTCCTGCGTTTCCCCTGCTAAAACAGTTCAAACAGTACAGAACGACATTGGCTCCCGTGTTTACCCTGCTAAAACAGTTCAAACGATACAGAACGACATTGGCTCCCCTGTTTCCCGTACTCAGAGAGTTCAAATGGTGAAGGACATTGGCTCCCGTGTTTCCCATGCTAACACCGTTCAAACGGTACAGAACTACATTGGCCACTGTGTTTCCCCTGCTAAAACAGTTCAAGCGGTACAGAACGACATTGGCTCCCGTGTTTCCGCTGCTAAAACAGTTCAAACGATACAGAACGACGTTTACTTCCGTGTTTCCCCTGCCAAAACAGTTCAAACGGTACAGAACGCCGTTGGCTCCAGTGTTTCCCATGCTAAAACAGTTCAAACGGTAGAGAACGACGTTGGCTCCTGTGTTTCCCATGCTAAAATAGTTCAAGCGGTAGAGAACGACATTGGCTCCTGTGTTTCCCCTGCTAACACAGTTCAAACGGTACAGAACGACCTTGGCCCCTGTGGTTCTCCTGCTCAAACAGTTCAAACGGTACAGAACGACGTTGGCTCTTTGTTTCCCATGCTAACACAGTTCAAACGGTTCAGACCGATATTGGCTCCTGTGTTTCCCGTGCTAAAACAGTACAAACGGTACAGAACGACATTGGCTCCCGTGTTTACCCTGCTAAAACAGTTCAAACGGTACAGAACGACATTGGCTCCCCTGTTTCCCGTCTTCAGAGAGTTCAAATGGTGAAGGACATTGGCTCCCGTGTTTCCCATGCTAACACCGTTCAAACGGTACAGAACGACATTGGCTCCTGTGTTTCCCATTCTAAAACAGATCAAACGGTACAGAACGACGTTGGCTCCTGTGGTTCCCATGCTAAATCAGTTTAAACGGTACAGAACGACATTGGCTCCCGTGTTTCCCATGCTAACACCGTTCAAATGGTACAGAACGACATTGGCTCCTGTGTTTCCAATACTAAAACAGTTCAAACGGTGCAGAACGACATTGGCTCCCGTGTGTCCGCTGCTAAAACCGTTCAAACGGTACAGAACGACGTTTACTTCCGTGTTTCCCCTGCCAAAACAGTTCGAACGGTACAGAACGACATTGGCCCCTGTGGTTCTCCTGCTCAAACAGTTCAAACGGTACATAACAACATTGGCTCCTGCGTTTCCCCTGCTAAAACAGTTTAAACGGTCCAGAACGACGTTGGCTCCCGTGCTGCCCCTGCAAAATCAGTTTAAACGGTACAGAACGACATTGGCTCACGTGTTTACCCTGCTAAAACAGTTCAAACGGTGCAGAACGACATTGGCTCCCGTGTTTCCCAAGATAAAACAGTTCAAACGGTAGAGTACGACGTTGGCTCCAGTGTTTCCCATGCTAAAACAGTTCAAACGGTACAGAACGACATTGGCTCCTGCGTTTCCCATGCTAAAACAGTTCAAACGGTGCAGAACGACATTGGCTCCCGTGTTTCCTAAGCTAAAACAGTTCAAACGGTAGAGTACGACGTTGGCTCCAGTGTTTCCCATGCTAAAACAGTTCAAACGGTACAGAACGACATTGGCTCCTGCGTTTCCCATGCTAAAACAGTTCAAACGGTACAGAACGACATTGGCTCCTGCGTTTCCCATGCTAAAACAGTTCAAACGGTACAGAACGACATTGGCTCCCGTGTTTACCCTGCGAAAACAGTTCAAACGGTACAGAACGACATTGGCTCCCCTGTTTCCCGTACTCAGAGAGTTCAAATGGTGAAGGACATTGGTTCCCGTGTTTCCCATGCTAACGCCGTTCAAACGGTACAGAACTACATTGGCCCCTGTGTTTCCCCTGCTAAAACAGTTCAAGCGGTACAGAACGACATTGGCTCCCGTGTTTACCCTGCTAAAACAGTTCAAACGGTACAGAACGACATTGGCTCCCCTGTTTCCCGTACTCAGAGAGTTCAAATGGTGCAGGACATTGGCTCCCGTGTTTCCCATGCTAACACACTTCAAACGGTACATAACAACATTGGCTCCTGCGTTTTCCCTGCTAAAACAGTACAAACGGTACAGAACGACATTGGCTCCCGTGTTTACCCTGCTAAAACAGTTCAAACGGTACAGAACGACATTGGCTCCCCTGTTTCCCGTCTTCAGAGAGTTCAAATGGTGAAGGACATTGGCTCCCGTGTTTCCCATGCTAACACCGTTCAAACGGTACAGAACGACATTGGCTCCTGTGTTTCCCATTCTAAAACAGATCAAACGGTACAGAACGACGTTGGCTCCTGTGGTTCCCATGCTAAATCAGTTTAAACGGTACAGAACGACATTGGCTCCCGTGTTTCCCATGCTAACACCGTTCAAATGGTACAGAACGACATTGGCTCCTGTGTTTCCAATACTACAACAGTTCAAACGGTGCAGAACGACATTGGCTCCCGTGTGTCCGCAGCTAAAACCGTTCAAACGGTACAGAACGACGTTTACTTCCGTGTTTCCCCTGCCAAAACAGTTCGAACGGTACAGAACGACATTGGCCCCTGTGGTTCTCCTGCTCAAACAGTTCAAACGGTACATAACAACATTGGCTCCTGCGTTTCCCCTGCTAAAACAGTTTAAACGGTTCAGAACGACGTTGGCTCCCGTGTTGCCCCTGCTAAAACAGTTCAAACGGTGCAGAACGACATTGGCTCCCGTGTTTCCCAAGATAAAACAGTTCAAACGGTAGAGTACGACGTTGGCTCCAGTGTTTCCCATGCTAAAACAGTTCAAACGGTACAGAACGACATTGGCTCCTGCGTTTCCCATGCTAACACAGTTCAAACGGTGCAGGACATTGGCTCCCGTGTTTCCCATGCTAACACACTTCAAACGGTACATAACAACATTGGCTCCTGCGTTTCCCCTGCTAAAACAGTTCAAACAGTACAGAACGACATTGGCTCCCCTGTTTCCCGTACTCAGAGAGTTCAAATGGTGAAGGACATTGGCTCCCGTGTTTCCCATGCTAACACCGTTCAAACGGTACAGAACTACATTGGCCACTGTGTTTCCCCTGCTAAAACAGTTCAAGCGGTACAGAACGACATTGGCTCCCGTGTTTCCGCTGCTAAAACAGTTCAAACGATACAGAACGACGTTTACTTCCGTGTTTCCCCTGCCAAAACAGTTCAAACGGTACAGAACGCCGTTGGCTCCAGTGTTTCCCATGCTAAAACAGTTCAAACGGTAGAGAACGACGTTGGCTCCTGTGTTTCCCATGCTAAAATAGTTCAAGCGGTAGAGAACGACATTGGCTCCTGTGTTTCCCCTGCTAACACAGTTCAAACGGTACAGAACGACCTTGGCCCCTGTGGTTCTCCTGCTCAAACAGTTCAAACGGTACAGAACGACGTTGGCTCTTTGTTTCCCATGCTAACACAGTTCAAACGGTTCAGACCGATATTGGCTCCTGTGTTTCCCGTGCTAAAACAGTACAAACGGTACAGAACGACATTGGCTCCCGTGTTTACCCTGCTAAAACAGTTCAAACGGTACAGAACGACATTGGCTCCCCTGTTTCCCGTCTTCAGAGAGTTCAAATGGTGAAGGACATTGGCTCCCGTGTTTCCCATGCTAACACCGTTCAAACGGTACAGAACGACATTGGCTCCTGTGTTTCCCATTCTAAAACAGATCAAACGGTACAGAACGACGTTGGCTCCTGTGGTTCCCATGCTAAATCAGTTTAAACGGTACAGAACGACATTGGCTCCCGTCTTTCCCATGCTAACACCGTTCAAATGGTACAGAACGACATTGGCTCCTGTGTTTCCAATACTAAAACAGTTCAAACGGTGCAGAACGACATTGGCTCCCGTGTGTCCGCTGCTAAAACCGTTCAAACGGTACAGAACGACGTTTACTTCCGTGTTTCCCCTGCTAAAACCGTTCAAACGGTCCAGAACGACGTTGGCTCCCGTGCTGCCCCTGCTAAATCAGTTTAAACGGTACAGAACGACATTGGCTCACGTGTTTACCCTGCTAAAACAGTTCAAACGGTGCAGAACGACATTGGCTCCCGTGTTTCCCAAGATAAAACAGTTCAAACGGTGCAGGACATTGGCTGCCGTGTTTCCCATGCTAACACACTTCAAACGGTACATAACAACATTGGCTCCTGTGTTTCCCCTGCTAAAACAGTTCAAGCGGTACAGAACGACATTGGCTCCCGTGTTTACCCTGCTAAAACAGTTCAAACGGTACAGAACGACATTGGCTCCCCTGTTTCCCGTACTCAGAGAGTTCAAATGGTGAAGGACATTGGCTCCCGTGTTTCCCATGCTAACACCGTTCAAACGGTACAGAACTACATTGGCCCCTGTGTTTCCCCTGCTAAAACAGTTCAAGCGGTACAGAACGACATTGGCTCCCGTGTTTCCGCTGCTAAAACAGTTCAAACGATACAGAACGACGTTTACTTCCGTGTTTCCCCTGCCAAAACAGTTCAAACGGTACAGAACGACATTGGCCCCTGTGGTTCTCCTGCTCAAACAGTTCAAACGGTACATAACAACATTGGCTCCTGCGTTTCCCCTGCTAAAACAGTTTAAACGGTTCAGAACGACGTTGGCTCCCGTGTTGCCCCTGCTAAATCAATTTAAACGGTACAGAACGACATTGGCTCACGTGTTTACCCTGCTAAAACAGTTCAAACGGTGCAGAACGACATTGGCTCCCGTGTTTCCCAAGATAAAACAGTTCAAACGGTAGAGTACGACGTTGGCTCCAGTGTTTCCCATGCTAAAACAGTTCAAACGGTACAGAACGACATTGGCTCCTGCGTTTCCCATGCTAACACAGTTCAAACGGTGCAGGACATTGGCTCCCGTGTTTCCCATGCTAACACACTTCAAACGGTACATAACAACATTGGCTCCTGCGTTTCCCCTGCTAAAACAGTTCAAACAGTACAGAACGACATTGGCTCCCGTGTTTACCCTGCTAAAACAGTTCAAACGATACAGAACGACATTGGCTCCCCTGTTTCCCGTACTCAGAGAGTTCAAATGGTGAAGGACATTGGCTCCCGTGTTTCCCATGCTAACACCGTTCAAACGGTACAGAACTACATTGGCCCCTGTGTTTCCCCTGCTAAAACAGTTCAAGCGGTACAGAACGACATTGGCTCCCGTGTTTCCGCTGCTAAAACAGTTCAAACGATACAGAACGACGTTTACTTCCGTGTTTCCCCTGCCAAAACAGTTCAAACGGTACAGAACGCCGTTGGCTACAGTGTTTCCCATGCTAAAACAGTTCAAACGGTAGAGAACGACGTTGGCTCCTGTGTTTCCCATGCTAAAATAGTTCAAGCGGTAGAGAACGACATTGGCTCCTGTGTTTCCCCTGCTAACACAGTTCAAACGGTACAGAACGACCTTGGCCCCTGTGGTTCTCCTGCTCAAACAGTTCAAACGGTACAGAACGACGTTGGCTCTTTGTTTCCCATGCTAACACAGTTCAAACGGTTCAGACCGATATTGGCTCCTGTGTTTCCCGTGCTAAAACAGTACAAACGGTACAGAACGACATTGGCTCCCGTGTTTACCCTGCTAAAACAGTTCAAACGGTACAGAACGACATTGGCTCCCCTGTTTCCCGTCTTCAGAGAGTTCAAATGGTGAAGGACATTGGCTCCCGTGTTTCCCATGCTAACACCGTTCAAACGGTACAGAACGACGTTGGCTCCTGTGGTTCCCATGCTAAATCAGTTTAAACGGTACAGAACGACATTGGCTCCCGTGTTTCCCATGCTAACACCGTTCAAATGGTACAGAACGACATTGGCTCCTGTGTTTCCAATACTAAAACAGTTCAAACGGTGCAGAACGACATTGGCTCCCGTGTGTCCGCTGCTAAAACCGTTCAAACGGTACAGAACGACGTTTACTTCCGTGTTTCCCCTGCCAAAACAGTTCGAACGGTACAGAACGACATTGGCCCCTGTGGTTCTCCTGCTCAAACAGTTCAAACGGTACATAACAACATTGGCTCCTGCGTTTCCCCTGCTAAAACAGTTTAAACGGTCCAGAACGACGTTGGCTCCCGTGCTGCCCCTGCAAAATCAGTTTAAACGGTACAGAACGACATTGGCTCACGAGTTTACCCTGCTAAAACAGTTCAAACGGTGCAGAACGACATTGGCTCCCGTGTTTCCCAAGATAAAACAGTTCAAACGGTAGAGTACGACGTTGGCTCCAGTGTTTCCCATGCTAAAACAGTTCAAACGGTACAGAACGACATTGGCTCCTGCGTTTCCCATGCTAACACAGTTCAAACGGTGCAGGACATTGGCTCCCGTGTTTCCCATGCTAACACACTTCAAACGGTACATAACAACATTGGCTCCTGTGTTTCCCCTGCTAAAACAGTTCAAGCGGTACAGAACGACATTGGCTCCCGTGTTTACCCTGCTAAAACAGTTCAAACGGTACAGAACGACATTGGCTCCCCTGTTTCCCGTACTCAGAGAGTTCAAATGGTGAAGGACATTGGCTCCCGTGTTTCCCATGCTAACACCGTTCAAACGGTACAGAACTACATTGGCCCCTGTGTTTCCCCTGCTAAAACAGTTCAAGCGGTAGAGAACGACATTGGCTCCCGTGTTTCCGCTGCTAAAACAGTTCAAACGATACAGAACGACGTTTACTTCCGTGTTTCCCCTGCCAAAACAGTTCAAACGGTACAGAACGCCGTTGGCTCCAGTGTTTCCCATGCTAAAACCGTTCAAACGGTAGAGAACGACGTTGGCTCCTGTGTTTCTCATGCTAAAATAGTTCAAGCGGTAGAGAACGACATTGGCTCCTGTGTTTCCCCTGCTAACACAGTTCAAACGGTACAGAACGACATTGGCCCCTGTGGTTCTCCTGCTCAAACAGTTCAAACGGTACAGAACGACGTTGGCTCCCGTGTTGCCCCTGCTAAATCAGTTGAAACGGTACAGAATGACATTGGCTCCGGTGTTTCTCATGCTAAAACAGTTGAAACGGTGCAGAACGACATTGGCTCCCGTGTTTCACAAGCTAAAACAGTTCAAACGGTAGAGTACGACGTTGGCTCCAGTGTTTCCCATGCTAAAACAGTTCAAACGGTACAGAACGACATTGGCTCCTGCGTTTCCCATGCTAACACAGTTCAAACGGTGCAGGACATTGGCTCCCGTGTTTCCCATGCTAACACACTTCAAACGGTACATAACAACATTGGCTCCTGCGTTTCCACTGCTAAAACAGTTCAAACGGTACAGAACGACGTTGGCTCCCGTGTTTCCCATGCTAACACAGTTCAAACGGTTCAGACCGATATTGGCTCCTGTGTTTCCCGTGCTAAAACAGTACAAACGGTACAGAACGACATTGGCTCCCGTGTTTACCCTGCTAAAACATTTCAAACGGTACAGAACGACATTGGCTCCCCTGTTTCCCGTCTTCAGAGAGTTCAAATGGTGAAGGACATTGGCTCCCGTGTTTCCCATGCTAACACCGTTCAAACGGTACAGAACGACATTGGCTCCTGTGTTTCCCATTCTAAAACAGATCAAACGGTACAGAACGACGTTGGCTCCTGTGGTTCCCATGCTAAATCAGTTTAAACGGTACAGAACGACATGGGCTCCCGTGTTTCCCATGCTAACACCGTTCAAATGGTACAGAACGACATTGGCTCCTGTGTTTCCAATACTAAAACAGTTCAAACGGTGCAGAACGACATTGGCTCCCGTGTGTCCGCTGCTAAAACCGTTCAAACGGTACAGAACGACGTTTACTTCCGTGTTTCCCCTGCCAAAACAGTTCGAACGGTACAGAACGACATTGGCCCCTGTGGTTCTCCTGCTCAAGCAGTTCAAACGGTACATAATAACATTGGCTCCTGCGTTTCCCCTGCTAAAACTGTTCAAACGGTTCAGAACGACGTTGGCTCCCGTGTTGCCCCTGCTAAATCAGTTTAAACGGTACAGAACGACATTGGCTCACGTGTTTACCCTGCTAAAACAGTTCAAACGGTGCAGAACGACATTGGCTCCCGTGTTTCCCAAGCTAAAACAGTTGAAACGGTAGAGTACGACGTTGGCTCCAGTGTTTCCCATGCTAAAACAGTTCAAACGGTGCAGGACATTGGCTCCCGTGTTTCCCATGCTAACACTCTTCAAACGGTACATAACAACATTGGCTCCTGCGTTTCCCCTGCTAAAACAGTTCAAACGGTACAGAACGACATTGGCTCTTGCGTTTCCCATGCTAACACAGTTCAAACGGTGCAGGACATTGGCTCCCGTGTTTCCCATGCTAACACACTTCAAACGGTACATAACAACATTGGCTCCTGCGTTTCCACTGCTAAAACAGTTCAAACGGTACAGAACGACGTTGGCTCCCGTGTTTCCCATGCTAACACAGTTCAAACGGTTCAGACCGATATTGGCTCCTGTGTTTCCCGTGCTAAAACAGTACAAGGTACAGAACGACATTGGCTCCCGTGTTTACCCTGCTAAAACAGTTCAAACGGTACAGAACGACATTGGCTCCCCTGTTTCCCGTCTTCAGAGAGTTCAAATGGTGAAGGACATTGGCTCCCGTGTTTCCCATGCTAACACCGTTCAAACGGTACAGAACGACATTGGCTCCCGTGTTTCCCATTCTAAAACAGATCAAACGGTACAGAACGACGTTGGCTCCTGTGGTTCCCATGCTAAATCAGTTTAAACGGTACAGAACGACATGGGCTCCCGTGTTTCCCATGCTAACACCGTTCAAATGGTACAGAACGACATTGGCTCCTGTGTTTCCAATACTAAAACAGTTCAAACGGTGCAGAACGACATTGGCTCCCGTGTGTCCGCTGCTAAAACCGTTCAAACGGTACAGAACGACGTTTACTTCCGTGTTTCCCCTGCCAAAACAGTTCGAACGGTACAGAACGACATTGGCCCCTGTGGTTCTCCTGCTCAAGCAGTTCAAACGGTACATAATAACATTGGCTCCTGCGTTTCCCCTGCTAAAACTGTTCAAACGGTTCAGAACGACGTTGGCTCCCGTGTTGCCCCTGCTAAATCAGTTTAAACGGAACAGAACGACATTGGCTCACGTGTTTACCCTGCTAAAACAGTTCAAACGGTGCAGAACGACATTGGCTCCCGTGTTTCCCAAGCTAAAACAGTTCAAACGGTAGAGTACGACTTTGGCTCCAGTGTTTCCCATGCTAAAACAGTTCAAACGGTGCAGGACATTGGCTCCCGTGTTTCCCATGCTAACACTCTTCAAACGGTACATAACAACATTGGCTCCTGCATTTCCCCTGCTAAAACAGTTCAAACGGTACAGAAGGACATTGGCTCCCGTGTTTTCCCTGCTAAAACAGTTCAAACGGTACAGAACGACATTGGCTCCCCTGTTTCCCGTACTCAGAGAGTTCAAATGGTGAAGGACATTGGCTCCCGTGTTTCCCATGCTAACACCGTTCAAACGGTACAGAACTACATTGGCTCCTGTGTTTCCCAAGCTATAACAGTTCAAACGGTACAGAACGACGTTGGCTCCAGTGTTTCCCCTGCTAAATCAGTTTAAACGGTACAGAACGACATTGGCTCCCGTGTTTCCCATGCTAACACCGTTCAAATGGTACAGAACGACATTGGCTCCTGTGTTTCCAATACTAAAACAGTTCAAACGGTGCAGGACATTGGCTGCTGTGTTACACCGGCTAACACAGTTCAAATGGTGCAGGACATTGTCTCCGTGTTTCCCCTGCTAACACAGTTCAAACGGTACAGAACGACATTGGCTGCCCGGTTTCCCCTGCTAAAACAGTTCAAGCGGTACAGAACGACGTTTACTTCCGTGTTTCCCCTGCTAAAACAGGTAGAACGGTACAGAACGACATTGGCCCCTGTGTTTCTCCTGCTAAAACAGTTCAAACGGTACAGAACGACGGTCACTTCCGTGTTTCCCCTGCTAACACAGTTCGAACGGTACACAACGACATTGGCTCCCGTGTTTACCCTGCCTACACAGTTCAAACGGTACAGAACGACATTGGCTCCCCTGTTTCCCGTACTAAGAGAGTTCAAATGGTGAAGGACATTGTCTCCGTGTTACCCCTGCTAACACAGTTCAAATGGTACAGAACGACATTGGCTCCTGTGTTTCCAATACTAAAACAGTTCAAACGGTGCAGGACATTGGCTGCTGTGTTACACCGGCTAACACAGTTCAAATGGTGCAGGA
The DNA here is from genome assembly GCF_030144855.1 of Hypanus sabinus. Taxonomy (NCBI): domain Eukaryota; kingdom Metazoa; phylum Chordata; class Chondrichthyes; order Myliobatiformes; family Dasyatidae; genus Hypanus; species Hypanus sabinus. The sequence continues at coordinate 192,033,015 of NC_082707.1, forward strand.
CATTGTCTCCGTGTTTCCCCTGCTAACACAGTTCAAACGGTACAGAACGACATTGGCTCCTGTGTTTCCCAAGATAAAACAGTTCAAACGGTAGAGTACGACGTTGGCTCCAGTGTTTCCCATGCTAAAACAGTTCAAACGATACAGAACGACATTGGCTCCCCTGTTTCCCGTACTCAGAGAGTTCAAATGGTGAAGGACATTGGCTCCCGTGTTTCCCATGCTAACACCGTTCAAACGGTACAGAACTACATTGGCCCCTGTGTTTCCCCTGCTAAAACAGTTCAAGCGGTACAGAACGACATTGGCTCCTGCGTTGCCCATGCTAACACAGTTCAAACGGTGCAGGACATTGGCTCCCGTGTTTCCCATGCTAACACACTTCAAACGGTACATAACAACATTGGCTCCTGCGTTTCCCCTGCTAAAACAGTTCAAACAGTACAGAACGACATTGGCTCCCGTGTTTACCCTGCTAAAACAGTTCAAACGATACAGAACGACATTGGCTCCCCTGTTTCCCGTACTCAGAGAGTTCAAATGGTGAAGGACATTGGCTCCCGTGTTTCCCATGCTAACACCGTTCAAACGGTACAGAACTACATTGGCCCCTGTGTTTCCCCTGCTAAAACAGTTCAAGCGGTACAGAACGACATTGGCTCCCGTGTTTCCGCTGCTAAAACAGTTCAAACGATACAGAACGACGTTTACTTCCGTGTTTCCCCTGCCAAAACAGTTCAAACGGTACAGAACGCCGTTGGCTCCAGTGTTTCCCATGCTAAAACAGTTCAAACGGTAGAGAACGACGTTGGCTCCTGTGTTTCCCATGCTAAAATAGTTCAAGCGGTAGAGAACGACATTGGCTCCTGTGTTTCCCCTGCTAACACAGTTCAAACGGTACAGAACGACCTTGGCCCCTGTGGTTCTCCTGCTCAAACAGTTCAAACGGTACAGAACGACGTTGGCTCTTTGTTTCCCATGCTAACACAGTTCAAACGGTTCAGACCGATATTGGCTCCTGTGTTTCCCGTGCTAAAACAGTACAAACGGTACAGAACGACATTGGCTCCCGTGTTTACCCTGCTAAAACAGTTCAAACGGTACAGAACGACATTGGCTCCCCTGTTTCCCGTCTTCAGAGAGTTCAAATGGTGAAGGACATTGGCTCCCGTGTTTCCCATGCTAACACCGTTCAAACGGTACAGAACGACGTTGGCTCCTGTGGTTCCCATGCTAAATCAGTTTAAACGGTACAGAACGACATTGGCTCCCGTGTTTCCCATGCTAACACCGTTCAAATGGTACAGAACGACATTGGCTCCTGTGTTTCCAATACTAAAACAGTTCAAACGGTGCAGAACGACATTGGCTCCCGTGTGTCCGCTGCTAAAACCGTTCAAACGGTACAGAACGACGTTTACTTCCGTGTTTCCCCTGCCAAAACAGTTCGAACGGTACAGAACGACATTGGCCCCTGTGGTTCTCCTGCTCAAACAGTTCAAACGGTACATAACAACATTGGCTCCTGCGTTTCCCCTGCTAAAACAGTTTAAACGGTCCAGAACGACGTTGGCTCCCGTGCTGCCCCTGCAAAATCAGTTTAAACGGTACAGAACGACATTGGCTCACGTGTTTACCCTGCTAAAACAGTTCAAACGGTGCAGAACGACATTGGCTCCCGTGTTTCCCAAGATAAAACAGTTCAAACGGTAGAGTACGACGTTGGCTCCAGTGTTTCCCATGCTAAAACAGTTCAAACGGTACAGAACGACATTGGCTCCTGCGTTTCCCATGCTAACACAGTTCAAACGGTGCAGGACATTGGCTCCCGTGTTTCCCATGCTAACACACTTCAAACGGTACATAACAACATTGGCTCCTGTGTTTCCCCTGCTAAAACAGTTCAAGCGGTACAGAACGACATTGGCTCCCGTGTTTACCCTGCTAAAACAGTTCAAACGGTAGAGAACGACATTGGCTCCCCTGTTTCCCGTACTCAGAGAGTTCAAATGGTGAAGGACATTGGCTCCCGTGTTTCCCATGCTAACACCGTTCAAACGGTACAGAACTACATTGGCCCCTGTGTTTCCCCTGCTAAAACAGTTCAAGCGGTAGAGAACGACATTGGCTCCCGTGTTTCCGCTGCTAAAACAGTTCAAACGATACAGAACGACGTTTACTTCCGTGTTTCCCCTGCCAAAACAGTTCAAACGGTACAGAACGCCGTTGGCTCCAGTGTTTCCCATGCTAAAACCGTTAAAACGGTAGAGAACGACGTTGGCTCCTGTGTTTCTCATGCTAAAATAGTTCAAGCCGTAGAGAACGACATTGGCTCCTGTGTTTCCCCTGCTAACACAGTTCAAACGGTACAGAACGACATTGGCCCCTGTGGTTCTCCTGCTCAAACAGTTCAAACGGTACAGAACGACGTTGGCTCTCGTGTTGCCCCTGCTAAATCAGTTGAAACGGTACAGAATGACATTGGCTCCGGTGTTTCTCATGCTAAAACAGTTGAAACGGTGCAGAACGACATTGGCTCCCGTGTTTCACAAGCTAAAACAGTTCAAACGGTAGAGTACGACGTTGGCTCCAGTGTTTCCCATGCTAAAACAGTTCAAACGGTACAGAACGACATTGGCTCCTGCGTTTCCCATGCTAACACAGTTCAAACGGTGCAGGACATTGGCTCCCGTGTTTCCCATGCTAACACACTTCAAACGGTACATAACAACATTGGCTCCTGCGTTTCCACTGCTAAAACAGTTCAAACGGTACAGAACGACGTTGGCTCCCGTGTTTCCCATGCTAACACAGTTCAAACGGTTCAGACCGATATTGGCTCCTGTGTTTCCCGTGCTAAAACAGTACAAACGGTACAGAACGACATTGGCTCCCGTGTTTACCCTGCTAAAACATTTCAAACGGTACAGAACGACATTGGCTCCCCTGTTTCCCGTCTTCAGAGAGTTCAAATGGTGAAGGACATTGGCTCCCGTGTTTCCCATGCTAACACCGTTCAAACGGTACAGAACGACATTGGCTCCTGTGTTTCCCATTCTAAAACAGATCAAACGGTACAGAACGACGTTGGCTCCTGTGGTTCCCATGCTAAATCAGTTTAAACGGTACAGAACGACATGGGCTCCCGTGTTTCCCATGCTAACACCGTTCAAATGGTACAGAACGACATTGGCTCCTGTGTTTCCAATACTAAAACAGTTCAAACGGTGCAGAACGACATTGGCTCCCGTGTGTCCGCTGCTAAAACCGTTCAAACGGTACAGAACGACGTTTACTTCCGTGTTTCCCCTGCCAAAACAGTTCGAACGGTACAGAACGACATTGGCCCCTGTGGTTCTCCTGCTCAAGCAGTTCAAACGGTACATAATAACATTGGCTCCTGCGTTTCCCCTGCTAAAACTGTTCAAACGGTTCAGAACGACGTTGGCCCCCGTGTTGCCCCTGCTAAATCAGTTTAAACGGTACAGAACGACATTGGCTCACGTGTTTACCCTGCTAAAACAGTTCAAACGGTGCAGAACGACATTGGCTCCCGTGTTTCCCAAGCTAAAACAGTTGAAACGGTAGAGTACGACGTTGGCTCCAGTGTTTCCCATGCTAAAACAGTTCAAACGGTGCAGGACATTGGCTCCCGTGTTTCCCATGCTAACACTCTTCAAACGGTACATAACAACATTGGCTCCTGCGTTTCCCCTGCTAAAACAGTTCAAACGGTACAGAACGACATTGGCTCTTGCGTTTCCCATGCTAACACAGTTCAAACGGTGCAGGACATTGGCTCCCGTGTTTCCCATGCTAACACACTTCAAACGGTACATAACAACATTGGCTCCTGCGTTTCCACTGCTAAAACAGTTCAAACGGTACAGAACGACGTTGGCTCCCGTGTTTCCCATGCTAACACAGTTCAAACGGTTCAGACCGATATTGGCTCCTGTGTTTCCCGTGCTAAAACAGTACAAGGTACAGAACGACATTGGCTCCCGTGTTTACCCTGCTAAAACAGTTCAAACGGTACAGAACGACATTGGCTCCCCTGTTTCCCGTCTTCAGAGAGTTCAAATGGTGAAGGACATTGGCTCCCGTGTTTCCCATGCTAACACCGTTCAAACGGTACAGAACGACATTGGCTCCTGTGTTTCCCATTCTAAAACAGATCAAACGGTACAGAACGACGTTGGCTCCTGTGGTTCCCATGCTAAATCAGTTTAAACGGTACAGAACGACATGGGCTCCCGTGTTTCCCATGCTAACACCGTTCAAATGGTACAGAACGACATTGGCTCCTGTGTTTCCAATACTAAAACAGTTCAAACGGTGCAGAACGACATTGGCTCCCGTGTGTCCGCTGCTAAAACCGTTCAAACGGTACAGAACGACGTTTACTTCCGTGTTTCCCCTGCCAAAACAGTTCGAACGGTACAGAACGACATTGGCCCCTGTGGTTCTCCTGCTCAAGCAGTTCAAACGGTACATAATAACATTGGCTCCTGCGTTTCCCCTGCTAAAACTGTTCAAACGGTTCAGAACGACGTTGGCTCCCGTGTTGCCCCTGCTAAATCAGTTTAAACGGAACAGAACGACATTGGCTCACGTGTTTACCCTGCTAAAACAGTTCAAACGGTGCAGAACGACATTGGCTCCCGTGTTTCCCAAGCTAAAACAGTTCAAACGGTAGAGTACGACTTTGGCTCCAGTGTTTCCCATGCTAAAACAGTTCAAACGGTGCAGGACATTGGCTCCCGTGTTTCCCATGCTAACACTCTTCAAACGGTACATAACAACATTGGCTCCTGCATTTCCCCTGCTAAAACAGTTCAAACGGTACAGAAGGACATTGGCTCCCGTGTTTTCCCTGCTAAAACAGTTCAAACGGTACAGAACGACATTGGCTCCCCTGTTTCCCGTACTCAGAGAGTTCAAATGGTGAAGGACATTGGCTCCCGTGTTTCCCATGCTAACACCGTTCAAACGGTACAGAACTACATTGGCTCCTGTGTTTCCCAAGCTATAACAGTTCAAACGGTACAGAACGACTTTGGCTCCAGTGTTTCCCCTGCTAAATCAGTTTAAACGGTACAGAACGACATTGGCTCCCGTGTTTCCCATGCTAACACCGTTCAAATGGTACAGAACGACATTGGCTCCTGTGTTTCCAATACTAAAACAGTTCAAACGGTGCAGGACATTGGCTGCTGTGTTACACCGGCTAACACAGTTCAAATGGTGCAGGACATTGTCTCCGTGTTTCCCCTGCTAACACAGTTCAAACGGTACAGAACGACATTGGCTGCCCGGTTTCCCCTGCTAAAACAGTTCAAGCGGTACAGAACGACGTTTACTTCCGTGTTTCCCCTGCTAAAACAGGTAGAACGGTACAGAACGACATTGGCCCCTGTGTTTCTCCTGCTAAAACAGTTCAAACGGTACAGAACGACGGTCACTTCCGTGTTTCCCCTGCTAACACAGTTCGAACGGTACACAACGACATTGGCTCCCGTGTTTACCCTGCCTACACAGTTCAAACGGTACAGAACGACATTGGCTCCCCTGTTTCCCGTACTAAGAGAGTTCAAATGGTGAAGGACATTGGCTCCCGTGTTTCCCATGCTAACACCGATCAAACGGTACAGAACGACATTGGCTCCTGTGTTTCCCAAACTAAAACAGTTCAAACGGTACAGAACGACTTTGGCTCCTGGGTTTCTGATACTAAAACAGTTCAAACGGTGCAGGACATTGGCTGCTGTGTTACACCGGCTAACACAGTTCAAATGGTGAAGGACATTGTCTCCGTGTTACCCCTGCTAACACAGTTCAAATGGTACAGAACGACATTGGCTCCTGTGTTTCCAATACTAAAACAGTTCAAACGGTGCAGGACATTGGCTGCTGTGTTACACCGGCTAACACAGTTCAAATGGTGCAGGACATTGTCTCCGTGTTTCCCCTGCTAACACAGTTCAAACGGTACAGAACGACATTGGCTCCCGTGTTTACCCTGCTAAAACAGTTCAAACGGTACAGAACGACATTGGCTCCCCTGTTTCCCGTACTCAGAGAGTTCAAATGGTGAAGGACATTGGCTCCCGTGTTTCCCATGCTAACACCGTTCAAACGGTACAGAACTACATTGGCTCCTGTGTTTCCCAAGCTATAACAGTTCAAACGGTACAGAACGACGTTGGCTCCAGTGTTTCCCCTGCTAAATCAGTTTAAACGGTACAGAACGACATTGGCTCCCGTGTTTCCCATGCTAACACCGTTCAAATGGTACAGAACGACATTGGCTCCTGTGTTTCCAATACTAAAACAGTTCAAACGGTGCAGGACATTGGCTGCTGTGTTACACCGGCTAACACAGTTCAAATGGTGCAGGACATTGTCTCCGTGTTTCCCCTGCTAACACAGTTCAAACGGTACAGAACGACATTGGCTGCCCGGTTTCCCCTGCTAAAACAGTTCAAGCGGTACAGAACGACGTTTACTTCCGTGTTTCCCCTGCTAAAACAGGTAGAACGGTACAGAACGACATTGGCCCCTGTGTTTCTCCTGCTAAAACAGTTCAAACGGTACAGAACGACGGTCACTTCCGTGTTTCCCCTGCTAACACAGTTCGAACGGTACACAACGACATTGGCTCCCGTGTTTACCCTGCCTACACAGTTCAAACGGTACAGAACGACATTGGCTCCCCTGTTTCCCGTACTAAGAGAGTTCAAATGGTGAAGGACATTGGCTCCCGTGTTTCCCATGCTAACACCGATCAAACGGTACAGAACGACATTGGCTCCTGTGTTTCCCAAACTAAAACAGTTCAAACGGTACAGAACGACTTTGGCTCCTGGGTTTCTGATACTAAAACAGTTCAAACGGTGCAGGACATTGGCTGCTGTGTTACACCGGCTAACACAGTTCAAATGGTGAAGGACATTGTCTCCGTGTTACCCCTGCTAACACAGTTCAAACGGTACAGAACGACATTGGCTCCCCTGTTTCCCATGCTAAAACAGTTCAAACGGTACAGAACGACATTGGCTCCTGTGTTACCCATGCTAACACTGTTCAAACGGTGCAGGACATTGGCTCCTGTGTTTCCGATGCAAAAACCGTTCAAACCGTACAGAACGACGTGGGCTCCCGTGTTCCCCCTGCTAAAACAGTTCAAACGGTACAGAACGACATTAGCTCCCGTGTTTACCCTGCTAAATCAGTTCAAGCGGTACAGAACGACATTGGATCCGGTGTTTCCCATGCTAAAACTGTTGAAACGGTACAGAACGATATTGGCTCCACTGTGTTCCCTGCTATACAGTCCAAATGTTACAGAACGACATTGGCTCCTGTGTTTCCCACACTAACACAGTTTAAACGGAGGAGGACATTGGCTCCTGTGTTTCCCACACTAACACAGTTTAAACGGAGGAGGACATTGGCTCCAGTGTTTCCCATGCTAAAACAGTTCAAGCGGTACAGAACGACATTGGCTCCCGTGTTTCCCATGCTAAAACAGTTCAAGCGGTACAGAACGACATTGGCTCCCGTGTTTCCGCTGCTAAAACAGTTCAAACGGTACAGAACGACGTTCACGTCCGTGTTTCCCCTGCCAAAACAGTTCGAACGGTACAGAACGACATTGGCTCCTGTGTTTCCCCTGCTAACACAGTTCAAACGGTACAGAACGACAGTGGCCCCTGTGGTTCTCCTGCTCAAACAGTTCAAACGGTACAGAACGACGGTTACTTCCGTGTTTCCCCTGCTAACACAGTTCGAACGGTACAGAACGACATTGGCTCCCGTGTTCCCCTGCCTACACAGTTCAAACGGTACAGAACGACGTTTACTTCCGCGTTTCCCCTGCTAACACAGTTCGAACGGTACAGAACGACATTGGCTCCTGTGTTTCCCCTGCTAAAACAGTTCAAGCGGTACAGAACGACATTGGCTCCTGTGTTTTCCCTGCTAGCACAGTTCAAGCGTTGCAGGACATTGGCTCCCGTGTTTCCACAGCTAACACAGTTCAAACTGTGCAGGACATTGGCTCCTGTGTTTCCCATGCTAAAACAGTTCAAAAGGTGCAGAACGACGTTGGCTCCCGTGTTTCCCCTGCTAAAACAGTTCAAACGGTACAGAACGACGTTGAATGCTGTGTTTCCCATGCTAAAACAGTTCAAACGGTACAGAACGACATTGGCTCCTGTGTTTCCCCTGCTAGAACAGTTCAAACGGTACAGAACGACGGTTACTTCCGTGTTTCCCCTGCTAACACAGTTCGAACGGTACAGAACGATATTGGCTCCCGTGTTCCCCTGCCTACACAGTTCAAACGGTGCAGAACGACGTTTACTTCCGTGTTTCCCCTGCTAACACAGTTCGAACGGTACAGAACGACATTGGCTCCTGTGTTTCCCCTGCTAAAACAGTTCAAGCGGTACAGAACGACATTGGCTCCTGTGTTTTCCCTGCTAGCACAGTTCAAGCGTTGCAGGACATTGGCTCCCGTGTTTCCACAGCTAACACAGTTCAAACTGTGCAGGACATTGGCTCCTGTGTTTCCCATGCTAAAACAGTTCAAAAGGTGCAGAACGACGTTGGCTCCCGTGTTTCCCCTGCTAAAACAGTTCAAACGGTACAGAACGAAATTGGATGCTGTGTTTTCCATGCTAACACAGTTCAAACGATACAGGACGACATTGGCCCCTATGTTTCCCCTGCTAACACAGTTCAAACGGTACAGAACGACATTGGCTCCTGTGTTTCCCCTGCTAAATCACGTCAAGCCGTAGAGAACGACATTGGCTCCTGTGTTTCCCCTGCTAACACAGTTCAAACGGTACAGAACGACATTGGCCTCTGTGTTTCTCCTGCTAAAACAGTTCAAACGGTACAGAACGACGGTTACTTCCGTGTTTCCCCTGCCTACACAGTTCAAACGGTATAGAACGACATTGGCTCCTGTGTTTCCCATGCTAACAAAGTTCAAACGGTACAGAACGACGTAGGCTCCAGTGTTCCCCTGCTAAAACATTTCAAACGGTACAGAACGACGTTGGCTCCTGTGATTCCCATGCTAACACAGTTCAAACGGTGCATGATATTGGCTCCCGTGTTTCCCATACTAAAACAGTTCAAATGGTGCAGGACATTGGCTCCCGTGTTACCCATGCTAAGACAGTTCAAACGATACAGAACGACATTGGCTCCTGTGTTTCCCATGCTAATACTTTTCAAACGGTGCAGTACATTGGCTCCCGTGTGTCCCATGCTAACACAGTTCAAACGGTACAGAACGACATTGGTTCCTGTGTTTCCAATGCTAACACACTTCAAACGGTACAGAACAACATTGGCTCCTGCGTTTCCCCTGCTAAAACAGTTCAAACGGTACAGAACGACGTTGGCTCCCGTGTTTCCCCTGCTAAATCAGTTTAAACGGTACAGAACGACATTGGCTCACGTGCTTACCCTGCTAAAACAGTTGAAACGGTACAGAATGACATTGGCTCCCGTGTTTCACATGCTAAAATAGTTCAAACGGTACAGAACGACATTGGCTCCCGTGTTTCCCAAGCTAAAACAGTTCAAACGGTAGAGAACGACGTTTTCTCCAGTGTTTCCCATGCTAAAAAAGTTCAAACGGTACAGAACGACATTGGTTCCTGCGTTTCCCAAGCTAAAACAGTTCAAACGGTACAGAACGACCTTGGCTCCTGTGTTTCCCACGCTAACAAAGTTCAAACGGTACAGAACGACGTAGGCTCCAGTGTTCACCTGCTAACACATTTCAAACGGTACAGAACGACGTTGGCTCCTGTGATTCCCATGCTAACACAGTTCAAACGGTGCATGATATTGGCTCCCGTGTTTCCCAAACTAAAACAGTTCAAATGGTGCAGGACATTGGCTCCCGTGTTACCCATGCTAAGACAGTTCAAACGATACAGAACGACATTGGCTCCTGTGTTTCCCATGCTAATACATTTCAAACGGTGCAGTACATTGGCTCCCGTGTGTCCCATGCTAACACAGTTCAAACGGTACAGAACGACATTGGTTCCTGTGTTTCCAATGCTAACACACTTCAAACGGTACAGAACAACATTGGCTCCTGCGTTTCCCCTGCTAAAACAGTTCAAACGGTACAGAACGACGTTGGCTCCCGTGTTTCCCCTGCTAAATCAGTTTAAACGGTACAGAACGACATTGGCTCACGTGCTTACCCTGCTAAAACAGTTGAAACGGTACAGAATGACATTGGCTCCCGTGTTTCACATGCTAAAATAGTTCAAACGGTACAGAACGACATTGGCTCCCGTGTTTCCCAAGCTAAAACAGTTCAAACGGTAGAGAACGACGTTTTCTCCAGTGTTTCCCATGCTAAAAAAGTTCAAACGGTACAGAACGACATTGGTTCCTGCGTTTCCCATGCTAACAGAGTTCAAACGGTGGAGGACATTGGCTCCTGTGTTTCCCATGCTAACACACTTCAAACGGTACATAACAACATTGGCTCCTGCGTTTCCCCTGCTAAAACAGTTCAAACGGTTCTGAACGACGTTGGCTCCCGTGTTTCCCCTGCTAAATCAGTTTAAACGGTACAGAATGACATTGGCTCCCTTGTTTCTCATGCTAAAACAGTTCCAACGGTACAGAACGACATAGGCTCCCGTGTTTCCCAAGCTAAAACAGTTCAACCGGTACAGAAAGACGTTGGCTCCAGTGTTTCCCATGCTAAAAAAGTTCAAACGGTACAGAACGACGTAGGCTCCCGTGTTCCCCTGCTAAAACAGTTCAAACGGTAAAGAACGACATTGGCTCCTGTGTTTCCCATGCTAACACAGTTCAAACGGTGCAGGACATTGTCTCCCGTGTTTCCCATGGTAACACAGTTCAAACGGTGCAGACCGATATTAGCTCCTGTGTTTCCCGTGCTGAAACAGTACAAACGGTACAGAACGACATTGGCTCCCGTGTTTACCCTGCTAAAACAGTTCAAACGGTACAGAACGACATTGGCTCCCCTGTTTCCCGTACTAAGAGAGTTCAAAAGGTGAAGGACATTGGCTCCCGCGTTTCCCATGCTAACACCGTTCAAACGGTACAGAAAGACATTGGCTCCTGTGTTTCCCATTCTAAAACAGATCAAACGGTACAGAACGACGTTGGCTCCTGTGGTTCCCATGCTAACACAGTTCAAACGGTACAGAACGAAATTGGCTACTGTGTTTCCCCTCCTAAAACTGTTCAAACCGTACAGAACGACGTTGGCTCCCGTGTTCCCCCTGCTAAAACAGTTCAAACGGTACAGAACGACATTAGCTCCCGTGTTTACCCTGCTAAAACAGTTCAAACGGTACAGAACGACATTGGATCCGGTGTTTCCAATGCTAAAACAGTTGAAACGGTACAGAACGATATTGGCTCCGCTGTGTTCCCTGCTATACAGTCCAAATGTTACAGAAAGACATTGGCTCCTGTGTTTCCCACACTAACACAGTTTAAACGGAGGAGGACATTGGCTCCTGTGTTTCCCACACTAACACAGTTTAAACGGAGGAGGACATTGGCTCCTGTGTTTTCCCTGCTAAAACAGTTCAAACGGCACAGAACGACATTGGCTCCTGTTCTTCCCATGTTATAACAGTTCAAACGGTACAGAACGCCGTTGGCTCCTGTGTTTCCCATGCTAAAATAGTTCAAGCGGTAGAGAACGACATTGGCTCCTGTGTTTCCCCTGCTAAAACAGTTCAAACGATAAAGAACGACGTTTACTTCCGTGTTTCCCTGCCAAAACAGTTCAAACGGTACAGAACGCCGTTGGCTGCAGTGTTTCCCATGCTAAAACAGTTCAAACGGTAGAGAACGACGTTGGCTCCTGTGTTTCCCATGCTAAAATAGTTCAAGCGGTAGAGAACGACATTGGCTCCTGTGTTTCCCCTGCTAACACAGTTCAAACGGTACAGAACGACATTGGCCCCTGTGGTTCTCCTGCTCAAACAGTTCAAACGGTACAGAACGACGTTGGCTCCCGTGTTGCCCCTGCTAGATCAGTTTAAACGGTACAGAACGACATTGGCTCACGTGTTTACCCTGCTAAAACAGTTGAAACGGTACAGAATGACATTGGCTCCGGTGTTTCTCATGCTAAAACAGTTCAAACGGTGCAGAACGACATTGGCTCCCGTGTTTCACAAGCTAAAACAGTTCAAACGGTAGAGTACGACGTTGGCTCCAGTGTTTCCCATGCTAAAACAGTTCAAACGGTACAGAACGACATTGGCTCCTGCGTTTCCCATGCTAACACAGTTCAAACGGTGCAGGACATTGGCTCCCGTGTTTCCCATGCTAACACACTTCAAACGGTACATAACAACATTGGCTCCTGCGTTTCCACTGCTAAAACAGTTCAAACGGTACAGAACGACGTTGGCTCCCGTGTTTCCCATGCTAACACAGTTCAAACGGTACAGAACGACATTGGCTCCCGTGTTTCCCATGCTAACAGCGTTCAAATGGTACAGAACGACATTGGCTCCTGTGTTTCCAATACTAAAACAGTTCAAACGGTGCAGAACGACATTGGCTCCCGTGTGTCCGCTGCTAAAACCGTTCAAACGGTACAGAACGACGTTTACTTCCGTGTTTCCCCTGCCAAAACAGTTCGAACGGTACAGAACGACATTGGCCCCTGTGGTTCTCCTGCTCAAGCAGTTCAAACGGTACATAACAACATTGGCTCCTGCGTTTCCCCTGCTAAAACAGTTCAAACGGTTCAGAACGACGTTGGCTCCTGTGATTCCCATGCTAACACAGTTCAAACGGTGCATGATATTGGCTCCCGTGTTTCCCATACTAAAACAGTTCAAATGGTGCAGGACATTGGCTCCCGTGTTACCCATGCTAAGACAGTTCAAACGATACAGAACGACATTGGCTCCTGTGTTTCCCATGCTAATACATTTCAAACGGTGCAGTACATTGGCTCCCGTGTGTCCCATGCTAACACAGTTCAAACGGTACAGAACGACATTGGTTCCTGTGTTTCCAATGCTAACACACTTCAAACGGTACAGAACAACATTGGCTCCTGCGTTTCCCCTGCTAAAACAGTTCAAACGGTACAGAACGACGTTGGCTCCCGTGTTTCCCCTGCTAAATCAGTTTAAACGGTACAGAACGACATTGGCTCACGTGCTTACCCTGCTAAAACAGTTGAAACGGTACAGAATGACATTGGCTCCCGTGTTTCACATGCTAAAATAGTTCAAACGGTACAGAACGACATTGGCTCCCGTGTTTCCCAAGCTAAAACAGTTCAAACGGTAGAGAACGACGTTTTCTCCAGTGTTTCCCATGCTAAAAAAGTTCAAACGGTACAGAACGACATTGGTTCCTGCGGTTCCCAAGCTAAAACAGTTCAAACGGTACAGAACGACCTTGGCTCCTGTGTTTCCCACGCTAACAAAGTTCAAACGGTACAGAACGACGTAGGCTCCAGTGTTCCCCTGCTAACACATTTCAAACGGTACAGAACGACGTTGGCTCCTGTGTTTCCCATGCTAAAATAGTTCAAGCGGTAGAGAACGACATTGGCTCCTGTGTTTCCCCTGCTAAAACAGTTCAAATGATACAGAACGACGTTTACTTCCGTGTTTCCCCTGCCAAAACAGTTCAAACGGTACAGAACGCCGTTGGCCGCAGTGTTTCCCATGCTAAAACAGTTCAAACGGTAGAGAACGACGTTGGCTCCTGTGTTTCCCATGCTAAAATAGTTCAAGCGGTAGAGAACGACATTGGCTCCTGTGTTTCCCCTGCTAACACAGTTCAAACGGTACAGAACGACATTGGCCCCTGTGGTTCTCCTGCTCAAACAGTTCAAACGGTACAGAACGACGTTGGCTCCCGTGTTGCCCCTGCTAAATCAGTTTAAACGGTACAGAACGACATTGGCTCACGTGTTTACCCTGCTAAAACAGTTGAAACGGTACAGAATGACATTGGCTCCGGTGTTTCTCATGCTAAAACAGTTCAAACGGTGCAGAACGACATTGGCTCCCGTGTTTCACAAGCTAAAACAGTTCAAACGGTAGAGTACGACGTTGGCTCCAGTGTTTCCCATGCTAAAACAGTTCAAACGGTACAGAACGACATTGGCTCCTGCGTTTCCCATGCTAACAGAGTTCAAACGGTGCAGGACATTGGCTCCCGTGTTTCCCATGCTAACACACTTCAAACGGTACATAACAACATTGGCTCCTGCGTTTCCACTGCTAAAACAGTTCAAACGGTACAGAACGACGTTGGCTCCCGTGTTTCCCATGCTAACACAGTTCAAACGGTTCAGACCGATATTGGCTCCTCTGTTTCCCGTGCTAAAACAGTACAAACGGTACAGAACGACATTGGCTCCCGTGTTTACCCTGCTAAAACAGTTCAAACGGTACAGAACGACATTGGCTCCCCTGTTTCCCGTCTTCAGAGAGTTCAAATGGTGAAGGACATTGGCTCCCGTGTTTCCCATGCTAACACCGTTCAAACGGTACAGAACGACATTGGCTCCTGTGTTTCCCATTCTAAAACAGATCAAACGGTACAGAACGACGTTGGCTCCTGTGGTTCCCATGCTAAATCAGTTTAAACGGTACAGAACGACATTGGCTCCCGTGTTTCCCATGCTAACACCGTTCAAATGGTACAGAACGACATTGGCTCCTGTGTTTCCAATACTAAAACAGTTCAAACGGTGCAGAACGACATTGGCTCCCGTGTGTCCGCTGCTAAAACCGTTCAAACGGTACAGAACGACGTTTACTTCCGTGTTTCCCCTGCCAAAACAGTTCGAACGGTACAGAACGACATTGGCCCCTGTGGTTCTCCTGCTCAAGCAGTTCAAACGGTACATAACAACATTGGCTCCTGCGTTTCCCCTGCTAAAACAGTTCAAACGGTTCAGAACGACGTTGGCTCCCGTGTTGCCCCTGCTAAATCAGTTTAAACGGTACAGAACGACATTGGCTCACGTGTTTACCCTGCTAAAACAGTTCAAACGGTGCAGAACGACATTGGCTCCCGTGTTTCCCAAGCTAAAACAGTTCAAACGGTAGAGTACGACGTTGGCTCCAGTGTTTCCCATGCTAAAACAGTTCAAACGGTACAGAACGACATTGGCTCCTGCGTTTCCCATGCTAACACAGTTCAAACGGTGCAGGACATTGGCTCCCGTGTTTCCCATGCTAACACACTTCAAACGGTACATAACAACATTGGCTCCTGCGTTTCCCCTGCTAAAACAGTTCAAACGGTACAGAACGACATTGGCTCCCGTGTTTACCCTGCTAAAACAGTTCAAACGGTACAGAACGACATTGGCTCCCCTGTTTCCCGTACTCAGAGAGTTCAAATGGTGAAGGACATTGGCTCCCGTGTTTCCCATGCTAACACCGTTCAAACGGTACAGAACTACATTGGCTCCTGTGTTTCCCAAGCTATAACAGTTCAAACGGTACAGAACGACTTTGGCTCCAGTGTTTCCCCTGCTAAATCAGTTTAAACGGTACAGAACGACATTGGCTCCCGTGTTTCCCATGCTAACACCGTTCAAATGGTACAGAACGACATTGGCTCCTGTGTTTCCAATACTAAAACAGTTCAAACGGTGCAGGACATTGGCTGCTGTGTTACACCGGCTAACACAGTTCAAATGGTGCAGGACATTGTCTCCGTGTTTCCCCTGCTAACACAGTTCAAACGGTACAGAACGACATTGGCTCCCGTGTTTACCCTGCTAAAACAGTTCAAACGGTACAGAACGACATTGGCTCCCCTGTTTCCCGTACTCAGAGAGTTCAAATGGTGAAGGACATTGGCTCCCGTGTTTCCCATGCTAACACCGTTCAAACGGTACAGAACTACATTGGCTCCTGTGTTTCCCAAGCTATAACAGTTCAAACGGTACAGAACGACTTTGGCTCCAGTGTTTCCCCTGCTAAATCAGTTTAAACGGTACAGAACGACATTGGCTCCCGTGTTTCCCATGCTATCACCGTTCAAATGGTACAGAACGACATTGGCTCCTGTGTTTCCAATACTAAAACAGTTCAAACGGTGCAGGACATTGGCTGCTGTGTTACACCGGCTAACACAGTTCAAATGGTGCAGGACATTGTCTCCGTGTTTCCCCTGCTAACACAGTTCAAACGGTACAGAACGACATTGGCTGCCCGGTTTCCCCTGCTAAAACAGTTCAAACGGTACAGAACGACGTTGGATGCTGTGTTTCCCATGCTAACGCAGTTCAAGCGGTACAGAACGACATTGGCCCCTGTGTTTACCCTGCTGAAACAGTTCAAGCGGTACAGAACGACGTTTACTTCCGTGTTTCCCCTGCTAAAACAGGTAGAACGGTACAGACCGACATTGGCTCCTATGTTTCCCATGCTAAAACAGTTCAAACGATACAGAACTACGTTGGCTCCCGTGTTACCCATGCTAAGACAGTTCAAACGATACAGAACGACATTGGCTCCTGTGTTTCCCATGCTAACACAGTTCAAACGGCACAGAACGACATTGGTTCCTGTGTTTCCCATGATAACACATTTCAAACGGTACAGAACAACATTGGCTCCTGTGTTTCCCCTGCTAAAACAGTTCAAACGGTACAGGATATTTGTCCCGTGTTTACAATGCTATAACAGTTCAAACGGTGCAGAACGACATTGGCTCCCCTGTTTCCCATACTAAAAGAGTTCAAACGGTGCAGGACATTGGCTCCCGTGTTTCCCATGCTAACACAGTTCAAACAGTACAGAACGACATTGGCTCCTGTGGTTCCCATACGAAAACAGTTGAAACGGTACAGAACGATATTGGTTCCTGTGTTTCCAATGCTAACACATTTCAAACGGTACAGAACAACATTGGCTCCTGTGTTTCCCATGCTAACACAGTTCAAACGGTGCAGAACATTGGCTCCTGTGTTTCCATTGCTACAACAATTCAAACGGTACAGTACGACATTAGCTCCTGTGTTTCCCATGCTAAAACAGTTCAAACGGTACAGAACGACATTGGCTCCGGTGTTTCCCCTGCTAAAACAGTTCAAACGGTGCAGAACGACATTGGCTCCCGTGTTTCACAAGCTAAAACAGTTCAAACGGTAGAGTACGACGTTGGCTCCAGTGTTTCCCATGCTAAAACAGTTCAAACGGTACAGAACGACATTGGCTCCTGCGTTTCCCATGCTAACAGAGTTCAAACGGTGCAGGACATTGGCTCCCGTGTTTCCCATGCTAACACACTTCAAACGGTACATAACAACATTGGCTCCTGCGTTTCCACTGCTAAAACAGTTCAAACGGTACAGAACGACGTTGGCTCCCGTGTTTCCCATGCTAACACAGTTCAAACGGTTCAGACCGATATTGGCTCCTCTGTTTCCCGTGCTAAAACAGTACAAACGGTACAGAACGACATTGGCTCCCGTGTTTACCCTGCTAAAACAGTTCAAACGGTACAGAACGACATTGGCTCCCCTGTTTCCCGTCTTCAGAGAGTTCAAATGGTGAAGGACATTGGCTCCCGTGTTTCCCATGCTAACACCGTTCAAACGGTACAGAACGACATTGGCTCCTGTGTTTCCCATTCTAAAACAGATCAAACGGTACAGAACGACGTTGGCTCCTGTGGTTCCCATGCTAAATCAGTTTAAACGGTACAGAACGACATTGGCTCCCGTGTTTCCCATGCTAACACCGTTCAAATGGTACAGAACGACATTGGCTCCTGTGTTTCCAATACTAAAACAGTTCAAACGGTGCAGAACGACATTGGCTCCCGTGTGTCCGCTGCTAAAACCGTTCAAACGGTACAGAACGACGTTTACTTCCGTGTTTCCCCTGCCAAAACAGTTCGAACGGTACAGAACGACATTGGCCCCTGTGGTTCTCCTGCTCAAGCAGTTCAAACGGTACATAACAACATTGGCTCCTGCGTTTCCCCTGCTAAAACAGTTCAAACGGTTCAGAACGACGTTGGCTCCCGTGTTGCCCCTGCTAAATCAGTTTAAACGGTACAGAACGACATTGGCTCACGTGTTTACCCTGCTAAAACAGTTCAAACGGTGCAGAACGACATTGGCTCCCGTGTTTCCCAAGCTAAAACAGTTCAAACGGTAGAGTACGACGTTGGCTCCAGTGTTTCCCATGCTAAAACAGTTCAAACGGTACAGAACGACATTGGCTCCTGCGTTTCCCATGCTAACACAGTTCAAACGGTGCAGGACATTGGCTCCCGTGTTTCCCATGCTAACACACTTCAAACGGTACATAACAACATTGGCTCCTGCGTTTCCCCTGCTAAAACAGTTCAAACGGTACAGAACGACATTGGCTCCCGTGTTTACCCTGCTAAAACAGTTCAAACGGTACAGAACGACATTGGCTCCCCTGTTTCCCGTACTCAGAGAGTTCAAATGGTGAAGGACATTGGCTCCCGTGTTTCCCATGCTAACACCGTTCAAACGGTACAGAACTACATTGGCTCCTGTGTTTCCCAAGCTATAACAGTTCAAACGGTACAGAACGACTTTGGCTCCAGTGTTTCCCCTGCTAAATCAGTTTAAACGGTACAGAACGACATTGGCTCCCGTGTTTCCCATGCTAACACCGTTCAAATGGTACAGAACGACATTGGCTCCTGTGTTTCCAATACTAAAACAGTTCAAACGGTGCAGGACATTGGCTGCTGTGTTACACCGGCTAACACAGTTCAAATGGTGCAGGACATTGTCTCCGTGTTTCCCCTGCTAACACAGTTCAAACGGTACAGAACGACATTGGCTCCCGTGTTTACCCTGCTAAAACAGTTCAAACGGTACAGAACGACATTGGCTCCCCTGTTTCCCGTACTCAGAGAGTTCAAATGGTGAAGGACATTGGCTCCCGTGTTTCCCATGCTAACACCGTTCAAACGGTACAGAACTACATTGGCTCCTGTGTTTCCCAAGCTATAACAGTTCAAACGGTACAGAACGACTTTGGCTCCAGTGTTTCCCCTGCTAAATCAGTTTAAACGGTACAGAACGACATTGGCTCCCGTGTTTCCCATGCTATCACCGTTCAAATGGTACAGAACGACATTGGCTCCTGTGTTTCCAATACTAAAACAGTTCAAACGGTGCAGGACATTGGCTGCTGTGTTACACCGGCTAACACAGTTCAAATGGTGCAGGACATTGTCTCCGTGTTTCCCCTGCTAACACAGTTCAAACGGTACAGAACGACATTGGCTGCCCGGTTTCCCCTGCTAAAACAGTTCAAACGGTACAGAACGACGTTGGATGCTGTGTTTCCCATGCTAACGCAGTTCAAGCGGTACAGAACGACATTGGCTCCCGTGTTTCACATGCTAAAATAGTTCAAACGGTACAGAACGACATTGGCTCCCGTGTTTCCCAAGCTAAAACAGTTCAAACGGTAGAGAACGACGTTTTCTCCAGTGTTTCCCATGCTAAAAAAGTTCAAACGGTACAGAACGACATTGGTTCCTGCGTTTCCCATGCTAACAGAGTTCAAACGGTGGAGGACATTGGCTCCTGTGTTTCCCATGCTAACACACTTCAAACGGTACATAACAACATTGGCTCCTGCGTTTCCCCTGCTAAAACAGTTCAAACGGTTCTGAACGACGTTGGCTCCCGTGTTTCCCCTGCTAAATCAGTTTAAACGGTACAGAACGACATTGGCTCCCTTGTTTCTCATGCTAAAACAGTTCCAACGGTACAGAACGACATAGGCTCCCGTGTTTCCCAAGCTAAAACAGTTCAACCGGTACAGAAAGACGTTGGCTCCAGTGTTTCCCATGCTAAAAAAGTTCAAACGGTACAGAACGACGTAGGCTCCCGTGTTCCCCTGCTAAAACAGTTCAAACGGTAAAGAACGACATTGGCTCCTGTGTTTCCCATGCTAACACAGTTCAAACGGTGCAGGACATTGTCTCCCGTGTTTCCCATGGTAACACAGTTCAAACGGTGCAGACCGATATTAGCTCCTGTGTTTCCCGTGCTGAAACAGTACAAACGGTACAGAACGACATTGGCTCCCGTGTTTACCCTGCTAAAACAGTTCAAACGGTACAGAACGACATTGGCTCCCCTGTTTCCCGTACTAAGAGAGTTCAAAAGGTGAAGGACATTGGCTCCCGCGTTTCCCATGCTAACACCGTTCAAACGGTACAGAAAGACATTGGCTCCTGTGTTTCCCATTCTAAAACAGATCAAACGGTACAGAACGACGTTGGCTCCTGTGGTTCCCATGCTAACACAGTTCAAACGGTACAGAACGAAATTGGCTACTGTGTTTCCCCTCCTAAAACTGTTCAAACCGTACAGAACGACGTTGGCTCCCGTGTTCCCCCTGCTAAAACAGTTCAAACGGTACAGAACGACATTAGCTCCCGTGTTTACCCTGCTAAAACAGTTCAAACGGTACAGAACGACATTGGATCCGGTGTTTCCAATGCTAAAACAGTTGAAACGGTACAGAACGATATTGGCTCCGCTGTGTTCCCTGCTATACAGTCCAAATGTTACAGAAAGACATTGGCTCCTGTGTTTCCCACACTAACACAGTTTAAACGGAGGAGGACATTGGCTCCTGTGTTTCCCACACTAACACAGTTTAAACGGAGGAGGACATTGGCTCCTGTGTTTTCCCTGCTAAAACAGTTCAAACGGCACAGAACGACATTGGCTCCTGTTCTTCCCATGTTATAACAGTTCAAACGGTACAGAACGCCGTTGGCTCCTGTGTTTCCCATGCTAAAATAGTTCAAGCGGTAGAGAACGACATTGGCTCCTGTGTTTCCCCTGCTAAAACAGTTCAAACGATAAAGAACGACGTTTACTTCCGTGTTTCCCTGCCAAAACAGTTCAAACGGTACAGAACGCCGTTGGCTGCAGTGTTTCCCATGCTAAAACAGTTCAAACGGTAGAGAACGACGTTGGCTCCTGTGTTTCCCATGCTAAAATAGTTCAAGCGGTAGAGAACGACATTGGCTCCTGTGTTTCCCCTGCTAACACAGTTCAAACGGTACAGAACGACATTGGCCCCTGTGGTTCTCCTGCTCAAACAGTTCAAACGGTACAGAACGACGTTGGCTCCCGTGTTGCCCCTGCTAGATCAGTTTAAACGGTACAGAACGACATTGGCTCACGTGTTTACCCTGCTAAAACAGTTGAAACGGTACAGAATGACATTGGCTCCGGTGTTTCTCATGCTAAAACAGTTCAAACGGTGCAGAACGACATTGGCTCCCGTGTTTCACAAGCTAAAACAGTTCAAACGGTAGAGTACGACGTTGGCTCCAGTGTTTCCCATGCTAAAACAGTTCAAACGGTACAGAACGACATTGGCTCCTGCGTTTCCCATGCTAACACAGTTCAAACGGTGCAGGACATTGGCTCCCGTGTTTCCCATGCTAACACACTTCAAACGGTACATAACAACATTGGCTCCTGCGTTTCCACTGCTAAAACAGTTCAAACGGTACAGAACGACGTTGGCTCCCGTGTTTCCCATGCTAACACAGTTCAAACGGTACAGAACGACATTGGCTCCCGTGTTTCCCATGCTAACAGCGTTCAAATGGTACAGAACGACATTGGCTCCTGTGTTTCCAATACTAAAACAGTTCAAACGGTGCAGAACGACATTGGCTCCCGTGTGTCCGCTGCTAAAACCGTTCAAACGGTACAGAACGACGTTTACTTCCGTGTTTCCCCTGCCAAAACAGTTCGAACGGTACAGAACGACATTGGCCCCTGTGGTTCTCCTGCTCAAGCAGTTCAAACGGTACATAACAACATTGGCTCCTGCGTTTCCCCTGCTAAAACAGTTCAAACGGTTCAGAACGACGTTGGCTCCTGTGATTCCCATGCTAACACAGTTCAAACGGTGCATGATATTGGCTCCCGTGTTTCCCATACTAAAACAGTTCAAATGGTGCAGGACATTGGCTCCCGTGTTACCCATGCTAAGACAGTTCAAACGATACAGAACGACATTGGCTCCTGTGTTTCCCATGCTAATACATTTCAAACGGTGCAGTACATTGGCTCCCGTGTGTCCCATGCTAACACAGTTCAAACGGTACAGAACGACATTGGTTCCTGTGTTTCCAATGCTAACACACTTCAAACGGTACAGAACAACATTGGCTCCTGCGTTTCCCCTGCTAAAACAGTTCAAACGGTACAGAACGACGTTGGCTCCCGTGTTTCCCCTGCTAAATCAGTTTAAACGGTACAGAACGACATTGGCTCACGTGCTTACCCTGCTAAAACAGTTGAAACGGTACAGAATGACATTGGCTCCCGTGTTTCACATGCTAAAATAGTTCAAACGGTACAGAACGACATTGGCTCCCGTGTTTCCCAAGCTAAAACAGTTCAAACGGTAGAGAACGACGTTTTCTCCAGTGTTTCCCATGCTAAAAAAGTTCAAACGGTACAGAACGACATTGGTTCCTGCGGTTCCCAAGCTAAAACAGTTCAAACGGTACAGAACGACCTTGGCTCCTGTGTTTCCCACGCTAACAAAGTTCAAACGGTACAGAACGACGTAGGCTCCAGTGTTCCCCTGCTAACACATTTCAAACGGTACAGAACGACGTTGGCTCCTGTGTTTCCCATGCTAAAATAGTTCAAGCGGTAGAGAACGACATTGGCTCCTGTGTTTCCCCTGCTAAAACAGTTCAAATGATACAGAACGACGTTTACTTCCGTGTTTCCCCTGCCAAAACAGTTCAAACGGTACAGAACGCCGTTGGCCGCAGTGTTTCCCATGCTAAAACAGTTCAAACGGTAGAGAACGACGTTGGCTCCTGTGTTTCCCATGCTAAAATAGTTCAAGCGGTAGAGAACGACATTGGCTCCTGTGTTTCCCCTGCTAACACAGTTCAAACGGTACAGAACGACATTGGCCCCTGTGGTTCTCCTGCTCAAACAGTTCAAACGGTACAGAACGACGTTGGCTCCCGTGTTGCCCCTGCTAAATCAGTTTAAACGGTACAGAACGACATTGGCTCACGTGTTTACCCTGCTAAAACAGTTGAAACGGTACAGAATGACATTGGCTCCGGTGTTTCTCATGCTAAAACAGTTCAAACGGTGCAGAACGACATTGGCTCCCGTGTTTCACAAGCTAAAACAGTTCAAACGGTAGAGTACGACGTTGGCTCCAGTGTTTCCCATGCTAAAACAGTTCAAACGGTACAGAACGACATTGGCTCCTGCGTTTCCCATGCTAACAGAGTTCAAACGGTGCAGGACATTGGCTCCCGTGTTTCCCATGCTAACACACTTCAAACGGTACATAACAACATTGGCTCCTGCGTTTCCACTGCTAAAACAGTTCAAACGGTACAGAACGACGTTGGCTCCCGTGTTTCCCATGCTAACACAGTTCAAACGGTTCAGACCGATATTGGCTCCTCTGTTTCCCGTGCTAAAACAGTACAAACGGTACAGAACGACATTGGCTCCCGTGTTTACCCTGCTAAAACAGTTCAAACGGTACAGAACGACATTGGCTCCCCTGTTTCCCGTCTTCAGAGAGTTCAAATGGTGAAGGACATTGGCTCCCGTGTTTCCCATGCTAACACCGTTCAAACGGTACAGAACGACATTGGCTCCTGTGTTTCCCATTCTAAAACAGATCAAACGGTACAGAACGACGTTGGCTCCTGTGGTTCCCATGCTAAATCAGTTTAAACGGTACAGAACGACATTGGCTCCCGTGTTTCCCATGCTAACACCGTTCAAATGGTACAGAACGACATTGGCTCCTGTGTTTCCAATACTAAAACAGTTCAAACGGTGCAGAACGACATTGGCTCCCGTGTGTCCGCTGCTAAAACCGTTCAAACGGTACAGAACGACGTTTACTTCCGTGTTTCCCCTGCCAAAACAGTTCGAACGGTACAGAACGACATTGGCCCCTGTGGTTCTCCTGCTCAAGCAGTTCAAACGGTACATAACAACATTGGCTCCTGCGTTTCCCCTGCTAAAACAGTTCAAACGGTTCAGAACGACGTTGGCTCCCGTGTTGCCCCTGCTAAATCAGTTTAAACGGTACAGAACGACATTGGCTCACGTGTTTACCCTGCTAAAACAGTTCAAACGGTGCAGAACGACATTGGCTCCCGTGTTTCCCAAGCTAAAACAGTTCAAACGGTAGAGTACGACGTTGGCTCCAGTGTTTCCCATGCTAAAACAGTTCAAACGGTACAGAACGACATTGGCTCCTGCGTTTCCCATGCTAACACAGTTCAAACGGTGCAGGACATTGGCTCCCGTGTTTCCCATGCTAACACACTTCAAACGGTACATAACAACATTGGCTCCTGCGTTTCCCCTGCTAAAACAGTTCAAACGGTACAGAACGACATTGGCTCCCGTGTTTACCCTGCTAAAACAGTTCAAACGGTACAGAACGACATTGGCTCCCCTGTTTCCCGTACTCAGAGAGTTCAAATGGTGAAGGACATTGGCTCCCGTGTTTCCCATGCTAACACCGTTCAAACGGTACAGAACTACATTGGCTCCTGTGTTTCCCAAGCTATAACAGTTCAAACGGTACAGAACGACTTTGGCTCCAGTGTTTCCCCTGCTAAATCAGTTTAAACGGTACAGAACGACATTGGCTCCCGTGTTTCCCATGCTAACACCGTTCAAATGGTACAGAACGACATTGGCTCCTGTGTTTCCAATACTAAAACAGTTCAAACGGTGCAGGACATTGGCTGCTGTGTTACACCGGCTAACACAGTTCAAATGGTGCAGGACATTGTCTCCGTGTTTCCCCTGCTAACACAGTTCAAACGGTACAGAACGACATTGGCTCCCGTGTTTACCCTGCTAAAACAGTTCAAACGGTACAGAACGACATTGGCTCCCCTGTTTCCCGTACTCAGAGAGTTCAAATGGTGAAGGACATTGGCTCCCGTGTTTCCCATGCTAACACCGTTCAAACGGTACAGAACTACATTGGCTCCTGTGTTTCCCAAGCTATAACAGTTCAAACGGTACAGAACGACTTTGGCTCCAGTGTTTCCCCTGCTAAATCAGTTTAAACGGTACAGAACGACATTGGCTCCCGTGTTTCCCATGCTATCACCGTTCAAATGGTACAGAACGACATTGGCTCCTGTGTTTCCAATACTAAAACAGTTCAAACGGTGCAGGACATTGGCTGCTGTGTTACACCGGCTAACACAGTTCAAATGGTGCAGGACATTGTCTCCGTGTTTCCCCTGCTAACACAGTTCAAACGGTACAGAACGACATTGGCTGCCCGGTTTCCCCTGCTAAAACAGTTCAAACGGTACAGAACGACGTTGGATGCTGTGTTTCCCATGCTAACGCAGTTCAAGCGGTACAGAACGACATTGGCCCCTGTGTTTACCCTGCTGAAACAGTTCAAGCGGTACAGAACGACGTTTACTTCCGTGTTTCCCCTGCTAAAACAGGTAGAACGGTACAGACCGACATTGGCTCCTATGTTTCCCATGCTAAAACAGTTCAAACGATACAGAACTACGTTGGCTCCCGTGTTACCCATGCTAAGACAGTTCAAACGATACAGAACGACATTGGCTCCTGTGTTTCCCATGCTAACACAGTTCAAACGGCACAGAACGACATTGGTTCCTGTGTTTCCCATGATAACACATTTCAAACGGTACAGAACAACATTGGCTCCTGTGTTTCCCCTGCTAAAACAGTTCAAACGGTACAGGATATTTGTCCCGTGTTTACAATGCTATAACAGTTCAAACGGTGCAGAACGACATTGGCTCCCCTGTTTCCCATACTAAAAGAGTTCAAACGGTGCAGGACATTGGCTCCCGTGTTTCCCATGCTAACACAGTTCAAACAGTACAGAACGACATTGGCTCCTGTGGTTCCCATACGAAAACAGTTGAAACGGTACAGAACGATATTGGTTCCTGTGTTTCCAATGCTAACACATTTCAAACGGTACAGAACAACATTGGCTCCTGTGTTTCCCATGCTAACACAGTTCAAACGGTGCAGAACATTGGCTCCTGTGTTTCCATTGCTACAACAATTCAAACGGTACAGTACGACATTAGCTCCTGTGTTTCCCATGCTAAAACAGTTCAAACGGTACAGAACGACATTGGCTCCGGTGTTTCCCCTGCTAAAACAGTTCAAACGGTGCAGAACGACATTGGCTCCCGTGTTTCACAAGCTAAAACAGTTCAAACGGTAGAGTACGACGTTGGCTCCAGTGTTTCCCATGCTAAAACAGTTCAAACGGTACAGAACGACATTGGCTCCTGCGTTTCCCATGCTAACAGAGTTCAAACGGTGCAGGACATTGGCTCCCGTGTTTCCCATGCTAACACACTTCAAACGGTACATAACAACATTGGCTCCTGCGTTTCCACTGCTAAAACAGTTCAAACGGTACAGAACGACGTTGGCTCCCGTGTTTCCCATGCTAACACAGTTCAAACGGTTCAGACCGATATTGGCTCCTCTGTTTCCCGTGCTAAAACAGTACAAACGGTACAGAACGACATTGGCTCCCGTGTTTACCCTGCTAAAACAGTTCAAACGGTACAGAACGACATTGGCTCCCCTGTTTCCCGTCTTCAGAGAGTTCAAATGGTGAAGGACATTGGCTCCCGTGTTTCCCATGCTAACACCGTTCAAACGGTACAGAACGACATTGGCTCCTGTGTTTCCCATTCTAAAACAGATCAAACGGTACAGAACGACGTTGGCTCCTGTGGTTCCCATGCTAAATCAGTTTAAACGGTACAGAACGACATTGGCTCCCGTGTTTCCCATGCTAACACCGTTCAAATGGTACAGAACGACATTGGCTCCTGTGTTTCCAATACTAAAACAGTTCAAACGGTGCAGAACGACATTGGCTCCCGTGTGTCCGCTGCTAAAACCGTTCAAACGGTACAGAACGACGTTTACTTCCGTGTTTCCCCTGCCAAAACAGTTCGAACGGTACAGAACGACATTGGCCCCTGTGGTTCTCCTGCTCAAGCAGTTCAAACGGTACATAACAACATTGGCTCCTGCGTTTCCCCTGCTAAAACAGTTCAAACGGTTCAGAACGACGTTGGCTCCCGTGTTGCCCCTGCTAAATCAGTTTAAACGGTACAGAACGACATTGGCTCACGTGTTTACCCTGCTAAAACAGTTCAAACGGTGCAGAACGACATTGGCTCCCGTGTTTCCCAAGCTAAAACAGTTCAAACGGTAGAGTACGACGTTGGCTCCAGTGTTTCCCATGCTAAAACAGTTCAAACGGTACAGAACGACATTGGCTCCTGCGTTTCCCATGCTAACACAGTTCAAACGGTGCAGGACATTGGCTCCCGTGTTTCCCATGCTAACACACTTCAAACGGTACATAACAACATTGGCTCCTGCGTTTCCCCTGCTAAAACAGTTCAAACGGTACAGAACGACATTGGCTCCCGTGTTTACCCTGCTAAAACAGTTCAAACGGTACAGAACGACATTGGCTCCCCTGTTTCCCGTACTCAGAGAGTTCAAATGGTGAAGGACATTGGCTCCCGTGTTTCCCATGCTAACACCGTTCAAACGGTACAGAACTACATTGGCTCCTGTGTTTCCCAAGCTATAACAGTTCAAACGGTACAGAACGACTTTGGCTCCAGTGTTTCCCCTGCTAAATCAGTTTAAACGGTACAGAACGACATTGGCTCCCGTGTTTCCCATGCTAACACCGTTCAAATGGTACAGAACGACATTGGCTCCTGTGTTTCCAATACTAAAACAGTTCAAACGGTGCAGGACATTGGCTGCTGTGTTACACCGGCTAACACAGTTCAAATGGTGCAGGACATTGTCTCCGTGTTTCCCCTGCTAACACAGTTCAAACGGTACAGAACGACATTGGCTCCCGTGTTTACCCTGCTAAAACAGTTCAAACGGTACAGAACGACATTGGCTCCCCTGTTTCCCGTACTCAGAGAGTTCAAATGGTGAAGGACATTGGCTCCCGTGTTTCCCATGCTAACACCGTTCAAACGGTACAGAACTACATTGGCTCCTGTGTTTCCCAAGCTATAACAGTTCAAACGGTACAGAACGACTTTGGCTCCAGTGTTTCCCCTGCTAAATCAGTTTAAACGGTACAGAACGACATTGGCTCCCGTGTTTCCCATGCTATCACCGTTCAAATGGTACAGAACGACATTGGCTCCTGTGTTTCCAATACTAAAACAGTTCAAACGGTGCAGGACATTGGCTGCTGTGTTACACCGGCTAACACAGTTCAAATGGTGCAGGACATTGTCTCCGTGTTTCCCCTGCTAACACAGTTCAAACGGTACAGAACGACATTGGCTGCCCGGTTTCCCCTGCTAAAACAGTTCAAACGGTACAGAACGACGTTGGATGCTGTGTTTCCCATGCTAACGCAGTTCAAGCGGTACAGAACGACATTGGCCCCTGTGTTTACCCTGCTGAAACAGTTCAAGCGGTACAGAACGACGTTTACTTCCGTGTTTCCCCTGCTAAAACAGGTAGAACGGTACAGACCGACATTGGCTCCTATGTTTCCCATGCTAAAACAGTTCAAACGATACAGAACTACGTTGGCTCCCGTGTTACCCATGCTAAGACAGTTCAAACGATACAGAACGACATTGGCTCCTGTGTTTCCCATGCTAACACAGTTCAAACGGCACAGAACGACATTGGTTCCTGTGTTTCCCATGATAACACATTTCAAACGGTACAGAACAACATTGGCTCCTGTGTTTCCCCTGCTAAAACAGTTCAAACGGTACAGGATATTTGTCCCGTGTTTACAATGCTATAACAGTTCAAACGGTGCAGAACGACATTGGCTCCCCTGTTTCCCATACTAAAAGAGTTCAAACGGTGCAGGACATTGGCTCCCGTGTTTCCCATGCTAACACAGTTCAAACAGTACAGAACGACATTGGCTCCTGTGGTTCCCATACGAAAACAGTTGAAACGGTACAGAACGATATTGGTTCCTGTGTTTCCAATGCTAACACATTTCAAACGGTACAGAACAACATTGGCTCCTGTGTTTCCCATGCTAACACAGTTCAAACGGTGCAGAACATTGGCTCCTGTGTTTCCATTGCTACAACAATTCAAACGGTACAGTACGACATTAGCTCCTGTGTTTCCCATGCTAAAACAGTTCAAACGGTACAGAACGACATTGGCTCCGGTGTTTCCCCTGCTAAAACAGTTCAAACGGTGCAGAACGACATTGGCTCCCGTGTTTCACAAGCTAAAACAGTTCAAACGGTAGAGTACGACGTTGGCTCCAGTGTTTCCCATGCTAAAACAGTTCAAACGGTACAGAACGACATTGGCTCCTGCGTTTCCCATGCTAACAGAGTTCAAACGGTGCAGGACATTGGCTCCCGTGTTTCCCATGCTAACACACTTCAAACGGTACATAACAACATTGGCTCCTGCGTTTCCACTGCTAAAACAGTTCAAACGGTACAGAACGACGTTGGCTCCCGTGTTTCCCATGCTAACACAGTTCAAACGGTTCAGACCGATATTGGCTCCTCTGTTTCCCGTGCTAAAACAGTACAAACGGTACAGAACGACATTGGCTCCCGTGTTTACCCTGCTAAAACAGTTCAAACGGTACAGAACGACATTGGCTCCCCTGTTTCCCGTCTTCAGAGAGTTCAAATGGTGAAGGACATTGGCTCCCGTGTTTCCCATGCTAACACCGTTCAAACGGTACAGAACGACATTGGCTCCTGTGTTTCCCATTCTAAAACAGATCAAACGGTACAGAACGACGTTGGCTCCTGTGGTTCCCATGCTAAATCAGTTTAAACGGTACAGAACGACATTGGCTCCCGTGTTTCCCATGCTAACACCGTTCAAATGGTACAGAACGACATTGGCTCCTGTGTTTCCAATACTAAAACAGTTCAAACGGTGCAGAACGACATTGGCTCCCGTGTGTCCGCTGCTAAAACCGTTCAAACGGTACAGAACGACGTTTACTTCCGTGTTTCCCCTGCCAAAACAGTTCGAACGGTACAGAACGACATTGGCCCCTGTGGTTCTCCTGCTCAAGCAGTTCAAACGGTACATAACAACATTGGCTCCTGCGTTTCCCCTGCTAAAACAGTTCAAACGGTTCAGAACGACGTTGGCTCCCGTGTTGCCCCTGCTAAATCAGTTTAAACGGTACAGAACGACATTGGCTCACGTGTTTACCCTGCTAAAACAGTTCAAACGGTGCAGAACGACATTGGCTCCCGTGTTTCCCAAGCTAAAACAGTTCAAACGGTAGAGTACGACGTTGGCTCCAGTGTTTCCCATGCTAAAACAGTTCAAACGGTACAGAACGACATTGGCTCCTGCGTTTCCCATGCTAACACAGTTCAAACGGTGCAGGACATTGGCTCCCGTGTTTCCCATGCTAACACACTTCAAACGGTACATAACAACATTGGCTCCTGCGTTTCCCCTGCTAAAACAGTTCAAACGGTACAGAACGACATTGGCTCCCGTGTTTACCCTGCTAAAACAGTTCAAACGGTACAGAACGACATTGGCTCCCCTGTTTCCCGTACTCAGAGAGTTCAAATGGTGAAGGACATTGGCTCCCGTGTTTCCCATGCTAACACCGTTCAAACGGTACAGAACTACATTGGCTCCTGTGTTTCCCAAGCTATAACAGTTCAAACGGTACAGAACGACTTTGGCTCCAGTGTTTCCCCTGCTAAATCAGTTTAAACGGTACAGAACGACATTGGCTCCCGTGTTTCCCATGCTAACACCGTTCAAATGGTACAGAACGACATTGGCTCCTGTGTTTCCAATACTAAAACAGTTCAAACGGTGCAGGACATTGGCTGCTGTGTTACACCGGCTAACACAGTTCAAATGGTGCAGGACATTGTCTCCGTGTTTCCCCTGCTAACACAGTTCAAACGGTACAGAACGACATTGGCTCCCGTGTTTACCCTGCTAAAACAGTTCAAACGGTACAGAACGACATTGGCTCCCCTGTTTCCCGTACTCAGAGAGTTCAAATGGTGAAGGACATTGGCTCCCGTGTTTCCCATGCTAACACCGTTCAAACGGTACAGAACTACATTGGCTCCTGTGTTTCCCAAGCTATAACAGTTCAAACGGTACAGAACGACTTTGGCTCCAGTGTTTCCCCTGCTAAATCAGTTTAAACGGTACAGAACGACATTGGCTCCCGTGTTTCCCATGCTATCACCGTTCAAATGGTACAGAACGACATTGGCTCCTGTGTTTCCAATACTAAAACAGTTCAAACGGTGCAGGACATTGGCTGCTGTGTTACACCGGCTAACACAGTTCAAATGGTGCAGGACATTGTCTCCGTGTTTCCCCTGCTAACACAGTTCAAACGGTACAGAACGACATTGGCTGCCCGGTTTCCCCTGCTAAAACAGTTCAAACGGTACAGAACGACGTTGGATGCTGTGTTTCCCATGCTAACGCAGTTCAAGCGGTACAGAACGACATTGGCCCCTGTGTTTACCCTGCTGAAACAGTTCAAGCGGTACAGAACGACGTTTACTTCCGTGTTTCCCCTGCTAAAACAGGTAGAACGGTACAGACCGACATTGGCTCCTATGTTTCCCATGCTAAAACAGTTCAAACGATACAGAACTACGTTGGCTCCCGTGTTACCCATGCTAAGACAGTTCAAACGATACAGAACGACATTGGCTCCTGTGTTTCCCATGCTAACACAGTTCAAACGGCACAGAACGACATTGGTTCCTGTGTTTCCCATGATAACACATTTCAAACGGTACAGAACAACATTGGCTCCTGTGTTTCCCCTGCTAAAACAGTTCAAACGGTACAGGATATTTGTCCCGTGTTTACAATGCTATAACAGTTCAAACGGTGCAGAACGACATTGGCTCCCCTGTTTCCCATACTAAAAGAGTTCAAACGGTGCAGGACATTGGCTCCCGTGTTTCCCATGCTAACACAGTTCAAACAGTACAGAACGACATTGGCTCCTGTGGTTCCCATACGAAAACAGTTGAAACGGTACAGAACGATATTGGTTCCTGTGTTTCCAATGCTAACACATTTCAAACGGTACAGAACAACATTGGCTCCTGTGTTTCCCATGCTAACACAGTTCAAACGGTGCAGAACATTGGCTCCTGTGTTTCCATTGCTACAACAATTCAAACGGTACAGTACGACATTAGCTCCTGTGTTTCCCATGCTAAAACAGTTCAAACGGTACAGAACGACATTGGCTCCGGTGTTTCCCCTGCTAAAACAGTGCAAACGGTACAGAACGACATTGGCTCCCGTGTTTCCTCTGCTAACACAGTTCAAACGGTACAGAACGACATTGGCCCCTGTGTTTCCCCTGCTAACACAGTTCAAACGGCACAGAACGACATTGGCTCCTGTGTTTCCCATGCTATGAGAGTTCAAACGGTGCAGAACGACATTGGCTCCCCTGTTTCCGATGCTATGAGAGTTCAAACGGTACAGACCGACATTGGCTCCCGTGTTTCCCCTGCTAACACAGTTCAAACGGTACAGAACGACATTGGCTCCCGTGTTTCCCCTGCTAACACAGTTCAAACGGTACAGACCGACATTGGCTCCCGTGTTTCCCCTGCTAACACAGTTCAAACGGTACAGAACGACATTGGCTCCTGTGTATCCCATGCTAAAATAGTTCAAACGGTATAGAACGACATTGGCTCCTACGTTTCCCATGCTAAAACAGTTCAAACGATACAGAACTACGTTGGCTCCCGTGTTTCCCCTGCTAACACAGTTCAAACGGTACAGAACGACGTTGGCTCCTGTGATTCCCATGCTAACAGAGTTCAAACGGTGCAGGGCATTGGTTCCCGTGTTTCCAAAGCTATAACAGTACAAACGGTGCAGAACGACATTAGCTCCCCTGTTTCCCATACTAAAACAGTTCAAATGGTGCAGGGCATTGGCACCGTGTTACCCATGCTAAGACAGTTCAAACGATACAGAACGACATTGGCTCCTGTGTTTCCCATGCTAACACAGTTCAAACGGCACAGAACGACATTGGTTCCTGTGTTTCCCATGATAACACATTTCAAACGGTACAGAACAACATTGGCTCCTGTGTTTCCCCTGCTAAAACAGTTCAAACGGTACAGGATATTTGTCCCGTGTTTACAATGCTATAACAGTTCAAACGGTGCAGAACGACATTGGCTCCCCTGTTTCCCATACTAAAAGAGTTCAAACGGTGCAGGACATTGGCTCCCGTGTTTCCCCTGCTAACACAGTTCAAACGGTACAGAACGACATTGGCTCCCGTGTTTCCCCTGCTAACACAGTTCAAACGGTACAGACCGACATTGGCTCCCGTGTTTCCCCTGCTAACACAGTTCAAACGGTACAGAACGACATTGGCTCCTGTGTATCCCATGCTAAAATAGTTCAAACGGTATAGAACGACATTGGCTCCTATGTTTCCCATGCTAAAACAGTTCAAACGATACAGAACTACGTTGGCTCCCGTGTTTCCCCTGCTAACACAGTTCAAACGGTACAGAACGACGTTGGCTCCTGTGATTCCCATGCTAACAGAGTTCAAACGGTGCAGGGCATTGGTTCCCGTGTTTCCAAAGCTATAACAGTACAAACGGTGCAGAACGACATTAGCTCCCCTGTTTCCCATACTAAAACAGTTCAAATGGTGCAGGGCATTGGCACCGTGTTACCCATGCTAAGACAGTTCAAACGATACAGAACGACATTGGCTCCTGTGTTTCCCATGCTAACACAGTTCAAACGGCACAGAACGACATTGGTTCCTGTGTTTCCCATGATAACACATTTCAAACGGTACAGAACAACATTGGCTCCTGTGTTTCCCCTGCTAAAACAGTTCAAACGGTACAGGATATTTGTCCCGTGTTTACAATGCTATAACAGTTCAAACGGTGCAGAACGACATTGGCTCCCCTGTTTCCCATACTAAAAGAGTTCAAACGGTGCAGGACATTGGCTCCCGTGTTTCCCATGCTAACACAGTTCAAACAGTACAGAACGACATTGGCTCCTGTGGTTCCCATACGAAAACAGTTGAAACGGTACAGAACGATATTGGTTCCTGTGTTTCCAATGCTAACACATTTCAAACGGTACAGAACAACATTGGCTCCTGTGTTTCCCATGCTAACACAGTTCAAACGGTGCAGAACATTGGCTCCTGTGTTTCCATTGCTACAACAATTCAAACGGTACAGTACGACATTAGCTCCTGTGTTTCCCATGCTAAAACAGTTCAAACGGTACAGAACGACATTGGCTCCGGTGTTTCCCCTGCTAAAACAGTGCAAACGGTACAGAACGACATTGGCCCCTGTGTTTCCCCTGCTAACACAGTTCAAACGGCACAGAACGACATTGGCTCCTGTGTTTCCCATGCTAAAACAGTTCAACCGGTATAGAACAACATTTGCTCCTGTGTTTCCCATGGTAACAGAGTTCAAACGGTGCAGGACATTGGATCCCGTGTTTCCCATGCTATCACAGTTCAAACGGTGCAGGACATTGTCTCCTGTGTTTCCCATACTAAAACAGTTCAAATGGTACAGCACGACATTGTCTCCTGTGTTTCCCATGCTAAAACAGTTCAAACGGTGAAGAACGACGTTGGCTCCTGTGTTTCCCCTGCTAACACAGTTCAAACGGTGCAGGACATTGGCTCCCGTGTTTCCCCTGCTAAAACAGTTCAAACGGTACAGAACGACATTGGCTCCCGTGTTTCTCATGCTAAAACAGTTGAAATGGTACACAAGGACATTGGCTCCCCTGTTTCCCCTGCTAAAACAGTTCAAACGGTACAGAACGACACTGGCTCCTGTGTCTCCCCTGCTAAAACAGTTCAAACGGTGCAGAACGACATTGGTTCCCCTGTTTCCCATGCTATGAGAGTTCAAACGGTGCAGAACGACATTGGCTCCCCTGTTTCCGATGCTATGAGAGTTCAAACGGTACAGACCGACATTGGCTCCCGTGTTTCCCCTGCTAACACAGTTCAAACGGTACAGAACGACATTGGCTCCCGTGTTTCCCCTGCTAACACAGTTCAAACGGTACAGACCGACATTGGCTCCCGTGTTTCCCCTGCTAACACAGTTCAAACGGTACAGAACGACATTGGCTCCTGTGTATCCCATGCTAAAATAGTTCAAACGGTATAGAACGACATTGGCTCCTATGTTTCCCATGCTAAAACAGTTCAAACGATACAGAACTACGTTGGCTCCCGTGTTTCCCCTGCTAACACAGTTCAAACGGTACAGAACGACGTTGGCTCCTGTGATTCCCATGCTAACAGAGTTCAAACGGTGCAGGGCATTGGTTCCCGTGTTTCCAAAGCTATAACAGTACAAACGGTGCAGAACGACATTAGCTCCCCTGTTTCCCATACTAAAACAGTTCAAATGGTGCAGGGCATTGGCACCGTGTTACCCATGCTAAGACAGTTCAAACGATACAGAACGACATTGGCTCCTGTGTTTCCCATGCTAACACAGTTCAAACGGCACAGAACGACATTGGTTCCTGTGTTTCCCATGATAACACATTTCAAACGGTACAGAACAACATTGGCTCCTGTGTTTCCCCTGCTAAAACAGTTCAAACGGTACAGAACGACGTTGGGTCCCGTGTTTACCCTGCTAAAACAGTTCAAACCGGTGCAGCACGACATTTGCTCCTGTGTTTCCCATGCTAAAACAGTTCAAACGGTGCAGAACATTGGCTCCTGTGTTTCCATTGCTACAACAATTCAAACGGTACAGTACGACATTAGCTCCTGTGTTTCCCATGCTAAAACAGTTCAAACGGTACAGAACGACATTGGCTCCGGTGTTTCCCCTGCTAAAACAGTGCAAACGGTACAGAACGACATTGGCTCCCGTGTTTCCTCTGCTAACACAGTTCAAACGGTACAGAACGACATTGGCCCCTGTGTTTCCCCTGCTAACACAGTTCAAACGGCACAGAACGACATTGGCTCCTGTGTTTCCCATGCTATGAGAGTTCAAACGGTGCAGAACGACATTGGCTCCCCTGTTTCCGATGCTATGAGAGTTCAAACGGTACAGACCGACATTGGCTCCCGTGTTTCCCCTGCTAACACAGTTCAAACGGTACAGAACGACATTGGCTCCCGTGTTTCCCCTGCTAACACAGTTCAAACGGTACAGACCGACATTGGCTCCCGTGTTTCCCCTGCTAACACAGTTCAAACGGTACAGAACGACATTGGCTCCTGTGTATCCCATGCTAAAATAGTTCAAACGGTATAGAACGACATTGGCTCCTATGTTTCCCATGCTAAAACAGTTCAAACGATACAGAACTACGTTGGCTCCCGTGTTTCCCCTGCTAACACAGTTCAAACGGTACAGAACGACGTTGGCTCCTGTGATTCCCATGCTAACAGAGTTCAAACGGTGCAGGGCATTGGTTCCCGTGTTTCCAAAGCTATAACAGTACAAACGGTGCAGAACGACATTAGCTCCCCTGTTTCCCATACTAAAACAGTTCAAATGGTGCAGGGCATTGGCACCGTGTTACCCATGCTAAGACAGTTCAAACGATACAGAACGACATTGGCTCCTGTGTTTCCCATGCTAACACAGTTCAAACGGCACAGAACGACATTGGTTCCTGTGTTTCCCATGATAACACATTTCAAACGGTACAGAACAACATTGGCTCCTGTGTTTCCCCTGCTAAAACAGTTCAAACGGTACAGAACGACGTTGGGTCCCGTGTTTACCCTGCTAAAACAGTTCAAACCGGTGCAGCACGACATTTGCTCCTGTGTTTCCCATGCTAAAACAGTTCAAACGGTGCAGAACATTGGCTCCTGTGTTTCCATTGCTACAACAATTCAAACGGTACAGTACGACATTAGCTCCTGTGTTTCCCATGCTAAAACAGTTCAAACGGTACAGAACGACATTGGCTCCGGTGTTTCCCCTGCTAAAACAGTGCAAACGGTACAGAACGACATTGGCTCCCGTGTTTCCTCTGCTAACACAGTTCAAACGGTACAGAACGACATTGGCCCCTGTGTTTCCCCTGCTAACACAGTTCAAACGGCACAGAACGACATTGGCTCCTGTGTTTCCCATGCTATGAGAGTTCAAACGGTGCAGAACGACATTGGCTCCCCTGTTTCCGATGCTATGAGAGTTCAAACGGTACAGACCGACATTGGCTCCCGTGTTTCCCCTGCTAACACAGTTCAAACGGTACAGAACGACATTGGCTCCCGTGTTTCCCCTGCTAACACAGTTCAAACGGTACAGACCGACATTGGCTCCCGTGTTTCCCCTGCTAACACAGTTCAAACGGTACAGAACGACATTGGCTCCTGTGTATCCCATGCTAAAATAGTTCAAACGGTATAGAACGACATTGGCTCCTACGTTTCCCATGCTAAAACAGTTCAAACGATACAGAACTACGTTGGCTCCCGTGTTTCCCCTGCTAACACAGTTCAAACGGTACAGAACGACGTTGGCTCCTGTGATTCCCATGCTAACAGAGTTCAAACGGTGCAGGGCATTGGTTCCCGTGTTTCCAAAGCTATAACAGTACAAACGGTGCAGAACGACATTAGCTCCCCTGTTTCCCATACTAAAACAGTTCAAATGGTGCAGGGCATTGGCACCGTGTTACCCATGCTAAGACAGTTCAAACGATACAGAACGACATTGGCTCCTGTGTTTCCCATGCTAACACAGTTCAAACGGCACAGAACGACATTGGTTCCTGTGTTTCCCATGATAACACATTTCAAACGGTACAGAACAACATTGGCTCCTGTGTTTCCCCTGCTAAAACAGTTCAAACGGTACAGGATATTTGTCCCGTGTTTACAATGCTATAACAGTTCAAACGGTGCAGAACGACATTGGCTCCCCTGTTTCCCATACTAAAAGAGTTCAAACGGTGCAGAACGAAGTTGGCACCTATGTTTCCCCTGCTAAAACAGTTTAAACGGTACAGAACGACGTTGGCTCCAGTATTTCCCATGCTAAAACAGTTCAAACGGTACAGAACGACATTTGCTCCTGTGTTTCCCCTGCTAACACAGTTCAAACGGTGCAGGACATTGGCTCCCGTGTTTCCCCTGCTAAAACAGTTCAAACGGTACAGAACGACATTGGCTCCCGTGTTTCTCATGCTAAAACAGTTGAAATGGTACACAAGGACATTGGCTCCCCTGTTTCCCCTGCTAAAACAGTTCAAACGGTACAGAACGACACTGGCTCCTGTGTCTCCCCTGCTAAAACAGTTCAAACGGTGCAGAACGACATTGGTTCCCCTGTTTCCCATGCTATGAGAGTTCAAACGGTGCAGAACGACATTGGCTCCCCTGTTTCCGATGCTATGAGAGTTCAAACGGTACAGACCGACATTGGCTCCCGTGTTTCCCCTGCTAACACAGTTCAAACGGTACAGAACGACATTGGCTCCCGTGTTTCCCCTGCTAACACAGTTCAAACGGTATAGACCGACATTGGCTCCCGTGTTTCCCCTGCTAACACAGTTCAAACGGTACAGAACGACATTGGCTCCTGTGTATCCCATGCTAAAATAGTTCAAACGGTATAGAACGACATTGGCTCCTATGTTTCCCATGCTAAAACAGTTCAAACGATACAGAACTACGTTGGCTCCCGTGTTTCCCCTGCTAACACAGTTCAAACGGTACAGAACGACGTTGGCTCCCGTGTTTCCCCTGCTAACACAGTTCAAACGGTACAGAACGACATTGGCTCCCGTGTTTCCCCTGCTAACACAGTTCAAACGGTACAGACCGACATTGGCTCCCGTGTTTCCCCTGCTAACACAGTTCAAACGGTACAGAACGACATTGGCTCCTGTGTATCCCATGCTAAAATAGTTCAAACGGTATAGAACGACATTGGCTCCTATGTTTCCCATGCTAAAACAGTTCAAACGATACAGAACTACGTTGGCTCCCGTGTTTCCCCTGCTAACACAGTTCAAACGGTACAGAACGACGTTGGCTCCTGTGATTCCCATGCTAACAGAGTTCAAACGGTGCAGGGCATTGGTTCCCGTGTTTCCAAAGCTATAACAGTACAAACGGTGCAGAACGACATTAGCTCCCCTGTTTCCCATACTAAAACAGTTCAAATGGTGCAGGGCATTGGCACCGTGTTACCCATGCTAAGACAGTTCAAACGATACAGAACGACATTGGCTCCTGTGTTTCCCATGCTAACACAGTTCAAACGGCACAGAACGACATTGGTTCCTGTGTTTCCCATGATAACACATTTCAAACGGTACAGAACAACATTGGCTCCTGTGTTTCCCCTGCTAAAACAGTTCAAACGGTACAGAACGACGTTGGGTCCCGTGTTTACCCTGCTAAAACAGTTCAAACCGGTGCAGCACGACATTTGCTCCTGTGTTTCCCATGCTAAAACAGTTCAAACGGTGCAGAACGAAGTTGGCACCTATGTTTCCCCTGCTAAAACAGTTTAAACGGTACAGAACGACGTTGGCTCCAGTATTTCCCATGCTAAAACAGTTCAAACGGTACAGAACGACATTTGCTCCTGTGTTTCCCATGCTAAAACAGGTCAAACGGTACAGAACGACGTTGGCTCCCGTGTTTCCGCTGCTAACACAGTTCAAACGGTACAGAACGACATTGGCTACCGTGTTTCTCATGCTAAAACAGTTCAAACGGTACAGAATGACATTGGCTCCCCTGTTTCCCCTGCTGAAACAGTTCAAACGGTACAGAACGACACTGGCTCCTGTGTTTCCCAGGCTCACACAGTTCAAACGGTGCAGGACATTGGCTCCCGTGTTTCCAATGCTATAACAGTTCAAACGGTGCAGAACTACATTGGCTCCCCTGTTTCCTGTACTAAAACAGTTCAAATAGTGCAGGACTTTGGCTCGCGTTTTTCCATGCTAAGACAGTTCAAACGATAGAGAACGACATTGGCTGCTCTGTTTCCCTTGCTAAAACAGTTCAAACGGTACAGAAAAACATTGGCTGCCTTGTTTACACTACTAACACAGTTCAAAAGGTGCAGACCGACTTTGGCTCCAGTGTTTCCCAAGCTAAAACAGTTCAAATGGTGCAGGACATTGGCTCACGGGTATACCTTGCTAAAACAGTTCAAACGGTACAGAACGAGATTGTCTCCCGTGTTTCTCATGCTGAAACTGTTCAAACGGTACAGAACGACATTGGCTCCAGTGTTTCTCATGCTAAAAGAGTTCAAACGGTAGAGAACGACGTTGGCTTCAGTGTTTCCCAAGCTAAAACAGTTCAAACGGTACAGAACGACATTTGGTCCTGTGTTTCCCATGCTAAAACAGTTCAAACGTACCGAACGACGTTGGCTCCGGTGTTTCCCCTGCTAACACAGTTCAAACGGTACAGAACGACGTTGGCTCCTGTGATTCCCATGCTAACACAGTTCAAACGGTGTAGGACATTGGGTCCCATGTTTCCCATGCTAACACATTTCAAAGAGTACAGAACGACATTTGCTCCTGTGTTTCCCATGCTAAAACAGTTCAAACAGTACAGAACGACGTTGTCTCCTGTGATTCACATGTTAACACTGTTCAAACGGTGCAGGACATTGGTCCCGTGTTTCCAAAGCTATAACAGTTCAAACGGTGCAGAACGACATTGGCTCCCCTGTTTCCCATACTAAAACAGTTCAAATGGTGCAGGACATTGGCTCCCGTTTTACCCATGCTAAGACAGTTCAAACGATAGAGAACGACATTGGCTCCTGTGTTTCCCATGCTAACACAGTTCAAACGGTGCAGAACATTGGCTCCTGTGTTTCCCATGCTACAACAATTCAAACGGTACAGCACGACATTAGCTCCTGTGTTTCCCATGCTAAAACAGTTCAAACGGTACAGAACGACATAGGCTCCCGTGTTTCCCCTGCTAACACAGTTCAAACGGTACAGAACGACATTGGCTCCAGTCTTTCCCATGCTAAAACAGTTGAAGCGGTACAGAACGACATTTGCTGCTGTGTTTCCCATGCTAAAACAGTTCAAACGGCACAGAACGACGTTGGCTCCCGTGTTTCCCAAGGTAAAACAGTTCAAACAGAACAGAACGACGTTGGCTCCTGTGTTTCCCATGCTAACACAGTTCAAACGGTGCAGGACATTGGTCCCGTGTTTCCAATGCTATAACAGTTCAAACTGTACAGAACGACATTGGCTCCTGTGTCTCCCATACGAAAACTGTTCAAACGGTACAGAACGACAATGGCCCCTCTGTTTCCCCTGCTAAAACAGTTCAAACGGTACAGAACGACGGTTACTTCCGTGTTTCCCCCGCTAACACAGTTCAAACGGTACAGAACGACATTGGCCCCTGTGTTTCCACTGCTAAAACAGTTCAAACGGTACAGAACGACATTGGCTCCCGTGTTTCCCCTGCTAAAACAGTTCAAACGGTACAGAACGACATTGGCTCCAGTGTTTCCTCTGCTAACACAGTTCAAACGGTACAGAACGACATTGGCCCATGTGTTTCCCCTGCTAAAACAGTTCAAACGGTACAGAACGACGTTGGCTCCCGTGTTTCCCATGCTAACACAGTTCAAACAGTACAGAACGACATTGGCACCTGTGGTTCCCATACGAAAACAGTTCAAACGATACAGAACGACATTGGCCCCTCTGTTTCCCCTGCTAAAACAGTTCAAACGGTACAGAACGACGGTTACTTCCGTGTTTCCCCTGCTAACACAGTTCAAACGGTACAGAACGACATTGGCCCCTGTGTTTCCGCTGCTAAAACAGTTCAAACGGTACAGAACGACGTTGGCTCCCGTGTTTCCCATGCTAACACAGTTCAAACAGTACAGTACGACATTGGCTCCTGTGGTTCCCATACGAAAACAGTTCAAAGGGTACAGAACGACATTGGTTCCTGTGTTTCCCATGCTAACACATTTCAAACGGTACAGAACAACATTGGCTCCTGTGTTTCCCATGCTAACACAGTTCAAACGGTGCAGAACATTGGCTCCTGTGTTTCCCATGCTAAAACAGTTCAAACGGTACAGAACGACATTGGCTCCCGTGTTTCCCCTGCTAACACAGTTCAAACGGTACAGACCGATTTTGCTCCTTTGTTTCCCCTGCTAACACAGTTCAAACGGTACAGAACGACGTTGGCTCCTGTGTTTCCCATGCTAACACAGTTCAAACGGTACAGAACGACATTGGCTCCAGTTTTTCCCATGCTAAAACAGTTGAAGCGGTACAGAACGACATTTGCTGCTGTGTTTCCCAAGGTAAAACAGTTCAAACGGTACAGACCGATTTTGCTCCTTTGATTCCCCTGCTAAAACAGTTCAAACGGCACAGAACGACGTTGGCTCCCGTGTTTCCCAAGGTAAAACAGTTCAA
This sequence comes from Hypanus sabinus, assembly GCF_030144855.1. NCBI lineage: Eukaryota > Metazoa > Chordata > Chondrichthyes > Myliobatiformes > Dasyatidae > Hypanus > Hypanus sabinus. The sequence goes on from NC_082707.1 coordinate 192,075,607, forward strand.
ACGGTACAGAACGACATTTGCTCCCGTGTTTCCCAAGGTAAAACAGTTCAAACAGTACAGAACGACGTTGGCTCCTGTGATTCCCATGCTAACACAGTTCAAACGGTGCAGGACATTGGTCCCGTGTTTCCAATGCTATAACAGTTCAAACGGTCCAGAACGACATTGGCTCCCCTGTTTCACATAGTAAAACAGTTCAAATGGTGCAGGAGATTGGCTCCAGTGTTACCCATGCTTAGACAGTTCAAACGATAGAGAACGACATTGGCTCCTGTGTTTCCATGCTAACACAGTTCAAGCGGTGCAGGATATTGGCTCCCGTATTTCCCATGCTAACACAGTTCAAACAGTACAGAACGACATTGGCTCCTGTGTTTCCCATGCTAACACAGTTCAAACGGTGCAGAACATTGGCTCCTGTGTTTCCCATGCTACAACAATTCAAACGGTACAGCACGACATTAGCTCCTGTGTTTCCCATGCTAAAACAGTTCAAACGGTACAGAACGACATAGGCTCCCGTGTTTCCCCTGCTAACACAGTTCAAACGGTACAGAACGACATTGGCTCCAGTCTTTCCCATGCTAAAACAGTTGAAGCGGTACAGAACGACATTTGCTGCTGTGTTTCCCATGCTAAAACAGTTCAAACGGCGCAGAACGACGTTGGCTCCCGTGTTTCCCAAGGTAAAACAGTTCAAACAGTACAGAACGACGTTGGCTCCTGTGTTTCCCATGCTAACACAGTTCAAACGGTGCAGGACATTGGTCCCGTGTTTCCAATGCTATAACAGTTCAAACTGTACAGAACGACATTGGCTCCTGTGTCTCCCATACGAAAACTGTTCAAACGGTACAGAACGACATTGGCCCCTCTGTTTCCCCTGCTAAAACAGTTCAAACGGTACAGAACGACGGTTACTTCCGTGTTTCCCCCGCTAACACAGTTCAAACGGTACAGAACGACATAGGCTCCCGTGTATCCCAAGGTAAAACAGTTCAAACGGTACAGAACGACATTTGCTCCCGTGTTTCCCAAGGTAAAACAGTTCAAACAGTACAGAACGAGGTTGGCTCCTGTGATTCCCATGCTAACACAGTTCAAACGGTGCAGGACATTGGACCCGTGTTTCCAATGCTATTACAGTTCAAACGGTACAGAACGACATTGGCTCCCCTGTTTCACATACTAAAACAGTTCAAATGGTGCAGGAGATTGGCTCCAGTGTTACCCATGCTTAGACAGTTCAAACGATAGAGAACGACATTGGCTCCTGTGTTTCATGCTAACACAGTTCAAACGGTGCAGGATATTGGCTCCCGTATTTCCCATGCTAACACAGTTCAAACAGTACAGAACGACATTGGCTCCTGTGTTTCCCATGCTAACACAGTTCAAACGGTGCAGAACATTGGCTCCTGTGTTTCCCATGCTACAACAATTCAAACGGTACAGCACGACATTAGCTCCTGTGTTTCCCATGCTAAAACAGTTCAAACGGTACAGAACGACATAGGCTCCCTTGTTTCCCCTGCTAACACAGTTCAAACGGTACAGAACGACATTGGCTCCAGTCTTTCCCATGCTAAAACAGTTGAAGCGGTACAGAACGACATTTGCTGCTGTGTTTCCCATGCTAAAACAGTTCAAACGGCACAGAACGACGTTGGCTCCCGTGTTTCCCAAGGTAAAACAATTCAAACAGTACAGAACGACGTTGGCTCCTGTGTTTCCCATGCTAACACAGTTCAAACGGTGCAGGACATTGGTCCCGTGTTTCCAATGCTATAACAGTTCAAACTGTACAGAACGACATTGGCTCCTGTGTCTCCCATACGAAAACTGTTCAAACGGTACAGAACGACATTGGCCCCTCTGTTTCCCCTGCTAAAACAGTTCAAACGGTACAGAACGACGGTTACTTCCGTGTTTCCCCCGCTAACACAGATCAAACGGTACAGAACGACATTGGCCCCTGTGTTTCCACTGCTAAAACAGTTCAAACGGTACAGAACGACATTGGCTCCCGTGTTTCCCCTGCTAAAACAGTTCAAACGGTACAGAACGACATTGGCTCCAGTGTTTCCTCTGCTAACACAGTTCAAACGGTACAGAACGACATTGGCCCATGTGTTTCCCCTGCTAAAACAGTTCAAACGGTACAGAACGACGTTGGCTCCCGTGTTTCCCATGCTAACACAGTTCAAACAGTACAGAACGACATTGGCACCTGTGGTTCCCATACGAAAACAGTTCAAAGGGTACAGAACGACATTGGTTCCTGTGTTTCCCATGCTAACACATTTCAAACGGTACAGAACTACATTGGCTCCTGTGTTTCCCATGCTAACACAGTTCAAACGGTGCAGAACATTGGCTCCTGTGTTTCCGATGCTACAACAATTCAAACGGTACAGTACGACATTAGCTCCTGTGTTTCCCATGCTAAAACAGTTCAAACGGTACAGAACGACATTGGCTCCCGTGTTTCCCCTGGTAAAATAGTTCAAACGGTACAGAACGACGGTTACTTCCGTGTTTCCCCTGCTAACACAGTTCAAACGGTACAGAACGACATTGGCCCCTGTGTTTCCCCTGCTAAAACAGTTCAAACGGTACAGAACGACGTTGGCTCCCGTGTTTCCCATGCTAACACAGTTCAAACGGTACAGAACGACATTGGCTCCTGTGTTTCCCATGCTAAAACAGTTCAACCGGTATAGAACAACATTTGCTCCTGTGTTTCCCATGGTAACAGAGTTCAAACGGTGCAGGACATTGGATCCCGTGTTTCCCATGCTATCACAGTTCAAACGGTGCAGGACATTGTCTCCTGTGTTTCCCATACTAAAACGGTTCAAATGGTACAGCACGACATTGTCTCCTGTGTTTCCCATGCTAAAACAGTTCAAACGGTGAAGAACGACGTTGGCTCCTGTGTTTCCCCTGCTAACACAGTTCAAACGGTGCAGGACATTGGCTCCCGTGTTTCCCCTGCTAAAACAGTTCAAACGGTACAGAACGACGGTTACTTCCGTGTTTCCCCTGCTAACACAGTTCAAACGGTACAGAACGACATTGGCCCCTTTGTTTCCCCTGCTAAAACAGTTCAAACGGTACAGAACGACGTTGGCCCCTGTGTTTCCCCTGCTAAAACAGTTCAAACGGTACAGAACGACGTTGGCTCCCGTGTTTCCCATGCTAACACAGTTCAAACAGTACAGTACGACATCGGCTCCTGTGGTTCCCATACGAAAACAGTTCAAAGGGTACAGAACGACATTGGTTCCTGTGTTTCCCATGCTAACACATTTCAAACGGTACAGAACAACATTGGCTCCTGTGTTTCCCATGCTAACACAGTTCAAACGGTGCAGAACATTGGCTCCTGTGTTTCCCATGCTAAAACAGTTCAAACGGTACAGAACGACATTGGCTCCCGTGTTTCCCCTGCTAACACAGTTCAAACGGTACAGACCGATTTTGCTCCTTTGTTTCCCCTGCTAACACAGTTCAAACGGTACAGAACGACGTTGGCTCCTGTGTTTCCCATGCTAACACAGTTCAAACGGTACAGAACGACATTGGCTCCAGTTTTCCCCATGCTAAAACAGTTGAAGCGGTACAGAACGACATTTGCTGCTGTGTTTCCCAAGGTAAAACAGTTCAAACGGTACAGACCGATTTTGCTCCTTTGATTCCCCTGCTAAAACAGTTCAAACGGCACAGAACGACGTTGGCTCCCGTGTTTCCCAAGGTAAAACAGTTCAAACGGTACAGAACGACATTTGCTCCCGTGTTTCCCAAGGTAAAACAGTTCAAACAGTACAGAACGACGTTGGCTCCTGTGATTCCCATGCTAACACAGTTCAAACGGTGCAGGACATTGGTCCCGTGTTTCCAATGCTATAACAGTTCAAACGGTACAGAACGACATTGGCTCCCCTGTTTCACATACTAAAACAGTTCAAATGGTGCAGGAGATTGGCTCCAGTGTTACCCATGCTTAGACAGTTCAAACGATAGAGAACGACATTGGCTCCTGTGTTTCCATGCTAACACAGTTCAAACGGTGCAGGATATTGGCTCCCGTATTTCCCATGCTAACACAGTTCAAACAGTACAGAACGACATTGGCTCCTGTGTTTCCCATGCTAACACAGTTCAAACGGTGCAGAACATTGGCTCCTGTGTTTCCCATGCTACAACAATTCAAACGGTACAGCACGACATTAGCTCCTGTGTTTCCCATGCTAAAACAGTTCAAACGGTACAGAACGACATAGGCTCCCGTGTTTCCCCTGCTAACACAGTTCAAACGGTACAGAACGACATTGGCTCCAGTCTTTCCCATGCTAAAACAGTTGAAGCGGTACAGAACGACATTTGCTGCTGTGTTTCCCATGCTAAAACAGTTCAAACGGCACAGAACGACGTTGGCTCCCGTGTTTCCCAAGGTAAAACAGTTCAAACAGAACAGAACGACGTTGGCTCCTGTGTTTCCCATGCTAACACAGTTCAAACGGTGCAGGACATTGGTCCCGTGTTTCCAATGCTATAACAGTTCAAACTGTACAGAACGACATTGGCCCCTCTGTTTCCCCTGCTAAAACAGTTCAAACGGTACAGAACGACGGTTACTTCCGTGTTTCCCCCGCTAACACAGTTCAAACGGTACAGAACAACATTGGCCCCTGTGTTTCCACTGCTAAAACAGTTCAAACGGTACAGAACGACATTGGCTCCCGTGTTTCCCCTGCTAAAACAGTTCAAACGGTACAGAACGACATTGGCTCCAGTGTTTCCTCTGCTAACACAGTTCAAACGGTACAGAACGACATTGGCCCATGTGTTTCCCCTGCTAAAACAGTTCAAACGGTACAGAACGACGTTGGCTCCCGTGTTTCCCATGCTAACACAGTTCAAACAGTACAGAACGACATTGGCACCTGTGGTTCCCATACGAAAACAGTTCAAACGATACAGAACGACATTGGCCCCTCTGTTTCCCCTGCTAAAACAGTTCAAACGGTACAGAACGACGGTTACTTCCGTGTTTCCCCTGCTAACACAGTTCAAACGGTACAGAACGACATTGGCCCCTGTGTTTCCGCTGCTAAAACAGTTCAAACGGTACAGAACGACGTTGGCTCCCGTGTTTCCCATGCTAACACAGTTCAAACAGTACAGTACGACATTGGCTCCTGTGGTTCCCATACGAAAACAGTTCAAAGGGTACAGAACGACATTGGTTCCTGTGTTTCCCATGCTAACACATTTCAAACGGTACAGAACAACATTGGCTCCTGTGTTTCCCATGCTAACACAGTTCAAACGGTGCAGAACATTGGCTCCTGTGTTTCCCATGCTAAAACAGTTCAAACGGTACAGAACGACATTGGCTCCCGTGTTTCCCCTGCTAACACAGTTCAAACGGTACAGACCGATTTTGCTCCTTTGTTTCCCCTGCTAACACAGTTCAAACGGTACAGAACGACGTTGGCTCCTGTGTTTCCCATGCTAACACAGTTCAAACGGTACAGAACGACATTGGCTCCAGTTTTTCCCATGCTAAAACAGTTGAAGCGGTACAGAACGACATTTGCTGCTGTGTTTCCCAAGGTAAAACAGTTCAAACGGTACAGACCGATTTTGCTCCTTTGATTCCCCTGCTAAAACAGTTCAAACGGCACAGAACGACGTTGGCTCCCGTGTTTCCCAAGGTAAAACAGTTCAAACGGTACAGAACGACATTTGCTCCCGTGTTTCCCAAGGTAAAACAGTTCAAACAGTACAGAACGACGTTGGCTCCTGTGATTCCCATGCTAACACAGTTCAAACGGTGCAGGACATTGGTCCCGTGTTTCCAATGCTATAACAGTTCAAACGGTCCAGAACGACATTGGCTCCCCTGTTTCACATAGTAAAACAGTTCAAATGGTGCAGGAGATTGGCTCCAGTGTTACCCATGCTTAGACAGTTCAAACGATAGAGAACGACATTGGCTCCTGTGTTTCCATGCTAACACAGTTCAAACGGTGCAGGATATTGGCTCCCGTATTTCCCATGCTAACACAGTTCAAACAGTACAGAACGACATTGGCTCCTGTGTTTCCCATGCTAACACAGTTCAAACGGTGCAGAACATTGGCTCCTGTGTTTCCCATGCTACAACAATTCAAACGGTACAGCACGACATTAGCTCCTGTGTTTCCCATGCTAAAACAGTTGAAGCGGTACAGAACGACATTTGCTGCTGTGTTTCCCATGCTAAAACAGTTCAAACGGCGCAGAACGACGTTGGCTCCCGTGTTTCCCAAGGTAAAACAGTTCAAACAGTACAGAACGACGTTGGCTCCTGTGTTTCCCATGCTAACACAGTTCAAACGGTGCAGGACATTGGTCCCGTGTTTCCAATGCTATAACAGTTCAAACTGTACAGAACGACATTGGCTCCTGTGTCTCCCATACGAAAACTGTTCAAACGGTACAGAACGACATTGGCCCCTCTGTTTCCCCTGCGAAAACAGTTCAAACGGTACAGAACGACGGTTACTTCCGTGTTTCCCCCGCTAACACAGTTCAAACGGTATAGAACGACATAGGCTCCCGTGTATCCCAAGGTAAAACAGTTCAAACGGTACAGAACGACATTTGCTCCCGTGTTTCCCAAGGTAAAACAGTTCAAACAGTACAGAACGAGGTTGGCTCCTGTGAGTCCCATGCTAACACAGTTCAAACGGTGCAGGACATTGGTCCCGTGTTTCCAATGCTATTACAGTTCAAACGGTACAGAACGACATTGGCTCCCCTGTTTCACATACTAAAACAGTTCAAATGGTGCAGGAGATTGGCTCCAGTGTTACCCATGCTTAGACAGTTCAAACGATAGAGAACGACATTGGCTCCTGTGTTTCATGCTAACACAGTTCAAACGGTGCAGGATATTGGCTCCCGTATTTCCCATGCTAACACAGTTCAAACAGTACAGAACGACATTGGCTCCTGTGTTTCCCATGCTAACACAGTTCAAACGGTGCAGAACATTGGCTCCTGTGTTTCCCATGCTACAACAATTCAAACGGTACAGCACGACATTAGCTCCTGTGTTTCCCATGCTAAAACAGTTCAAACGGTACAGAACGACATAGGCTCCCTTGTTTCCCCTGCTAACACAGTTCAAACGGTACAGAACGACATTGGCTCCAGTCTTTCCCATGCTAAAACAGTTGAAGCGGTACAGAACGACATTTGCTGCTGTGTTTCCCATGCTAAAACAGTTCAAACGGCACAGAACGACGTTGGCTCCCGTGTTTCCCAAGGTAAAACAATTCAAACAGTACAGAACGACGTTGGCTCCTGTGTTTCCCATGCTAACACAGTTCAAACGGTGCAGGACATTGGTCCCGTGTTTCCAATGCTATAACATTTCAAACTGTACAGAACGACATTGGCTCCTGTGTCTCCCATACGAAAACTGTTCAAACGGTACAGAACGACATTGGCCCCTCTGTTTCCCCTGCTAAAACAGTTCAAACGGTACAGAACGACGGTTACTTCCGTGTTTCCCCCGCTAACACAGTTCAAACGGTACAGAACGACATTGGCCCCTGTGTTTCCACTGCTAAAACAGTTCAAACGGTACAGAACGACATTGGCTCCCGTGTTTCCCCTGCTAAAACAGTTCAAACGGTACAGAACGACATTGGCTCCAGTGTTTCCTCTGCTAACACAGTTCAAACGGTACAGAACGACATTGGCCCATGTGTTTCCCATGCTAACACAGTTCAAATGGTGCAGGAGATTGGCTCCAGTGTTACCCATGCTTAGACAGTTCAAACGATAGAGAACGACATTGGCTCCTGTGTTTCATGCTAACACAGTTCAAACGGTGCAGGATATTGGCTCCCGTATTTCCCATGCTAACACAGTTCAAACAGTACAGAACGACATTGGCTCCTGTGTTTCCCATGCTAACACAGTTCAAACGGTGCAGAACATTGGCTCCTGTGTTTCCCATGCTACAACAATTCAAACGGTACAGCACGACATTAGCTCCTGTGTTTCCCATGCTAAAACAGTTCAAACGGTACAGAACGACATAGGCTCCCTTGTTTCCCCTGCTAACACAGTTCAAACGGTACAGAACGACATTGGCTCCAGTCTTTCCCATGCTAAAACAGTTGAAGCGGTACAGAACGACATTTGCTGCTGTGTTTCCCATGCTAAAACAGTTCAAACGGCACAGAACGACGTTGGCTCCCGTGTTTCCCAAGGTAAAACAATTCAAACAGTACAGAACGACGTTGGCTCCTGTGTTTCCCATGCTAACACAGTTCAAACGGTGCAGGACATTGGTCCCGTGTTTCCAATGCTATAACATTTCAAACTGTACAGAACGACATTGGCTCCTGTGTCTCCCATACGAAAACTGTTCAAACGGTACAGAACGACATTGGCCCCTCTGTTTCCCCTGCTAAAACAGTTCAAACGGTACAGAACGACGGTTACTTCCGTGTTTCCCCCGCTAACACAGTTCAAACGGTACAGAACGACATTGGCCCCTGTGTTTCCACTGCTAAAACAGTTCAAACGGTACAGAACGACATTGGCTCCCGTGTTTCCCCTGCTAAAACAGTTCAAACGGTACAGAACGACATTGGCTCCAGTGTTTCCTCTGCTAACACAGTTCAAACGGTACAGAACGACATTGGCCCATGTGTTTCCCATGCTAACACAGTTCAAATGGTGCAGGAGATTGGCTCCAGTGTTACCCATGCTTAGACAGTTCAAACGATAGAGAACGACATTGGCTCCTGTGTTTCCATGCTAACACAGTTCAAACGGTGCAGGATATTGGCTCCCGTATTTCCCATGCTAACACAGTTCAAACAGTACAGAACGACATTGGCTCCTGTGTTTCCCATGCTAACACAGTTCAAACGGTGCAGAACATTGGCTCCTGTGTTTCCCATGCTACAACAATTCAAACGGTACAGCACGACATTAGCTCCTGTGTTTCCCATGCTAAAACAGTTCAAACGGTACAGAACGACATAGGCTCCCGTGTTTCCCCTGCTAACACAGTTCAAACGGTACAGAACGACATTGGCTCCAGTCTTTCCCATGCTAAAACAGTTGAAGCGGTACAGAACGACATTTGCTGCTGTGTTTCCCATGCTAAAACAGTTCAAACGGCACAGAACGACGTTGGCTCCCGTGTTTCCCAAGGTAAAACAGTTCAAACAGAACAGAACGACGTTGGCTCCTGTGTTTCCCATGCTAACACAGTTCAAACGGTGCAGGACATTGGTCCCGTGTTTCCAATGCTATAACAGTTCAAACTGTACAGAACGACATTGGCTCCTGTGTCTCCCATACGAAAACTGTTCAAACGGTACAGAACGACAATGGCCCCTCTGTTTCCCCTGCTAAAACAGTTCAAACGGTACAGAACGACGGTTACTTCCGTGTTTCCCCCGCTAACACAGTTCAAACGGTACAGAACAACATTGGCCCCTGTGTTTCCACTGCTAAAACAGTTCAAACGGTACAGAACGACATTGGCTCCCGTGTTTCCCCTGCTAAAACAGTTCAAACGGTACAGAACGACATTGGCTCCAGTGTTTCCTCTGCTAACACAGTTCAAACGGTACAGAACGACATTGGCCCATGTGTTTCCCCTGCTAAAACAGTTCAAACGGTACAGAACGACGTTGGCTCCCGTGTTTCCCATGCTAACACAGTTCAAACAGTACAGAACGACATTGGCACCTGTGGTTCCCATACGAAAACAGTTCAAACGATACAGAACGACATTGGCCCCTCTGTTTCCCCTGCTAAAACAGTTCAAACGGTACAGAACGACGGTTACTTCCGTGTTTCCCCTGCTAACACAGTTCAAACGGTACAGAACGACATTGGCCCCTGTGTTTCCGCTGCTAAAACAGTTCAAACGGTACAGAACGACGTTGGCTCCCGTGTTTCCCATGCTAACACAGTTCAAACAGTACAGTACGACATTGGCTCCTGTGGTTCCCATACGAAAACAGTTCAAAGGGTACAGAACGACATTGGTTCCTGTGTTTCCCATGCTAACACATTTCAAACGGTACAGAACAACATTGGCTCCTGTGTTTCCCATGCTAACACAGTTCAAACGGTGCAGAACATTGGCTCCTGTGTTTCCCATGCTAAAACAGTTCAAACGGTACAGAACGACATTGGCTCCCGTGTTTCCCCTGCTAACACAGTTCAAACGGTACAGACCGATTTTGCTCCTTTGTTTCCCCTGCTAACACAGTTCAAACGGTACAGAACGACGTTGGCTCCTGTGTTTCCCATGCTAACACAGTTCAAACGGTACAGAACGACATTGGCTCCAGTTTTTCCCATGCTAAAACAGTTGAAGCGGTACAGAACGACATTTGCTGCTGTGTTTCCCAAGGTAAAACAGTTCAAACGGTACAGACCGATTTTGCTCCTTTGATTCCCCTGCTAAAACAGTTCAAACGGCACAGAACGACGTTGGCTCCCGTGTTTCCCAAGGTAAAACAGTTCAAACGGTACAGAACGACATTTGCTCCCGTGTTTCCCAAGGTAAAACAGTTCAAACAGTACAGAACGACGTTGGCTCCTGTGATTCCCATGCTAACACAGTTCAAACGGTGCAGGACATTGGTCCCGTGTTTCCAATGCTATAACAGTTCAAACGGTCCAGAACGACATTGGCTCCCCTGTTTCACATAGTAAAACAGTTCAAATGGTGCAGGAGATTGGCTCCAGTGTTACCCATGCTTAGACAGTTCAAACGATAGAGAACGACATTGGCTCCTGTGTTTCCATGCTAACACAGTTCAAACGGTGCAGGATATTGGCTCCCGTATTTCCCATGCTAACACAGTTCAAACAGTACAGAACGACATTGGCTCCTGTGTTTCCCATGCTAACACAGTTCAAACGGTGCAGAACATTGGCTCCTGTGTTTCCCATGCTACAACAATTCAAACGGTACAGCACGACATTAGCTCCTGTGTTTCCCATGCTAAAACAGTTCAAACGGTACAGAACGACATAGGCTCCCGTGTTTCCCCTGCTAACACAGTTCAAACGGTACAGAACGACATTGGCTCCAGTCTTTCCCATGCTAAAACAGTTGAAGCGGTACAGAACGACATTTGCTGCTGTGTTTCCCATGCTAAAACAGTTCAAACGGCGCAGAACGACGTTGGCTCCCGTGTTTCCCAAGGTAAAACAGTTCAAACAGTACAGAACGACGTTGGCTCCTGTGTTTCCCATGCTAACACAGTTCAAACGGTGCAGGACATTGGTCCCGTGTTTCCAATGCTATAACAGTTCAAACTGTACAGAACGACATTGGCTCCTGTGTCTCCCATACGAAAACTGTTCAAACGGTACAGAACGACATTGGCCCCTCTGTTTCCCCTGCTAAAACAGTTCAAACGGTACAGAACGACGGTTACTTCCGTGTTTCCCCCGCTAACACAGTTCAAACGGTACAGAACGACATAGGCTCCCGTGTATCCCAAGGTAAAACAGTTCAAACGGTACAGAACGACATTTGCTCCCGTGTTTCCCAAGGTAAAACAGTTCAAACAGTACAGAACGAGGTTGGCTCCTGTGATTCCCATGCTAACACAGTTCAAACGGTGCAGGACATTGGTCCCGTGTTTCCAATGCTATTACAGTTCAAACGGTACAGAACGACATTGGCTCCCCTGTTTCACATACTAAAACAGTTCAAATGGTGCAGGAGATTGGCTCCAGTGTTACCCATGCTTAGACAGTTCAAACGATAGAGAACGACATTGGCTCCTGTGTTTCATGCTAACACAGTTCAAACGGTGCAGGATATTGGCTCCCGTATTTCCCATGCTAACACAGTTCAAACAGTACAGAACGACATTGGCTCCTGTGTTTCCCATGCTAACACAGTTCAAACGGTGCAGAACATTGGCTCCTGTGTTTCCCATGCTACAACAATTCAAACGGTACAGCACGACATTAGCTCCTGTGTTTCCCATGCTAAAACAGTTCAAACGGTACAGAACGACATAGGCTCCCTTGTTTCCCCTGCTAACACAGTTCAAACGGTACAGAACGACATTGGCTCCAGTCTTTCCCATGCTAAAACAGTTGAAGCGGTACAGAACGACATTTGCTGCTGTGTTTCCCATGCTAAAACAGTTCAAACGGCACAGAACGACGTTGGCTCCCGTGTTTCCCAAGGTAAAACAATTCAAACAGTACAGAACGACGTTGGCTCCTGTGTTTCCCATGCTAACACAGTTCAAACGGTGCAGGACATTGGTCCCGTGTTTCCAATGCTATAACATTTCAAACTGTACAGAACGACATTGGCTCCTGTGTCTCCCATACGAAAACTGTTCAAACGGTACAGAACGACATTGGCCCCTCTGTTTCCCCTGCTAAAACAGTTCAAACGGTACAGAACGACGGTTACTTCCGTGTTTCCCCCGCTAACACAGTTCAAACGGTACAGAACGACATTGGCCCCTGTGTTTCCACTGCTAAAACAGTTCAAACGGTACAGAACGACATTGGCTCCCGTGTTTCCCCTGCTAAAACAGTTCAAACGGTACAGAACGACATTGGCTCCAGTGTTTCCTCTGCTAACACAGTTCAAACGGTACAGAACGACATTGGCCCATGTGTTTCCCCTGCTAAAACAGTTCAAACGGTACAGAACGACGTTGGCTCCCGTGTTTCCCATGCTAACACAGTTCAAACAGTACAGAACGACATTGGCACCTGTGGTTCCCATACGAAAACAGTTCAAAGGGTACAGAACGACATTGGTTCCTGTGTTTCCCATGCTAACACATTTCAAACGGTACAGAACAACATTGGCTCCTGTGTTTCCCATGCTAACACAGTTCAAACGGTGCAGAACATTGGCTCCTGTGTTTCCGATGCTACAACAATTCAAACGGTACAGTACGACATTAGCTCCTGTGTTTCCCATGCTAAAACAGTTCAAACGGTACAGAACGACATTGGCTCCCGTGTTTCCCCTGGTAAAATAGTTCAAACGGTACAGAACGACGGTTACTTCCGTGTTTCCCCTGCTAACACAGTTCAAACGGTACAGAACGACATTGGCCCCTGTGTTTCCCCTGCTAAAACAGTTCAAACGGTACAGAACGACGTTGGCTCCCGTGTTTCCCATGCTAACACAGTTCAAACGGTACAGAACGACATTGGCTCCTGTGTTTCCCATGCTAAAACAGTTCAACCGGTATAGAACAACATTTGCTCCTGTGTTTCCCATGGTAACAGAGTTCAAACGGTGCAGGACATTGGATCCCGTGTTTCCCATGCTATCACAGTTCAAACGGTGCAGGACATTGTCTCCTGTGTTTCCCATACTAAAACGGTTCAAATGGTACAGCACGACATTGTCTCCTGTGTTTCCCATGCTAAAACAGTTCAAACGGTGAAGAACGACGTTGGCTCCTGTGTTTCCCCTGCTAACACAGTTCAAACGGTGCAGGACATTGGCTCCCGTGTTTCCCCTGCTAAAACAGTTCAAACGGTACAGAACGACGGTTACTTCCGTGTTTCCCCTGCTAACACAGTTCAAACGGTACAGAACGACATTGGCCCCTGTGTTTCCCCTGCTAAAACAGTTCAAACGGTACAGAACGGCGTTGGCTCCCGTGTTTCCCATGCTAACACAGTTCAAACAGTACAGTACGACATCGGCTCCTGTGGTTCCCATACGAAAACAGTTCAAAGGGTACAGAACGACATTGGTTCCTGTGTTTCCCATGCTAACACATTTCAAACGGTACAGAACAACATTGGCTCCTGTGTTTCCCATGCTAACACAGTTCAAACGGTGCAGAACATTGGCTCCTGTGTTTCCCATGCTAAAACAGTTCAAACGGTACAGAACGACATTGGCTCCCGTGTTTCCCCTGCTAACACAGTTCAAACGGTACAGACCGATTTTGCTCCTTTGTTTCCCCTACTAACACAGTTCAAACGGTACAGAACGACGTTGGCTCCTGTGTTTCCCATGCTAACACAGTTCAAACGGTACAGAACGACATTGGCTCCAGTTTTCCCCATGCTAAAACAGTTGAAGCGGTACAGAACGACATTTGCTGCTGTGTTTCCCAAGGTAAAACAGTTCAAACGGTACAGACCGATTTTGCTCCTTTGATTCCCCTGCTAAAACAGTTCAAACGGCACAGAACGACGTTGGCTCCCGTGTTTCCCAAGGTAAAACAGTTCAAACGGTACAGAACGACATTTGCTCCCGTGTTTCCCAAGGTAAAACAGTTCAAACAGTACAGAACGACGTTGGCTCCTGTGATTCCCATGCTAACACAGTTCAAACGGTGCAGGACATTGGTCCCGTGTTTCCAATGCTATAACAGTTCAAACGGTACAGAACGACATTGGCTCCCCTGTTTCACATACTAAAACAGTTCAAATGGTGCAGGAGATTGGCTCCAGTGTTACCCATGCTTAGACAGTTCAAACGATAGAGAACGACATTGGCTCCTGTGTTTCCATGCTAACACAGTTCAAACGGTGCAGGATATTGGCTCCCGTATTTCCCATGCTAACACAGTTCAAACAGTACAGAACGACATTGGCTCCTGTGTTTCCCATGCTAACACAGTTCAAACGGTGCAGAACATTGGCTCCTGTGTTTCCCATGCTACAACAATTCAAACGGTACAGCACGACATTAGCTCCTGTGTTTCCCATGCTAAAACAGTTCAAACGGTACAGAACGACATAGGCTCCCGTGTTTCCCCTGCTAACACAGTTCAAACGGTACAGAACGACATTGGCTCCAGTCTTTCCCATGCTAAAACAGTTGAAGCGGTACAGAACGACATTTGCTGCTGTGTTTCCCATGCTAAAACAGTTCAAACGGCACAGAACGACGTTGGCTCCCGTGTTTCCCAAGATAAAACAGTTCAAACAGTACAGAACGACGTTGGCTCCTGTGTTTCCCATGCTAACACAGTTCAAACGGTGCAGGACATTGGTCCCGTGTTTCCAATGCTATAACAGTTCAAACTGTACAGAACGACATTGGCTCCTGTGTCTCCCATACGAAAACTGTTCAAACGGTACAGAACGACATTGGCCCCTCTGTTTCCCCTGCTAAAACAGTTCAAACGGTACAGAACGACGGTTACTTCCGTGTTTCCCCCGCTAACACAGTTCAAACGGTACAGAACGACATTGGCCCCTGTGTTTCCACTGCTAAAACAGTTCAAACGGTACAGAACGACATTGGCTCCCGTGTTTCCCCTGCTAAAACAGTTCAAACGGTACAGAACGACATTGGCACCTGTGGTTCCCATACGAAAACAGTTCAAAGGGTACAGAACGGCATTGGTTCCTGTGTTTCCCATGCTAACACATTTCAAACGGTACAGAACTACATTGGCTCCTGTGTTTCCCATGCTAACACAGTTCAAACGGTGCAGAACATTGGCTCCTGTGTTTCCGATGCTACAACAATTCAAACGGTACAGTACGACATTAGCTCCTGTGTTTCCCATGCTAAAACAGTTCAAACGGTACAGAACGACATTGGCTCCCGTGTTTCCCCTGCTAAAATAGTTCAAACGGTACAGAACGACGGTTACTTCCGTGTTTCCCCTGCTAACACAGTTCAAACGGTACAGAACGACATTGGCCCCTGTGTTTCCCCTGCTAAAACAGTTCAAACGGTACAGAACGACGTTGGCTCCCGTGTTTCCCATGCTAACACAGTTCAAACGGTACAGAACGACATTGGCTCCTGTGTTTCCCATGCTAAAACAGTTCAACCGGTATAGAACAACATTTGCTCCTGTGTTTCCCATGGTAACAGAGTTCAAACGGTGCAGGACATTGGATCCCGTGTTTCCCATGCTATCACAGTTCAAACGGTGCAGGACGTTGTCTCCTGTGTTTCCCATACTAAAACAGTTCAAATGGTACAGCACGACATTGTCTCCTGTGTTTCCCATGCTAAAACAGTTCAAACGGTGAAGAACGACGTTGGCTCCTGTGTTTCCCCTGCTAACACAGTTCAAACGGTGCAGGACATTGGCTCCCGTGTTTCCCCTGCTAAAACAGTTCAAACGGTACAGAACGACGGTTACTTCCGTGTTTCCCCTGCTAACACAGTTCAAACGGTACAGAACGACATTGGCCCCTGTGTTTCCCCTGCTAAAACAGTTCAAACGGTACAGAACGACGTTGGCTCCCGTGTTTCCCATGCTAACACAGTTCAAACGGTACAGAACGACATTGGCTCCTGTGTTTCCCATGCTAAAACAGTTCAACCGGTATAGAACAACATTTGCTCCTGTGTTTCCCATGGTAACAGAGTTCAAACGGTGCAGGACATTGGATCCCGTGTTTCCCATGCTATCACAGTTCAAACGGTGCAGGACATTGTCTCCTGTGTTTCCCATACTAAAACAGTTCAAATGGTACAGCACGACATTGTCTCCTGTGTTTCCCATGCTAAAACAGTTCAAACGGTGAAGAACGACGTTGGCTCCTGTGTTTCCCCTGCTAACACAGTTCAAACGGTGCAGGACATTGGTTCCCGTGTTTCCCCTGCTAAAACAGTTCAAACGGTACAGAACGACGGTTACTTCCGTGTTTCCCCTGCTAACACAGTTCAAACGGTACAGAACGACATTGGCCCCTGTGTTTCCCCTGCTAAAACAGTTCAAACGGTACAGAACGACGTTGGCTCCCGTGTTTCCCAAGGTAAAACAGTTCAAACAGTACAGAACGACGTTGGCTCCTGTGATTCCCATGCTAACACAGTTCAAACGGTGCAGGACATTGGTCCCGTGTTTCCAATGCTATAACAGTTCAAACGGTACAGAACGACATTGGCTCCCCTGTTTCACATACTAAAACAGTTCAAATGGTGCAGGAGATTGGCTCCAGTGTTACCCATGCTTAGACAGTTCAAACGATAGAGAACGACATTGGCTCCTGTGTTTCCATGCTAACACAGTTCAAACGGTGCAGGATATTGGCTCCCGTATTTCACATGCTAACACAGTTCAAACAGTACAGAACGACATTGGCTCCTGTGTTTCCCATGCTAACACAGTTCAAACGGTGCAGAACATTGGCTCCTGTGTTTCCCATGCTACAACAATTCAAACGGTGAAGAACGACGTTGGCTCCTGTGTTTCCCCTGCTAACACAGTTCAAACGGTGCAGGACATTGGCTCCCGTGTTTCCCCTGCTAAAACAGTTCAAACGGTACAGAACGACGGTTACTTCCGTGTTTCCCCTGCTAACACAGTTCAAACAGTACAGTACGACATTGGCTCCTGTGGTTCCCATACGAAAACAGTTCAAAGGGTACAGAACGACATTGGTTCCTGTGTTTCCCATGCTAACACATTTCAAACGGTACAGAACAACATTGGCTCCTGTGTTTCCCATGCTAACACAGTTCAAACGGTGCAGAACATTGGCTCCTGTGTTTCCCATGCTAAAACAGTTCAAACGGTACAGAACGACATTGGCTCCCGTGTTTCCCCTGCTAACACAGTTCAAACGGTACAGACCGATTTTGCTCCTTTGTTACCCCTGCTAACACAGTTCAAACGGTACAGAACGACGTTGGCTCCTTTGTTTCCCATGCTAACACAGTTCAAACGGTACAGAACGACATTGGCTCCAGTTTTTCCCATGCTAAAACAGTTGAAGCGGTACAGAACGACATTTGCTGCTGTGTTTCCCAAGGTAAAACAGTTCAAACGGTACAGACCGATTTTGCTCCTTTGATTCCCCTGCTAAAACAGTTCAAACGGCACAGAACGACGTTGGCTCCCGTGTTTCCCAAGGTAAAACAGTTCAAACGGTACAGAACGACATTTGCTCCCGTGTTTCCCAAGGTAAAACAGTTCAAACAGTACAGAACGACGTTGGCTCCTGTGATTCCCATGCTAACACAGTTCAAACGGTGCTGAACATTGGCTCCTGTGTTTCCCATGCTACAACAATTCAAACGGTACAGCACGACATTAGCTCCTGTGTTTCCCATGCTAAAACAGTTCAAACGGTACAGAACGACGTTGGCTCCCGTGTTTCCCAAGGTAAAACAGTTCAAACAGTACAGAACGACGTTGGCTCCTGTGATTCCCATGCTAACACAGTTCAAACGGTGCAGGACATTGGTCCCGTGTTTCCCAAGGTAAAACAGTTCAAACAGTACAGAACGACATTGGCTCCTGTGTTTCCCATGCTAACACAGTTCAAACGGTGCAGAACATTGGCTCCTGTGTTTCCCATGCTACAACAATTCAAACGGTACAGCACGACATTAGCTCCTGTGTTTCCCATGCTAAAACAGTTCAAACGGTACAGAACGACATAGGCTCCCGTGTTTCCCCTGCTAACACAGTTCAAACGGTACAGAACGACATTGGCTCCAGTCTTTCCCATGCTAAAACAGTTGAAGCGGTACAGAACGACATTTGCTGCTGTGTTTCCCATGCTAAAACAGTTCAAACGGCACAGAACGACGTTGGCTCCCGTGTTTCCCAAGATAAAACAGTTCAAACAGTACAGAACGACGTTGGCTCCTGTGTTTCCCATGCTAACACAGTTCAAACGGTGCAGGACATTGGTCCCGTGTTTCCAATGCTATAACAGTTCAAACTGTACAGAACGACATTGGCTCCTGTGTCTCCCATACGAAAACTGTTCAAACGGTACAGAACGACATTGGCCCCTCTGTTTCCCCTGCTAAAACAGTTCAAACGGTACAGAACGACGGTTACTTCCGTGTTTCCCCCGCTAACACAGTTCAAACGGTACAGAACGACGTTGGCTCCCGTGTTTCCCATGCAAACACAGTTCAAACAGTACAGTACGACATTGGCTCCTGTGGTTCCCATACGAAAACAGTTCAAAGGGTACAGAACGACATTGGTTCCTGTGTTTCCCATGCTAACACATTTCAAACGGTACAGAACAACATTGGCTCCTGTGTTTCCCATGCTAACACAGTTCAAACGGTGCAGAACATTGGCTCCTGTGTTTCCCATGCTAAAACAGTTCAAACGGTACAGAACGACATTGGCTCCCGTGTTTCCCCTGCTAACACAGTTCAAACGGTACAGACCGATTTTGCTCCTTTGTTTCCCCTGCTAACACAGTTCAAACGGTACAGAACGACGTTGGCTCCTGTGTTTCCCATGCTAAAACAGTTCAAACGGTACAGAACGACGTTGGCTCCCGTGTTTCCCATGCTAACACAGTTCAAACAGTACAGAACGACATTGGCACCTGTGGTTCCCATACGAAAACAGTTCAAAGGGTACAGAACGACATTGGTTCCTGTGTTTCCCATGCTAACACATTTCAAACGGTACAGAACTACATTGGCTCCTGTGTTTCCCATGCTAACACAGTTCAAACGGTGCAGAACATTGGCTCCTGTGTTTCCGATGCTACAACAATTCAAACGGTACAGTACGACATTAGCTCCTGTGTTTACCATGCTAAAACAGTTCAAACGGTACAGAACGACATTAGCTCCCGTGTTTCCCCTGCTAAAATAGTTCAAACGGTACAGAACGACGGTTACTTCCGTGTTTCCCCTGCTAACACAGTTCAAACGGTACAGAACGACATTGGCCCCTGTGTTTCCCCTGCTAAAACAGTTCAAACGGTACAGAACGACGTTGGCTCCCGTGTTTCCCATGCTAACACAGTTCAAACGGTACAGAACGACATTGGCTCCTGTGTTTCCCATGCTAAAACAGTTCAACCGGTATAGAACAACATTTGCTCCTGTGTTTCCCATGGTAACAGAGTTCAAACGGTGCAGGACATTGGATCCCGTGTTTCCCATGCTATCACAGTTCAAACGGTGCAGGACATTGTCTCCTGTGTTTCCCATACTAAAACAGTTCAAATGGTACTGCACGACATTGTCTCCTGTGTTTCCCATGCTAAAACAGTTCAAACGGTGAAGAACGACGTTGGCTACTGTGTTTCCCCTGCTAACACAGTTCAAACGGTGCAGGACATTGGCTCCCGTGTTTCCCCTGCTAAAACAGTTCAAACGGTACAGACCGACATTGGCTCCCGTGTTTCTCATGCTAAAACGGTTGAAATGGTACAGAAGGACATTGGCTCCCCTGTTTCCCCTGCTAAAACAGTTCAAACGGTACAGAACGACACTGGCTCCTGTGTCTCCCCTGCTAAAACAGTTCAAACGGTGCAGAACGACATTGGTTCCCCTGTTTCCCATGCTATGAGAGTTCAAACGGTGCAGAACGACATTGGCTCCCCTGTTTCCGATGCTATGAGAGTTCAAACGGTACAGACCGACATTGGCTCCCGTGTTTCCCCTGCTAACACAGTTCAAACGGTACAGACCGACATTGGCTCCCGTGTTTCCCCTGCTAACACAGTTCAAACGGTACAGAACGATATTGGCTCCCGTGTTTCCCCTGCTAACACAGTTCAAACGGCACAGAACGACGTTGGCTCCTGTGTTTCCCACGCTAACACAGTTCAAACGGTGCAGTACATTGGCTCCCGTGTTTCCCATGCTATCACAGTTCAAACGGTACAGAACGACATTGGCTCCTGTGTATCCCATGCTAAAATAGTTCAAACGGTATAGAACGACATTGGCTCCTATGTCTCCCATGCTAAAACAGTTCAAACGATACAGAACTACGTTGGCTCCCGTGTTTCCCCAGCTAACACAGTTCAAACGGTACAGAACGACGTTGGCTCCTGTGATTCCCATGCTAACAGAGTTCAAACGGTGCAGGGCATTGGTTCCCGTGTTTCCAAAGCTATAACAGTACAAACGGTGCAGAACGACATTAGCTCCCCTGTTTCCCATACTAAAACAGTTCAAATGGTGCAGGGCATTGGCACCGTGTTACCCATGCTAAGACAGTTCAAACGATACAGAACGACATTGGCTCCTGTGTTTCCCATGCTAACACAGTTCAAACGGCACAGAACGACATTGGTTCCTGTGTTTCCCATGCTAACACATTTCAAACGGTACAGAACAACATTGGCTCCTGTGTTTCCCCTGCTAAAACAGTTCAAACGGTACAGAACGACGTTGGGTCCCGTGTTTACCCTGCTAAAACAGTTCAAACGGCGCAGCACGACATTTGCTCCTGTGTTTCCCATGCTAAAACAGTTCAAACGGTGCAGAACGAAGTTGGCACCTATGTTTCCCCTGCTAAAACAGTTTAAACGGTACAGAACGACGTTGGCTCCAGTATTTCCCATGCTAAAACAGTTCAAACGGTACAGAACGACATTTGCTCCTGTGTTTCCCATGCTAAAACAGGTCAAACGGTACAGAACGACGTTGGCTCCCGTGTTTCCGCTGCTAACACAGTTCAAACGGTACAGAACGACATTGGCTACCGTGTTTCTCATGCTAAAACTGTTCAAACGGTACAGAACGACATTGGCTCCCCTGTTTCCCCTGCTGAAACAGTTCAAACGGTACAGAACGACACTGGCTCCTGTGTTTCCCAGGCTAACACAGTTCAAACGGTGCAGGACATTGGCTCCCGTGTTTCCAATGCTATAACAGTTCAAACGGTGCAGAACTACATTGGCTCCCCTGTTTCCTATACTAAAACAGTTCAAATAGTGCAGGACTTTGGCTCGCGTTTTTCCATGCTAAGACAGTTCAAACGATAGAGAACGACATTGGCTGCTCTGTTTCCCTTGCTAAAACAGTTCAAACGGTACAGAAAAACATTGGCTGCCTTGTTTACACTACTAACACAGTTCAAAAGGTGCAGACCGACTTTGGCTCCAGTGTTTCCCAAGCTAAAACAGTTCAAATGGTGCAGGACATTGGCTCACGGGTATACCTTGCTAAAACAGTTCAAACGGTACAGAACGAGATTGGCTCCCGTGTTTCTCATGCTGAAACTGTTCAAACGGTACAGAACGACATTGGCTCCAGTGTTTCTCATGCTAAAAGAGTTCAAACGGTAGAGAACGACGTTGGCTCCAGTGTTTCCCAAGCTAAAACAGTTCAAACGGTACAGAACGACATTTGGTCCTGTGTTTCCCATGCTAAAACAGTTCAAACGTACCGAACGACGTTGGCTCCGGTGTTTCCCCTGCTAACACAGTTCAAACGGTACAGAACGACGTTGGCTCCTGTGATTCCCATGCTAACACAGTTCAAACGGTGTAGGACATTGGGTCCCATGTTTCCCAAGCTAACACATTTCAAACAGTACAGAACGACATTGTCTCCTGTGATTCACATGTTAACACTGTTCAAACGGTGCAGGACATTGGTCCCGTGTTTCCAAAGCTATAACAGTTCAAACGGTGCAGAACGACATTGGCTCCCCTGTTTCCAATACTAAAACAGTTCAAATGGTGCAGGACATTGGCTCCCGTGTTACCCATGCTAAGACAGATCAAACGATAGAGAACGACATTGGCTCCTGTGTTTCCCATGCTAACACAGTTCAAACGGTGCAGGATATTGGCTCCCGTGTTTCCCATGCTAACACAGCTCAAACAGTACAGAACGACATTGGCACCTGTGTTTCCCATACGAAAACATTTCAAACGGTACAGAACAACATTGGCTCCTGTGTTTCCCATGCTAACACAGTTCAAACGGTGCAGGACATTGGCTCCTGTGTTTCCCATGCTACAACAATTCAAACGGTACAGAACGACATTGGCTCCCGTGTTTCCCCTGCTAAAACAGTTCAAACGGTACAGAACGACATTGGCTCCCCTGATTCCCCTGCTAAAACAGTTCAAATGGTACAGAACGACATTGGCTCCCGTGTTTCCCCTGCTAACGCAGTTCAAACGGTACAGAACGATTTTGCTCCTTTGTTTCCCCTGCTAAGACAGTTCAAATGGTACAGAACGACATTGGCCCCTGTGTTTCCACTGCTAAAACAGTTCAAACGGTACAGAACGACGGTTACTTCCGTGTTTCCCCTGCTAACACAGTTCAAACGGTGCAGGACATTGGCTCCTGTGTCTCCCATACGAAAACTATTCAAACGGTACAGAACGACATTGGCCCCTCTGTTTCCCCTGCTAAAACAGTTCAAACGGTACAGAACGACGGTTACTTCCGTGTTTCCCCTGCTAACACAGTTCAAACGGTACAGAACGACATTGGCCCCTGTGTTTCCCCTGCTAAAACAGTTCAAACGGTACAGAACGACGGTTACTTCCGTGTTTCCCCTGCTAACACAGTTCAAACGGTGCAGGATATTTGTCCCGTGTTTACAATGCTATAACAGTTCAAACGGTGCAGAACGACATTGGCTCCCCTGTTTCCCATACTAAAAGAGTTCAAACGGTGCAGGACATTGGCTCCCGTGTTTCCCATGCTAACACAGTTCAAACAGTACAGAACGACATTGGCTCCTGTGGTTCCCATACGAAAACAGTTGAAACGGTACAGAACGACATTGGTTCCTGTGTTTCCAATGCTAACACATTTCAAACGGTACAGAACAACATTGGCTCCTGTGTTTCCCATGCTAACACAGTTCAAACGGTGCAGAACATTGGCTCCTGTGTTTCCCATGCTACAACAATTCAAACGGTACAGTACGACATTAGCTCCTGTGTTTCCCATGCTAAAACAGTTCAAACGGTACAGAACGACATTGGCTCCCGTGTTTCCCCTGCTAAAACAGTTCAAACGGTACAGAACGACATTGGCTCCCGTGTTTCCTCTGCTAACACAGTTCAAACGGTACAGAACGACATTGGCCCCTGTGTTTCCCCTGCTAAAACAGTTCAAACGGTACAGAACGACGTTGGCTTCCGTGTTTCCCATGCTAACACAGTTCAAACAGTACAGAACGACATTGGCTCCTGTGGTTCCCATACGAAAACAGTTCAAAGGGTACAGAACGACATTGGTTCCTGTGTTTCCCATGCTAACACATTTCAAACGGTACAGAACAACATTGGCTCCTGTGTTTCCCATGCTAACACAGTTCAAACGGTGCAGAACATTGGCTCCTGTGTTTCCCATGCTACAACAATTCAAACGGTACAGTACGACATTAGCTCCTGTGTTTCCCATGCTAAAACAGTTCAAACGGTACAGAACGACATTGGCTCCCGTGTTTCCCCTGCTAACACAGTTCAAACGGTACAGACCGATTTTGCTCCTTTGTTTCCCCTGCTAACACAGTTCAAACGGTACAGAACGACGTTGGCTCCCGTGTTTCCCAAGGTAAAACAGTTCAAACGGTACAGAACGACGTTGGCTCCTGTGATTCCCATGCTAACACAGTTCAAACGGTGCAGGACATTGGTCCCGTGTTTCCAATGCTATAACAGTTCAAACGGTACAGAACGACATTGGCTCCCCTGTTTCACATACTAAAACAGTTCAAATGGTGCAGGAGATTAGCTCCAGTGTTACCCATGCTTAGACAGTTCAAACGATAGAGAACGACATTGGCTCCTGTGTTTCCATACTAACACAGTTCAAACGGTGCAGGATATTGGCTCCCGTATTTCCCATGCTAACACAGTTCAAACAGTACAGAACGACATTGGCTCCTGTGTTTCCCATGCTAACACAGTTCAAACGGTGCAGAACATTGGCTCCTGTGTTTCCCATGCTCCAACAATTCAAACGGTACAGCACGACATTAGCTCCTGTGTTTCCCATGCTAAAACAGTTCAAACGGTACAGAACGACATAGGCTCCCGTGTTTCCCCTGCTAACACAGTTCAAACGGTACAGAACGACATTGGCTCCAGTCTTTCCCATGCTAAAACAGTTGAAGCGGTACAGAACGACATTTGCTGCTGTGTTTCCCATGCTAACACAGTTCAAACGGTGCAGGACATTGGTCCCGTGTTTCCAATGCTAACACAGTTCAAACAGTACAGAACGACATTGGCACCTGTGTTTCCCATACGAAAACATTTCAAACGGTACAGAACAACATTGGCTCCTGTGTTTCCCATGCTAACACAGTTTAAACGGTGCAGGATATTGGCTCCCGTGTTTCCCATGCTAACACAGCTCAAACAGTACAGAACGACATTGGCACCTGTGTTTCCCATACGAAAACATTTCAAACGGTACAGAACAACATTGGCTCCTGTGTTTCCCATGCTAACACAGTTCAAACGGTGCAGGACATTGGCTCCTGTGTTTCCCATGCTACAACAATTCAAACGGTACAGAACGACATTGGCTCCCGTGTTTCCCCTGCTAAAACAGTTCAAACGGTACAGAACGACATTGGCTCCCCTGATTCCCCTGCTAAAACAGTTCAAATGGTACAGAACGACATTGGCTCCCGTGTTTCCCCTGCTAACGCAGTTCAAACGGTACAGAACGATTTTGCTCCTTTGTTTCCCCTGCTAAGACAGTTCAAATGGTACAGAACGACATTGGCCCCTGTGTTTCCACTGCTAAAACAGTTCAAACGGTACAGAACGACGGTTACTTCCGTGTTTCCCCTGCTAACACAGTTCAAACGGTGCAGGACATTGGCTCCTGTGTCTCCCATACGAAAACTATTCAAACGGTACAGAACGACATTGGCCCCTCTGTTTCCCCTGCTAAAACAGTTCAAACGGTACAGAACGACGGTTACTTCCGTGTTTCCCCTGCTAACACAGTTCAAACGGTACAGAACGACATTGGCCCCTGTGTTTCCCCTGCTAAAACAGTTCAAACGGTACAGAACGACGGTTACTTCCGTGTTTCCCCTGCTAACACAGTTCAAACGGTGCAGGATATTTGTCCCGTGTTTACAATGCTATAACAGTTCAAACGGTGCAGAACGACATTGGCTCCCCTGTTTCCCATACTAAAAGAGTTCAAACGGTGCAGGACATTGGCTCCCGTGTTTCCCATGCTAACACAGTTCAAACAGTACAGAACGACATTGGCTCCTGTGGTTCCCATACGAAAACAGTTGAAACGGTACAGAACGACATTGGTTCCTGTGTTTCCAATGCTAACACATTTCAAACGGTACAGAACAACATTGGCTCCTGTGTTTCCCATGCTAACACAGTTCAAACGGTGCAGAACATTGGCTCCTGTGTTTCCCATGCTACAACAATTCAAACGGTACAGTACGACATTGGCTCCCGTGTTTCCCCTGCTAAAACAGTTCAAACGGTACAGAACGACATTGGCTCCCGTGTTTCCTCTGCTAACACAGTTCAAACGGTACAGAACGACATTGGCCCCTGTGTTTCCCCTGCTAAAACAGTTCAAACGGTACAGAACGACGTTGGCTCCCGTGTTTCCCATGCTAACACAGTTCAAACAGTACAGAACGACATTGGCTCCTGTGGTTCCCATACGAAAACAGTTCAAAGGGTACAGAACGACATTGGTTCCTGTGTTTCCCATGCTAACACATTTCAAACGGTACAGTACGACATTAGCTCCTGTGTTTCCCATGCTAAAACAGTTCAAACGGTACAGAACGACATTGGCTCCCGTGTTTCCCCTGCTAACACAGTTCAAACGGTACAGAACGACATTGGCACCTGTGTTTCCCATACGAAAACATTTCAAACGGTACAGAACAACATTGGCTCCTGTGTTTCCCATGCTAACACAGTTCAAACGGTGCAGGACATTGGCTCCTGTGTTTCCCATGCTACAACAATTCAAACGGTACAGAACGACATTGGCTCCCGTGTTTCCCCTGCTAAAACAGTTCAAACGGTACAGAACGACATTGGCTCCCCTGATTCCCCTGCTAAAACAGTTCAAATGGTACAGAACGACATTGGCTCCCGTGTTTCCCCTGCTAACGCAGTTCAAACGGTACAGAACGATTTTGCTCCTTTGTTTCCCCTGCTAAGACAGTTCAAATGGTACAGAACGACATTGGCCCCTGTGTTTCCACTGCTAAAACAGTTCAAACGGTACAGAACGACATTGGCTCCCGTGTTTCCCCTGCTAAAACAGTTCAAACGGTACAGAACGACGGTTACTTCCGTGTTTCCCCTGCTAACACAGTTCAAACGGTACAGAACGACATTGGCCCCTGTGTTTCCCCTGCTAAAACAGTTCAAACGGTACAGAACGACGTTGGCTTCCGTGTTTCCCATGCTAACACAGTTCAAACAGTACAGAACGACATTGGCTCCTGTGGTTCCCATACGAAAACAGTTCAAAGGGTACAGAACGACATTGGCTCCTGTGTTTCCCATGCTCCAACAATTCAAACGGTACAGCACGACATTAGCTCCTGTGTTTCCCATGCTAAAACAGTTCAAACGGTACAGAACGACATAGGCTCCTGTGTTTCCCCTGCTAAAACAGTTCAAACGGTACAGAACGACGTTGGCTCCCGTGTTTCCCATGCTAACACAGTTCAAACAGTACAGAACGACATTGGCTCCTGTGGTTCCCATACGAAAACAGTTGAAACGGTACAGAACGACATTGGTTCCTGTGTTTCCAATGCTAACACATTTCAAACGGTACAGAACAACATTGGCTCCTGTGTTTCCCATGCTAACACAGTTCAAACGGTGCAGAACATTGGCTCCTGTGTTTCCCATGCTACAACAATTCAAACGGTACAGAACGACATAGGCTCCTGTGTTTCCCCTGCTAAAACAGTTCAAACGGTACAGAACGACGTTGGCTCCCGTGTTTCCCATGCTAACACAGTTCAAACAGTACAGAACGACATTGGCTCCTGTGGTTCCCATACGAAAACAGTTGAAACGGTACAGAACGACATTGGCTCCCGTGTTTCCTCTGCTAACACAGTTCAAACGGTACAGAACGACATTGGCCCCTGTGTTTCCCCTGCTAAAACAGTTCAGACGGTACAGAACGACGTTGGCTCCCGTGTTTCCCATGCTAACACAGTTCAAACAGTACAGAACGACATTGGCTCCTGTGGTTCCCATACGAAAACAGTTCAAAGGGTACAGAACGACATTGGTTCCTGTGTTTCCCATGCTAACACATTTCAAACGGTACAGAACAACATTGGCTCCTGTGTTTCCCATGCTAACACAGTTCAAACGGTGCAGAACATTGTCTCCAGTGTTTCCCATGCTACAACAATTCAAACGGTACAGTACGACATTAGCTCCTGTGTTTCCCATGCTAAAACAGTTCAAACGGTACAGAACGACATTGGCTCCCGTGTTTCCCCTGCTAAAACAGTTCAAACGGTACAGAACGACGGTTACTTCCGTGTTTCCCCTGCTAACACAGTTCAAACGGTACAGAACGACATTGGCCCCTGTGTTTCCCCTGCTAAAACAGTTCAAACGGTACAGAACGACGTTGGCTTCCGTGTTTCCCATGCTAACACAGTTCAAACAGTACAGAACGACATTGGCTCCTGTGGTTCCCATACGAAAACAGTTCAAAGGGTACAGAACGACATTGGCTCCTGTGTTTCCCATGCTCCAACAATTCAAACGGTACAGCACGACATTAGCTCCTGTGTTTCCCATGCTAAAACAGTTCAAACGGTACAGAACGACATAGGCTCCTGTGTTTCCCATGCTAACACAGTTCAAACGGTGCAGGACATTGGCTCCTGTGTTTCCCATGCTACAACAATTCAAACGGTACAGAACGACATTGGCTCCCGTGTTTCCCATGCTAAAACAGTTCAAACGGTACAGAACGACGTTGGCTCCCGTGTTTCCCATGCTAACACAGTTCAAACAGTACAGAACGACATTGGCTCCTGTGGTTCCCATACGAAAACAGTTCAAAGGGTACAGAACGACATTGGTTCCTGTGTTTCCCATGCTAGCACATTTCAAACGGTACAGAACAACATTGGCTCCTGTGTTTCCCATGCTAAGACAGTTCAAACGGTGCAGAACATTGTCTCCTGTGTTTCCCATGCTACAACAATTCAAACGGTACAGTACGACATTAGCTCCTGTGTTTCCCATGCTAAAACAGTTCAAACGGTACAGAACGACATTGGCTCCCGTGTTTCCCCTGCTAAAACAGTTCAAACGGTACAGAACGACGGTTACTTCCGTGTTTCCCCTGCTAACACAGTTCAAACGGTACAGAACGACATTGGCCCCTGTGTTTCCCCTGCTAAAACAGTTCAAACGGTACAGAACGACGTTGGCTTCCGTGTTTCCCATGCTAACACAGTTCAAACAGTACAGAACGACATTGGCTCCTGTGGTTCCCATACGAAAACAGTTCAAAGGGTACAGAACGACATTGGTTCCTGTGTTTCCCATGCTAACACATTTCAAACGGTACAGAACAACATTGGCTCCTGTGTTTCCCATGCTAACACAGTTCAAACGGTGCAGAACATTGGCTCCTGTGTTTCCCATGCTACAACAATTCAAACGGTACAGTACGACATTAGCTCCTGTGTTTCCCATGCTAAAACAGTTCAAACGGTACAGAACGACATTGGCTCCCGTGTTTCCCCTGCTAACACAGTTCAAACGGTACAGACCGATTTTGCTCCTTTGTTTCCCCTGCTAACACAGTTCAAACGGTACAGAACGACGTTGGCTCCCGTGTTTCCCAAGGTAAAACAGTTCAAACGGTACAGAACGACGTTGGCTCCTGTGATTCCCATGCTAACACAGTTCAAACGGTGCAGGACATTGGTCCCGTGTTTCCAATGCTATAACAGTTCAAACGGTACAGAACGACATTGGCTCCCCTGTTTCACATACTAAAACAGTTCAAATGGTGCAGGAGATTGGCTCCAGTGTTACCCATGCTTAGACAGTTCAAACGATAGAGAACGACATTGGCTCCTGTGTTTCCATACTAACACAGTTCAAACGGTGCAGGATATTGGCTCCCGTATTTCCCATGCTAACACAGTTCAAACAGTACAGAACGACATTGGCTCCTGTGTTTCCCATGCTAACACAGTTCAAACGGTGCAGAACATTGGCTCCTGTGTTTCCCATGCTCCAACAATTCAAACGGTACAGCACGACATTAGCTCCTGTGTTTCCCATGCTAAAACAGTTCAAACGGTACAGAACGACATAGGCTCCCGTGTTTCCCCTGCTAACACAGTTCAAACGGTACAGAACGACATTGGCTCCAGTCTTTCCCATGCTAAAACAGTTGAAGCGGTACAGAACGACATTTGCTGCTGTGTTTCCCATGCTAACACAGTTCAAACGGTGCAGGACATTGGTCCCGTGTTTCCAATGCTAACACAGTTCAAACAGTACAGAACGACATTGGCACCTGTGTTTCCCATACGAAAACATTTCAAACGGTACAGAACAACATTGGCTCCTGTGTTTCCCATGCTAACGCAGTTCAAACGGTGCAGGACATTGGCTCCTGTGTTTCCCATGCTACAACAATTCAAACGGTACAGAACGACATTGGCTCCCGTGTTTCCCATGCTAAAACAGTTCAAACGGTATAGAACGACATTGGCTCCGCTGATTCCCCTGCTAAAACAGTTCAAACGGTACAGAACGACGTTGGCTCCTGTGATTCCCATGCTAACACATTTCAAACGGTGTAGGACATTGGGTCCCATGTTTCCCATGCTAACACATTTCAAACAGTACAGAACGACATTTGCTCCTGTGTTTCCCATGCTAAAACAGTTCAAACAGTACAGAACGACGTTGTCTCCTGTGATTCACATGTTAACACTGTTCAAACGGTGCAGGACATTGGTCCCGTGTTTCCAAAGCTATAACAGTTCAAACGGTGCAGAACGACATTGGCTCCCCTGTTTCCCATACTAAAACAGTTCAAATGGTGCAGGACATTGGCTCCCGTGTTACCCATGCTAAGACAGTTCAAACGATAGAGAACGACATTGGCTCCTGTGTTTCCCATGCTAACACAGTTCAAACGGTGCAGAACATTGGCTCCTGTGTTTCCCATGCTACAACAATTCAAACGGTACAGCACGACATTAGCTCCTGTGTTTCCCATGCTAAAATAGTTCAAACGGTACAGAACGACATTGGCTCCCGTGTTTCCCCTGCTAAAACAGTTCAAACGGTACAGAACGACATTGGCTCCCGTGTTTCCTCTGCTAACACAGTTCAAACGGTACAGAACGACATTGGCCCCTGTGTTTCCCCTGCTAAAACAGTTCAAACGGTACAGAACGACGTTGGCTCCTGTGATTCACATGTTAACACTGTTCAAACGGTGCAGGACATTGGTCCAGGGTTTCCAAAGCTATAACAGTTCAAACGGTGCAGAACGACATTGGCTCCCGTGTTACCCATGCTAAGACAGTTCAAACGATAGAGAACGACATTGGCTCCTGTGTTTCCCATGCTAACACAGTTCAAACGGTGCAGAACATTGGCTCCTGTGTTTCCCATGCTACAACAATTCAAACGGTACAGCACGACATTAGCTCCTGTGTTTCCCATGCTAAAACAGTTCAAACGGTACAGAACGACATTGGCTCCCGTGTTTCCCCTGCTAAAACAGTTCAAACGGTACAGAACGACATTGGCTCCCGTGTTTCCTCTGCTAACACAGTTCAAACGGTACAGAACGACATTGGCCCCTGTGTTTCCCCTGCTAAAACAGTTCAAACGGTACAGAACGACGTTGGCTCCCGTGTTTCCCATGCTAACACAGTTCAAACAGTACAGAACGACATTGGCTCCTGTAGTTCCCATACGAAAACAGTTCAAAGGGTACAGAACGACATTGGTTCCTGTGTTTCCCATGCTAACACATTTCAAACGGTACAGAACAACATTGGCTCCTGTGTTTCCCATGCTAACACAGTTCAAACGGTGCAGAACATTGTCTCCTGTGTTTCCCATGCTACAACAATTCAAACGGTACAGTACGACATTAGCTATGTGTTTCCCATGCTAAAACAGTTCAAACGGTACAGAACGACATTGGCTCCCGTGTTTCCTCTGCTAACACAGTTCAAACGGTACAGAACGACATTGGCCCCTGTGTTTCCCCTGCTAAAACAGTTCAAACGGTACAGAACGACGTTGGCTCCCGTGTTTCCCATGCTAACACAGTTCAAACAGTACAGAACGACATTGGCTCCTGTAGTTCCCATACGAAAACAGTTCAAAGGGTACAGAACGACATTGGTTCCTGTGTTTCCCATGCTAACACATTTCAAACGGTACAGAACAACATTGGCTCCTGTGTTTCCCATGCTAACACAGTTCAAACGGTGCAGAACATTGTCTCCTGTGTTTCCCATGCTACAACAATTCAAACGGTACAGTACGACATTAGCTCCTGTGTTTCCCATGCTAAAACAGTTCAAACGGTACAGAAAAACATTGGCTGCCTTGTTTACACTACTAACACAGTTCAAAAGGTGCAGACCGACTTTGGCTCCAGTGTTTCCCAAGCTAAAACAGTTCAAATGGTGCAGGACATTGGCTCACGGGTATACCCTGCTAAAACTGTTCAAACGGTACAGAACGAGATTGGCTCCTGTGATTCCCATGCTAACACAGTTCAAACGGTGTAGGACATTGGGTCCCATGTTTCCCATGCTAACACATTTCAAACAGTACAGAACGACATTGTCTCCTGTGATTCACATGTTAACACTGTTCAAACGGTGCAGGACATTGGTCCAGGGTTTCCAAAGCTATAACAGTTCAAACGGTGCAGAACGACATTGGCTCCCGTGTTACCCATGCTAAGACAGTTCAAACGATAGAGAACGACATTGGCTCCTGTGTTTCCCATGCTAACACAGTTCAAACGGTGCAGAACATTGGCTCCTGTGTTTCCCATGCTACAACAATTCAAACGGTACAGCACGACATTAGCTCCTGTGTTTCCCATGCTAAAACAGTTCAAACGGTACAGAACGACATTGGCTCCCGTGTTTCCCCTGCTAAAACAGTTCAAACGGTACAGAACGACATTGGCTCCCGTGTTTCCTCTGCTAACACAGTTCAAACGGTACAGAACGACATTGGCCCCTGTGTTTCCCCTGCTAAAACAGTTCAAACGGTACAGAACGACGTTGGCTCCCGTGTTTCCCATGCTAACACAGTTCAAACAGTACAGAACGACATTGGCTCCTGTAGTTCCCATACGAAAACAGTTCAAAGGGTACAGAACGACATTGGTTCCTGTGTTTCCCATGCTAACACATTTCAAACGGTACAGAACAACATTGGCTCCTGTGTTTCCCATGCTAACACAGTTCAAACGGTGCAGAACATTGTCTCCTGTGTTTCCCATGCTACAACAATTCAAACGGTACAGTACGACATTAGCTCCTGTGTTTCCCATGCTAAAACAGTTCAAACGGTACAGAACGACATTGGCTCCCGTGTTTCCCCTGCTAAAACAGTTCAAACGGTACAGAACGACGGTTATTTCCGTGTTTCCCCTGCTAACACAGTTCAAACGGTACAGAACGACATTGGCCCCTGTGTTTCCCCTGCAAAAACAGTTCAAACGGTACAGAACGACGTTGGCTTCCGTGTTTCCCATGCTAACACAGTTCAAACAGTACAGAACGACATTGGCTCCTGTGGTTCCCATGCTAACACAGTTCAAACGGTGCAGAACATTGGCTCCTGTGTTTCCCATGCTACAACAATTCAAACGGTACAGTACGACATTAGCTCCTGTGTTTCCCATGCTAAAACAGTTCAAACGGTACAGAACGACATTGGCTCCCGTGTTTCCCCTGCTAACACAGTTCAAACGGTACAGACCGATTTTGCTCCTTTGTTTCCCCTGCTAACACAGTTCAAACGGTACAGAACGACGTTGGCTCCCGTGTTTCCCAAGGTAAAACAGTTCAAACGGTACAGAACGACGTTGGCTCCTGTGATTCCCATGCTAACACAGTTCAAACGGTGCAGGACATTGGTCCCGTGTTTCCCATGCTATCACAGTTCAAACGGTACAGAATGACATTGGCTCCTGTGTATCCCATGCTAAAATAGTTCAAACGGTATAGAACGACATTGGCTCCTATGTTTCCCATGCTAAAACAGTTCAAACGATACAGAACTACGTTGGCTCCCGTGTTTCCCCAGCTAACACAGTTCAAACGGTACAGAACGACGTTGGCTCCTGTGATTCCCATGCTAACAGAGTTCAAACGGTGCAGGGCATTGGTTCCCGTGTTTCCAAAGCTATAACAGTACAAACGGTGCAGAACGACATTAGCTCCCCTGTTTCCCATACTAAAACAGTTCAAATGGTGCAGGGCATTGGCACCGTGTTACCCATGCTAAGACAGTTCAAACGATACAGAACGACATTGGCTCCTGTGTTTCCCATGCTAACACAGTTCAAACGGCACAGAACGACATTGGTTCCTGTGTTTCCCATGCTAACACATTTCAAACGGTACAGAACAACATTGGCTCCTGTGTTTCCCCTGCTAAAACAGTTCAAACGGTACAGAACGACGTTGGGTCCCGTGTTTACCCTGCTAAAACAGTTCAAACGGTGCAGCACGACATTTGCTCCTGTGTTTCCCATGCTAAAACAGTTCAAACGGTGCAGAACGAAGTTGGCACCTATGTTTCCCCTGCTAAAACAGTTTAAACGGTACAGAACGACGTTGGCTCCAGTATTTCCCATGCTAAAACAGTTCAAACGGTACAGAACGACATTTGCTCCTGTGTTTCCCATGCTAAAACAGGTCAAACGGTACAGAACGACGTTGGCTCCCGTGTTTCCGCTGCTAACACAGTTCAAACGGTACAGAACGACATTGGCTACCGTGTTTCTCATGCTAAAACTGTTCAAACGGTACAGAACGACATTGGCTCCCCTGTTTCCCCTGCTGAAACAGTTCAAACGGTACAGAACGACACTGGCTCCTGTGTTTCCCAGGCTAACACAGTTCAAACGGTGCAGGACATTGGCTCCCGTGTTTCCAATGCTATAACAGTTCAAACGGTGCAGAACTACATTGGCTCCCCTGTTTCCTATACTAAAACAGTTCAAATAGTGCAGGACTTTGGCTCGCGTTTTTCCATGCTAAGACAGTTCAAACGATAGAGAACGACATTGGCTCCTGTGTTTCCCCTGCTAAAACAGTTCAAACGGTACAGAAAAACATTGGCTGCCTTGTTTACACTACTAACACAGTTCAAAAGGTGCAGACCGACTTTGGCTCCAGTGTTTCCCAAGCTAAAACAGTTCAAATGGTGCAGGACATTGGCTCACGGGTATACCCTGCTAAAACAGTTCAAACGGTACAGCACGAGATTGGCTCCCGTGTTTCTCATGCTGAAACTGTTCAAACGGTACAGAACGACATTGGCTCCAGTGTTTCTCATGCTAAAAGAGTTCAAACGGTAGAGAACGACGTTGGCTCCAGTGTTTCCCAAGCTAAAACAGTTCAAACGGTACAGAACGACATTTGGTCCTGTGTTTCCCATGCTAAAACAGTTCAAACGTACCGAACGACGTTGGCTCCGGTGTTTCCCCTGCTAACACAGTTCAAACGGTACAGAACGACGATGGCTCCTGTGATTCCCATGCTAACACAGTTCAAACGGTGTAGGACATTGGGTCCCATGTTTCCCATGCTAACACATTTCAAACAGTACAGAACGACATTGTCTCCTGTGATTCACATGTTAACACTGTTCAAACGGTGCAGGACATTGGTCCCGTGTTTCCAAAGCTATAACAGTTCAAACGGTGCAGAACGACATTGGCTCCCCTGTTTCCCATACTAAAACAGTTCAAATGGTGCAGGACATTGGCTCCCGTGTTACCCATGCTAAGACAGTTCAAACGATAGAGAACGACATTGGCTCCTGTGTTTCCCATGCTAACACAGTTCAAACGGTGCAGGATATTGGCTCCCGTGTTTCCCATGCTAACACAGCTCAAACAGTACAGAACGACATTGGCACCTGTGTTTCCCATACGAAAACATTTCAAACGGTACAGAACAACATTGGCTCCTGTGTTTCCCATGCTAACACAGTTCAAACGGTGCAGGACATTGGCTCCTGTGTTTCCCATGCTACAACAATTCAAACGGTACAGAACGACATTGGCTCCCGTGTTTCCCCTGCTAAAACAGTTCAAACGGTACAGAACGACATTGGCTCCCCTGATTCCCCTGCTAAAACAGTTCAAATGGTACAGAACGACATTGGCTCCCGTGTTTCCCCTGCTAACGCAGTTCAAACGGTACAGAACGATTTTGCTCCTTTGTTTCCCCTGCTAAGACAGTTGAAATGGTACAGAACGACATTGGCCCCTGTGTTTCCACTGCTAAAACAGTTCAAACGGTACAGAACTACGGTTACTTCCGTGTTTCCCCTGCTAACACAGTTCAAACGGTGCAGGACATTGGTCCCGTGTTTCCAATGCTATAACAGTTCAAACGGTGCAGAACGACATTGGCTCCTGTGTTTCCCATGCTAACACAGTTCAAACGGTGCAGGATATTGGCTCACGTGTTTCCCAATGCTAACACAGTTCAAACAGTACAGAACGACATTGGCTACTGTGTCTCCCATACGAAAACTATTCAAACGGTACAGAACGACATTGGCCCCTCTGTTTCCCCTGCTAAAACAGTTCAAACGGTACAGAACGACGGTTACTTCCGTGTTTCCCCTGCTAACACAGTTCAAACGGTACAGAACGACATTGGCCCCTGTGTTTCCCCTGCTAAAACAGTTCAAACGGTACAGAACGACGGTTACTTCCGTGTTTCCCCTGCTAACACAGTTCAAACGGTGCAGGATATTTGTCCCGTGTTTACAATGCTACAACAGTTCAAACGGTGCAGAACGACATTGGCTCCCCTGTTTCCCATACTAAAAGAGTTCAAACGGTGCAGGACATTGGCTCCCGTGTTTCCCATGCTAACACAGTTCAAACAGTACAGAACGACATTGGCTCCTGTGGTTCCCATACGAAAACAGTTGAAACGGTACAGAACGACATTGGTTCCTGTGTTTCCAATGCTAACACATTTCAAACGGTACAGAACAACATTGGCTCCTGTGTTTCCCATGCTAACACAGTTCAAACGGTGCAGAACATTGGCTCCTGTGTTTCCCATGCTACAACAATTCAAACGGTACAGTACGACATTAGCTCCTGTGTTTCCCATGCTAAAACAGTTCAAACGGTACAGAACGACATTGGCTCCCGTGTTTCCCCTGCTAAAACAGTTCAAACGGTACAGAACGACATTGGCTCCCGTGTTTCCTCTGCTAACACAGTTCAAACGGTAGAGAACGACATTGGCCCCTGTGTTTCCCCTGCTAAAACAGTTCAAACGGTACAGAACGACGTTGGCTCCCGTGTTTCCCATGCTAACATAGTTCAAACAGTACAGAACGACATTGGCTCCTGTGGTTCCCATACGAAAACAGTTCAACGGGTACAGAACGACATTGGTTCCTGTGTTTCCCATGCTAACACATTTCAAACGGTACAGAACAACATTGGCTCCTGTGTTTCCCATGCTAACACAGTTCAAAAGGTGCAGAACATTGTCTCCTGTGTTTCCCATGCTACAACAATTCAAACGGTACAGTACGACATTAGCTCCTGTGTTTCCCATGCTAAAACAGTTCAAACGGTACAGAACGACATTGGCTCCCGTGTTTCACCTGCTAAAACAGTTCAAACGGTACAGAACGACGGTTACTTCCGTGTTTCCCCTGCTAACACAGTTCAAACGGTACAGAACGACATTGGCCCCTGTGTTTCCCCTGCTAAAACAGTTCAAACGGTACAGAACGACGTTGGCTTCCGTGTTTCCCATGCTAACACAGTTCAAACAGTACAGAACGACATTGGCTCCTGTGGTTCCCATACGAAAACAGTTCAAAGGGTACAGAACGACATTGGTTCCTGTGTTTCCCATGCTAGCACATTTCAAACGGTACAGAACAACATTGGCTCCTGTGTTTCCCATGCTAACACAGTTCAAACGGTGCAGAACATTGTCTCCTGTGTTTCCCATGCTACAACAATTCAAACGGTACAGTACGACATTAGCTCCTGTGTTTCCCATGCTAAAACAGTTCAAACGGTACAGAACGACATTGGCTCCCGTGTTTCCCCTGCTAAAACAGTTCAAACGGTACAGAACGACGGTTACTTCCGTGTTTCCCCTGCTAACACAGTTCAAACGGTACAGAACGACATTGGCCCCTGTGTTTCCCCTGCTAAAACAGTTCAAACGGTACAGAACGACGTTGGCTTCCGTGTTTCCCATGCTAACACAGTTCAAACAGTACAGAACGACATTGGCTCCTGTGGTTCCCATACGAAAACAGTTCAAAGGGTACAGAACGACATTGGTTCCTGTGTTTCCCATGCTAACACATTTCAAACGGTACAGAACAACATTGGCTCCTGTGTTTCCCATGCTAACACAGTTCAAACGGTGCAGAACATTGGCTCCTGTGTTTCCCATGCTACAACAATTCAAACGGTACAGTACGACATTAGCTCCTGTGTTTCCCATGCTAAAACAGTTCAAACGGTACAGAACGACATTGGCTCCCGTGTTTCCCCTGCTAACACAGTTCAAACGGTACAGACCGATTTTGCTCCTTTGTTTCCCCTGCTAACACAGTTCAAACGGTACAGAACGACGTTGGCTCCCGTGTTTCCCAAGGTAAAACAGTTCAAACGGTACAGAACGACGTTGGCTCCTGTGATTCCCATGCTAACACAGTTCAAACGGTGCAGGACATTGGTCCCGTGTGTACAATGCTATAACAGTTCAAACGGTACAGAACGACATTGGCTCCCCTGTTTCACATACTAAAACAGTTCAAATGGTGCAGGAGATTGGCTCCAGTGTTACCCATGCTTAGACAGTTCAAACGATAGAGAACGACATTGGCTCCTGTGTTTCCATACTAACACAGTTCAAACGGTGCAGGATATTGGCTCCCGTATTTCCCATGCTAACACAGTTCAAACAGTACAGAACGACATTGGCTCCTGTGTTTCCCATGCTAACACAGTTCAAACTGTGCAGAACATTGGCTCCTGTGTTTCCCATGCTCCAACAATTCAAACGGTACAGCACGACATTAGCTCCTGTGTTTCCCATGCTAAAACAGTTCAAACGGTACAGAACGACATAGGCTCCCGTGTTTCCCCTGCTAACACAGTTCAAACGGTACAGAACGACATTGGCTCCAGTCTTTCCCATGCTAAAACAGTTGAAGCGGTACAGAACGACATTTGCTGCTGTGTTTCCCATGCTAAAACAGTTCATACGGCACAGAACGACGTTGGCTCCCGTGTTTCCCAAGGTAAAACAGTTCAAACAGTACAGAACGACGTTGGCTCCTGTGTTTCCCATGCTAACACAGTTCAAACGGTGCAGGACATTGGTCCCGTGTTTCCAATGCTAACACAGTTCAAACAGTACAGAACGACATTGGCACCTGTGTTTCCCATACGAAAACATTTCAAACGGTACAGAACAACATTGGCTCCTGTGTTTCCCATGCTAACACAGTTCAAACGGTGCAGGACATTGGCTCCTGTGTTTCCCATGCTACAACAATTCAAACGGTACAGAACGACATTGGCTCCCGTGTTTCCCATGCTAAAACAGTTCAAACGGTACAGAACGACATTGGCTCACCTGATTCCCCTGCTAAAACAGTTCAAATGGTACAGAACGACATTGGCTCCCGTGTTTCCCCTGCTAACGCAGTTCAAACGGTACAG
Organism: Hypanus sabinus; assembly: GCF_030144855.1. Classification (NCBI taxonomy): domain Eukaryota; kingdom Metazoa; phylum Chordata; class Chondrichthyes; order Myliobatiformes; family Dasyatidae; genus Hypanus; species Hypanus sabinus. The sequence goes on from NC_082707.1 coordinate 192,115,295, forward strand.
AACGATTTTGCTCCTTTGTTTCCCCTGCTAAGACAGTTCAAATGGTACAGAACGACATTGGCCCCTGTGTTTCCACTGCTAAAACAGTTCAAACGGTACAGAACGACGGTTACTTCCGTGTTTGCCCTGCTAACACAGTTCAAACGGTGCAGGACATTGGTCCCGTGTTTCCAATGCTATAACAGTTCAAACGGTGCAGAACGACATTGGCTCCTGTTTTTCCCATGCTAACACTGTTCAAACGGTGCAGGATATTGGCTCACGTGTTTCCCAATGCTAACACACTTCAAACAGTACAGAACGACATTGGCTCCTGTGTCTCCCATACGAAAACTATTCAAACGGTACAGAACGACATTGGCCCCTCTGTTTCCCCTGCTAAAACAGTTCAAACGGTACAGAACGACGGTTACTTCCGTGTTTCCCCTGCTAACACAGTTCAAACGGTAGAGAACGACATTGGCCCCTGTGTTTCCCCTGCTAAAACAGTTCAAACGGTACAGAACGACGGTTACTTCCGTGTTTCCCCTGCTAACACAGTTCAAACGGTGCAGGATATTTGTCCCGTGTTTACAATGCTATAACAGTTCAAACGGTGCAGAACGACATTGGCTCCCCTGTTTCCCATACTAAAAGAGTTCAAACGGTGCAGGACATTGGCTCCCGTGTTTCCCATGCTAACACAGTTCAAACAGTACAGAACGACATTGGCTCCTGTGGTTCCCATACGAAAACAGTTGAAACGGTACAGAACGACATTGGTTCCTGTGTTTCCCATGCTAACACAGTTCAAACGGTACAGTACGACATTAGCTCCTGTGTTTCCCATGCTAAAACAGTTCAAACGGTACAGAACGACATTGGCTCCCGTGTTTCCCCTGCTAAAACAGTTCAAACGGTACAGAACGACATTGGCTCCCGTGTTTCCTCTGCTAACACAGTTCAAACGGTACAGAACGACATTGGCCCCTGTGTTTCCCCTGCTAAAACAGTTCAAACGGTACAGAACGACGTTGGCTCACGTGTTTCCCATGCTAACACAGTTCAAACAGTACAGAACGACATTGGCTCCTGTGGTTCCCATACGAAAACAGTTCAAAGGGTACAGAACGACATTGGTTCCTGTGTTTCCCATGCTAACACATTTCAAACGGTACAGAACAACATTGGCTCCTGTGTTTCCCATGCTAACACAGTTCAAACGGTGCAGAACATTGGCTCCTGTGTTTCCCATGCTACAACAGTTCAAACGGTACAGAACGACGTTGGCTCCCGTGTTTCCCATGCTAACACAGTTCAAACAGTACAGAACGACATTGGCTCCTGTGGTTCCCATACGAAAACAGTTCAAAGGGTACAGAACGACATTGGTTCCTGTGTTTTCCATGCTAACACATTTCAAACGGTGCAGAACATTGGCTCCTGTGTTTCCCATGCTACAACAATTCAAACGGTACAGTACGACATTAGCTCCTGTGTTTCCCATGCTAAAACAGTTCAAACGGTACAGAACGACATTGGCTCCCGTGTTTCCCCTGCTAAAACAGTTCAAACGGTACAGAACGACATTGGCTCCCGTGTTTCCCCTCCTAAAACAGTTCAAACGGTACAGAACGACGGTTACTTCCGTGTTTCCCCTGATAACACAGTTCAAACGGTACAGAACGACATTGGCCCCTGTGTTTCCCCTGCTAAAACAGTTCAAACGGTACAGAACGACGTTGGCTCCCGTGTTTCCCATGCTAACACAGTTCAAACAGGACAGAACGACATTGGCTCCTGTGGTTCCCATACGAAAACAGTTCAAAGGGTACAGAACGACATTGGTTCCTGTGTTTTCCATGCTAACACAGTTCAAACGGTGCAGAACATTGGCTCCTGTGTTTCCCATGCTACAACAATTCAAACGGTACAGTACGACATTAGCTCCTGTGTTTCCCATGCTAAATCAGTTCAAACGGTACAGAACGACATTGGCTCCCGTGTTTCCCCTGCTAACACAGTTCAAACGGTACAGACCGATTTTGCTCCTTTTGTTTCCCCTGCTAACACAGTTCAAACGGTACAGAACGACGTTGGCTCCCGTGTTTCCCAAGGTAAAACAGTTCAAACGGTACAGAACGACGTTGGCTCCTGTGATTCCCATGCTAACACAGTTCAAACGGTGCAGGACATTGGTCCCGTGTTTCCAATGCTATAACAGTTCAAACGGTACAGAACGACATTGGCTCCCCTGTTTCACATACTAAAACAGTTCAAATGGTGCAGGAGATTGGCTCCAGTGTTACCCATGCTTAGACAGTTCAAACGATAGAGAACGACATTGGCTCCTGTGTTTCCATACTAACACAGTTCAAACGGTGCAGGATATTGGCTCCCGTATTACCCATGCTAACACAGTTCAAACAGTACAGAACGACATTGGCTCCTGTGTTTCCCATGCTAACACAGTTCAAACGGTGCAGAACATTGGCTCCTGTGTTTCCCATGCTCCAACAATTCAAACGGTACAGCACGACATTAGCTCCTGTGTTTCCCATGCTAAAACATTTCAAACGGTACAGAACGACATAGGCTCCCGTGTTTCCCCTGCTAACACAGTTCAAACGGTACAGAACGACATTGGCTCCAGTCTTTCCCATGCTAAAACAGTTGAAGCGGTACAGAACGACATTTGCTGCTGTGTTTCCCATGCTAACACAGTTCAAACGGTGCAGGACATTGGTCCCGTGTTTCCAATGCTAACACAGTTCAAACAGTACAGAACGACATTGGCACCTGTGTTTCCCATACGATAACATTTCAAACGGTACAGAACAACATTGGCTCCTGTGTTTCCCATGCTAACACAGTTCAAACAGTACAGAACGACATTGGCTCCTGTGGTTCCCATACGAAAACAGTTCAAAGGGTACAGAACGACATTGGTTCCTGTGTTTCCCATGCTAACACATTTCAAACGGTACAGAACAACATTGGCTCCTGTGTTTCCCATGCTAACACAGTTCAAACGGTGCAGAACATTGGCTCCTGTGTTTCCCATGCTACAACAATTCAAACGGTACAGAACGACATTGGCTCCCCTGTTTCCCCTGCTAACACAGTTCAAACGGTACAGAACGATTCTGCTCCTTTGTTTCCCCTGCTAACACAGTTCAAACGGTACAGAACGACGTTAGCTCGCATGTTTCCCCTGCTAACAAAGTTGAAATGGTACAGAACGACGTTGGCTCCTGTGTTTCCCAAGCTAACACAGTTCAAACGGTACAGAACGACATTGGCTCCTGTGTTTCCCATGCTAAAACAGTTCAAACGGTACAGAACGATATTGGCTCCTGTGTTTCCCATGCTAACACAGTTCAAACGGTGCAGGACATTGGCTCCTGTGTTTCCCATGCTACAACAGTTCAAACGGTACAGCACGACATTGGCTCCTGTGTTTCCCATGCTAAAACAGTTGAAGCGGTACAGAACGACATTTGCTGCTGTGTTTCCCATGCTAAAACAGTTCATACGGCACAGAACGACGTTGGCTCCCGTGTTTCCCAAGGTAAAACAGTTCAAACAGTACAGAACGACGCTGGCTCCTGTGTTTCCCATGCTAACACAGTTCAAACGGTGCAGGACATTGGTCCCGTGTTTCCAATGCTAACACAGTTCAAACAGTACAGAACGACATTGGCACCTGTGTTTCCCATACGAAAACATTTCAAACGGTACAGAACAACATTGGCTCCTGTGTTTCCCATGCTAACACAGTTCAAACGGTGCAGGACATTGGCTCCTGTGTTTCCCATGCTACAACAATTCAAACGGTACAGAACGACATTGGCTCCCGTGTTTCCCATGCTAAAACAGTTCAAACGGTACAGAACGACATTGGCTCCCCTGATTCCCCTGCTAAAACAGTTCAAATGGTACAGAACGACATTGGCTCCCGTGTTTCCCCTGCTAACGCAGTTCAAACGGTACAGAACGATTTTGCTCCTTTGTTTCCCCTGCTAAGACAGTTCAAATGGTACAGAACGACATTGGCCCCTGTGTTTCCACTGCTAAAACAGTTCAAACGGTACAGAACGACGGTTACTTCCGTGTTTCCCCTGCTAACACAGTTCAAACGGTGCAGGACATTGGTCCCGTGTTTCCAATGCTATAACAGTTCAAACGGTGCAGAACGACATTGAATCCTGTGTTTCCCATGCTAACACAGTTCAAACGGTGCAGGATATTGGCTCACGTGTTTCCCAATGCTAACACAGTTCAAACAGTACAGAACGACATTGGCTCCTGTGTCTCCCATACGAAAACTATTCAAACGGTACAGAACGACATTGGCCCCTCTGTTTCCCCTGCTAAAACAGTTCAAACGGTACAGAACGACGGTTACTTCCGTGTTTCCCCTGCTAACACAGTTCAAACGGTAGAGAACGACATTGGCCCCTGTGTTTCCCCTGCTAAAACAGTTCAAACGGTACAGAACGACGGTTACTTCCGTGTTTCCCCTGCTAACACAGTTCAAACGGTGCAGGATATTTGTCCCGTGTTTACAATGCTATAACAGTTCAAACGGTGCAGAACGACATTGGCTCCCCTGTTTCCCATACTAAAAGAGTTCAAACGGTGCAGGACATTGGCTCCCGTGTTTCCCATGCTAACACAGTTCAAACAGTACAGAACGACATTGGCTCCTGTGGTTCCCATACGAAAACAGTTGAAACGGTACAGAACGACATTGGTTCCTGTGTTTCCCATGCTAACACAGTTCAAACGGTGCAGAACATTGGCTCCTGTGTTTCCCATGCTACAACAATTCAAACGGTACAGTACGACATTAGCTCCTGTGTTTCCCATGCTAAAACAGTTCAAACGGTACAGAACGACATTGGCTCCCGTGTTTCCCCTGCTAAAACAGTTCAAACGGTACAGAACGACATTGGCTCCCGTGTTTCCTCTGCTAACACAGTTCAAACGGTACAGAACGACATTGGCCCCTGTGTTTCCCCTGCTAAAACAGTTCAAACGGTTCAGAACGACGTTGGCTCCCGTGTTTCCCATGCTAACACAGTTCAAACAGTACAGAACGACATTGGCTCCTGTGGTTCCCATACGAAAACAGTTCAAAGGGTACAGAACGACATTGGTTCCTGTGTTTCCCATGCTAACACATTTCAAACGGTACAGAACAACATTGGCTCCTGTGTTTCCCATGCTAACACAGTTCAAACGGTGCAGAACATTGGCTCCTGTGTTTCCCATGCTACAACAATTCAAACGGTACAGTACGACATTAGCTCCTGTGTTTCCCATGCTAAAACAGTTCAAACGGTACAGAACGACATTGGCTCCCGTGTTTCCCCTGCTAAAACAGTTCAAACGGTACAGAACGACGGTTACTTCCGTGTTTCCCCTGCTAACACAGTTCAAACGGTACAGAACGACATTGGCCCCTGTATTTCCCCTGCTAAAACAGTTCAAACGGTACAGAACGACGTTGGCTCCCGTGTTTCCCATGCTAACACAGTTCAAACAGTACAGAATGACATTGGCTCCTGTGGTTCCCATACGAAAACAGTTCAAAGGGTACAGAACGACATTGGTTCCTGTGTTTCCCATGCTAACACAGTTCAAACGGTGCAGAACATTGGCTCCTGTGTTTCCCATGCTACAACAATTCAAACGGTACAGAACGACATTGGCTCCCGTGTTTCCCCTGCTAACAGAGTTCAAACGGTACAGACCGATTTTGCTCCTTTGTTTCCCCTGCTAACACAGTTCAAACGGTACAGAACGACGTTGGCTCCCGTGTTTCCCAAGGTAAAACAGTTCAAACGGTACAGAACGACGTTGGCTCCTGTGATTCCCATGCTAACACAGTTCAAACGGTGCAGGACATTGGTCCCGTGTTTCCAATGCTATAACAGTTCAAACGGTACAGAACGACATTGGCTCCCCTGTTTCACATACTAAAACAGTTCAAATGGTGCAGGAGATTGGCTCCAGTGTTACCCATGCTTAGACAGTTCAAACGATAGAGAACGACATTGGCTCCTGTGTTTCCATACTAACACAGTTCAAACGGTGCAGGATATTGGCTCCCGTATTACCCATGCTAACACAGTTCAAACAGTACAGAACGACATTGGCTCCTGTGTTTCCCATGCTAACACAGTTCAAACGGTGCAGAACATTGGCTCCTGTGTTTCCCATGCTCCAACAATTCAAACGGTACAGCACGACATTAGCTCCTGTGTTTCCCATGCTAAAACAGTTCAAACGGTACAGAACGACATAGGCTCCCGTGTTTCCCCTGCTAACACAGTTCAAACAGTACAGAACGACATTGGCTCCTGTGTTTCCCATGCTAACACAGTTCAAACGGTGCAGAACATTGGCTCCTGTGTTTCCCATGCTCCAACAATTCAAACGGTACAGCACGACATTAGCTCCTGTGTTTCCCATGCTAAAACAGTTCAAACGGTACAGAACGACATAGGCTCCCGTGTTTCCCCTGCTAACACAGTTCAAACGGTACAGAACGACATTGGCTCCAGTCTTTCCCATGCTAAAACAGTTGAAGCGGTACAGAACGACATTTGCTGCTGTGTTTCCCATGCTAACACAGTTCAAACGGTGCAGGACATTGGTCCCGTGTTTCCAATGCTAACACAGTTCAAACAGTACAGAACGACATTGGCACCTGTGTTTCCCATACGAAAACATTTCAAACGGTACAGAACAACATTGGCTCCTGTGTTTCCCATGCTAACACAGTTCAAACAGTACAGAACGACATTGGCTCCTGTGGTTCCCATACGAAAACAGTTCAAAGGGTACAGAACGACATTGGTTCCTGTGTTTCCCATGCTAACACATTTCAAACGGTACAGAACAACATTGGCTCCTGTGTTTCCCATGCTAACACAGTTCAAACGGTGCAGAACATTGGCTCCTGTGTTTCCCATGCTACAACAATTCAAACGGTACAGAACGACATTGGCTCCCCTGTTTCCCCTGCTAACACAGTTCAAACGGTACAGAACGATTCTGCTCCTTTGTTTCCCCTGCTAACACAGTTCAAACGGTACAGAACGACGTTAGCTCGCATGTTTCCCCTGCTAACAAAGTTCAAATGGTACAGAACGACGTTGGCTCCTGTGTTTCCCATGCTAACACAGTTCAAACGGTACAGAACGACATTGGCTCCTGTGTTTCCCATGCTAAAACAGTTCAAACGGTACAGAACGATATTGGCTCCTGTGTTTCCCATGCTAACACAGTTGAAACGGTGCAGGACATTGGCTCCTGTGTTTCCCATGCTACAACAGTTCAAACGGTACAGCACGACATTGGCTCCTGTGTTTCCCATGCTAAAACAGTTCAAACGGTACAGAACAACATTGGCTCCCCGTTTCCCCTTCTAAAACAGTTCCAACGCTACAGAACGACATTGGCTCCCGTGTTTCCCATGCTAAAACAGTTCAAACGGTACAGAACGACATTGGCTCCTGTGTTTCCCATCCTAAAACAGTTCAACCGGTATAGAACAACATTTGCTCCTGTGTTTCCCATGGTAACAGAGTTCAAACGGTGCAGGACATTGGATCCCGTGTTTCCCATGCTATCACAGTTCAAACGGTTCAGGACATTGTCTCCTGTGTTTCCCATACTAAAACAGTTCAAACGGTACAGCACGACATTGTCTCCTGTGTTTCCCATGCTAAAACAGTTCAAACGGTGAAGAACGACGTTGGCTCCTGTGTTTCCCCTGCTAACACAGTTCAAACGGTGCAGGACATTGGCTCCCGTGTTTCCCCTGCTAAAACAGTTCAAACGGTACAGAACGACATTGGCTCCCGTGTTTCTCATGCTAAAACAGTTGAAATGGTACAGAAGGACATTGGCTCCCCTGTTTCCCCTGCTAAAACAGTTCAAACGGTACAGAACGACACAGGCTCCTGTGTCTCCCCTGCTAAAACAGTTCAAACGGTGCAGAACGACATTGGTTCCCCTGTTTCCCATGCTATGAGAGTTCAAACGGTGCAGAACGACATTGGCTCCCCTGTTTCCGATGCTATGAGAGTTCAAACGGTACAGACCGACATTGGCTCCCGTGTTTCCCCTGCTAACACAGTTCAAACGGCACAGAACGACATTGGCTCCTGTGTATCCCATGCTAAAATAGTTCAAACGGTATAGAACGACATTGGCTCCTATGTTTCCCATGCTAAAACAGTTCAAACGATACAGAACTACGTTGGCTCCCGTGTTTCCCCTGCTAACACAGTTCAAACGGTACAGTACGACGTTGGCTCCTGTGATTCCCATGCTAACAGAGTTCAAACGGTGCAGGGCATTGGCTCCCGTGTTTCCAAAGCTATAACAGTACAAACGGTGCAGAACGACATTGGCTCCCCTGTTTCCCATACTAAAACAGTTCAAATGGTGCAGGGCATTGGCTCCGTGTTTCCCATGCTAACACAGTTCAAACGGCACAGAACGACATTGGTTCCTGTGTTTCCCATGCTAACACATTTCAAACGGTACAGAACAACATTGGCTCCTGTGTTTCCCATGCTAACACAGTTCAAACGGCACAGAACGACATTGGTTCCTGTGTTTCCCATGCTAACACATTTCAAACGGTACAGAACAACATTGGCTCCTGTGTTTCCCCTGCTAAAACAGTTCAAACGGTACAGAACGACGTTGGGTCCCGTGTTTACCCTGCTAAAACAGTTCAAACGGTGCAGCACGACATTTGCTCCTGTGTTTCCCATGCTAAAACAGTTCAAACGGTGCAGAACGAAGTTGGCACCTATGTTTCCCCTGCTAAAACAGTTTAAACGGTACAGAACGACGTTGGCTACCGTGTTTCTCATGCTAAAACAGTTCAAACGGTACAGAACGACATTTGCTCCTGTGTTTCCCATGCTAAAACAGGTCAAACGGTACAGAACGACACTGGCTCCTGTGTTTCCCAGGCTAACACAGTTCAAACGGTGCAGGACATTGGCTCCCGTGTTTCCAATGCTATAACAGTTCAAACGGTGCAGAACTACATTGGCTCCCCTGTTTCCTATACTAAAACAGTTCAAATAGTGCAGGACTTTGGCTCGCGTTTTTCCATGCTAAGACAGTTCAAACGATAGAGAACGACATTGGCTGCTCTGTTTCCCTTGCTAAAACAGTTCAAACGGTACAGAAAAACATTGGCTGCCTTGTTTACACTACTAACACAGTTCAAAAGGTGCAGACCGACTTTGGCTCCAGTGTTTCCCAAGCTAAAACAGTTCAAATGGTGCAGGACATTGGCTCACGGGTTTACCTTGCTAAAACAGTTCAAACGGTACAGAACGAGATTGGCTCCCGTGTTTCTCATGCTGAAAATGTTCAAACGGTACAGAACGACATTGGCTCCAGTGTTTCTCATGCTGAAACTGTTCAAACGGTACAGAACGACATTTGGTCCTGTGTTTCCCATGCTAAAACAGTTCAAACGTACCGAACGACGTTGGCTCCCGTGTTTCCCCTGCTAACGCAGTTCAAACGGTACAGAACGACGTTGGCTCCTGTGATTCCCATGCTAACACAGTTCAAACGGTGTAGGACATTGGGTCCCATGTTTCCCATGCTAACACATTTCAAACAGTACAGAACGACATTTGCTCCTGTGTTTCCCATGCTAAAACAGTTCAAATGGTGCAGGACATTGGCTCCCGTGTTACCCATGCTAAGACAGTTCAAACGATAGAGAACGACATTGGCTCCTGTGTTTCCCATGCTAACACAGTTCAAACGGTGCAGGATATTGGCTCCCGTGTTTCCCATGCTAACACAGTTCAAACAGTACAGAACGACATTGGCACCTGTGTTTCCCATGCTAAAACAGTTCAAACGGTACAGAACGACATTGGCTCCCCTGATTCCCCTGCTAAAACAGTTCAAATCGTACAGAACGACATTGGCTCCCGTGTTTCCCCTGCTAACGCAGTTCAAACGGTACAGAACGATTTTGCTCCTTTGTTTCCCCTGCTAAGACAGTTCAAATGGTACAGAACGACATTGGCCCCTGCGTTTCCACTGCTAAAACAGTTCAAACGGTACAGAACGACGGCTACTTCCGTGTTTCCCCTGCTAACACAGTTCAAACGGTGCAGGACATTGGTCCCGTGTTTCCAATGCTATAACAGTTCAAACGGTGCAGAACGACATTGGCTCCTGTGTTTCCCATGCTAACACAGTTCAAACGGTGCAGGATATTGGCTCACGTGTTTCCCAATGCTAACACAGTTCAAACAGTACAGAACGTCATTGGCTCCTGTTGTTCCCATACGAAAACAGTTCAAACGGTACAGAACGACATTGGTTCCTGTGTTTCCCATGCTAACACATTTCAAACGGTACAGAACAACCTTGGCTCCTGTGTTTCCCATGCTAACACAGTTGAAACGGTGCAGAACATTGGCTCCTGTGTTTCCCATGCTACAACAATTCAAACGGTACAGTACGACATTGGCTCCTGTGTTTCCCATGCTAAAACAGTTCAAACGGTACAGACCGATTTTGCTCCTTTGTTTCCCCTGCTAACACAGTTCAAACGGTACAGAACGACATTGGCTCCTGTCTTTCCCATGCTAAAACAGTTGAAGCGGTACAGAACGACGTTGGCTCCTGTGTTTCCCCTGCTAAAACAGTTCAAACGGCACAGAACGACGTTGGCTCCCGTGTTTCCGCTGCTCACACAGTTCAAACGGTACAGAACGACGTTGGCTCCCGTGTTTCCGCTGCTCACACCGTTCAAACGATAGAGAACGACATTGGCTCCTGTGTTTCCCATGTTAACATAGTTCAAACGGTGCAGGATATTGGCTCCCGTGTTTCCCATGCTAACACAGTTCAAGCAGTACAGAACGAAATTGGCTCCTGTGTTTCCCATGCTAACACAGTTCAAACGGTACAGAACGACATTGGCTCCGCCGTTTCACCTTCTAAAACAGTTCCAACGCTACAGAACGACATTGGCTTCCGTGTTTCCCATGCTAAAACAGTTCAAACAGTACAGAACGACGTTGGCTCCAGTGTTTCCCATGCTAAAACAGTTCAAACGGTACAGAACGACATTTGCTCCTGTGTTTCCCATGCTAAAACAGTTCAAACCGTACAGAACGACGTTGGCTCCAGTGTTTCCCAAGGTAAAACAGTTCAAACGGTACAGAACGACATTGGCTCCTGTTTTTCCCATGCTAAAACAGTTCAAACGGTACAGAATGACGTTGGCTCCAGTGTTTCCCATGCTAAAACAGTTCAAACAGTACAGAACGACAATTGCTCCTGGGTTTCCCATGCTAAAACAGTTCAAACGGTGCAGAACGACTTTGGCTCCCCTGTTTCCCATGCTAAAACAGTTCAAACCGTAGAGAACGACGTTGGCTCCAGTGTTTCCCAAGGTAAAACAGTTCAAACGGTACAGAACGACATTGGCTCCTGTTTTTCCCATGCTAAAACAGTTCAAACGGTACAGAATGACGTTGGCTCCAGTATTACCCATGCTAAGACAGTTCAAACGATAGAGAACGACATTGGCTCCTGTGTTTCCCATGCTAACACAGTTCAAACGGTTCAGGATATTGGCTCCCGTGTTTCCCATGCTAACACAGTTCAAACAGTACAGAACGACATTGGCTCCTGTGTTTCCCATGCTAACACAGTTCAAACGGTGCAGAACATTGGCTCCTGTGTTTCCCATGCTACAACAATTCAAACGGTACAGCACGACATTAGCTCCTGTGTTTCCCATGCTAACACAGTTCAAACGGTGAAGAACGACGTTGGCTCCTGTGTTTCCCCTGCTAACACAGTTCAAACGGTGCAGGACATTGGCACCCGTGTTTCCCCTGCTAAAACAGTTCAAACGGTACAGAACGACGGTTACTTCCGTGTTTCCCCTGCTAACACAGTTCAAACGGTACAGAACGACATTGGCCCCTGTGTTTCCCCTGCTAAAACAGTTCAAACGGTACAGAACGACGTTGGCTCCCGTGTTTCCCATGTTAACACAGTTCAAACAGTACAGAACGACATTGGCTCCTGTGGTTCCCATACGAAAACAGTTCAAAGGGTACAGAACGACATTGGTTCCTGTGTTTCCCATGCTAACACAGTTCAAACGGTGCAGAACATTGGCTCCTGTGTTTCCCATGCTACAACAATTCAAACGGTACAGAACGATATTGGCTCCCGTGTTTCCCCTGCTAACACAGTTCAAACGGTACAGACCGATTTTGCTCCTTTGTTTCCCCTGCTAACACAGTTCAAACGGTACAGAACGACGTTGGCTACCGTGTTTCCCAAGGTAAAACAGTTCAAACGGTACAGAACGACGTTGGCTCCTGTGATTCCCATGCTAACACAGTTCAAACGGTGCAGGACATTGGTCCCGTGTTTCCAATGCTATAACAGTTCAAACGGTACAGAACGACATTGGCTCCCCTGTTTCACATACTAAAACAGTTCAAATGGTGCAGGAGATTGGCTCCAGTGTTACCCATGCTTAGACAGTTCAAACGATAGAGAACGACATTGGCTCCTGTGTTTCCATACTAACACAGTTCAAACGGTGCAGGATATTGGCTCCCGTATTTCCCATGCTAACACAGTTCAAACAGTACAGAACGACATTGGCTCCTGTGTTTCCCATGCTAACACAGTTCAAACGGTGCAGAACATTGGCTCCTGTGTTTCCCATGCTCCAACAATTCAAACGGTACAGCACGACATTAGCTCCTGTGTTTCCCATGCTAAAACAGTTCAAACGGTACAGAACGACATAGGCTCCCGTGTTTCCCCTGCTAACACAGTTCAAACGGTACAGAACGACATTGGCTCCAGTCTTTCCCATGCTAAAACAGTTGAAGCGGTACAGAACGACATTTGCTGCTGTGTTTCCCATGCTAACACAGTTCAAACGGTGCAGGACATTGGTCCCGTGTTTCCAATGCTAACACAGTTCAAACAGTACAGAACGACATTGGCACCTGTGTTTCCCATACGAAAACATTTCAAACGGTACAGAACAACATTGGCTCCTGTGTTTCCCATGCTAACACAGTTCAAACAGTACAGAACGACATTGGCTCCTGTGGTTCCCATACGAAAACAGTTCAAAGGGTACAGAACAACATTGGCTCCTGTGTTTCCCATGCTAACACAGTTCAAACGGTGCAGAACATTGGCTCCTGTGTTTCCCATGCTACAACAATTCAAACGGTACAGAACGACATTGGCTCCCCTGTTTCCCCTGCTAACACAGTTCAAACGGTACAGAACGATTCTGCTCCTTTGTTTCCCCTGCTAACACAGTTCAAACTGTACAGAACGACGTTAGCTCGCATGTTTCCCCTGCTAACAAAGTTCAAATGGTACAGAACGACGTTGGCTCCTGTGTTTCCCATGCTAACACAGTTCAAACGGTACAGAACGACATTGGCTCCTGTGTTTCCCATGCTAAAACAGTTCAAACGGTACAGAACGATATTGGCTCCTGTGTTTCCCATGCTAACACAGTTGAAACGGTGCAGGACATTGGCTCCTGTGTTTCCCATGCTACAACAGTTCAAACGGTACAGCACGACATTGGCTCCTGTGTTTCCCATGCTAAAACAGTTCAAACGGTACAGAACAACATTGGCTCCCCGTTTCCCCTTCTAAAACAGTTCCAACGCTACAGAACGACATTGGCTCCTGTGTTTCCCATCCTAAAACAGTTCAACCGGTATAGAACAACATTTGCTCCTGTGTTTCCCATGGTAACAGAGTTCAAATGGTGCAGGACATTGGATCCCGTGTTTCCCATGCTATCACAGTTCAAACGGTTCAGGACATTGTCTCCTGTGTTTCCCATACTAAAACAGTTCAAACGGTACAGCACGACATTGTCTCCTGTGTTTCCCATGCTAAAACAGTTCAAACGGTGAAGAACGACGTTGGCTCCTGTGTTTCCCCTGCTAACACAGTTCAAACGGTGCAGGACATTGGCTCCCGTGTTTCCCCTGCTAAAACAGTTCAAACGGTACAGAACGACATTGGCTCCCGTGTTTCTCATGCTAAAACAATTGAAATGGTACAGAAGGACATTGGCTCCCCTGTTTCCCCTGCTAAAACAGTTCAAACGGTACAGAACGACACAGGCTCCTGTGTTTCCCATGCTAAAACAGTTCAAACGGTGCAGAACGACATTGGTTCCCCTGTTTCCCATGCTATGAGAGTTCAAACGGTGCAGAACGACATTGGCTCCCCTGTTTCCGATGCTATGAGAGTTCAAACGGTACAGACCGACATTGGCTCCCGTGTTTCCCCTGCTAACACAGTTCAAACGGCACAGAACGACATTGGCTCCTGTGTATCCCATGCTAAAATAGTTCAAACGGTATAGAACGACATTGGCTCCTATGTTTCCCATGCTAAAACAGTTCAAACGATACAGAACTACGTTGGCTCCCGTGTTTCCCCTGCTAACACAGTTCAAACGGTACAGTACGACGTTGGCTCCTGTGATTCCCATGCTAACAGAGTTCAAACGGTGCAGGGCATTGGCTCCCGTGTTTCCAAAGCTATAACAGTACAAACGGTGCAGAACGACATTGGCTCCCCTGTTTCCCATACTAAAATAGTTCAAATGGTGCAGGGCATTGGCTCCGTGTTACCCATGCTAAGACAGTTCAAACGATAGAGAACGACATTGGCTCCTGTGTTTCCCATGCTAACACAGTTCAAACGGCACAGAACGACATTGGTTCCTGTGTTTCCCATGCTAACACATTTCAAACGGTACAGAACAACATTGGCTCCTGTGTTTCCCATGCTAACACAGTTCAAACGGCACAGAACGACATTGGTTCCTGTGTTTCCCATGCTAACACATTTCAAACGGTACAGAACAACATTGGCTCCTGTGTTTCCCCTGCTAAAACAGTTCAAACGGTACAGAACGACGTTGGGTCCCGTGTTTACCCTGCTAAAACAGTTCAAACGGTGCAGCACGACATTTGCTCCTGTGTTTCCCATGCTAAAACAGTTCAAACGGTGCAGAACGAAGTTGGCACCTATGTTTCCCCTGCTAAAACAGTTTAAACGGTACAGAACGACGTTGGCTACCGTGTTTCTCATGCTAAAACAGTTCAAACGGTACAGAACGACATTTGCTCCTGTGTTTCCCATGCTAAAACAGGTCAAACGGTACAGAACGACACTGGCTCCTGTGTTTCCCAGGCTAACACAGTTCAAACGGTGCAGGACATTGGCTCCCGTGTTTCCAATGCTATAACAGTTCAAACGGTGCAGAACTACATTGGCTCCCCTGTTTCCTATACTAAAACAGTTCAAATAGTGCAGGACTTTGGCTCGCGTTTTTCCATGCTAAGACAGTTCAAACGATAGAGAACGACATTGGCTGCTCTGTTTCCCTTGCTAAAACAGTTCAAACGGTACAGAAAAACATTGGCTGCCTTGTTTACACTACTAACACAGTTCAAAAGGTGCAGACCGACTTTGGCTCCAGTGTTTCCCAAGCTAAAACAGTTCAAATGGTGCAGGACATTGGCTCACGGGTTTACCTTGCTAAAACAGTTCAAACGGTACAGAACGAGATTGGCTCCCGTGTTTCTCATGCTGAAACTGTTCAAACGGTACAGAACGACATTGGCTCCAGTGTTTCTCATGCTGAAACTGTTCAAACGGTACAGAACGACATTGGCTCCAGTGTTTCTCATGCTAAAACAGTTCAAACGGTAGAGAACGACGTTGGCTCCAGTGTTTCCCAAGCTAAAACAGTTCAAACGGTACAGAACGACGTTGGCTCCTGTGATTCCCATGCTAACACAGTTCAAACGGTGTAGGACATTGGGTCCCATGTTTCCCATGCTAACACATTTCAAACAGTACAGAACGACATTTGCTCCTGTGTTTCCCATGCTAAAACAGTTCAAATGGTGCAGGACATTGGCTCCCGTGTTACCCATGCTAAGACAGTTCAAACGATAGAGAACGACATTGGCTCCTGTGTTTCCCATGCTAACACAGTTCAAACGGTGCAGGATATTGGCTCCCGTGTTTCCCATGCTAACACAGTTCAAACAGTACAGAACGACATTGGCACCTGTGTTTCCCATGCTAAAACAGTTCAAATGGTACAGAACGACATTGGCTCCCGTGTTTCCCCTGCTAACGCAGTTCAAACGGTACAGAACGATTTTGCTCCTTTGTTTCCCCTGCTAAGACAGTTCAAATGGTACAGAACGACATTGGCCCCTGCGTTTCCCATGCTAAAACAGTTCAAACGGTGCAGAACGACATTGGCTCCTGTGTTTCCCATGCTAACACAGTTCAAACGGTGCAGGATATTGGCTCCCGTGTTTCCCATGCTAACACAGTTCAAACAGTACAGAACGACATTGGCACCTGTGTTTCCCATGCTAAAACAGTTCAAACGGTGCAGAACGACATTGGCTCCTGTGTTTCCCATGCTAACACAGTTCAAACGGTGCAGGATATTGGCTCACGTGTTTCCCAATGCTAACACAGTTCAAACAGTACAGAACGACATAGGCTCCTGTGTCTCCCATACGAAAACTATTCAAACGGTACAGAACGACATTGGCCCCTCTGTTTCCCCTGCTAAAACAGTTCAAACGGTACAGAACGACGGTTACTTCCGTGTTTCCCCTGCTAACACAGTTCAAACGGTGCAGGATATTGGTCCCGTGTTTACAATGCTATAACAGTTCAAACGGTGCAGAACGACATTGGCTCCCCTGTTTCCCGTACTAAAACAGTACAAACGGTGCAGGACATTGGCTCCCGTGTTTCCCATGCTAACACAGTTCAAACAGTACAGAACGACATTGGCTCCTGTTGTTCCCATACGAAAACAGTTCAAACGGTACAGAACGACATTGGTTCCTGTGTTTCCCATGCTAACACATTTCAAACGGTACAGAACAACCTTGGCTCCTGTGTTTCCCATGCTAACACAGTTGAAACGGTGCAGAACATTGGCTCCTGTGTTTCCCATGCTACAACAATTCAAACGGTACAGTACGACATTGGCTCCTGTGTTTCCCATGCTAAAACAGTTCAAACGGTACAGACCGATTTTGCTCCTTTGTTTCCCCTGCTAACACAGTTCAAACGGTACAGAACGACATTGGCTCCTGTCTTTCCCATGCTAAAACAGTTGAAGCGGTACAGAACGACGTTGGCTCCTGTGTTTCCCCTGCTAAAACAGTTCAAACGGCACAGAACGACGTTGGCTCCCGTGTTTCCGCTGCTCACACAGTTCAAACGGTACAGAACGACGTTGGCTCCCGTGTTTCCGCTGCTCACACCGTTCAAACGATAGAGAACGACATTGGCTCCTGTGTTTCCCATGTTAACATAGTTCAAACGGTGCAGGATATTGGCTCCCGTGTTTCCCATGCTAACACAGTTCAAGCAGTACAGAACGAAATTGGCTCCTGTGTTTCCCATGCTAACACAGTTCAAACGGTACAGAACGACATTGGCTCCGCCGTTTCACCTTCTAAAACAGTTCCAACGCTACAGAACGACATTGGCTTCCGTGTTTCCCATGCTAAAACAGTTCAAACCGTACAGAACGACGTTGGCTCCAGTGTTTCCCAAGGTAAAACAGTTCAAACGGTACAGAACGACATTGGCTCCTGTTTTTCCCATGCTAAAACAGTTCAAACGGTACAGAATGACGTTGGCTGCCTTGTTTACACTACTAACACAGTTCAAAAGGTGCAGACCGACTTTGGCTCCAGTGTTTCCCAAGCTAAAACAGTTCAAATGGTGCAGGACATTGGCTCACGGGTTTACCTTGCTAAAACAGTTCAAACGGTACAGAACGAGATTGGCTCCCGTGTTTCTCATGCTGAAACTGTTCAAACGGTACAGAACGACATTGGCTCCAGTGTTTCTCATGCTGAAACTGTTCAAACGGTACAGAACGACATTGGCTCCAGTGTTTCTCATGCTAAAACAGTTCAAACGGTAGAGAACGACGTTGGCTCCAGTGTTTCCCAAGCTAAAACAGTTCAAACGGTACAGAACGACGTTGGCTCCTGTGATTCCCATGCTAACACAGTTCAAACGGTGTAGGACATTGGGTCCCATGTTTCCCATGCTAACACATTTCAAACAGTACAGAACGACATTTGCTCCTGTGTTTCCCATGCTAAAACAGTTCAAATGGTGCAGGACATTGGCTCCCGTGTTACCCATGCTAAGACAGTTCAAACGATAGAGAACGACATTGGCTCCTGTGTTTCCCATGCTAACACAGTTCAAACGGTGCAGGATATTGGCTCCCGTGTTTCCCATGCTAACACAGTTCAAACAGTACAGAACGACATTGGCAGCTGTGTTTCCCATGCTAAAACAGTTCAAACGGTACAGAACGACATTGGCTCCCCTGATTCCCCTGCTAAAACAGTTCAAATGGTACAGAACGACATTGGCTCCCGTGTTTCCCCTGCTAACGCAGTTCAAACGGTACAGAACGATTTTGCTCCTTTGTTTCCCCTGCTAAGACAGTTCAAATGGTACAGAACGACATTGGCCCCTGCGTTTCCACTGCTAAAACAGTTCAAACGGTACAGAACGACGGTTACTTCCGTGTTTCCCCTGCTAACACAGTTCAAACGGTGCAGGATATTGGTCCCGTGTTTACAATGCTATAACAGTTCAAACGGTGCAGAACGACATTGGCACCTGTGTTTCCCATGCTAAAACAGTTCAAACGGTGCAGAACGACATTGGCTCCTGTGTTTCCCATGCTAACACAGTTCAAACGGTGCAGGATATTGGCTCCCGTGTTTCCCATGCTAACACAGTTCAAACAGTACAGAACGACATTGGCACCTGTGTTTCCCATGCTAAAACAGTTCAAACGGTGCAGAACGACATTGGCTCCTGTGTTTCCCATGCTAACACAGTTCAAACGGTGCAGGATATTGGCTCACGTGTTTCCCAATGCTAACACAGTTCAAACAGTACAGAACGACATAGGCTCCTGTGTCTCCCATACGAAAACTATTCAAACGGTACAGAACGACATTGGCCCCTCTGTTTCCCCTGCTAAAACAGTTCAAACGGTACAGAACGACGGTTACTTCCGTGTTTCCCCTGCTAACACAGTTCAAACGGTGCAGGATATTGGTCCCGTGTTTACAATGCTATAACAGTTCAAACGGTGCAGAACGACATTGGCTCCCCTGTTTCCCGTACTAAAACAGTACAAACGGTGCAGGACATTGGCTCCCGTGTTTCCCATGCTAACACAGTTCAAACAGTACAGAACGACATTGGCTCCTGTTGTTCCCATACGAAAACAGTTCAAACGGTACAGAACGACATTGGTTCCTGTGTTTCCCATGCTAACACATTTCAAACGGTACAGAACAACCTTGGCTCCTGTGTTTCCCATGCTAACACAGTTGAAACGGTGCAGAACATTGGCTCCTGTGTTTCCCATGCTACAACAATTCAAACGGTACAGTACGACATTGGCTCCTGTGTTTCCCATGCTAAAACAGTTCAAACGGTACAGACCGATTTTGCTCCTTTGTTTCCCCTGCTAACACAGTTCAAACGGTACAGAACGACATTGGCTCCTGTCTTTCCCATGCTAAAACAGTTGAAGCGGTACAGAACGACGTTGGCTCCTGTGTTTCCCCTGCTAAAACAGTTCAAACGGCACAGAACGACGTTGGCTCCCGTGTTTCCGCTGCTCACACAGTTCAAACGGTACAGAACGACGTTGGCTCCCGTGTTTCCGCTGCTCACACCGTTCAAACGATAGAGAACGACATTGGCTCCTGTGTTTCCCATGTTAACATAGTTCAAACGGTGCAGGATATTGGCTCCCGTGTTTCCCATGCTAACACAGTTCAAGCAGTACAGAACGAAATTGGCTCCTGTGTTTCCCATGCTAACACAGTTCAAACGGTACAGAACGACATTGGCTCCGCCGTTTCACCTTCTAAAACAGTTCCAACGCTACAGAACGACATTGGCTTCCGTGTTTCCCATGCTAAAACAGTTCAAACAGTACAGAACGACGTTGGCTCCAGTGTTTCCCATGCTAAAACAGTTCAAACGGTACAGAACGACATTTGCTCCTGTGTTTCCCATGCTAAAACAGTTCAAACCGTACAGAACGACGTTGGCTCCAGTGTTTCCCAAGGTAAAACAGTTCAAACGGTACAGAACGACATTGGCTCCTGTTTTTCCCATGCTAAAACAGTTCAAACGGTACAGAATGACGTTGGCTCCAGTGTTTCCCATGCTAAAACAGTTCAAACAGTACAGAACGACAATTGCACCTGGGTTTCCCATGCTAAAACAGTTCAAACGGTACAGAACGACGTTGGCTTCTGTGATTCCCATGCTAAAACAGTTCAAACGGTGCAGAACGACTTTGGCTCCCCTGTTTCACATACTAAAACAGTTCAAATGGTGCAGGAGATTGGCTCCAGTATTACCCATGCTAAGACAGTTCAAACGATAGAGAACGACATTGGCTCCTGTGTTTCCCATGCTAACACAGTTCAAACGGTGCAGGATATTGGCTCCCGTGTTTCCCATGCTAACACAGTTCAAACAGTACAGAACGACATTGGCTCCTGTGTTTCCCATGCTAACACAGTTCAAACGGTGCAGAACATTGGCTCCTGTGTTTCCCATGCTACAACAATTCAAACGGTACAGCACGACATTAGCTCCTGTGTTTCCCATACGAAAACAGTTCAAACGGTACAGAACGACATTGGCTCCCCTGTTTCCCCTGCTAAAACAGTTCAAACGGTACAGAACGACATTGGTTCCCATGTTTTCCCCGCTAACAAATTTCAAATGGTACAGAACGATGTTGGCTCCTGTGTTACCCATGCTAACACAGTTCAAACGGTACAGCACGACATTGGCTCCTGTGTTTCCCATGCTAAAACAGTTCAAACGGTGAAGAACGACGTTGGCTCCTGTGTTTCCCCTGCTAACACAGTTCAAACGGTGCAGGACATTGGCTCCCGTGTTTCCCCTGCTAAAACAGTTCAAACGGTACAGAACGACATTGGCTCCCGTGTTTCTCATGCTAAAACAGTTGAAATGGTACAGAAGGACATTGGCTCCTCTGTTTCCCCTGCTAAAACAGTTCAAACGGTACAGAACGACGTTGGCTTCTGTGATTCCCATGCTAAAACAGTTCAAACGGTGCAGAACGACTTTGGCTCCCCTGTTTCACATACTAAAACAGTTCAAATGGTGCAGGAGATTGGCTCCAGTATTACCCATGCTAAGACAGTTCAAACGATACAGAACGACGTTGGCTCCAGTGTTTCCCATGCTAAAACAGTTCAAACGGTACAGAACGACATTTGCTCCTGTGTTTCCCATGCTAAAACAGTTCAAACGGCACAGAACGACGTTGGCTCCCGTGTTTCCGCTGCTAACACAGTTCAAACCGTACAGAACGACGTTGGCTCCAGTTTTCCCAAGGTAAAACAGTTCAAACGGTACAGAACGTCATTGGCTCCTGTTTTTCCCATGCTAAAACAGTTCAAACGGTACAGAATGACGTTGGCTCCAGTGTTTCCCCTGCTAAAACAGTTCAAACGGTACAGAACGACGTTGGCTTCTGTGATTCCCATGCTAAAACAGTTCAAACGGTGCAGAACGACATTGGCTACCCTGTTTCACATACTAAAACAGTTCAAATGGTGCAGGAGATTGGCTCCAGTATTACCCATGCTAAGATAGTTCAAACGATAGAGAACGACATTGGCTCCTGTGTTTCCCATGCTAACACAGCTCAAACGGTGCAGGATATTGGCTCCTGTGTTTCCCATGCTACAACAGTTCAAACGGTGCAGAACGACATTGGCTCCCGTGTTTCTCATGCTAAAACAGTTGAAATGGTACAGAAGGACATTGGCTCCCCTGTTTCCCCTGCTAAAACAGTTCAAACGGTACAGAACGACATTGGTTCCCATGTTTCCCCTGCTAACAAATTTCAAATGGTACAGAACGATGTTGGCTCCTGTGTTACCCATGCTAACACAGTTCAAACGGTACAGAACGACATTGGCTCCCGTGTTTCCCAAGCTAAAACAGTTCAAACAGGTCAGAACGACGTAGGCTCCAGTGTTTCCCATGCTAAAACAGTTCAAACGGTACAGAACGACGTTGGCTTCTGTGATTCCCATGCTAAAACAGTTCAAACGGTGCAGAACGACGTTGGCTCCAGTGTTTCCCATGCTAAAACAGTTCAAACGGTACAGAACGACATTTGCTCCTGTGTTTCCCATGCTAAAACAGTTCAAACGGCACAGAACGACGTTGGCTCCCGTGTTTCCGCTGCTAACACAGTTCAAACCGTACAGAACGACGTTGGCTCCAGTTTTCCCAAGGTAAAACAGTTCAAACGGTACAGAACGTCATTGGCTCCTGTTTTTCCCATGCTAAAACAGTTCAAACGGTACAGAATGACGTTGGCTCCAGTGTTTCCCCTGCTAAAACAGTTCAAACGGTACAGAACGACGTTGGCTTCTGTGATTCCCATGCTAAAACAGTTCAAACGGTGCAGAACGACATTGGCTACCCTGTTTCACATACTAAAACAGTTCAAATGGTGCAGGAGATTGGCTCCAGTATTACCCATGCTAAGATAGTTCAAACGATAGAGAACGACATTGGCTCCTGTGTTTCCCATACGAAAACAGTTCAAACGGTACAGAACGACATTGGCTCCCCTGTTTCCCCTGCTAAAACAGTTCAAACGGTACAGAACGACATTGGTTCCCATGTTTCCCCTGCTAACAAATTTCAAATGGTACAGAACGATGTTGGCTCCTGTGTTACCCATGCTAACACAGTTCAAACGGTACAGCACGACATTGGCTCCTGTGTTTCCCATGCTAAAACAGTTCAAACGGTGAAGAACGACGTTGGCTCCTGTGTTTCCCCTGCTAACACAGTTCAAACGGTGCAGGACATTGGCTCCTGTGTTTCCCATGCTACAACAGTTCAAACGGTACAGCACGATATTCGCTCCTGTGTTTCCCATGCTAAAGCAGTTCAAACGGTACAGAACGACATTGGCTCCCCGTTTCCCCTTCTAAAACAGTTCCAACGCTACAGAACGACATTGGCTCGCGTGTTTCCATGCTAAAACAGTTCAAACGGTACAGAACGACATTTGCTCCTGTGTTTCCCATGCTAAAACAGTTCAACCGGTATAGAACAACATTTGCTCCTGTGTTTCCCATGGTAACAGAGTTCAAACGGTGCAGGACATTGGATCCCGTGTTTCCCATGCTATCACAGTTCAAACGGGGCAGGACATTGGCTCCTGTGTTTCCCATACGAAAACAGTTCAAACGGTACAGAACGACATTGGCTCCCCTGTTTCCCCTGCTAAAACAGTTCAAACGGTACAGAACGACATTGGTTCCCATGTTTCCCCTGCTAACAAATTTCAAATGGTACAGAACGATGTTGGCTCCTGTGTTACCCATGCTAACACAGTGCAAACGGTACAGAACGACATTGGCTCCCGTGTTTCCCAAGCTAAAACAGTTCAAACAGGTCAGAACGACGTAGGCTCCAGTGTTTCCCATGCTAAAACAGTTCAAACGGTACAGAACGACGTTGGCTTCTGTGATTCCCATGCTAAAACAGTTCAAACGGTGCAGAACGACGTTGGCTCCAGTGTTTCCCATGCTAAAACAGTTCAAACGGTACAGAACGACATTTGCTCCTGTGTTTCCCATGCTAAAACAGTTCAAACGGCACAGAACGACGTTGGCTCCCGTGTTTCCGCTGCTAACACAGTTCAAACCGTACAGAACGACGTTGGCTCCAGTTTTCCCAAGGTAAAACAGTTCAAACTGTACAGAACGTCATTGGCTCCTGTTTTTCCCATGCTAAAACAGTTCAAACGGTACAGAATGACGTTGGCTCCAGTGTTTCCCCTGCTAAAACAGTTCAAACGGTACAGAACGACGTTGGCTTCTGTGATTCCCATGCTAAAACAGTTCAAACGGTGCAGAACGACATTGGCTACCCTGTTTCACATACTAAAACAGTTCAAATGGTGCAGGAGATTGGCTCCAGTATTACCCATGCTAAGATAGTTCAAACGATAGAGAACGACATTGGCTCCTGTGTTTCCCATACGAAAACAGTTCAAACGGTACAGAACGACATTGGCTCCCCTGTTTCCCCTGCTAAAACAGTTCAAACGGTACAGAACGACATTGGTTCCCATGTTTCCCCTGCTAACAAATTTCAAATGGTACAGAACGATGTTGGCTCCTGTGTTACCCATGCTAACACAGTTCAAACGGTACAGCACGACATTGGCTCCTGTGTTTCCCATGCTAAAACAGTTCAAACGGTGAAGAACGACGTTGGCTCCTGTGTTTCCCCTGCTAACACAGTTCAAACGGTGCAGGACATTGGCTCCTGTGTTTCCCATGCTACAACAGTTCAAACGGTACAGCACGATATTCGCTCCTGTGTTTCCCATGCTAAAGCAGTTCAAACGGTACAGAACGACATTGGCTCCCCGTTTCCCCTTCTAAAACAGTTCCAACGCTACAGAACGACATTGGCTCCCGTGTTTCCATGCTAAAACAGTTCAAACGGTACAGAACGACATTTGCTCCTGTGTTTCCCATGCTAAAACAGTTCAACCGGTATAGAACAACATTTGCTCCTGTGTTTCCCATGGTAACAGAGTTCAAACGGTGCAGGACATTGGATCCCGTGTTTCCCATGCTATCACAGTTCAAACGGGGCAGGACATTGTCTCCTGTGTTTCCCAAACTAAAACTGTTGAAACGGTACAGCACGACATTGGCTCCTGTGTTTCCCATGCTAAAACAGTTCAAACGGTGAAGAACGACGTTGGCTCCTGTGTTTCCCCTGCTAACACAGTTCAAACGGTGCAGGACATTGGCTCCCGTGTTTCCCCTGCTAAAACAGTTCAAACGGTACAGAACGACATTGGTTCCCATGTTTCCCCTGCTAACAAATTTCAAATGGTACAGAACGATGTTGGCTCCTGTGTTACCCATGCTAACACAGTTCAAACGGTACAGAACGACATTGGCTCCCGTGTTTCCCATACTAACACAGTTCAAACGGTACAGAACGACATTGGCTCCCGTGTTTCCCAAGCTAAAACAGTTCAAACAGGTCAGAACGACGTTGGCTCCAGTGTTTCCCATGCTAAAACAGTTCAAACGGTGCAGAACGACTTTGGCTCCCCTGTTTCACATACTAAAACAGTTCAAATGGTGCAGGAGATTGGCTCCAGTATTACCCATGCTAAGACAGTTCAAACGATACAGAACGACGTTGGCTCCAGTGTTTCCCATGCTAAAACAGTTCAAACGGTACAGAACGACATTTGCTCCTGTGTTTCCCATGCTAAAACAGTTCAAACGGCACAGAACGACGTTGGCTCCCGTGTTTCCGCTGCTAACACAGTTCAAACCGTACAGAACGACGTTGGCTCCAGTTTTCCCAAGGTAAAACAGTTCAAACGGTACAGAACGTCATTGGCTCCTGTTTTTCCCATGCTAAAACAGTTCAAACGGTACAGAATGACGTTGGCTCCAGTGTTTCCCCTGCTAAAACAGTTCAAACGGTACAGAACGACGTTGGCTTCTGTGATTCCCATGCTAAAACAGTTCAAACGGTGCAGAACGGCATTGGCTACCCTGTTTCACATACTAAAACAGTTCAAATGGTGCAGGAGATTGGCTCCAGTATTACCCATGCTCAGATAGTTCAAACGATAGAGAACGACATTGGCTCCTGTGTTTCCCATGCTAACACAGCTCAAACGGTGCAGGATATTGGCTCCTGTGTTTCCCATGCTACAACAGTTCAAACGGTGCAGAACGACATTGGCTCCCCTGTTTCCCATACTAAAACAGTTCAAATGGTGCAGGACATTGGCTCCCGTGTTACCCATGCTAAGACAGTTCAAACGATAGAGAACGACATTGGCTCCCGTGTTTCCCATGCTAACACAGTTCAAACAGTACAGAACGACATTGGCTCCTGTGTTTCCCATGCTAACACAGTTCAAACGGTACAGAACGACATTGGCTCCTGTGTTTTCCATGCTAACACAGTTCAAACGGTGCAGGACATTGGCTCCTGTGTTTCCCATGCTACAACAGTTCAAACGGTACAGCACGATATTGGCTCCTGTGTTTCCCATGCTAAAGCAGTTCAAACGGTACAGAACGACATTGGCTCCCCGTTTCCCCTTCTAAAACAGTTCCAACGCTACAGAACGACATTGGCTCCCGTGTTTCCATGCTAAAACAGTTCAAACGGTACAGGACGACATTTGCTCCTGTGTTTCCCATGCTAACACAGTTCAAACGGTGAAGAACGACGTTGGCTCCTGTGTTTCCCCTGCTAACACAGTTCAAACGGTGCAGGACATTGGCACCCGTGTTTCCCCTGCTAAAACAGTTCAAACGGTACAGAACGACATTGGTTCCCATGTTTCCCCTGCTAACAAATTTCAAATGGTACAGAACGATGTTGGCTCCTGTGTTACCCATGCTAACACAGTTCAAACGGTACAGAACGACATTGGCTCCCGTGTTTCCCATGCTAACACAGTTCAAACGGTACAGAACGACATTGGCTCCCGTGTTTCCCAAGCTAAAACAGTTCAAACAGGTCAGAACGACGTTGGCTCCAGTGTTTCCCATGCTAAAACAGTTCAAACGGTACAGAACGACGTTGGCTTCTGTGATTCCCATGCTAAAACAGTTCAAACGGTGCAGAACGACTTTGGCTCCCCTGTTTCACATACTAAAACAGTTCAAATGGTGCAGGAGATTGGCTCCAGTATTACCCATGCTAAGACAGTTCAAACGATACAGAACGACGTTGGCTCCAGTGTTTCCCATGCTAAAACAGTTCAAACGGTACAGAACGACATTTGCTCCTGTGTTTCCCATGCTAAAACAGTTCAAACGGCACAGAACGACGTTGGCTCCCGTGTTTCCGCTGCTAACACAGTTCAAACCGTACAGAACGACGTTGGCTCCAGTTTTCCCAAGGTAAAACAGTTCAAACGGTACAGACCGTCATTGGCTCCTGTTTTTCCCATGCTAAAACAGTTCAAACGGTACAGAATGACGTTGGCTCCAGTGTTTCCCCTGCTAAAACAGTTCAAACAGTACAGAACGACGTTGGCTTCTGTGATTCCCATGCTAAAACAGTTCAAACGGTGCAGAACGACATTGGCTACCCTGTTTCACATACTAAAACAGTTCAAATGGTGCAGGAGATTGGCACCAGTATTACCCATGCTAAGATAGTTCAAACGATAGAGAACGACATTGGTTCCTGTGTTTCCCATGCTAACACAGCTCAAACGGTGCATGATATTGGCTCCTGTGTTTCCCATGCTACAACAGTTCAAACGGTGCAGAACGACATTGGCTCCCCTGTTTCCCATACTAAAACAGTTCAAATGGTGCAGGACATTGGCTCCCGTGTTACCCATGCTAAGACAGTTCAAACGATAGAGAACGACATTGGCTCCCGTGTTTCCCATGCTAACACAGTTCAAACAGTACAGAACGACATTGGCTCCTGTGTTTCCCATGCTAACACAGTTCAAACGGTACAGAACGACATTGGCTCCTGTGTTTTCCATGCTAACACAGTTCAAACGGTGCAGGACATTGGCTCCTGTGTTTCCCATGCTACAACAGTTCAAACGGTACAGCACGATATTGGCTCCTGTGTTTCCCATGCTAAAGCAGTTCAAACGGTACAGAACGACATTGGCTCCCCGTTTCCCCTTCTAAAACAGTTCCAACGCTACAGAACGACATTGGCTCCCGTGTTTCCATGCTAAAACAGTTCAAACGGTACAGAACGACATTTGCTCCTGTGTTTCCCATGCTAAAACAGTTCAACCGGTATAGAACAACATTTGCTCCTGTGTTTCCCATGGTAACAGAGTTCAAACGGTGCAGGACATTGGATCCCGTGTTTCCCATGCTATCACAGTTCAAACGGTGCAGGACATTGTCTCCTGTGTTTCCCATACTAAAACAGTTGAAACGGTACAGCACGACATTGGCTCCTGTGTTTCCCATGCTAAAACAGTTCAAACGGTGAAGAACGACGTTGGCTCCTGTGTTTCCCCTGCTAACACAGTTCAAACGGTGCAGGACATTGGCTCCCGTGTTTCCCCTGCTAAAACAGTTCAAACGGTACAGAACGACATTGGCTCCCGTGTTTCTCATGCTAAAACAGTTGAAATGGTACAGAAGGACATTGGCTCCCCTGTTTCCCCTGCTAAAACAGTTCAAACGGTACAGAACGACACTGGCTCCTGTGTGTCCCCTGCTAAAACAGTTCAAACGGTGCAGAACGACATTGGCTCCCCTGTTTCCCATGCTATGAGAGTTCAAACGGTGCAGAACGACTTTGGCTCCCCTGTTTCCCATGCTATGAGAGTTCAAACGGTACAGAACGACATTTGCTCCTGTGTTTCCCATGCTAAAACGGTTGAAACGGTACAGACCGACATTGGCTCCCGTGTTTCCCCGGCTAACACAGTTCAAACGGTACAGAACGACCTTGGCTCCTGTGTTTCCCATGCTAACACAGTTCAAACGGTGCAGTCCATTGGCTCCCGTGTTTCCCATGCTATCACAGTTCAAACGGTACAGAACGACATTGGCTCCTGTGTATCCCATGCTAAAACAGTTCAAACGGTATAGAACGACATTGGCTCCTATGTTTCCCATGCTAACACAGTTCAAACGGTGCAGGACATTGGCACCCGTGTTTCCCCTGCTAAAACAGTTCAAACGGTACAGAACGACATTGGTTCCCATGTTTCCCCTGCTAACAAATTTCAAATGGTACAGAACGATGTTGGCTCCCGTGTTTCCCATGCTAACACAGTTCAAACGGTACAGAACGACATTTGCTCCTGTGTTTCCCATGCTAAAACAGTTGAAACGGTACAGACCGACATTGGCTCCCGTGTTTCCCCGGCTAACACAGTTCAAACGGTACAGAACGACCTTGGCTCCTGTGTTTCCCATGCTAACACAGTTCAAACGGTGCAGGACATTGGCACCCGTGTTTCCCCTGCTAAAACAGTTCAAACGGTACAGAACGACATTGGTTCCCATGTTTCCCCTGCTAACAAATTTCAAATGGTACAGAACGATGTTGGCTCCCGTGTTTCCCATGCTAACACAGTTCAAACGGTACAGAACGACATTGGCTCCCGTGTTTCCCAAGCTAAAACAGTTCAAACAGGTCAGAACGACGTTGGCTCCAGTGTTTCCCATGCTAAAACAGTTCAAACGGTACAGAACGACGTTGGCTTCTGTGATTCCCATGCTAAAACAGTTCAAACGGTGCAGAACGACTTTGGCTCCCCTGTTTCACATACTAAAACAGTTCAAATGGTGCAGGAGATTGGCTCCAGTATTACCCATGCTAAGACAGTTCAAACGATACAGAACGACGTTGGCTCCAGTGTTTCCCATGCTAAAACAGTTCAAACGGTACAGAACGACATTTGCTCCTGTGTTTCCCATGCTAAAACAGTTCAAACGGCACAGAACGACGTTGGCTCCCGTGTTTCCGCTGCTAACACAGTTCAAACCGTACAGAACGACGTTGGCTCCAGTTTTCCCAAGGTAAAACAGTTCAAACGGTACAGACCGTCATTGGCTCCTGTTTTTCCCATGCTAAAACAGTTCAAACGGTACAGAATGACGTTGGCTCCAGTGTTTCCCCTGCTAAAACAGTTCAAACAGTACAGAACGACGTTGGCTTCTGTGATTCCCATGCTAAAACAGTTCAAACGGTGCAGAACGACATTGGCTACCCTGTTTCACATACTAAAACAGTTCAAATGGTGCAGGAGATTGGCACCAGTATTACCCATGCTAAGATAGTTCAAACGATAGAGAACGACATTGGCTCCTGTGTTTCCCATGCTAACACAGCTCAAACGGTGCATGATATTGGCTCCTGTGTTTCCCATGCTACAACAGTTCAAACGGTGCAGAACGACATTGGCTCCCCTGTTTCCCATACTAAAACAGTTCAAATGGTGCAGGACATTGGCTCCCGTGTTACCCATGCTAAGACAGTTCAAACGATAGAGAACGACATTGGCTCCCGTGTTTCCCATGCTAACACAGTTCAAACAGTACAGAACGACATTGGCTCCTGTGTTTCCCATGCTAACACAGTTCAAACGGTACAGAACGACATTGGCTCCTGTGTTTTCCATGCTAACACAGTTCAAACGGTGCAGGACATTGGCTCCTGTGTTTCCCATGCTACAACAGTTCAAACGGTACAGCACGATATTGGCTCCTGTGTTTCCCATGCTAAAGCAGTTCAAACGGTACAGAACGACATTGGCTCCCCGTTTCCCCTTCTTTCTTTCTTTTTCAATCTTTTTATTGATTTTTACATATACACAAAAAAAAATAACATAGTAATAAGTAAATTATAAATACAATAGACTTGAAATCACATTGATAAGATAATAATATCCTACTAAACATCAACAAAAGAAAATACCTTAATCAAGTCCACATGATTATATGAAAAAAAACAAATAACCATTAAAAAAGAAAAAAAAAATATTAAAAAATATGTGAGAAAAAATATATATTAAAAAAAAAAATAAAACACTAAACTAAACTAACATAGGCAATAATAACAGTTTACAAGTATAAGATAGTGTCAAAGAACTCCGGAACTCCATACCTGAACATGAATAAGCAGAAAGGTCCGGAGAAGGCCAAATTAATTCATATGAAAATGTCGAATAAACGGTCTCCAAGTTTCTTCAAATTTAATTGATGAGTCAAAAATAGTGCTTCTAATTTTTTCCAAACTCAGATAAGAAATAGTTTGAGAAAGCCACTGAAATGTAGTAGGAGGATTTACTTCTTTCCAATTTTGTAGTATAGACCTTCTGGCCATTAATGTTACAAAAGCAATCATTCGTCTGATTGAGGGGGAAAACTGATTGCCATCTTCATTTGGTATACCAAATATTGCAGTAATAAAATGAGGTTGTAAATCTATATTCCAAATTGAGGAAATAGTAGTAAATATATCCTTCCAATAATTATGTAAAGTGGGACATGACCAAAACATATGGGTCAATGAGGCCACTGCTAAATGACATCTGTCACATAGAGGGTTAATATGAGAATAGAATCGAGCAAGTTTATCTTTAGACATATGAGCTCTATGTACAATTTTAAATTGTATTAAAGCATGTTTAGCACATA
The DNA here is from genome assembly GCF_030144855.1 of Hypanus sabinus. NCBI lineage: Eukaryota > Metazoa > Chordata > Chondrichthyes > Myliobatiformes > Dasyatidae > Hypanus > Hypanus sabinus. The sequence continues at coordinate 192,146,680 of NC_082707.1, forward strand.
TAGAAGAAGAATTAACCATTTGCAAAATTTTTTCCCATTTATCTGTTGATATGTTATATTGAAGTTCTTTTTCCCATTCTTGTTTAATTCTAACTGATATTTCTGGTTGTATCTTCATAATCATATTATAAATAAAAGCTACTAATCCCTTCTGACAAGGATTTAAGGTAAAGATCAAATCTGTAGTGTCCATCAAAGTTGAATTAGGAAAAGATGGTAAAACTTTATGTAAAAAATTTCTAATTTGTAAATATCTGAAAAAATTAGATTTAGGTAATTCAAATTTATTAGAAAGTTGATCAAATGACATCAAAGTATCTTCAAAAAAGAGATCACGAAAACATTTTATACCTTTCCTTTTCCATATGTTAAAAGCTTGATCTGTCCAGGAAGGTTTGAAAAAGAAATTAAATAAGATAGGGCTATCAAGAACAAAGTTTTTCAAAATAAAGAACTTACGAAATTGAAACCAAATTCGTAATGTATGTTTAATAACAGGATTAAATATTTGTTTATTAAATTTAACTAAATCCGCAGGAAGACAAGAACCAAGAACAGAGAATAGAGAATATCCCTTTACCTCATTACATTCCAAATTTACCCACTGTGGGCACAGTGGTGAATCCAAATCTAATTTCCAATACAATAAATTACGAATATTATTTGCCCAATAATAAAATCTAAAATTAGGTAAAGCTAAACCACCATCTTTTTTTGATTTTTGTAATTGCTTTTTACTTAACCTAGGGTTTTTATTTTGCCACACAAATGAAGAAATTTTTGAATCAATGCTATCAAAAAAAGACTTAGGAATAAAAACTGGTAGGGCTTGAAATAAATATAAAAATTTCGGTAAAATCATCATTTTGACAGCATTAATCCGACCAATTAATGATAAAAACAAGGGAGACCATCTTGTAGTAAGTTGATGAATTTGATGAAGCATAGGTAAAAAATTCATTCTAAATAAATCTTTATATTTCTTGGTAATTTTTATACCTAGATAAGTGAAGTTATCAGTAACAACTTTAAATGGTGTCCTATCAGTCAATAAAGTTTGTGCATTTAAAGGAAATAATTCACTCTTATCTAAATTTAGTTTATAACCAGAAAAAGTACCAAATTGAACCAACAAGGATAAAACAGCAGGAATAGACCTATCAGGGTCAGAAATATATAACAGCAAATCATCAGCATAAAGAGATAATTTATATAACTTCTCATTACGGGTAATACCAAAAATATTAGGAGATTCACGAATAGCAATAGCTAAAGGTTCTAATGCAATATTGAATAATAAAGGACTTAAGGGACAACCCTGTCTCGTACCACGAGATAATTGAAAAAAAGAGGATCTGTGGTTATTCGTAAAAACAGAAGCAACAGGTTTATGATATATTAATTTAATCCATGATATAAAATTAGGACTAAAATTAAAATTTCTCAATGTATTAAATAAATATATCCATTCAACTCTATCAAAAGCTTTTTCAGCATCTAATGAAATAACACATTCTGGGATTGTGGGTGGTGAAGTATGAATTATATTAATCAATTTTCTTACATTAAAAAAGGAATACCGATTCCTCATAAAACCAGTTTGATCTTCTGAAATAATCTGAGACAGTACTTTTTCTAATCTAATAGCTAAAATTTTTGTAAGAATCTTAGAATCTACATTTAATAATGATATAGGGCGATAAGATGTACATAAAGTAGGATCTTTATCTTTTTTAAGAATTAGAGAAATATTAGCTTCATAAAAAGATTGAGGTAATCTCTTCTTAGCAAACGCATCATTAAAAATTTCACATAACCAAGGAGAAAGCAAAGAAGAAAAAGTTTTAAAAAATTCTACTATATAACCATCAGGACCAGGAGCCTTCCCTGAGTTCATTGATGAAATAGCCTCTCCTATTTCCACTATAGAAATAGGAGCATCTAACAGACTATGATCTTCATCAGTCAGTTTAGGAATATTCAAATTGTTAAAAAAATTATCTATCATGGACTGGTCACCATCAAATTCTGAATGATATAAAGATTTATAAAAATCTTGAAAGGTATTATTAATTTCTTTATGATCAGTAGTTAAATTACCGTCTAATTTGCGAATTTTAATAATTTGTCGCTTAGTCGAGATAGCCTTTAATTGATTAGCTAACAGTTTACCAGTACGGTCACTATGAATATAAAATTGAGCCCTGGTCCTAATTAATTGATTTTCAATTGAAGAAGATAATAGTAAACTATGTTCCATTTGAAGCTCAACTCTCTTCTTATAAAGTTCTTTGGTAGGAGTCACGGAATAAATCTTATCAATTTCCTTAATTTTATCCACCAATAAAGCAATATCTAAATATCTTTGTTTTCTTTTACCAACAGAATATGAGATAATTTGACCACGAATAAAAGCCTTAAAAGAGTCCCAAAGTATTCCTCTGTCGATTTCTTCAGTACAGTTTGTAGAAAAGAACAAGTCAATTTGCTGTTTTATATAAGTAATAAATTCTGGGTCTTGAAGCAAAGTAGCGTTAAGTCTCCAAGATCTGGTGTTATTGGAATAGTCCGAAATCTTAATAGATAACTTCAAAGGTGCATGATCCGAAATAGTAATAGAATCATATTTACAATCAATAACATCCGTTAATAACCGATGATCAATAAGAAAATAGTCAATTCTAGAGTAGCTATGATATACATGTGAAAAAAAAGAAAATTCTTTATCTTTAGGGTTCAAAAACCGCCATATTTCTGTAATTCCCGAGTCAACCAAAAAAGAATTAATAAGTAGGGCTGATCTATTCGGAAGAGTGCGAATAGGTTTAGATCTATCCATCGAAGGATTCAAACAACAATTAAAATCTCCACCCATTATCAACATATATTCATTTAGATTAGGAAGAGAGGTAAATAAACGTCTAAAAAATTCAGGGCAATCAAAGTTTGGAGCATAAATATTAACTAGAACAACTTTCCGATGGAAAAGTAAACCAGTTATCAACAAAAATCTACCCTGTGGGTCAGAGATAATTTCATGATGTGTAAACGATATTGAGGGATCTATAAAAATAGACACACCCCTAATTTTGGCGGTACAATTCGAATGAAATTGTTGACCCTTCCAGAACCTAAAAAAACGTTGATTATCCTCCCTCCTGATATGGGTCTCCTGTGCAAAGATAATATTAGCATTCAGTCTATGGAATACTTTAAATATTTTTTTGCGTTTAATCGGATGATTTAAACCATTAGTATTCCAGGAGATAAAGTTAACAGATCTATCCATCATACCAATATTAATTGTGTGTATCATAAAAGGTTAAAAAGACACATAACCCACAATTCAGGAAGGAGGAAAATTGATTCAGGAGCAGCCGGAGAACATGACACCTCAACAATATTAGTAATTTAAAGTCGGCCCATAAACTAAAAGCAAAAAAATAAAAAGCAAAAGCGTGAAAAAAGATCCCTACCCCCTCCCCCCACCCTTCGAAAGAAAGCCAAGCGGCAGGCGCATAATCTAATACTAATATTACCCCCATTTCAAGATGGCAGCTCTATAAAAAAAAGATTAGAAGAAAACTATATATCACCCAAATTAAAATATAGAGTTGCAAAAAAAAAATATATATATCAATCAGAATAATAAAAAAAAAACTAATATAATACAACAATCATTAATAAAAAAAAGGTATAAACGTCAAAATTTAAAAGTGTAGTATACCTTTAAAAAAAAATCCCATATTCAAATACAAGATGACGTTTCAAGAGCAAAGACTTATGGGAAGAAGAAACAAAGTTAGATCAAATATAGTTTTAAAAGAAAAAAAAGTCAATCGAAAATATCAACTCATTTGATTAAATTCGAAAAGATTAGATTAAAGGGTGATTATAGTTAGAAAAGTGAAGAGCGCCTAAAAGGCAGATGTTTACGTCGCCATCTTGAAACTCCACCCCCCCCCGTTTCCCCTTCTAAAACAGTTCCAACGCTACAGAACGACATTGGCTCCCGTGTTTCCATGCTAAAACAGTTCAAACGGTACAGAACGACATTTGCTCCTGTGTTTCCCATGCTAAAACAGTTCAACCGGTATAGAACAACATTTGCTCCTGTGTTTCCCATGGTAACAGAGTTCAAACGGTGCAGGACATTGGATCCCGTGTTTCCCATGCTATCACAGTTCAAACGGTGCAGGACATTGTCTCCTGTGTTTCCCATACTAAAACAGTTGAAACGGTACAGCACGACATTGGCTCCTGTGTTTCCCATGCTAAAACAGTTCAAACGGTGAAGAACGACGTTGGCTCCTGTGTTTCCCCTGCTAACACAGTTCAAACGGTGCAGGACATTGGCTCCCGTGTTTCCCCTGCTAAAACAGTTCAAACGGTACAGAACGACATTGGCTCCCGTGTTTCTCATGCTAAAACAGTTGAAATGGTACAGAAGGACATTGGCTCCCCTGTTTCCCCTGCTAAAACAGTTCAAACGGTACAGAACGACACTGGCTCCTGTGTGTCCCCTGCTAAAACAGTTCAAACGGTGCAGAACGACATTGGCTCCCCTGTTTCCCATGCTATGAGAGTTCAAACGGTGCAGAACGACTTTGGCTCCCCTGTTTCCCATGCTATGAGAGTTCAAACGGTACAGAACGACATTTGCTCCTGTGTTTCCCATGCTAAAACAGTTGAAACGGTACAGACCGACATTGGCTCCCGTGTTTCCCCGGCTAACACAGTTCAAACGGTACAGAACGACCTTGGCTCCTGTGTTTCCCATGCTAACACAGTTCAAACGGTGCAGTCCATTGGCTCCCGTGTTTCCCATGCTATCACAGTTCAAACGGTACAGAACGACATTGGCTCCTGTGTATCCCATGCTAAAACAGTTCAAACGGTATAGAACGACATTGGCTCCTATGTTTCCCATGCTAACACAGTTCAAACGGTGCAGGACATTGGCACCCGTGTTTCCCCTGCTAAAACAGTTCAAACGGTACAGAACGACATTGGTTCCCATGTTTCCCCTGCTAACAAATTTCAAATGGTACAGAACGATGTTGGCTCCTGTGTTACCCATGCTAACACAGTTCAAACGGTACAGAACGACATTGGCTCCCGTGTTTCCCATGCTAACACAGTTCAAACGGTACAGAACGACATTGGCTCCCGTGTTTCCCAAGCTAAAACAGTTCAAACAGGTCAGAACGACGTTGGCTCCAGTGTTTCCCATGCTAAAACAGTTCAAACGGTACAGAACGACGTTGGCTTCTGTGATTCCCATGCTAAAACAGTTCAAACGGTGCAGAACGACTTTGGCTCCCCTGTTTCACATACTAAAACAGTTCAAATGGTGCAGGAGATTGGCTCCAGTATTACCCATGCTAAGACAGTTCAAACGATACAGAACGACGTTGGCTCCCGTGTTTCCGCTGCTAACACAGTTCAAACCGTACAGAACGACGTTGGCTCCAGTTTTCCCAAGGTAAAACAGTTCAAACGGTACAGACCGTCATTGGCTCCTGTTTTTCCCATGCTAAAACAGTTCAAACGGTACAGAATGACGTTGGCTCCAGTGTTTCCCCTGCTAAAACAGTTCAAACAGTACAGAACGACGTTGGCTTCTGTGATTCCCATGCTAAAACAGTTCAAACGGTGCAGAACGACATTGGCTACCCTGTTTCACATACTAAAACAGTTCAAATGTTGCAGGAGATTGGCACCAGTATTACCCATGCTAAGATAGTTCAAACGATAGAGAACGACATTGGCTCCTGTGTTTCCCATGCTAACACAGCTCAAACGGTGCATGATATTGGCTCCTGTGTTTCCCATGCTACAACAGTTCAAACGGTGCAGAACGACATTGGCTCCCCTGTTTCCCATACTAAAACAGTTCAAATGGTGCAGGACATTGGCTCCCGTGTTACCCATGCTAAGACAGTTCAAACGATAGAGAACGACATTGGCTCCCGTGTTTCCCATGCTAACACAGTTCAAACAGTACAGAACGACATTGGCTCCTGTGTTTCCCATGCTAACACAGTTCAAACGGTACAGAACGACATTGGCTCCTGTGTTTTCCATGCTAACACAGTTCAAACGGTGCAGGACATTGGCTCCTGTGTTTCCCATGCTACAACAGTTCAAACGGTACAGCACGATATTGGCTCCTGTGTTTCCCATGCTAAAGCAGTTCAAACGGTACAGAACGACATTGGCTCCCCGTTTCCCCTTCTAAAACAGTTCCAACGCTACAGAACGACATTGGCTCCCGTGTTTCCATGCTAAAACAGTTCAAACGGTACAGAACGACATTTGCTCCTGTGTTTCCCATGCTAAAACAGTTCAACCGGTATAGAACAACATTTGCTCCTGTGTTTCCCATGGTAACAGAGTTCAAACGGTGCAGGACATTGGATCCCGTGTTTCCCATGCTATCACAGTTCAAACGGTGCAGGACATTGTCTCCTGTGTTTCCCATACTAAAACAGTTGAAACGGTACAGCACGACATTGGCTCCTGTGTTTCCCATGCTAAAACAGTTCAAACGGTGAAGAACGACGTTGGCTCCTGTGTTTCCCCTGCTAACACAGTTCAAACGGTGCAGGACATTGGCTCCCGTGTTTCCCCTGCTAAAACAGTTCAAACGGTACAGAACGACATTGGCTCCCGTGTTTCTCATGCTAAAACAGTTGAAATGGTACAGAAGGACATTGGCTCCCCTGTTTCCCCTGCTAAAACAGTTCAAACGGTACAGAACGACACTGGCTCCTGTGTGTCCCCTGCTAAAACAGTTCAAACGGTGCAGAACGACTTTGGCTCCCCTGTTTCCCATGCTATGAGAGTTCAAACGGTACAGAACGACATTTGCTCCTGTGTTTCCCATGCTAAAACAGTTGAAACGGTACAGACCGACATTGGCTCCCGTGTTTCCCCGGCTAACACAGTTCAAACGGTACAGAACGACCTTGGCTCCTGTGTTTCCCATGCTAACACAGTTCAAACGGTGCAGTCCATTGGCTCCCGTGTTTCCCATGCTATCACAGTTCAAACGGTACAGAACGACATTGGCTCCTGTGTATCCCATGCTAAAACAGTTCAAACGGTATAGAACGACATTGGCTCCTATGTTTCCCATGCTAACACAGTTCAAACGGTACAGAACGACGTTGGCTCCCGTGTTTCCCCTGCTAACACAGTTCAAACGGTACAGAATGACATTGGCCCCTGTGTTTCCCATGCTAAAACAGTTCAAACGGTATAGAACGACATTGGTACTGTGTTTCCCAGGCTAACACAGTTCAAACGGTGCAGGACATTGGCTCCTGTGTTTCCCATGCTAAAACAGTTCAAACGGTACAGCACGACATTGGCTCCTGTGTTTCCCATGCTAAAACAGTTCAAACGGTACAGAACGACGTTGGCTCCTGTGTTTCCCATGCTAACACAGTTCAAACGGTACACAACGACATTCGCTCCTGTGTTTCTCCTGCTGAAACAGTTCAAACGGTACAGAATGACGTTGGCTCCCGTGTTTCCCCTGCTAAAACAGTTCAAACGGTACAGAACGACATTGGCTCCTATGTTTCCCCTGCTAACACAGTTCAAACGGTGCAGGAGGACATTTTAATGTCGGGATGGTTGCAACAGAAACCCAACTAGATTGTTCTTCATTTCAGGAGCCACCACTCCTCTACGAGTTCCCTGCTTGTATTTAGCAAGGAGTGAAACTGTCAGATGATATTTTTCGATTTCCACCAGCACAGTCTTGCATGCCGCATTCACAGCCTTTTATGTCCGTTAAGATTCTCCTTCTCTGACTGCCGCCATTAACCAGACAACATCTCATCGCTCATAACAACCACGTATCTCACGTAACAGAGATACTCTCCCTGTCCCGTCCAACTTCCTCCCTCCACTCACCCCCTCTGCAATTTATAACCAAGTGGTTTTCTCTTATGATATGGAAATGCTTACAGTTTCATTCTCCACAGATGCTGCCTGACCTGCTGAGTGTATCTAGCATTTTCTGTTTCAATCGTGGCAGTATATGGTGACAGATACTTTGATAACAAAGCAAACACGAGGAAATCTGCAGATGCTGGAAATTCAAACAACACACACAAAATGCTGGTGGAACACAGCAGGCCAGGCAGCATCTATAGTGAGAAGCACTGTCGACGTTTCGGGCCGAGATCCTTCGTCAGGACTAACTGAAAGTCATGCTGCGTTCCACTTTGATAATAAATTTACTTTGAACTTTGAACCTTTTCTTTGTGGGCGGGTGGGACCCGCAGCCACTTGGATGGGCCCAGTCTTTGCTCAAATGGAGACCCCAAACTCAGACCCAATTGCTTAAATCAGAAATTCAAGTCCAGCCTCATCGGTCAATGATTTACACCGCACAACTTTCCCGAAACAAAAATAGAAACCCGATTTAAGAACGGACGGATGCAGCAGAATTATATGTTAATGAAACTCATAAAATATAAAAGTTTTTTAAAAATCGAGCAACAGCTGTTTGCTTTTCAATCTCTAATCATTGGATCTGCCCCGGAATAGGACAGAACCCCGTGCAAAGCGCGGTCTAAATCTCAGCATAATCTACCATGTTATTACGGCATCCTCTTTATGCATGTAAATCAGCAGCGAAGAATTTTAATATGTGGGCGGAGTGTTTAAAATCAGCCATAAACTTACAGATCAGATTAGGCTGGGATTTATCTACAAGCCCTCTGCCGTTAACCCTGTGATTACCACCAATAACTCACTTCGTGAGGGGGGGGGGGTTGGTGCTTCGTGGTGGGGGGGGGGGCGTTGGTCTACTGACCCTCGCACCTTGGAAATTATACGTAAATTCCAGAATCCCTGCAGTCCGTTGAGTCTCCGAGTAAACGGTCGGCGCAGTCTCTTCATTGGAATTTCACTGGTGTTTCTTTTATCATATTTCCCTTTCATCCCTTGCTGCACCGTGTGTGTGTGTGTGTGAGAGAGAGAGAGTGCGCTTCTGTCTGTCTGTATCTTGTGTGTGTGTGTGTGTGTGTGTGTGTGTGTGTCTGTGTGTGTGTCTGTGTTTTGTGTATTTATACGTATTTGTGTAACAGTGCATCTGCGTCTATATGTATAAACATATGTGTGCCCAGATATCATGCGTAATTTAAATTCAGATTAGTGCATTGTCATACGTACTCGTGTGAAATGAAATTTCTAGCATGAAATTTGTGCTCGGCATAAATTTGTACGAGCAAATGTGCCTGCGGGTATTTATACATATATTTTAACGTGTATGCATATACGTCTATAGATGTTCTCATATATATATATATACGTTTCTGAGCCTGTACGTACATGGGTGTTCTATAGCAGGTGGAAGAGGTTGCCGATGGCGTTGTTTGGATAACCGCAGTGTAGACATCCGCTACACTGAACGAGCTCCTCCCCCGCCACCGTGTCATGAGGTTCTCTATTCATTTACTGACCGCCGCATGTGGCGCCCGGCCGCCCACCTGTTTGCGGTGTCGTTGCTGTTTATACCTCAAGCGGCGCCCCCACACCAACTCCTCGCTCCCCAACCGGCTTTACTGCAATTAGAACTGGTTTATTATTGTCACATCTACCGAGACCAACCCCAGCCTATGAACGTTACCTCAATATTCCTGCTCTCTTTTTGCACTTTTTATTTAATTTAATTATATACATATATAGGATTTTAATCTATAGTTTTTCATACATTGCACTGTCCTGCTACTGCAAAGCAACGAATTTCACGACGTGGGTCTGCGATATTAAGTCTGATTCGATTCGGATTCTGAAAAGCTTGTCACCCCTACTCCACAAGACCATAAGACACAGGGGCAGAATTAAGCCATTCGGCCCATCGATTCTGCACCGCCATCCATCATAGCTCATTTATTTTCCCTCTCAATCCCATTTTCCTGCTGTATCCCAGAAACCTTTAACGTCCCGATTAATCAAGAAGTTATCAATTTAAAATATACCTATTCCTTCAATCTCTTCTCCTGTTCCCATTTCCCATCATTTTCCTCATTCTTTCGTGCATTAACAGCTCATTCTATTTTATTTTTGCGGTCTTTCTCTGTATTTTTTACATTTACATATGCTTATTATTTTATTTACGTCTGTTTTCTGTTAAAGTATCGTTGATATTTATGTTTGGTACCTTTTTAATTCCTTCCTCGTTGAAAATAATTGCCTGATTACATACTTTCCCTCTCTCGCCCTGCTCTTATTTCCTGTTTGTTCATCTGCCCATTGATGACTTCCTCCGCATTTTGATATCCTTTTCTGTACGACTCTTGTTTACCGCCCTTTCCCCCGATTTGCATCTCCAACATTCTTCCCTCACCGCGGAATTAACTAACGGTCCTTTTAATAAAATCCATCCAAGAGGCGCCCTGCCACCAACTGACCACCGCCGACGGTAGGAGAGGAAAATGGGAGATAATGTAATAATTGCTGATTAGTAAGAATTACTGTTAGAAAAAACTGGGGACCATGGTGGATTTAATCTCACTCAATCCGCCTAATCGCATAAAGAGGAGAATCATCCCCCACCCCACCAACACACCCACCCCATGTGTGTACAGATATTTTGTCTCTCATCTCTCTCCGTCTCATTCATTTCTTTAAACTCAATGATTCATTTTTATTTATCTATTTCGTTTTTTTCCCTATTTCTATTCGTTTTATCATCTGCTTCCCTGTCTCCTTCCGTTTCCACCTTCCTTCCACCAATTTCCCGCCATTTTTTGCTAACCTTTCCCAATCTTCTCTCTGTCTTCCTCTGATTTGTTTTCACAGTCGCATTATTGTGTATAAATTGACAGATCCCTTCAAAAATAACGAAGCAGTATTTCCTTCCCTGCCGCTGATGCCTACGCGAACCATCGCTCTCTTCCCGGTGTCGATTAGGACCCCGTTTAATTCATTCAAATAGGAAATTACTCGCTTAATACAGGCTTTAGCCCGTGATTATTTGTTCTTTCTGAGACAATCCTTCAGAGTGAATGCAGTTCGTATACTGCAGCCAACGAAGCAAATGTAATATCAGGCAGATAATTTGATATTCAAATCCACCAGAAAGCCCTCTCCCCCTTCTCTAAACTGCAGCAAATTACTACAGCGTAAGCTGATTTGCTCAAAACATTTAGAATGAAAAGTTTATCGGATATAGAATGATTCCCCCGTGGAACTGATGTCAGGATTAAAGTTCTTTGATTACTAGAGACAGAAGGGCGGGGAGGGAACGATTCTCTGCAGGCACACACAAGAAAAAAACATGATCCAGTGAAAGTACGAATGTTATAATTCCTATAGATTTCTGATTGTATACTTGCGCGTTGAAAGAGTCACAAATTAGACGGTCGTGTAACGGAACAACTCGGGGGAAGCCAGGCCATGTTGGGTTCTTTCTCACTTCGAATTCAATCACTTTCAGATACATTAAATAAATTTCAATATGTATTTATTTGTTAAAATATAAGTGAATGTCATCATTATATCAACCGCAGTTTTTGACACAAAACGGAGAACACCAAATGTATTTATAAAATCATATGTATTTTGTTGCATTTTAGTTGATAAATTGCCAGGAATTGATAAACTAATTCACAATAACTGTTATCTAAATATGTTCATATCATTATTTAGTGTAGATTTATTAATGATACTACTGTATTAACCTCAGTATAGTCAGTAATAATAGTACTGATTATGATACGTACGAATGCAGATATGTAAGATTAACCGCGTTGAGAATTGTTATTTGGTTTGCTCCTCTGTGTTTTCCCAGTTTACAGTGCTCATGAGAATAATCATTCCGCACGGATTCGCTAATATCGCCAAACATGCCAATAAATCCGATGAGCTTCAGCTCATACACCGAGCATGCTCCACACTACATTGCTTAACGAATAATTCTTTGAGATTGTTAAAAAAATATGCTTAAAAATCAAATCCAATCGCGCCGCTTTTTACTCGAATCACCAAACACCACCAATCCGTAATAACTCCCGGGCGCATGTAATTGTTGCGACCGATTTACGCGGGGAAATGCCAGTTAAACAGATGCGGCAGAGAGCATCGTGAAGATACATCTTTGCAACCCAGTCAGACAAATAAATATGAGGGGACTGGTGATCAATTTGGACGGATTAACAAGACGGAAGCTCAGAAACACCCCGGCTCTATTTAAAACAAAAACAAATCGGAAGAGGCAAATCGCGAAGCATTTAGCAAATCGGTCTCCCAGCTGCAAAATTCGGGCTAAAGCGTGTATATTATACTTTGCACATATGGGCCCTGAGAGTGATAAAACGAATAAACGAGATTCGATGGAAAATCTCCGGAGGCAGAAGGAAGAGAGGTGTTCCAGCAGGATTGTGTCTGTCTGTAAAGACACGCTCGTTGTCTCCTGGTCCCCGAATGCGGTTGGAGAACATTAACACCGACCCGTTCCCATTGCGCCTCTCACCCATTAACCAAACTTCACAAAATCGTTTCCAATTCAGCTGAAGGATTGCCTCCATCCCTCGTTGAATTTTCCCCTTACTGTGAATATGTGGCTTTTTGGAGGGGGGGTGCAAATTAAGAATTATTTTCGGAGGGTTCTATAATACGGACCGATGGGGGAGGAGGAGAAGCGGCGTGGATAAATTCCTGGCGAAGAGAGAGGTTGGAAGCGGAACGGTGACAGAAATGAATAGAGGCGGTGGTGGGGGAAGGGGGTATTACAAATATGTAAACAAATAACTAGGAAAGAGCGGCAGAGAGGAAAACGGTACACACAAGAGATTCTGCAGATGCATCTGTAACGACTTTCCAGGAAAGTTGCGTTAGATTTATTGTCAAGTTGTTGATAAACTGTGTCAATGATTTGTCGGTAACCAGCAGTGATAGATGTAAACGCAATTCCCCCGCTCTGAGTGCAATACAGATCGTCAGCGACGAGGTGCTTCCGCTCCCGAATTCACCAAATCGATGAAATGATTTTGTGAGTTCAACGTATTCCACTGACCCCACCGTCGCAACATCCAGCCCAATCTGAGATGTTTGTTTGCAGTCCCGACCCTCTTAGTCAACCAAAATACAAACAAGTGGTTGAAATATTCACTAGGGCGACCCGGCACCTTGTCGGGCAGAAGTTCAGCATCCTCGCACCCTGGGCGTAGGGAGGAGATGGGAACTTGTTGCAAACTGTCTAAACTGAAACATAAATTTATATAAAGAGGTTAACGATGCGAACAGGGAGAATGGTTGGAAATATTTCCGATGTGTGACGGATTAAATGAGAGCGGGTCTCTCTCCAGGAAGGAGATAGGGAGAGATTCCCTGATTTCCTAATTGTTTCCGTGCTGCTGATTGGTCGTCGGGACTGTCGGCCCCAGTAGGCTCGCGCCGTTAAATAAATAGGGAATTTCTAAAGGGATCAGAGCAGACCACATTGGAGAGTGCACTTGGGACCAGGGGAGAGGGGAGGGGGAAACGAGAGAGAGAGAGAGAGAGAGAGAGAGAGAGAGAGAGAGAGAGAGAGAGAGAGAGAGAGAGAGAGAGAGAGAGAGAGAGAGAGAGAGGGAGGAAATAATTAAATCCAACCCAGAACACTTTTTAAAATGACCGGCAAAAAGGAACTGGTTTCAGACAATTTTAGCAAGTCCAAAAGTACGGCGATTTCTCAAAGCCTGTTAAATAATGAGCGGTCGAAAACTATTCCTTCTTCGGGGAATTCGTCGAGATGCACGGGTTTTGGAATTCAGGAGATTCTTGGACTGAATAAAGACCCGCCTGCGTCGACGGGGGTGATCGCTGATTCTCTGCCGGCCACTGCTCAGCTCGTGTCGGCCAGGACCGTCCTGACGCCCGCAGGTATGGGACTGGTCGGGGCGGCGGGACTCCCGGCTTTTTACGGGCAATCGACCTTCCTGGATGTGTTGTCGGAGCACCCGGGGGTCCACGCAGCTCTCCCCAGTCACCTGCAACCCCTGCACCGAGGAGCGATCCACCTGGACACCAGTCAGGATCTCAGTTCAGGTGAGAAAGTACCCGCTTTTTACAGCATGATACACACACGCACATCCAAGACAACCTGACACTGTCCAACTCACTACAACTAACACAGATCAGAGGAAGAATTTCAATGCAATGCCGTTTAATCACTTGTTATTTTAAATAAATATTTGCCTTTAAATGCATCAAACACAGAGATTCTAAGCAATTTATGCTTCTCTATGTTTCAATTTAATTACATACTGAAAACGTCGAAATGTTACTTAGATTTAGTTTTATAATAGGCAACAACGATATTTTCTTTTGAAGAGTCACTTTGTAGAGTAATTCGATTTTTAGCAGATTTAGTATAAAGACATCACGTTGAGGTGATTGTGCCGGGTATTAAAATCGCAAGATGTACACACTGGACTGAGTCTGGAATCGGAGACACAAACAAGTATTCGTTGGCATTTTGTCTTGTGTAACTACTTAACTGGAGATATTGTCTTAGTTACATGACATGAGCTGAGAGGCGAGCCGGAGTCATTGCACAAGGAATGGCGATGATTGTGATATCTTGAAAATTTGTTTTGGATAAACGAGAATATCGTTAGAGTTCTTGTAACGAGCATTTTGTAATTTCGAATACAGCCAATGAACAAATTTACAATTCTGTTTCAAACGGCGAGAGAGGCTTCGTTATAACTGCAGCTGTATTAGAGTTTGCCGATATCGCTTTATGATCCGAGGGAAACTGGGCTATTATTTTCATTTAAATAATGTTTAATGCGTTGGAATTCCAAACTAGCGCATTACCCTTGAGTCTAATCTTGCTGTCTTCCTCCTGTAACGTCGACATGTTGCATTGTTCTGCTGTAGCGCGACTCGGGTCCTACTGACTTGGCTCGTTCCGGTATGTAGAGAGCATTGTAAAATCCGACTGACACGCTCAAGTATTCTGCTTCCTTTTAAATATAAGCATAATAACACAATATCGTCCCGCGTCCACCAGTGTCTGATTTTTATCAGAATACACAGGAAAATCAATATATATTTACGTTTCGTTTTGATTTCGAGGCAAAACAATGTTAAAAGGATAATCAATTTATTCAAGAGAATTGGTACATCAAGTAGAACCACGATTCTGCCTCATAAACCTTGGCGAGTAACAGACGGTTGCTGTTGGAATACTGAAGTACTTTTATAAATTGTAAACATAAAGTAATCATTCCACAACTTATAAAGGTTAGGTCTGCGAAAATAATTATTGGTGATAACAGAATTCGGCCTTACGCACAATATTGCGCAATTTGTAGAATAACAATTTGTTTATATTAATATGGACTACATGGGAGCCTGTTAAATCTAGTTGTTGACGTTCTTCTGTGAGGGGATGAGAGGTTCGCGGGTTCTGCTACTGAGGCCACTTTCTGAAGCTGATAGTTCAGAATCTACTTCTGAATTCTGCCTCTTTCATGTAGCTATAAATTCCTCAAAATTTGCCAGTGAATAGTTATGAACAGTCAGTGCCGGTAATTGGTGATTGCACTTTGGGACGTTATGGTCTCATTGTGATTCTCGAAACTGAACCATTCAGTGAACATAAATTATAATATTCACTGGCTGTTATAACGTTCACGTGGACACACACATATCAACGAGATTATAGAGGTACAGCGTGTTAGATACGTGAAGAATGTTGCTTATATAGGTTTACTGATTGGGCAAGGTTATAGGGAATTTGTGGGTGTATAACATCATACAGAATACAGATTGTGTAGGATTGGGCTGTACATTATGTTTGTAAAAGCATGTTTATGTAATTGTAATGGATCAACAATGAACATCAAAGTATTGCATATATTTTCAAAATAATGCGTCGAGTCATGGACGTGAGCTTGTATGTGGTTACCTAATGTGATACAGGATTATGCTTGATACTGGGTTTAACGTGCTGTGTGTGATTCTGGATACTGTTAACGTATATAATACAAACGCAGAGAGTTCTATCAAATGAATGATATCCGTGGCTCTACTGAACAGCCAAAGTGAGTGAGTAGCTATGTACAGCTTAGCGAGTTGTACAACTGCATGTATCATTAAATATAGGCAGATGGTACTTGCAGCATTTTCGTATTTTTTATTTTATTTCATAAACTTTGTAATGTTAGGACGAGCATTGTGTGTAAATATATATATACATACACACACACCACAAACATTGTTTTGAAGAAAACAAACGTCGAATATTTATTCATTTCCATAGATGCTATCTGACCTGTTGAATTCCTCCAGCATTTTGGGTGTGCTGCTTCATAAATACATGATACTTAATATAGCTTACGTGTAAAATTCTATAGGTCACGCACTGTATAAAAGCGCGTTGGAAAGAGACATAAAGTTCGGAGACTACGTGTAGAATGGCATGAAGAAAATATTCCATGGGACCACAGGCATTGCGTTTAACAATGACAGGAGGCCTGCGGAGAATATGCCATGTACGGGGTTTAAGTGCTATTGACATTTCTGAGGGACTAGTCACCCCTGTGTGGCAAAGGTAGAATAATAAAATAAATTAATGGAAAATTAGGCAAGTTTAAGCCAGGGCAATGGGAATACGAACAAAAAACAAACAGCCCCCTCTCATTTCGTCTAGTGGTTGCATCTGTTGATTATATAGCACTGATTGCAAAATTGCAAGTGACTGCGCGACGTTCAGATTTTATGGGATAACTCCACGTAGCGTACAAATTGATAATTATATGGACAGCACTGTTTCTGGAATAGATTATTTTTGTGTAAATATATGTAATTTACATATACAATAATGTATGTTTTATATTTAAAATTGAACTGCGTAAGATTGCACAGGGCATCTCACAGGAAGAGATAACTGGACGACAATTTGGGTTCATCTTGATGAAAGCACATGGTTTAAACGGTTTCTGTTGGATCGCTCTTTGACCATGCAGCAGCGAAAGCCAAGTGTGGCCGTGTGCTGGGTACCTCCTCGAGGGCACAGAGCCCCCGCGGATTCCAGGCCGTTACCAATGGGCAGAGATGCGGAATGGCAGTTTGGCTCACTCTGGACCCCCGGCAGAAGGAACGGGTATTGACAGAGTGAACGCGCGTCTCTGTAGAACATGGTCAAATTCCAGTAGCATTAGATTGGCTTAAAGGTCGGCTTAACATGGCGGGCAGAAAGGCCTGTACTGTGCTGTATGTCCTTTGTTCGAACAGATATATGTGCGCCTATTGAGTGCCATTTGGTTGCCGTTCAGAAATTGTATCGCGGTGGCAGCTGAAGACCTAGATTAATGCTGCAAAATACCCAGAGACTCCGCGCAATTGTGCGTTAGACCTAATCAGGAATTGAATTGAAAACAAACACGGTGTGTGCAGCGGAGGAGGTGTATTGTAAGAGATTGTTGAAAATGTACATTGTGGCTCGGGGTATTAATCGGCTCTGATGATTGCTAGCGAGTACATTCCGGACATAGAGACGATCCGAGAGGACGGACTGCGAAGAGCTGTATTGGCTGGGAGCGAGTGCAGAGTTAGATTGAGTGGGGTATTGAGAGACATGAAGCTGGATGCGAGGATTTTGCCCACTATGCCTCAATAGATAAGAAACAAAAATACATGAGCATGGTCCGGGCTTGTTGATGAGAGGAATTTTGAGCGGGAAGTGATTCAAAGAATAGAGGAGGCCTATTGTTCTTTGCTCCCCGCAGATGCTGTCTGACCAGCTGAGTGTTTCCAGCGTTTTGTGTTTTTATTTCAGATTCCCAGTATCCGCGTATTTTTACTTTTATTTAGAGTAATCCCCTTTCTCTCTTTCCACAGATGCTACTTGGCCCGTTGATTGTTTCCGTGCTATCTTGTTTCTGTTTTAGACAGTACGCACACGCGTTATCGTCGCGGTAACACGCTGGGTCAATTTGGACTCATATAAGATGCTGCATGAATTTGAATTTTATAAATACCAGGTGTGTAGAAGTGTAGAAAATGGTGGACGCTAAAGGCGCTTTTGGGTACTGGGATTAAAATATAGTGTATCCCGCATGTTCACTGTCATACTGCACAGAGATTGATGTAGCACCTTCTCATACAGCTTGCTGAGTGCTTTTAGCAGCGGATAATTCTGGGTTTATTGGATTAATTTGTATCCTAAAAGGAGAATCATTGATATATTTAAAGCGAAGTGTGACAGGTACTTGATTAGTAAGGGCGTCAAAGTTACGGGGAGAAGGCAGCGGAATGGGGTTGGGAGGGATAGTAAATTAGCATGATGAAATGGCGGAGCAGACTCGATGGATTGAATAGCCTAATGCTGCACCTATGTCCTATGGTCTTATAGACACACCACACTGCAGATGCCGGGATACAGAGCAAAAAGCTGGAGAAACTCAGCAAACACTTTGTTTGTTAACGATGTAGGCAGAAGAGATTAGTTTAGATGGCCATTTGATTGCCAATTCAGTTGGTTCGACACAACACTGTGGGCCCAAGGGCCTGTTCCTGTATTACTCTTGATCGGTCAGGGCATGTACGGATACGGGGGGCTGAGAGGATAAATGGATCATCCATGTTGAAATGGCGGAGCAGACTCGATGGGCCAAATGGGATAATTCTATACCTTATGGTCTCATATTGTTCTATTTCCTTGCTTATAACCACAAGCAGTGAAAAATGAAACGAAAGCCTTGACTTATTTCGTTTCCGTTCCTTTTGGTTTCCGGAATTTCGCCTTTGTATTCAAGTATTGGCGCCGTTGGGATGGGGGTGGAGGAATGGGTCAGCCTCTGGATGTAAAGTGAAATGGCACGGGGGGGGGGGTCGAGATCGACCACTACACTTCAAGGTGGAGCTGAGGGCGCAGGTCCCGAACGAAGCAACATACAGGCTTATTTAACGCTGGAGTTCAGGATTTGCGCTGGAAGGAAGGTCGAAAGTAATAAACACAGGAGACACTGTGGATGCTGGAAATCCAGAGCAACACACACGAAATGCTAGAGAAACTCAGCAAGCCAGGCAGCAGCTATGGAGAGGAATAAAGAGTCGACGTTTCGAGATCCAGCATTGGAGGTTAATGGAGCGGTAGCGCGGATGAAGGATAGTCCTAAAGAAACGTAGACTGTTTATTCCCCTCCTGTCCCAATAACCTGTGAAGGTCAAAAGTACTGGCTGCTCTGCAATAAGTGCGTATCGGCAGCGTTTTCAGGCTTCAAGGCGTCAAAGGACGCAGAATCATATCGGCGTTAATTAAAAGCATCGGAGAATTTTTCCGGAACGAACGCGTCAGCGGAAAAACAGAAGGGATACAGCTGGCGATGAAAGGGTCACACACAAAATCCGTTACTCCCGGTAACCGGTATTAAAGCGATAAACGTCAGCAGAGATACCAAAGGATTAGTAGGGAAGTACAAAATTTATATGTAGTAATGGGAATTAAGGTATTAGGATCATAATGGCACACACAGGCCAGGCTGCCAACCTGGTGTACAGCGGGTCCGAACGGAGCAAGCCCTTCTGTCCCAGCCTCCCCACCACCTCGCCAATTATCTTCTTGAGGACGTTTCCAACGGCCACTTGCAAGCCCTGCTTGATTCCGTTTCCACGCAGCGTGCCATCAAAGCGAAACAAACTCCCAGTTTCTGTAAGACTTCAACGTTGCACCCCTGGGTACCCGAATGCCAGTTTCCCTCTCTCTCTCTCTCTCTCTCTCTCTACTCCCGTACACCGATCATGACGGCCCGAAACGTTAACAGTTCCCCGCACCTCCCCACGCCCCCCCCCCCACAGATGCTACCCGACCCAAACGGAGTTAATCCGACAGGTTGTTCCGTTAGTCTAGACTCTAGCATCTACAGTCTCTTATGTCTCCCAGTCATCTCCTCTCTAATTTTTGCTCCGAGGAGAATGGCCTCGGGTTCTGCAGTCCCATCTCACTGCTGAAAACATTCGTCTCTGAAGC